>NC_068342.1:23552499-24770499 GCF_014633365.1 Diospyros lotus
ACACTACAAGATACACACACCAAAACAGAATCTGCTATGACTTCCCTGTATACCACCTATCGAAATAGCTCAAGAACCGCTTGCCTCGCCCCCATACTTAGCCTTGCCCTTACCTGAAATGAAGAGAAGCAAGAGTGGATCACAAGACTCAACAAACATATAAGAAAATAAAGGCTGACAAGAGTATGCAAACTAAAGAGTAATCCGCACCCCACATGCAATAACCATACATCTCATGATCATGAATCACATGACAGGTATATAAAAATGCCGCATAATAAAATATGCAAATATTGGTCCTTGGGGCCCACATAAGACACACGACACCCAAGTCCCTATCACAAACTCGTCGTTGTCCTGAAAGGTAGTATACAAACCTCATGAGCCGAAGCTCCCTCGGGCCGAAGCTACTGAAACCCAAGAACCCGGTACGCTAATAATGTCCGTAAACCCAGCATGGCATAACCATCCGTAAAATCTAGCATGCCAATCCGCGTCTGTAAACCAGCAAAACACACCCACACGATGCCAATAACCATGCAATACACAAATATAATGCAGTGGCATAATGAGCATAAATGATGATACAAAGCCCCCATAAGCCATGCATCAAGCCCTGCTCGCCCGTATAGGAAACCACATACAATGCAGTGCTCGTGTAGTATAGAAGCATCCTGAGCACAAATGATGATACATAACCCCCATAAGCTATGCATCAAGCCCTGCTTGCCCCGAAAAGAAGACACATATAATGCAATATGCTTGTGGCCAAGCACACAAGTCTCATGGAAACCTCCAAATGCATATCCCATGCCCCAGCAAGCATTAAAATATTAAATATAGTATAAACCCAATAATCTCTAGTGTGGGACCCACAAGTTGAAAACCTACCCCATATGTAGCCTTAACTTCATTCCACAAAGGAATAGGAGAGGAAACTAACTCTCCATTGAAACAAGAACAAGACCCAATTTACTATTCACGGCCAAGTTACTATTCACGACCGGTTACTATTCACATCAAAACTTATCTCGACCGATCATTATTTTAACCGTATAAAGATAAGAATAATTTATCAGCATTTATTGAGGATTAAAAGAAGCAAAATAATAAACAAAATAATAACAATTACTATTCACAACCCATACTATTCATGACCCAGTTACTGTTTATGACCCGGTTATTGTTCATCGGCTCGATTACTGTTCATCATCTTCTCCAGATTTCCAGCAGCAAATTTTCTTCAAATTATTACACAATCTCTTCTATTTCCAAGCTAATGCCCACCCATTTAATCCCCATGCCTCAACAAAGCATAACAGTGAAGGAACTCAAGAATGGAAGCCTCTCTTACACAAAACACATTGGATATTTAGAAGGCAATGAGAAGAAAAAGCTTGTATATTCAATGAAGGAGGAGAATAAGGAACTTACATAAGCGAAGGAAAGAAATGGGAAGCTTGTAAAGGAAAAGAGAAGCTTTCTTGATACACGAAGAAGAGAACCACCTACCAAACTCTTCTCCTTCTTCCTCTATTTTCTTCTTCCTACAGCTCTCGGCCGAACTCACTTCCCAAAGCTCCCTTCTTTCAATAATCACTCTATTATATAGCTAGGAGACAAGGAATAATGGGCGTAGATGCGTGCCCGACCGCATGAAAAAAACTCATCCGACAAGCCACTTGAAAAACGAAGGTTTAGGTGGAGAGAATGACTCTGAAACTTGCTTCTAGAAAAATGCACTTGTTGGATTTAAGAAGATACTCGGATGCTTAGCCTGTATCCGAATTTGAGAGGGTTTAATGAAAAATGGAGGGTCCTGAATAGATTCGACATCCTTTCAAATTTTGGGCATAACTCTCTCTTTCGAGCTCCGATTGAGCTGATTCAAGATGGTATGGAAAAACAAGAGACATATCTACAACTTTAATGTTTTACGTTTTAAGCAATTCTAAGTGGAAACAGAATGCTAGAACTCTGGAACGCAGAATCATAGTCTAAATTTAGCTTCAAAGTGGAAACAAAATGTTGGAATGCAGCGTTTACGAGATTCCAGACAGCTCCGACACATCATAGTAATTTAGCCATAATTCTCTCATATGAGCTCCGATTTGGGTCATTCAAGATGGTATGGAAATATAAAAAACATATCTACAACTTTCATGTTTTGTGTTTTGAGAGATTATTTCTGTATCAGGGTCAAAATCGGGTTGCGATGCAAAAACTGCACACTAGAAATATGGGCAATCCAAATCACACACCCAATTCGAATCACTCTCTCCCAATTCGGATCATACTCACAAAACTCACAAAATTTCATCCAATTTAACCTTGATTCGAATCACTTACTACCCTATTTGAATCATACTCTTAAACACTTGGCTAAAATTTAATTTTGGACTTCTAGCATCCGGATATTCCAAACATATACACAACACTCAATTAATAAACACCAAAAATAATATATTAAACATCAAGGCTAACCAATTCAACTGTAAGACATGGCACAACATTAATTTACTAAATTCGACTCATTACATACGAGATATTACAGGTGGAATCAGAACCGACCCTTGGTGAAGGCAGTCCGATGAGGGCGGGGAGTGGCGCTGGGGCTCGAGGGCCTGTATAAGAAGTAATTTCTGGCAAGCTTCTAGGATGACAGCATTCAAAGGGGAAAAGATCTGGGACCAGTTGTAAGGTTGCATGATGAGGATGTCATGTGCTCAGGGGGGGAGAATGTAATACCACAAGAGTCAGAGAAGGGTAATATATATCGAGGATAAGAAAGGAAGTAACAACATCAGGTAGATACCTTTTGGGCTAAATGTAGAGAAAGAACTCACAGGTTAAGCCTGCTTGAGCTGGGGAAGCTGCCCAAAAGGTATCCAGCTGGTGTTGTTCCTTCCTTACTTATCCTAGAGATACGCTACCATTTTCTAGGCTCTTGGGGTATTACAATGAATCATCTAAGGGTAATCATTTATATCTCATGCGTGAATGCAATGCAAAATGTCATCTTTCTTTTAGTTTGAGTCGATCGCACCCAACTGCTACTCTCCATTTTACAACCTCATTACAAGGCCGAGTAGCGATGCTAGTCCCTAATCTCAAACCCCATGCAATGCATGACTATTAATGTTATCATGTACATGTGCAAAATTTCATCATCAAGACATGAAAATCAAATTTACATTGGAACACCCTCTCTCCTATAACTGCCTGAGAAGAGGTGCTACGGGAAAAATAAACCATAATTGCATCTAAGGGAAAATCCCTAAACTGGAAATAAAAATAAACCCAAACTGATAAACACTATAAAACTAACAACTTCCAGACATCGTTTGTCTTGAACAGCTCCACGTACACACACTACTGGACACTACTGCTAGGCCTTACATTTGGTACTCCCCTGCTAGGACGTGGAATGGTGAAAAGTACAAGGTGAGCTACTAAACTCAGCAAGTAATAAACTGGAAAGAATAACTGGAGCTGAATCGAAAAATATCGATACTGATAAATACTTACTGAACTTGTACTGAGCGATATAATAATTATTGGATTGCATTTACAAGATGTAATGCACATAAACTGTAAACTAAATGCAGGTATGCAACTTTGACACGTAGGACCACATAATTGTAATACATACCTAGCTGATCTCAATCCTGCAAACATAAAAACTATAAGCACATATTGTGGGCAATATGCCCCTAGCCCCCTGGTCGACATCAGGCGAGCATCTCATAATTGAGATATAACTAAACTGATACTAATGGGATCCCCACAGACAAGCCGCCTGGCGCACATAATGCAATGCTCATATAAGTGCTAGCACACGATATGTAGTGCTCCATATAAAGTCATGCTCAATGCTCATACAAATGTGTATGCATAATAATCTCACAAAATAATGCTGACCATGTCATAATGAACTGCTAAACATGGTATATGATTTTTACCAGCTATATTGAGATACAAAGATTTTGAAATTTCTGAGTATAGGCATGGCATATTGGATTTTATCATATCTTGGCATAAAAATTCAATATTTGAATAATTAAATATTTATATTAAATTTAAGACTTGCATCAAGAATTTATTGGAAGCCATTCGGATGCCATATGATACTATTTAGATGATTGAGGAAGTATAGGGAGCAATTCAAATGAAGCAGCAGCCCATTCGAATGAAAAAAATGGACTACAACAAGCTCATTCGAATGACAGAGGTGAAAGTAAGGCAAGATCGCTACAGGGTAAACAGCGTAGTTCAAAAATTTTGAACTTACCCCGATCCCAGCTATTGGATCAACGTCAAAATTAAATCATTCACAAACAAATAAATAAATCTAACCTTTAGATTATCGAGTCGTTCGTGGATTCGAGTCGTCCAAGCGTCCGGCCTCTAACTCGTGATACGCGGCATGCGTCCGTTGGCAATGAGAGCGGAATAGGAGTGCTAGCTCCTTCTCCTTTGCGCAGCTTGTGTATGGACGGTAAAAGAACGCCCTCGTTTCGTATTGATGCCAAAAGAAATGGGGAAGAGTGAACGGCAATGCGTTTTTCAACTCTTAAAAAATGACACCAAAAACCCCTGTTATTTTGGGCAACCTATAAAGGAATATTTATAGAGAAATATCCTAGGGTTTCTAAAACCCTAATGGATTGGGCTACCCCATTAATTCTAATTTAATTAGAATCTTAAGTGGGCTTATTCTAGTCCAACTATAAATATAATTAAATGGCCCAAATCGTTTTATAGGTTTAAATAAAATATTTTGGCCCAAATCTAATTCAAGCCCAAATATAATATTTAATATTTAGCCCAAATCTAATTTGGTCCAAATATAATATTTAATATTTGACCCAAATCTAATTTAGTCCAAATATAATATTTATTTTAATATTTGGCCCAAATCAAATTTAGTCCAAATACTAACTTAAGCCCAAATATATTTTATTTCCTATTTGCCACTCCAACAAATAGAAAATTATTAAATTAGAAACTCCTTCCTAATTTAATCAATTGTCATTTTAGGAAACTCTTTCCATTATGACGACTCCTCGTCATATCGACGTCATTACGTCTATTTGTTCTTTTTTCGTGAGAACCTACGACTGCACAACTTCTTGCCGAAGTGTCTCACTTAACCATACGTCCACTCTCCTGGTTTAAGCCAGTGACCGTGCCTATTGCGTATGACTCATTAGGTTTTCGAATATGTTGGCAATGTGTCGGTACAAACACATAAGACAAGATTGGCCTCTAGCAAGGCATCATGCCTACCTAATTATTCAGAAGGATTCATAATCGCAAATAACCTTTCACGAGCATGGTTACCGTGTAATACGATCCTCTCGTCAATGTATCTTATTTGATCTCAAGTATGGCTATGTGTTGCTTGATAACGATCACATGAGTTTTCTTCGGTCTTCCGGATATCTTCACTTAATAGAAACTGAATCAATAACTCCTTATTAACCTCTTTCACCATGGCCATGGATTTAAAGTGAATATCCACCGAAGGCGGCTTAGATACATCATCCTCTATCAAGGGATAGACGAGTCCCATCTTGGTTTTACACCCATCTCCATAAGTCTCACGATATACCCAACGATCGCCCACATGTAGCCTTTGTCTAGGCCCATCGAAACGATGTCAAAGCATACCGGTCTTCTTATGAGATGACCGTGACAACCTCAGGTCCAAGGATTAGTTACACCCATCTCGTATGAGAATTCTATCAACATATAACCAAAATGCATTCTCGTGGTGAGTCATGTCCAGTGACACGTTCTCCAACATTAGTCACCTATGTACTTGTCTAGGCATCCTCATGTCTATGGGTGTGAGATCCCCATTGCTATCACATAGCAAAAACATAGCACATACAAGTCTTACCGTAATTGTCAATGTCCATTCTTGACATTGCTACGACTTGGGACGTTTAATGATGTCTAGAAACAGTAATGCATCATCTCACATCTTTATAGATTAATCACAGTATACATCATATGAACTTCTATTTAGTTTCATTCGGTTATTACAATAATAACAAGAAACTAATAGAATGACTTCTTGTGAATTTGAACAACTCCTTATTCAAATAATAAACATGGTTACAATTGTCAATGTACAACACGCCCAATCTGATTGAGTCTAGAGCACCTACACTAACAAGAGGCTCATTCGAATGATAGATGATATAACAAAGGCTATTTGGATCTGATCAAGGACTCATTCGAATGACTCACAAATTCATTCGAATGAATTTGACAATTTTCCAACTTTTGAACTGGCAAAAAGCGACTCATTCAAATGCAACAGTACCCTCATTCGAATGGATTAATGGGATACTCACGGGTCATTCGAATGACAGAATTCCCCCACACTTAGCTTTTGCTTTCCCTCAAGCAAGACTACGAGACATGACACAATCACATTAATTCCCCTAATGACACAAAAAATATCACATATCATAATCAAAGACAACCCAAAGAATCAAACACTATAACATGTCATGAACTAAAACACTCAACAAACTCAAACTAAAATAAAAAAGAGATTTTTATTCAAAAAGCAATCAACAAGTATGGTAGACCCTCACACGTCACTCATAATTCACTCAAGTGTTTAAGGGTTGGAAAAATTCACTCAACGTTCAATTCATGCTCAATTACTACCATAAACTTGCTTGTTCATCCAATCTTTGTTGCTGATGTCACATGCCGTACACAAATCCAATGGTCTTTAATAAGGTTGTAATGGGGCTAAGGTAAAGGTAGGATATAAAAGGGAAAAAAGTTAAGACCTAAGAAACTAATAGAGCATTTAGAAACAACTTGGGTTAATTAGGCATGAAGGACCCAACACCTCAACCAATAATCAAACACTCTTTATTTCTTTCTTCCTTATTCATTTCTTTAAGAAATATCATATATTATGTCCTTGCACCTTTTTTTTTTCTTCTTTATTTCCTTTTTTTTCTCTTTTTTTTTTAACATATATTTTTTTCTCTAAGCATTACTTGGGTTTTGACACGAATGTCGACATTTGTGATGAAGACACCCGGTTATTTCCCTAAATAATTGCTTAGGGTGCATATGCATACTCATATTTCGAACCATCGTTTAACATGAAGGATGATGCAGGAGCATACTGTCAACCTCCAATTACTACTAAGTAGCTCAAAACATAGGAGTAGATAAATATCAAAAACTCTTTTTTTTTTTTTTTTGCTACAAGGACATAATATTGTAAGCATTCCCCAAATACATTTCACTTCATCAATAATACAGCCATAACAAATCAACAATAACATCTCCATACTCATTCAATTCACCATCATTTTCAAAACCCATCGAATAATTTCAAATGCTCTACTAGTCCAAAGGTGGGTAAACAAAATAAGAATAACAAATGAAAATGGTTTACGGCTTATTAAGAAGGGTTGTTGAACAAAGAAAATGACAATAAGCTCAAAATAGGTATACTAAAGTCAATTTTGTAAGGTTGGTTTTTTAAGTCAAGTGGTTATAAATCCTATATGTCATTTTCATCTTTATGCATGCACATGAATCTGCAACTTTGACTAGTATTAAAAGTAAGTTTTATAGCAATCTTACATGAATGACCATCACTCCAAAATAAAACACAAGATTTCCATGTATGTTTCAATCTCAAAGGCTCCCCCAATAATAGTTTTTTGGTCTACCAACACAAGTTAATACTCTTCAAAATCAAACTCGAGTCAATTCTAGCCTAAGTATGCAAGTATTTTGTTCAATCATGTTAAAACATTCTCACCTCAAGTCAATCTAAGTTTATAACATGTGAATCCATTAATATCATTGGGAAAACATCCTAGACATCCTAAAAAATAATAATAACAATAATAATAAAAAAAAATTATCATGTTCAAAATGCACTCTCTAAACTCTCTAAATGCAATCACTCCCCCACACTTAAAACTTACATTGTCCCCAATGTAAGGCTAAATGCAAGAAAATGGCATAGAAAAAAAATAATGCATATGAAAAGAAAAAGAAAAGGGATAGAGAAAGCAAATTTGATCATCTTGGGTTGCCTCCCAAGCAGCGCCTTTGTTTAACGTCTTTAGCTCGACATTGCCACTTCTCAATCAGTTTAAGTTGGATCTCTCCATTGCACTTCTTCCGTAGTTTGCTCCTGAAAACCTTCATGGAATGGCTTAAGCCTATGCCCATTGACCTTTAACACCTTATTAGTTCCTAGGCTTCGTACCTCAACTGCACCATAAGAAAATACGTTAGTAACTTCAAAAGGACCAATCCAATGAGAATGTAACTTACCAGGCATTAATTTGAGTCTTAAATTGTAAAGTAAAACTTTTTGTCCAAACACAAATTGCTTTCTAGCAACTATTTTGTCTTGAAATGCCTTTGTGTTGTCCTTTTTCTTGTCCTTAGTCTTTACCTTTGTCTTGCCCTCATGTCTCAACTCAAAAGTCTCCTCTGCAAAAACATTAACCATGTCAATAGAAAATGCATATTGAACATCATTATGGTAGCTTATGTTATCAAATATATTAAATTTCACAATCTCCCTATCGAACTCCATGGTAAGGGTACCATCATGAACATCAATCTTTGTCCTTGCTGTTTTTAGAAATGATCTCCCTAATAAGATTGGTGCTAGATTAGATGAGTCATCTTCTTCCATGTTAAGCACATAAAAATCAACAGGAAAAACCAATTCATTAACTTGCACTAAAACATCCTCAAGAACTCCCTCAGGATACATATTAGATCTATTAGCAAGTTGAATAATCACACCTGTTTCTTTCAATGGATCAATATTCAAAGATGAATAAACAAAAAGAGGCATGACATTTATTGAAGCTCCTAGATCTAACATTGCTTTCTCAATCCTGACATTACCTACTTTGCAAGGGATAGTGAACATACCTGGGTCCTTGCATTTGGGAGCTAATTTCTTTTGAAGGATGGCTGAAACATTCTCTCCCATACTTACCTTCTCATTACCTTTCAACTTCCTCTTGTTGGTGCACAATTCCTTGAGAAATTTTGCGTACCTTGGGACTTGC
Source organism: Diospyros lotus (assembly GCF_014633365.1). NCBI lineage: Eukaryota > Viridiplantae > Streptophyta > Magnoliopsida > Ericales > Ebenaceae > Diospyros > Diospyros lotus. The sequence goes on from NC_068342.1 coordinate 23,561,589, forward strand.
TTAATGGCATCCAATAAAGGAATGTTCACTTCTACCTTACGAAAAATCTCCAAGATATCATTTTCTTGATCTTCCTTTTAGATTTAGATAACCTGCTAGGAAAAGGAAGAGGATTAGGTTTATCAGAATTATGCACAATTGTTTGAGAAATTACCTTAGAAGAGATTGTTGCCTCATTTTTTGCCTCCTCTTTTTGAGTCTTCTTGGCTAAATCTGTAGGATTCTGAACAGGAATGTTAATTTCTTTTCCACTTCGCAACGTAATGGAACTTACATTTTCTCGAGGATTTACAATTGTTTGGGAAGGCAATTTCCCAGAACCTTGAGCTTCAAGCCTGCTCATTGATGTTGCTAGTTGACTAATTTGATTCTCCAATTGCTTGATGCTTGTTGTTGTCTCCTGTTGAAATTGTTGTGTGTTAGTTGCAAGTGATTTAACAATTTCTTCTAAAGACATACCTAAACTTGAGGAAGGTTGTTGTGGTGGAATATGTGGTGTAGGCTGGTAATGTTGGAATTGTGGCCTTGCTCCATAACTGAAATTGGGATGATCCCTCCACCCTGGGTTGTAGGTATTTGAATAAGGATCGTACTTCCTTTGTGGTGGGCCTGGGAATCCTCCAACTGCATTGGCATGCTCTAAAGAATCTCCTTGAAGTGTAGGACACATATCCGTTGGATGACCAGTAGCAGCACAAATTCCACAAGCTTTGACTTGTTGCAAATTTCCTACAGCCAATTATTGAACAAGAGAAGTTAGATTGGATATTTGATTTTCAAGGGAAGATATACTTACCTCATTCACCCTTCTCAAAGGGTGTCTTGTCTAAATCCAAACTGTTGTGAGTTAGTAGCCATGATGGAAATCAAATCTTTAGTGGCACTAGGAGTTTTATTCACTATAGCATTTCCACTAGCCGCATCCATCATTTTCCTCTCCATAGGTAGTAACCCTTCATAGAAATATTGAATGAGAAGTTGTTTAGAAATTCCATGTTGAGGACAGCTAGCACACAATTGTTCAAATCTTTCCCAATACTCGTGAAGAGTTTCTATATCTTTCTGCCTTATTCCACATATCTCTCTTCTGATGCTAGTAGCTCGTGAAGCAGGGAAAAATTTATCAAGAAACAATCTGACCATCCTTGTCCATGTAGTTACAGAACCTGGAGGTAAGTAAAACAACCAATCCTTTGCTGCATCAGCCAGTGAGAATGGAAAAGCATGCAATTTAATTTATTCTTCACTCACTCCTTGTGGTTTTAGGCTTGAACACACCACGAGGAATTCTTTCAAATGCTTATGAGGATCCTCACCTGCAAGACCACGAAAAGTAGGCAACAAATGTATGAGTCCTGATTTTAACTCAAAAGCAGCATCTAAATTAGGGTACTCAATACATAAAGACTGTTGGTTCAAATCAAGAGCAGCCAACTCCTTTAAGGTCTTGTTATTAATGGCCATGACTTCCTCTTCTTCTGAATCGCTAGATGGACTGGAAAGAGTGTTCAAAGCTATATTGATGCCTGATGCTATTCCCGAAGCCTGTTCTGTTGAAACTTCCTTAGCTTTTCTTCTCAACCTATGGATAGTTCTATCAATTTCCAAGTCAAAATTCAATTCACCTTGATGAGACAATCAGGTCATAAACCTAAAAACACATAAGACAAATAAACAAACAAACAAAAAAATCACTAAAAAAAATAAATAAAAATAAAAAGAATAAATCTACTTGACACCAATCCCCGACAACAGTGCCAAAAATTTGATAGGTGTTGAATCCAACAAATAATAAATTCTTTCTCTTAAAAATATGAATTGTGATAGTGATGAGCAAGGTTGTATCCACAAGGATTGGTTAGATCTATTCTTTTGAAAAAATTAGAATAAAAGAAGAAATGGTTGGGGGGTTTGTATTTTAAAATTTAAACAATTAAAAATAGAATATTGTTCTAAATTAATAAGGCAAATCAAAATGTAAAAAGATTAAAGTAATTAATAGAAACATTTCCGGTAGAAGGGATTGATCCACCAATGGTTATAACACTGATCATTGATGCCAAAGTCACTAATTTTCCTTGAATACTTGACCTTAGAAAGAACAACAAGCTCTATTCATTCAATGTTTCCCATACTTATTAATTAATTAAAACAAGCTTTTCAATTAACCCTTACCTTCAAACAACCCTAGAACAAGCTCTCTAGAATTTAATTCAATGGCAGCATTAAACTTTGTGGAAACAAGACCAAATTTGAACAATAAACACACAAGCTTGGTTTATTTAATTCAACACATGTACTCACTAGGAATTGAAGGAAAACTTATCCATAATCATCAACCCTAGTTGCTACTTATGCAAGAAAGACCAAACAATTACGGATTTGGTATTCAAGTTAGCAATAGATCATGCATCAAGAATTGAATAGCGGCCGTCTATGCAATCAAAACACACAATCATAAACATTAAAATCAGAAGATACATGAATATTCAAGAGAAAATCAGATTGCAAATAAACTCAAAAAGATCTCACAATGTTCTTCACCATGGCTTCAAAATATCCTTCTACCGAAAAACTAAAGTTTAGCCACACATAATGAGAGAAAGAACACAAAAAGAAGAAAAAAATATGAAAAGGATGCTTCTTCCCCCTCTTGGATGTGCTTCTCTGCCTCTTTTGCTTCCTGGACGTCCCCCCTCTCGAGCTTGGATCAAGACTTTAAATATCCCCCAACAAAGAATCCAAATCAGCCAAGGAATTAGGGCTCCTAGACTCCCGTAACTTAAAAGCCCGTTTTGGGTTGGATAACGAGCGTTTTGGGCTTCGTCCCCTTCTTAATAATTGTATTTCAGAATGTTTATATGAATTTAGGCTTTTTAATCACTCGATTTGGACATCAAAAGTTCAAGTTATGGCCTTTTAAAGATTCCATGCTTGTGCAGAATTCTAATCCAATTAGGATTTGGCCCAGCTTTTCGGCCCTAACTTGAAACAATATTTGGAGGCCCAAACGAACTCGGATTTGGACAAATAATACCATTCTGGAAATCCCAAGAAGTCCTCTACAAAATCTATGAAGACATTATTCATGTTATTGAACTCTAACATGTTCAAAAATCTATAAGAAGCCCAAAAGGTCAAAATATTAAAAAGCTAAAATTTTGTAAGTAAAAGCCCAATTTATTCTAACCTATCTAAAATTGCCTTAACCATAAAAATAAGTATAAATCAACACAATAAGGCATAAAGCTCACCCAAGAGACCATATGTAAGGGAAATAAATATATGTAATTATGCACTCATCAAGAGACTCATTCGAATGCTAGACTATACAAAGCAACAACTTATTCCAATCTTCAAGGACTCATTCGAATTACAAGAAAACTCATTCGAATGACAGTCTCAAAACTTCAAAAACACATACGAATGATACGATAACACATGACTCATTCGAATGACAAATGACTCATTCGAATGACTGATACATTACAAGGGAAAAAACTTACGTTAACATTGAGAATTCATTCGAATGCCTCAAAACTCATTCGAATGACACAAGACTCCTTCGAATGACTGGAATCTCATCAGACATAAAACTCACGATAACAGAGACGATATCTTGAATCAAAGATTAACATTACTACACCATTCCAAAAGAAATCTTGGGAGAACAATCCCAATTGATATAGAATAATATCAAGATGGATAAGTCTTGGTATTCTGAGATCACTGCTAACATGATTCGAAGATCATACTTAAAAGATTCACTATAAAGAATCACACATATCTTCCTCATGCACTCATTGTTCTACGCATATATATATATATACACTGGAACTGATATAAATATGAGAACTCAATGAAGAGCTGGAATAAACTGAGAACGAACTAACTTGAATCTGTAATGAAAGGAATTACAGATAGGATACTTGCCTTATGCTAACTCTGATCAAATCGAACGATTGCAATGGAAGATCTAGACACTGCAATGCTTCTCAAACTCTCTGTTCTTCACAAACTTCTCTTTCCGCGGCATGAGAAAATTGTGACTTATGAAACTATATATATATACCGATCTGAGAAGCCCTAACACCATAACTCATTCTCCTATTATAACCAAGAGACTTCACAAACCCAAAACCTTCTCACACTCGGATACCTCAATCCCTTAAGAATAATAACTCTAATTAATTAATTAAATTCTAATCACAAATTACTAAATAACTCTCATGTCCTTGCATTTAATTTTCCATAATAAATAAATATAATTAAATGTTATTTAAATGCTATTTCCTCAATCAAAATCTCTAAACGGCCATATTAAATAACTAATTGGCTAAATCTCTGAAACAAAACTTAAATAAGAAATTAAGTAATTTCTAAATAAATTCTAGACCCTCTAATGGGTCGTCACAATTTCTCCCCTCCTTAAAAGAATTTGGTCCTCCAAATTCGTAATTGGTTACTCGAACAATGAGGGGTAAAGACGCCTCATCTCTTCTTCGAACTCCCACGTTGCCTCTTTTGACGAGTGTCGCTGCCATTATAGTTTTATGAGAGTAATTGATCGGTTCCTCAAAATATTTTCTTTTCGCTCTAGAATACTGGTAGGTATCACTTCATAAGACACATCTTTTATAACTTCAAGAGTTTAAAAAAAATCAATTATGTGCTGAGGATCTGGCACATACTTCCTCAACATCGAAACATGAAACATGTTATGAACATGGGACAACTGAGGTGGCAAAGCTAACTCATATGCTAAAGTCCCTATTGTCTCAAAATTTCAAACGAACCAATGTAACGGGGACTAAGCTTCCCTGTTACGCCAAATCAGCGAACTCCTTTAATAGGCATGACCCTCAACCAAGCATGGTCACCTACCTCAAACTTGAGGTCTCGTCGTCGCTTATCTGCATAGCTCTTCTGTCTGTCTTGGGTTATTTTCATTCCAGCTTTGATAATTCGAATCTTTTCTGACGTCTGCTTAACAATTTCTGGACCTAACAAAGCCCTATCTCCAATCTCTTCCCAACATATCGGTGATCGACATGGTCGCCCATACAAAGCCTCAAAGGGACATTTCAATACTTGATTGGAAACTATTATTGTAGGCAAATTCTACCAAAGGTAGATGCTCATCCCAACTACCTTGGAAATCTAGAACATAATCTCTCAACATTTCCTCGAGAGTCTTGATAGTCCTTTCTGACTAATCGTCTATCTGCGGATGAAAACTAAACTTCAACTGAGATCTTAATGCATCATGCAAAACTCCCCAAAAATGAGAAGTAAAATGGGGATCTCGATCTGATACAATACTGGCTGGGACACCGTGTAACTTCAAGATCTCCTTAATATAAATTTTGGCAAATCTATTTAATGGATAAGTCTTCTTAATAGATAGAAAATGGGATGATTTAGTACAATCAACAATCACCCATATAGCATCATAGCCTCTAGTCATCCTAGGTAAACCCATCACAAAAATCCATAGCAACATTATCCCATTTTCACTCTGGAATAAGTAATGGAACTAATAAATCTACGAGTTTTTGATGTTCTGCTTTAACTTGCTAGCATACTGAACATTGTGAAACATATCTACTGACATCTTTCTTCATACCAATCCACCAATACTGTCGCTTTAGGTCGTGGTTCATCTTCGCAACACCTGGATGAATAATGTAACAACTTTTGTGTGCTTCATTCAAAATCTCTTACTTAAGATTTCCATCATCGGGTATACAAATACGTTCTTCAAATAAGAGTATACCATCACTCCATAGAGTATATCTCAAAAGAGAAAATTTCTCAATATCTGCTAAAATCTGTGCCAACTTTTCATCTTCTGATTGCTGGTTCTTGAGTAAATCAAATAACTCAGGTTGCACCCTCATTCTAACGCAACTCATCATTATACTATCCTCCGGGCCTGAAATAGATAGATCACTCAATTTCTCCAATAACTTCAATTCTTGAATCATCATTGTAGCCATAGAAGCATTTCGCTGACTCAAAGCTTCGGCTACTACATTAGCCTTTCCTGGATGATATAGAATCTCACAGTCGAAGTCTTTAAATAACTCAACCCAACGTCTTTGCCTCATGTTCAATTCTTTCTGGGATAAGAGATAATGTAGGCTCTTGTGATCTGTATAAATTTCAACTTTCTCACCATATAGATAGTATCGCCATATCTTCAATGCGAATACTACCGCTGCCAACTCCAAATCATGAGTAGGGTAGTTCACTTCGCGTTTCTTCAATTTTATGGATGCATAAGCATTAACTCGACCCTCTTGCATCAATACACAACCCAAACCTGAACGGGATGCATCGCTGTAAATGGAGTATTTCTCTCCACTTCTTGGAATGGCTAAAACTGGTGCAGTAGTCAACTTCATCTTTAACTCTTGGAAAGCACGTTCACACGTGTCATTCCATTCAAACTTCTCTCATTTTCTTGTTAGCTTAGTCATAGGGGAAGATAAACGAGCAAACCCCTCAATGAATCGTCTATAATATCTTGTAAGACCTAGAAAACTATGTATCTCTGTCACTGTCATAGGTCTTGGCCAATCCATAACTGCTTTGGTCTTGTTTGGATCCACTGAAATACCATCTCTAGACACCACATGACCTAGAAATCCAATTTGAGTGAGCCAAAACTCACACTTGCTAAACTTGGCGTATAGTTACTCCTCTTTAAGCCTCCGCAATACTAGAGTAAGATGCTCTGTATGCTCCTCCACATTAGGTGAGTAAGCTAGAATATTGTCGATGAAGACAATAATGAATCGATCTAGGTACTCACACAGAAATCGATTCATTAAATCCATGAAAACAGATGGGGCATTCGTCAACCCAAATGGAATCACCACAAATTCATAGTGTCCATAGCGAGTCCTGAAAGTGGTCTTCTGAATATCCTCATCTCTAACTCGCACTTGATGGTAGCCCAATCTCAAATCTATCTTTGAGAACACCTTAGCTCCTCGCAATTGATCTAACAAGTCATCCACTCGAGGTAAGGGATACTTATTCTTCACTGTCACCTGGTTCAATTGGCGATAGTCAATACATAGTCTCAAAGATCCATCTTTCTTCTTCACGAACAATACTGGTGCACCCCATGGGGATGAACTGGGTCGGATAAAACCCTTTTGTATTAATTCTTCTAGTTGGGCCTTCAATTCCTTTAACTTATTAGGTGTCATTCGATATGGAGCCTTAGAGATAGGCTGTGTACCAGGTAATAACTTAGTAGTAAACTCCGATCCTCTCCGAGGAGGTAATCCTGGTAGCTCATCAGGGAAAACTTCTTGGAAATCTCGTACTACTAGTACCTTAGATAACTTCCTCTTGCTTCCCTCGTTAGTGGTTACAAAGGCTAGATAAGCCTCGCATCCATCACGCATTAGCTTCTCAACTTTCATCACTGAAATCATAGGAATCGTAGCCATAGATTTAACTCCTCTATAATTAAGAACTGGCTGTTGAGGTAGACCAAAGTCAATAATCTTCCGTCGACAATCAACTGTTGCAAATGCCGTGACAATCAATCCATGCCAAGGATCAAATCAAAATTCTTAATATTAAGAATATCTAAGTCTCCAAATAGTTTCTTATCATGTACCTCGATCTTGCAATTCTCAAACATTTCTATTGATAGTGTATGCTTGCTGAACAAACTACTGTGGCATAATCCACACTCTGAGCTCCTCAAAAGCATGGTAAATATCAGCATGCAATCCTTTCTGAAATTTAACAGCCGTCTTTGCTTTAATGGACACCAACTCTGAGACCTATCTAGTCAAGGCTATAAACTCTGCCTTACATTGGGCCACTGTCTTGGTACCTTACACTAACTCATCAAACTCAAAAAGTTCCTGGTCCTTGACCCATGCTGGGCAATAAGCGTCATTGAACACTTGTTGGAACTCAACCCATGTGGGTTTCTTAATTACAAAACCTCTGGCGGACAGTCTTCCACCATCTCTAGGCATCACCTCTGCACAAAAATGTGCTAAGTTGCACTCGTCCGTACAACTAATAGAATGTAGATGCTTCTCTATCGATAGCATCCTATTCTCAACCGTTGTTGCATCTGTGCCTCCATAGAATATTGATGGTCGGAAGGCCATGAAATCCCTTAATAGTTGACTCCCTGTATTTGCCTCCACAATTGGAGCTGTTGGAGCGACTAGCTTATCGCCTCTACTACCTCCTACTTATTGGGGAACTTGTGATTCCCTTACCTAATTGGTAACTAGGGTATTGACTACCCTCATCAATCCTACCAACATGCCTCGCATCTCGACCATACCCTGTCGCAGTCACTACCAGACTCCCCTACTGAGCCTGATGTGGGAATTGGAACCTCGTCCAGCGTAGAAGTAGCCTGACTGCAAGTACGGGGTCGTCATCTTCTATTACTCATCTTCCTGCATTACCACTTAGGGTTAGAATACTATAAATTGGGCCAACTTATCTAACTAACGGACACAAGTCCTAACTCTACCCAACATCCTATGTGTGTACTGGAGACTCCTCAAAACACTGCTCTGATACCAATATTGTAACACCCCCTCTCCTAAAACAGCCCAAGAAGAGGTGCTACGGGGAAAATAAACCATAACTATATCTAAGGGAAAATCCCTAAATTGGAAATAAAAATAAACCCAAACTGATAAACACTATAAAACTAACAACTCCCATATATCTTTTGTCTTGAATAGCTCCACGTACACACACTACTGGACACTACTGCTAGGCCCCACATCTGGTACTCCCTCACTAGGACGTGGAATGGTGAAGAGTACAAGGTAAGCTACAAAGCTCAACAAGTAATAAACTGGAAAGAATAACTGGAGCTGAATCAAAAAATATCGATACTGATAAATACTTACTGAACTTGTACTGAGCGATATAATAATTATTGGATTGCATTTACAAGATGTAATGCACATAAACTGTAAACTAAATGCAGGTATGCAACTTTGGCACGTAGGTCTACATAACTGTAATACATACCTGGCTGATCTGAATCCTGCAAACATAAAAGCTGTAAGCACATATTGTAGGCAATATGCCCCTAGCCCCCTGGTCGACATTAGGCGAGCATCTCATAACTGAGATATAACTAAATTGATACTAGTGGGATCCCCGCGGACAAGTCGCCTGGCGTGCATAATGCAATGCTCATATAAGTGCTGGCACACGATATGTAGTGCTCCATATAAAGTCATGCTCAATGCTCATACAAATGTGTATGCACAATAATCTCACAAAATAATGCTGACCATGTCATAATGAACTGCTAAGCATGGTATATGATTTTTACTGTAACACCCCGTCTCCTAGAAACTCCGCTTGGGGATGTTATCCACTGCCGGCCCCAAGCCCGGATAAAGGAGGAGGGTTGTGTTAGGTAGCCGACAACCAATGTAAAACTTAATCGGATCCAAAACATGAACTCTAGACAAATTATGAAAAATCGTTTGGGCGTGGGCGTAACCCTTCATAGCGACGCGCTACACTACCCCCGTGTAGTGACAAGTGAGCTAGGGCCGCTGCATCGGCGCCCGAATGTAGTGATAAATGAGCAATGGTTCCCGCATTTGCTTGGACGGATGTGGGTAAAGAAACTAATCCAAAATCAAAATCAAAACCAAAATCAAAATCAAAATCAAAACCAAAACCAAAATCAAAATAAAAAAAAAATCAAATTCAAAGTCAAGGCCAAAAACAAAATCAAATCCAAAGTCAAGGTCAAAAACAAAATCATAGATTAGGGATTGGGTCATGGAACATAGGAACATTAACAGGCAAAGCTATGGAAGTGGTGGATGTGATGATTAGGAGAAAAATTAATATTATGTGCCTTCAAGAGACGAGATGGGTAGGGAAAAAAGCAAAAACTTTATCAGAAGCTGGATATAAAATATGGTACACAGGAACTGATCAAGCAAAAAATGGAGTGGGGATTATTATGGATAAAAGCTTAATAGATGAGGTAGTGGATGTAAAGAGAATGGGGGATAGGATTATTATGGTGAAGATTAGTCTAAGAAGAATGACTATGAATATCTTTAGTACATATGCACCACTAGCGGGGTTAGGTGATGAGATAAAAGCAAAATTCTGGGAGGACCTAGAGGGACTCATACAAATGATACCAAGAGGAGAGAAAGTGATTATAGGAGGTGACTTAAATGGGCACGTGGGTAGAGACGGAAACGGATATAGAGAGGTACACAGAGGGTATGGATTCGGGGAAATTAATAATGAGGGTAAATCTATCCTAGATTTTGCTATGGCATATGGGCTCATTATAACCAATACTAGGTTCAAAAAATGGGACGAACACTTAATCACATATAAAAATATCACCTCAAGCACCCAAATAGATTACTTCCTCATGAGACAAGAGGATTGGTTATGTTGTAGGAATTGTAAGGTGATACCGGGAGAGTGTTTGACTACTCAACATAGACTTCTAGTACTTGACGTCCAAGTAAGAAATTGGAAGAGAAAAAATCACATAAAACAAATTCCAAGAATCAGGTGGTGGAATTTAAAAGGGGAGAAACAACTAATCTTCAAAGAAAAATTAAGGGGTAGAAGGGAATGGAATGGAGAAAGACAGACAAACCAAATGTGGAAAGAAATGGCTAATGCTTTGAGAAGCATGGCAAAGGTAGTCCTTGGAGAGACAAATGGTAGAGCCCCTAACCTTAAGGAGTCTTGGTGGTGGAATCAAGAGGTACAATTAAAAATTAAAAATAAGAAAACTTGCTATAAGGCGGTATATTAATGCAACAATGAAGAAAATCAAAAAAATTATAAAGAAGCAAAAAAGGCAGCAAAAAGAGCTGTTAGTGAAGCAAGGTTAAAAGCATATAAGAATCTATATAAACGACTTGATACAAAGGATGGAGAAAGGGATATATATAAATTAGCTAAAGCAAGAGAAAGAAAAACAGGAGATTTAAATCAAGTGAAATGCATAAAAGATGACAATCAAAATGTTTTAGTAAATGAGGGAGCGATTAAGGAGAGATGGAAGGAGTATTTCACAAAATTATTCAATGATGGTGGTGACACAAGAGTTAGGTTGGGACATCTTAGTAACTCCGAAGGGAATGTGAGCTACACATTCTATCGACGCATAAGTTCAAATGAAATAAGGCAAGCTTTAAAAAAGATGAAAAATCATAAGGCAGTGGGACTAGATAATATACCAATAAAAGCATGGAAATGCATGGGAGAAGAGGGCATCTCCTGGCTAACGCAACTATTTAACGCCATCCTTAAATAAAAAAAGATGCCAGATGAGTGGAGGAAGAGTACTTTGGTTCCTATATACAAGAACAAAGGAGATGTTCAAAACTGTGAAAATTATAGAGGAATTAAGTTAATGAGTCATACCATGAAACTCTGGGAGAGAGTAATAGAGTAAAGGCTCAGAAAGGAAACAAAGGTGTCAGAAAATCAGTTTAGTTTCATGCTTGGTAGGTCAACAATGGAAGCTATATATTTACTAAGGCATCTAATGGAAAGGTATCGAGATCATCAGAAAGACCTACATATGGTGTTTATAGATCTAGAAAAGGCCTATGATAGGATCCCTAGAGAAGTATTATGGAGGGTTTTAGAGAAGAAAGGAGTCAAAATAGCCTATATACAAGCCCTTAAGGACATGTATCATGGTGTAGAGACAAGAGTCAGAACATGCGGAGGGGATACTGAACCATTTACAACTACAATAGGACTGCATCAAGGTTCTGCACTAAGTCCATATTTATTTGCCCTAGTAATGGATGAACTCACTAAAAATATTCAGACAGATGTGCCATGGTGTATGCTATTTACAGACGACATAGTGTTGGTGGATGAAACAAAAGAAGGAGTGAACACTAAGCTTGAGTTGTGGAGAAACAATTTAGAATCTAAGGGATTTAAATTAAGTAGAAAGAAAACAGAATATATGGAATACAAATTTAGTAAAAATGCAAGAGTGGATGATGTTATAATAAAATTAGAAGACCAAATCTTACAAAGAAAAGACCATTTTCGATATTTGGGATCAGTGATTCAAAAAGATGGAGAAATCCACGAGGATGTCGCACATAGAATTAAGGCAGGTTGGCTAAAATGGAGAAATGCATCAGGGGTATTATGTGATGGTAAAATCCCATTAAAATTGAAAGGAAAATTTTATAGGATAGCTATAAGACCAGTCTTGCTGTATGGCTCAGAATGTTGGGCAGTCAAATACCAGCATGAGAAAAAGATGAGTGTAGCGAAGATGAGGATGTTAAGATGGATGTGCGGACATACAAGAAAGAATAAAATTAGAAATGAAGTTATTCGTAATAAGGTAAGAGTAGTGCCAATCGAGGAGAAGATGAGAGAGACTAGACTAAGATGGTTTGGTCATGTGAGAAGGAGACTAAGAGACACTCCTATGAGAAGAGTTGATGAAATGGAACAATTAGTCACAAAAAGAGGTAGAGGTAGACCCAAGAAGACTTTGGGAGAGACATTAAAATTTGATATGAAATATATGGATCTAAATGAGGATATGACAAAAGACAGAAATACATGGAAGTCTAGAATTCATGTAGCCGACCCCACATAGTGGGATAAAGGCTGGATATGTTGTTGTTGTTGTTGTTATACCCTGTCTCCTATAACTGCCGAAGAAGAGGTGCTATGGGAAAATAAAATAAAACTAACTGATAACTAAAATCTGATACCAATAATGAATATATCAATCAACTGGAATAAAGCTCTGAGTCATCAAGACTAAAAACCATAACTGCTTCTAAGGGAAAATCCCTAAATTGGAAATAAAAATAAACCCAAACTGATAAACACTATAAAACTAACAACTCCCAGACATCTTTTGTCTTGAACGGCTCCACGTACACACAATACTGGACACTACTGCTAGGCCCCACATTTGGTACTCCCCCGTTAGTATAATACCCCATATTTTCGTGAAGATGCCACGTATTTTAAGTGAGTTTAAAATATCGAAAAATATGCTTGAAATGGAAATAAGTGACTGAATCGGTCGCAGTGAGTGCCCTGGAGCTTAGATACCTAAGAACAAAGGTGTATTTTTTATGAGCGTCTCGAGGTGAGATTTATGAGGCTAAAAGAAATCAAATTAGAGACGATTTTTCGATTAAGCTAAATTGTAGCCTAAAATAGCCGAATGATGGTAAGGGGCTTCCAAAAAATCATATATATTGAGTAATTTTGAGTTATTAATTTTTGGATTTTAAGTATCTCGATAAATTTGATGTTTAAGGGTGTAATTGTAATTAGAGAATTATCCAAATGAAATAAGGATGAAATTAAAAGCTTAGGTGGTAAAATATTAAAGTTGAGGACTTGAAATAAGGGCCAAAATGTCATTTGGAAGAACTTTGAGGAATTAGCTTGGATTTCAAAAGTTGAATTCATTCTAGCTTGGGATTTCAAAATCCATTCAATTATAGGTTTGAGTCTTTGGAGTCAATGACTAAGATTGTGACAAGTGGCATAATGTGATTGGTTAGAGAAATCTATAAATAGGCATCATGGGTTGTTCTCAAATCATTCCAAGCATGTTTGAGAGTTGAGGGACTCTAAGAGGAGGAGCTTTCTCTAGAAAGAGAGTAGGAAGTTCGGCAAGAAGGCGGGAGGAAATCGAAGGAGAAGCTAGGGAGAACGAGCCTCGTCGGAGTTACGATCCTTCACCGGAGTTTGCCAAAATCAGTCAGAAAAAAAAGCAACATAAGTTCGATTTTCTTTATAATCTTGTAGAGGGGAAAGAGAGGGTCGCGTAGGTTCAAATGGGGGTCGAATCGGAGTTAAAACGAGAGAGATATGGCCGAAATACGAAAACGACGCAATGCAATCCGAAACTGTTGTGCAGCGCGTGAGATACACGCACTGGAAAATAGTTTCCCGTGAGGGTGCATGGCCCACTTTTCTAGGGCCAGTGAGACCGCGTGAAGGGTCCATTTTTGTTCAAATTTTCCAGTTTGTCCCTAATTTAATTCCCCTCAACCCTATGTAAAAAGATTTGAGATTAGGTTTACCAAAACGTGTGTTTTTTGCAGAAACCTAGGCTGTTTGCTGTGAAATTATACTGTCCAAGAGATAAACCAATAAGGTGAGACTCCTATACTCCAAATCCTATTTTTTATTCTCTTATGAGAGACTTCTATTGCATGAGACCTATTTTGTGAAATTCTTGTACGTAGACTCTTGTTATTCTCTTACATGAAATCATGCTGCATGTATGAACTGTATTTTTCTTAAAAATATATGCTATTGGCTTTTTAACTGTTGCATTTATAAAATTTTTGTGGCCATACTGTTGTACCTATTTGTTGTTACCCGAGGCCAAAAGTCGGATATCCGCTGAGAGGCATCGTGCGCCATTGAGAAAGCTCTCGTGGGGAAGACTGTGAGTCTAAGGAACAATGAATGTGGTGCTTGCATGAGTTCTATGAGGTCAGAACGAAGTGACATGGTTAGGGACCTCCCGAGAGGTGCTATGCGTGCGCCATTGAGAAAGCTCTCGTTGGAGGAGGCTGACGTGTTCACGAGGCACCTCGGAGTAGTTCTCGTTGTCTTCTCATACATTTTATACCTGATCATGCATCGATATAAACTATTTTTGAAGTTTCTCACTAAAAGATTCATCTTCTAATTGGACTATGTCCCTAGAATATTCAAACGTTCCAGGTTCGACGAGCGGCTCTAAAGGAAAGGAGGTAGCTGAAGAATTAACTTAAATTACTGTCTCTAGCATGATTAGCATATTTTTGTTTATGTGTGAACCTATGTAATTTTGGATATGTTTAAGATGTTCAATTATCACTTGATGATGTCCATGTAATATATTTTGTAGACGTCTTGAACAATTTTATGATAAATAAAGTATTATGGTTGTGAACCATATCAGGTTCGATCTAGCCTCCGCATTTGAAATTTTAACGTCTATCTTAGCTATTCGATTATTGGGTTTGTTAAGCTGAGAAGGTAAAAATTAGGGTTTTTGGGATATTGTGTGATGTATGTCAGCTATTGTGATATGAAAACTTTTTATAATCCCGAAATCCTAAGTTATAACACGCTCAAGAAATTTGGGATGTTACAATTGGTATCAGAGTGAACCTAAGGAAAAGTTCGCATGTGGCTAGATGAGTAAAGCCACAGTAAGTTTTGGGAATTAGGATAGGATTTTTTTTTTTTTTGAAATATTTAGTGGCATACTCTTGTTGCTCATTCAATTTGAATTAAACCATGCTGTGATGATTTAATAGATCGCCATGTCTTCTTGCTAGATGGTGAATACAAGGAACAGGCGCGAGAGAGGCAATGGTGAAGAAAGCAACACCAACCCGCACCCAGGAGGTGGTGTGGGAGGTCAAAGAGATGCATGAGCTAACCTCGGTGAAGGCCGGATTGATAGGATCAAGAGAATCCTAGAAGGCATGGCTGGGTGAATTTTGGAGTTGTAGCCCAAGCAAAGAAGAGTAGATGCTTTGGAGAGGTATCTACAACAAAATCCACTAGTGTTTCGAGGAAAACCAGCAGACGACCTCGCAATCAGTGAATACTGGTTGGACCAGACCGAGAAGATCCTACAAAGATTGAGAATCCTAAATGAGGACAAGGTTGAGTGTGCGACCTATATGCTGGAAGAGGAAGCGACCGAATGGTGGAGGTCTATGCAGCGAACGATACCTAACAGGACAGGGTCTCAAGGGTCGGCAACCGACATAGAATTGGGGGAGGTACCCCAGATGTCATGGGAATGGTTTAAGGAACTATTCAACGGGAAATTCTTTCCCACTTGCTGGAAGTTGGCTAGAGCTCGAGAGTTTATGAACTTACGCCAAGGGCCAAATATGTTTGTAGCCCAATACGAGATTGAATTTTTGCGGTTAATCAAGTATATGTCGCTGTACGAGATGGACGATGTGGAGAAGGGACGAAAATTCTTAGAAGGCTTGCTAATTAAATTTCAACAATTGATGAGCTTGGTCCATGTGCAGTCTTACGCGGATATAGTTTTCAAAGCTATGACGGCCGAGGAGAATATGACGCGGGTGGTAGAACTAAAGGCCACGACTGTTCAAGCTGGAGGATAATCAGAGAAATCCCACTCGACTATGGGACCTCGGGATGGGAAGATCGTAAAAAAGGGTAAGGCGTGCTTTAAATGCAAGAAGAGGCACCCGGGTAAGAGGTGTGATGGCCAAAGCATTGTCTGTTACACCTGTGGATAGCCCAGGCATACTTCTAGAAATTGCTCGAAGGGAATGGTCCAAGAAGGTAAGGTCATAACAACGGCACTAGTGAATGTCATTTGCTACAATTTCAACTAGCACAGGCACATCTCGAGGAATTGCCTGAAGAAGAAAGAGCAGCCGCTAAGAATTGAAGAAGGAAAGGGGACCAGACAGGGGCGAGTCTATAACTTGACCAAGGAGGACGTAGAGGCGAATCCTGCAGTTATCTAAGGTACTCTCTTCATTTTGGATACTCCTGTGCATGCATTGATAGATCCAGGGTCTACTCATTCTTTTATATCGCATGCTTTGGCTAGGAGTTTGAGAGTAGAAACCAAGTCTATGGGGTGTCTTATGGTGATTTCAACACCTATGGGTAAGAGTATGAAGTCCTCAGAAATGGTGAGGGGATGCGAAATTAGCCTGAGTAATGTTCGGTTCCAGGCTAATCTGATTCTGTTAGAAGTATATGACTTTGACATAATCTTAGGGATGGACTTCTTGTCCAAGTACGACGCCAATATAGACTATCGTAGGAAGATAATGACCATAAGAAAACCTGAGGGAGGGTGGGTCAAATTTCAGGGGCAAGGTAACCCCGACATTGGAAAGATGATTTCAGCAATAAAGGCAACAAAGTTGCTGAGTCGAGGAGCTCATGGATTCATAGCTTATGCTCAGTTAAAAGAAAGAGAGGTACTGAAGCTCAATCAGGTACGAGTGGTACGAGAATATGAGGACGTGTTTTCGGAAGAATTACCGGGACTACCTCCACTTCGAGAAATTGAGTTCTCAATTGAGTTAGTGCCAGAAACCCAGCTGATATCAATTCTGCCATACCGAATGGCTCCGACGAAGATGAAAGAATTGAAGAGTCAGCTATAGGAGTTAATTGATAAGGGGTTCATTAGGCCAAGCATGTCACCATGGGGCGCACCAGTGCTATTTGTAAAGAAGAAAGATGGGAGTCTAAGGATGTGCATTGACTACCGTCAGCTAAATAAGGCCGCTGTAAAGAACAAGTATCCGCTCCCAAGGATAGACGAGTTATTTGATCAACTATAGGGAGCGAAGGTGTTCTCGAAGATTGATTTGAGATCTGGGTATTATCAGTTGAGAATTAAACCAGATGATGTTCCAAAGACGACATTTCAGTCAAGGTATGGTCATTTTGAGTATTTTGTAATGCCATTCGGATTAACTAACGCTCCAGCAACGTTTATGGATCTTATGAATTTGGTGTTCAAGCCCTACCTGGATCGGTTTGTGATCGTCTTCATAGATGATATATTGGTGTATTCTTCGAACGAGAATGACCACGAGGAGCACTTGAGAATAGTTCTAGGAACCCTCAAGAAACACCAATTGTATGCCAAGTTCTCAAAGTGCGAGTTCTGGTTATCCGTGTTAGTGTAGGTCCTCTAGACCCAATCAGATTGGGCATGTTGTACACTGACAATTGTAATCATGTTTATTATTTGAATAAGGAGTTGTTCAAATTCATAAGAAGTCATTCTATTAGTTTCTTGTTATTATTGTAATAACCGAATGAAACTAGATAGAAGTCCATATGATGTATACTGTGATTAATCTATAAAGATGTGAGATGATGCATCACAGTTTCTAGACATCATTAAACGTCCCAAGTCGTAGCAATGTCAAGAATGGACATTGACAATTGCGGTAAAACTTGTATGTGCTATGTTTTTGCTATATGATAGCAATGGGGTCTCACACCCATAGGCATGGGGATGCCTAGACAAGTACATACGTGACCAATGTTGGAGAACGTGTCATTGGACATGACTCGCCATGAGAATCCATTTTGGTTATATGTTGATGGAATTCTCATACGAGATGGGTGTAACTAATCCTTGGACCTGAGGTTGTCACGATCATCTCATAAGAAGACCGGTATGCTTTGACATCATTTCGATGGGCCTAGACAAAGGCTGCACGTGGGCGATCGTTGGGTATATCGTGAGGCTTATGGAGATGGGTGTATAACTAAGATGGGACTCGTCATCCCTTGATAGAGGATGATGTATCTAAGGTGCCTTCAGTGGATATTCACTTTAAATCCATGGCCATGGTAAAAGAGATCAATAAGGAGTTATTGATTTACTTTCTATTAAGTGAAGATATCCAGAAGACCGAAGAAAACTTATGTGATCGTTATCAAGCAACACATCGCCATACTTGAGATCACATAAGATACATTGACGAGAGGATCGAATTACACGGTAACCATGCTAGTGAAAGGTTATTTACGGATTATGAATCCTTCTGAATAATTGGATAGGCATGATGCCTTGCTAGAGGCCAATCTTGTCTTATGTGTTTGTACCGACACATTGCCAACATATTCGGAAGCCTAATGAGTCATACGCAATAGACCTAATGACGTCGATATGACGAGGAGTCGTCATAATGGAAAGAGTTTCCTAAAATGGCAATTGATTAAATTAGGAAGGGGTTTCTAATTTAATAATTTTCTATTTGTTGGAGTGGCAAATAGGAAATAAAATATATTTGGGCTTAAGTTAATATTTGGACTAAATTGGGCCAAATATTAAAATAAATATTATATTTGGACTAAATTAGTTTTGGGCTAAATATTAAATATTAAATATTATATTTGGATCAAATTAGATTTGGACCAAATATTAAATATTATGTTTGGGCTAAAATTAGATTTGGGCCATTTAATTATATTCCTAGTTGGACTAGAATAAACCCATTTAATTAAGATCCTAATTGGACTAAATTAAATGGGTCGGCCCATGTCCATTAGGGTTTAAGAAACCTTAGAGCTCCTTATAAATACCCATTTATGGGTTGCCCAAATTTAGGAGGTTTTTGGTGTCATTTTTCAAGAGTTGAAAAATGAATTGCCACTCACTTTTCCCTGTTTTTTTTTTTTTTTTGCATCAATACGAAATGAGGGCGTTCTTTTTTCGTTCATACACAAGCCGCGCAAAGGAGATGGAGCTAGCACTCCTATTCCGCTCTCCTTGCCAACGGACGCGTGCCGCGTATCACGAGTTAGAGGCCGGACGCTTGGACGGCTCGGATCCACGAACGACTCAATAATCTAAAGGTTAGATTTATTTTATCTGTATGTGAATGATTTGATTTCGACGTTGATCCAACCGCTGGGATTGGGGTAAGGTTCAAAATTTTTAAACTACGCTGCTTGCCCCGTAACGATCTTGCTTTACTTTCAGTGGTATCAGAGCCATCGTTGAAATATTTCAATTCCTTACATGCGGATTCGGTTATGTTGTTATTTATGAAATAATTAAATAATTATTGCGTTTGTATTTTTTTGGATTGCAAAACATTTTTTGTGAAAGGGAAAAAATTTGTGTATGACACGAAAAGGTAAAAAATGGGGTTCGTGGTGCATACGGATGCATCGGGGAGTCGAAAGACGCGGGTCGAGCGGGCTCCGTGCGCGCTGGGCATGGCCTGGGGCGGCCGCGGCTGACTCGCACGGCACCAGTGACCCTTGCACGCGCTTGTGCGGCCCGCTCGGCCCCTGCCGCCCGCACGGGCCACGTCCATGCGCGCCCAGCACGCCTCTAGCTACGACTCTTACCTTTTTGGCCTGCCGAGCCGCCTCCCGGTCCCTTCCACTCGCTCGGGCTTCAGTTTGACCCTTCCCCGAGGTCCACGTGAAGCTCCCGGGCCGACCCTTCGGTGGCCCAGTGCGTTTTGTTCCCTTAGGTGGGGCCCAGCCAAATTGTTTGGCTATTTTTTATTATTTTTTATCCGATCCATGAGTGTATGACACTTATGGGGCATGATTTAAATTGGGCCGGGGCCATTAATAGGATTATTTATTAATTAATGGGCTATTAATGTATGTTTGACATGCATTGGTTGATCCAAGGCCTGTCGAGCGTTGTTAGTTAGACTAATGGATGGAGCCCAAGCCCAACACAATTAAAACAATTTTTTGTTCTTCCAAAATTATATAAATTTTCAATTTATTGAAAGCGTTTCATTAAGTTTGAAATGATGCGACAATTAATTAACATAATTATGAATGAATCAATTAGATTGATTGCATGGGTGTATGGTATGGATCGAGTCGATCATTTATTTTATGTTGGGAATGAATGCTTGTAAATTTGGTTTTTAAAATAGGGCCTGCGTGTCCTTCCTCTCTTATACTCTTATGTATATTCTCTTCTCATCTTACTCCCCCTGAATGTAACTCAGGGTTTTTGATTCTATGTAATGTATGTAGAGTAGAATAGAGTAGTGATAGTTGTAGTTTGTATCAAGAGCAAGAGATGGAGCCAAATTGAAGACAAGATTCGAAGACCAACGAAGGCTTGGAGAATGTGCTTAAGAAGTAAGATGTGATTCTTCACCTAGGTTTGACCCGCTAGCTTCCCTTCTATGGCTCGAGAGGGCTAGTCGTAGTTATCCATACCATACACCGGTTTGAGTCGTTTATTATGCATTATTAATTTGATTAATTGCATGTGATGAGACCTAAATAAATAAATAATAAATCCCTCATTAATATTAAGCCAACTTGCGTTTCATCATTATGAAGCATTAGGTTTCTAGCTGGCACTTGATTTGTTGAGTCACTCAAGGTCATGTGTCACCTATGATTCCTATGTTTCATGGGCCATGAGATGTCCCTGAATGATGGGTCCGACTTAACTAGAAAGGTGGGGTTTGTTGAGTCACTCAAGGCCTTATTGAGTATAGAGGCAAAGATTGGGAGTCACATAAGATGTGCTTGGCAAGGAGTTGTCAACCCAATGAATAATCTAGGAGTTGCATGGAGATGCAATTGGCAGCAAGTACCTACCTAATCGATCCTAGCATAATTTGTTGAGTCACTCAAGGTTGTGCGAGGGGAGATGGGATCTTAGCCCATTAGGAAATCTTCTAATGGGATTTTCCGAGTTATGTCTTGAGGGTGGCGAACTCGTAGAAAATAGTGGGAGCAATCATAAAATGTTACTTCTTGCAATTTATGATTTCGTAATTCAATATGATTATAATAATATTTATATTCAGTTGTTGATCCAGAATGTCTGGAAACATGTCGATAAGATTGATACACGAGGGCAATAATACCTTCAACGGACTAATTTCTATGACTGGGAGATCATCTTGAGGATAGTCCTCACGTATGATAAGATTCTTTATGCGATAGAGAGCTATTTTCTTACGAAGCCACCAGTTAAAGAAATAGTAGCACATTAGGCCTAAATGATTCACGAGGGTGATATGATCATCGCTTGGTGTATCATCTTGGCTGCCATGACCCCAAAACATAGGTCGCCACATAAGAGTTATGATGCCTATGAGATCATGGCTAGGCTCAAGGATCATCTGTTGAGAAGCATGTCATGGAGATGATATGTTTTATCAATAGGTTGCTAGAGCTAAACTTTGGTATGGATGTTGAAACTTACCTTAGATTTGCTACTATAGTCTCTCCCTAAAAGTTATGGATAAGACTCTTGGAGAGTGGCTGTCCATACTAAGGGAGACCGAGCCTAAAATTGATTATAGGCCAAGGGAAGTGTTTTCTTAGTTGAAGGGCCCAAGGCGCACAGGGGTAAGAAAGCCAAAAGGAAGAAGAGGTCTTCCATAGCGCAATCTGGAAGAGTCCAGAAGACTAAAACCCAAAGGGCAAAAAGGATGCAATCTATCTCCACTGTGATAAACCGAGAAGTGTAGAGTAAGAAGAGTTCTACTCAAGGCACTTCAGGTATTTATGTTATTGGAATTAATCTATCTACTTCTGATCAGTCCACATGGTATTAGATACTGGATCTAGTGCTCATATTTACACTTTCGTGTATGGGTTTAGGAGTACGAGGAGATTAATAATAGGAGAAGTGTACCTACATGTGGTAAATGGATCAAAAGTTGTTTCAATAATTGTAGGGACCTATTTATTAATATTGCCCATAGGTCTTGTATTGGAGTTACATAACTGTTACTACAATCCTAATTTGACTAGGAATATAATTTCTAATGCTTGTTTGACAAGGATGGATATTCATTTTTATTTAAGGACAATAGTTGTTCGTTTTATAAAAATGAGTTGTTTTATGGTAAAGCAACAATACGTAATGGTTTGTATGTCCTTGATGTTATACTTCTATAAATAACATAAATATTAAGAGACTTAAATCAGGTGATTTAAATAGCACTTATTCATGGCATTGTTGTATTAGCCATATAAATGAGACTTGCATATCCAACTTGCATAAAGATGGATAAATTAGCACATTTGATTATGAATCATATGGTGCTTGCGAATCTTGTTTACCTGACAAGATGACTTAGTCTTTTTTTAAAGTAAAGGAAGGCTACATAAGTGCTAGGGTTTGTGCACATTAATGTGTGTGGACCCATGTCCACCCAAGCTAGAGGTGGATATGTCTACTTCATAACCTTTATTGATGATAGATCATGTTTTGGTTATGTGTATCTTATGGGACACAAATCTCAGGCTTTTGAAAAGTTCAAAGAATTCAGATTTGAAGTAGAGAAACAAACTGGGAAAAGTATCAAAGTACTTCGATCAGATCGAGGTGGTGAATACTTGAACAGTGAGTTTCTAGATCATCTGAAGCAGAATGTGATTCTCTCACAATGGACTCCACCTGGAACATCAGAGATGAATGGTGTGTCTAAAGGAGGAATAGGACCTTGTTGGACATGGTTTGGTCCATGATGAGTCGCACTGAACTCCCTATTTCATTTTGGGGATACGCACTCCTCACCGCGATCTTTGTTTTGAACAGGGTTCCAAGTAAATCAATTACTCAGACTCCATATAAGATATGGAAAGGAAAGAAGCCAAATTTGTCTTTCCTTAAGATTTGGGGTTATCAAATTTATGTTAAACGTGTTGATAGTAATAAGCTACAACCGAAATCGACGAGATATCTATTTATGGGATATCCAAATGGATATTACTTTTACCACCCATGTGAACAAAATGTGTTTTGTTGCCTAGCGTGTGGTATTCCTTAAGAAGGAATTCTTAGATGCTATGGCTAGTGGGAGGAATGTTAAGGTCAAATAAGATTCGAGGCAAACCATAAACAAATACTCCCCTCCAGGAACCCGAGAAAGGTCAGACACAAGAAGTTGTGTCAACTCCCCAACCTTCTACACAAGAACCTCATAGGTCGACGAGGGTTCATCGCGAGCAAAAGAGATATGGATTTCTCATCTAGGCACATGGAGATGTGCTTCTAGCTGAGAACGATGAGCCTACTACCTATAATAAGGCAATGTCTGACATTGACTCTGGGTTATGGCAGATGGATGACAAAACAGTTTTCCTTAAAGGAAACCTAGTCGGGGATGTGTATATGACACAGCCTGACGATTTTGTTACTCATAAACATGTAAATAAGATTTGCAATTTGCAAAGGTCCATTTATGGCTAAGGCAAGCATCCCGGAGTTAGAATCAATGTTTTGATGAGAAGATCAAAAGTTTGATTTTTCACAAAAGGGAAGTTGATCCTTGTGTTTACAAGAAGGTTAATGGGAGTGTGGTGGTCCTTTTAGTCCTATATGTGGACAATATATTGCTCATAACGAATGGTGTTCCCATGATGTAATTAGTTAAAATATGGCTTTCAAAATATTTTCTCCATGAAGAATTTGGGAGAAGCAGACTATATTCTGGGAATACGGATCTATAGAGATAGATCCAGGAGGTTGCTAGCACTCTTCCATAACGCGTACATTGATAGGGTGCTAAAGAGGTTTAGCATGGAAGATTCTAGGAGGAGAAGTCTTCCCATGTCACATGGAATACATCTCTCCAAGGCTATGTGTTCAAAGACACAAGATAAGAGAGATAAGATGAGTCCAGCACCATATGCCTTGGCTATTGGCTCGATCATGTATGCCATGTTATGTATGAGGCCTGATATCGCATATACTTTGAGCATATGTAGTAGATATCAAGCTGATCCAGGTTAGAAACACTGGATTGCTGTGAAAAACATTCTTAAGTACTTGTGAAGCACTAAAGAGATGTTTTTGTCATATGGAGAATAAGAGCATACCATGAAGGGGTTCATGGATGCCAGTTTCCAATTCAACCATGATGATTTTAAATCATGTACAGTCGAAATTCATATTCTGCCTATATGGCTGGGCCCTGAGTTGGGAGAGTTCCAACAAGAGATAATGGCAGATTCAACAACTGAAGTTGAATACATAACAACATTCGAAGCATCTAAGGAGGTTATATGGATCTGTAAGTTCATTGATGAACTTAAAGTGGAGTTCAACATTGTTGATCCAATAACAATTATTGGGACAACAATGGAGCCATCGCGTAAGCGAAGGAACCACGGTCTCATCAACGGACCAAATTTATATTGCGACATCACCATATGATAATGGAGATTATCAACTGAAGTGACATATATAGAGAAAGTGTGGACGGATGACAACGTCGTAGATCCCTTGACTAAAGCTCTATCCCAAGAGAAACATGAAAGTCATGTTCGATCATCAGGTATAAGATACATGAGTGATTGGCTCAGTGCAAGTGGGAGAATGTTAGTGTAGGTGCTCTAGACCCAATCAGATTGGGCATCTTGTACACTGACAATTATAATCATGTTTATTATTTGAATAAGGAGCTGTTCAAATTCATAAGAAGTCATTCTATTAGTTTCTTGTTATTATTGTAATAACCGAATGAAACTAGATAGAAGTCCATATGATGTATACTGTGATTAATCTATAAAGATGTGAGATGATGCATCACAGTTTCTAAACATCATTAAACGTCCCAAGTCGTAGCAATGTCAAGAATGGACATTGACAATTACGGTAAGACTTGTATGTGCTATGTTTTTGCTATATGATAGCAATGGGGTCTCACACCCATAGGCATGGGGATGCCTAGACAAGTACATACGTGATCAATGTTGGAGAACGTGTCACTGGACATGACTCACAATGAGAATCCATTTTGGTTATATGTTGATGGAATTCTCATACGAGATGGGTGTAACTAATCCTTGGACCTGAGGTTGTCATGGTCATCTCATAAGAAGACCGGTATGCTTTGACATCGTTTCGATGGGCCTAGACAAAGGCTGCACGTGGGCGATCGTTGGGTATATCGTGAGGCTTATGGAGATGGGTGTATAACTAAGATGGGACTCGTCATCCCTTGATAGAGGATGATGTATCTAAGGCGCCTTTAGTGGATATTCACTTTAAATCCCTGGCCATGGTAAAAGAGATCAATAAGGAGTTATTGATTTACTTTCTATTAAGTGAAGATATCCAAAAGAATGAAGAAAACTTATGTGATCGTTATCAAGCAACACATCGCCATACTTGAGATCACATAAGATACATTGACGAGAGGATCGAATTACATGGTAACCATATTAGTGTAGGTGCTCTAGACCCAATCAGATTGGGCATGTTGTACATTGACAATTGTAATCATGTTATTATTTGAATAAGGAGTTATTCAAATTCACAAGAAGTCATTCTATTAGTTTTTTGTTATTATTGTAATAACCGAATGAAACTAGATAGAAGTCCATATGATGTATACTGTGAATAATCTATAAAGATGTGAGATGATGCATCACAGTTTATAGACATCATTAAACGTCCCAAGTCGTAGCAATGTCAAGAATGGACATTGACAATTGTGGTAAGACTTGTATGTGCTATGTTTTTGCTATGTGAAGCAATGGGGGTCTCACACCCATAGGCATGGGGATGCCTAGACAAGTACATAGGTGACCAATGTTGGAGAACGTGTCACTGGACATGACTCGCCCTGAGAATCTATTTTTGTTATATGTTGATGAAATTCTCATACGAGATGGGTGTAACTAATCCTTGGACCTGAGGTTGTCACGGTCATCTCATAAGAAGACTGGTATGCTTTGACATCGTTTCGATGGGCCTAGACAAAGGCTGCACGTGGGCGATCGTTGGGTATATCATGAGGCTTATGGAGATGGGTGCATAGCCAAGATGGGACTCGTCTATCCCTTGATAGAGGATGATGTATCTAAGGCGCCTTCGGTGGATATTCACTTTAAATCCATGGCCATGGTGAAAGAGATCAATAAGGAGTTATTGATTCACTTTCTATTAAGTGAAGATATCCGAAAGACCGAAGAAAACTCATGTGATCATTATCAGGCAACACATCGCCATACTTGAGATCACATAAGATGCATTGACGAGAGGATCGTATTACACGGTAACCATGCTCGTGAAAGGTTATTTGCGGATTATGAATCCTTCTGAATAATTGGGTAGGCATGACGCCTTGCTAGAGGCCAATCTTGTCTTATGTGTTCGTACCGACACATTGCCAACATATTCGGAAGCTTAATAAGTCATACGCAATAGGCACGGTCCCTGGCTTAAACCAGGAGAGTGGACGTATGGTTAAGTGGGACACTTCGGCAAGAAGTTGTGCCATCGTAGGTTCTCACGGGAAAAGAACAAATAGACCTAATGACGTCGATATGACGAGGAGTCCTCATAATGGAAAGAGTTTCCTAAAAATGGCATTTGATTAAATTAGGAAGGAGTTTCTAATTTAATGATTTTCTATTTGTTGGAGTGGCAAATAGGAAATAAAATATTTTTGGGCTTAAGTTAATATTTGGACTAAATTAGATTTGGGCCAAATATTAAATATTATATTTTGACCAAATTAGATTTGGGCCAAATATTAAATAAAATATATTTGGGCTTGAATTAGATTTGGGCCATAATATTTTATTTAACCTATAAAAGGATTGGGCCATTTAATTATATTTCTAGTTGGACTAGAATAAGCCCACTTATGATTCTAATTAAATTAGAATTAATGGGCTAGCCTAATCCATTAGGATTTTAGAAACCCTAGGATATTTCATTATAAATATCCTTTTATAGGTTGCCCATTATAGAGGTGATTTTTGGTGTCGTTTTTCAAGAGTTGAAAAACGCATTGCCGTTCACTCTTCCCCGTTTTCTTTTGGCATCGATTTGAAACGTGGGTGTTCTTTTACCGTCCATATACAAGCCGCGCAAAGGAGAAGGAGCTAGCACTCCTATTCCGCTCTCCTTGCCAACAGACGCGTGCCGCGTATCACGAGTTAGAGGCCGGATACTTGGACGGCTCGAATCCGTGAACGACTCGATAATCTAAAGGTTAGATTTATTTTTTTGTTTGTGAATGATTTGATTTCGACGTTGATCCAATCGCCGGGATCGGGGTAAGGTTCAAAATTTTTGAACTACGCTGCTTGCCCCGTAGCGATCGTTCTTTACTTTCAGTGGTATCAGAGCCATCGTCGAAATATTTCAATTCCTTACGTATGGATTCAGTTATGTTGTTATTTGTGAAATAATTAAATGATTGTTGCGTTTGTATATTTTGGATTGCAAAACGTTTTTGGATGAAGGGCAAAAGATCGTGTATGACACGAAAAAGGGCGAAACGGGGTTCGGGGTGTATACGGATGCACCGGGGCATCGAAAGACACGGCCGAGTGGGGCCCGCGCGCGCTGGGCACGGCCTGGGGCGGCCTGGGCGCGCGCAGGGCCCGGCCAGGCGAGGCCCTGCGCGCTGGGGCGTGGCCGCGCGCGCGCAGGCGGCCCCAGCCCCGGCCGCGCGCGCGCAAGGCGGCCCCAAGCGTGGCGCGCGCTGGGAGCGCATGGGGCGCGCCTGGCGCAAGGCGGCCCCAGCGCCCGCCCGAGCGGCTTGCGGCTTGCGGGTGCGACCCGCAACCCGCGCAGCCCCAGCGGCCCGCGCGCGCCCTTGCGCGGCCCCTGCCGCCTGCACGGGCCCAGGCCGCACGCGCCAGGCGCGCCCCATGTGCTCCCAGCGCGTGCCAGGTGCGCCCCATGCGCGCC
Source organism: Diospyros lotus (assembly GCF_014633365.1). Lineage (NCBI taxonomy): Eukaryota > Viridiplantae > Streptophyta > Magnoliopsida > Ericales > Ebenaceae > Diospyros > Diospyros lotus. The sequence goes on from NC_068342.1 coordinate 23,589,799, forward strand.
CCAACCGCGCCCCGCGCGCGCCTGGAGTGGCCCATGCGCCCCCCAGCTGCGCTCAGCGCGCACCAAACGCGGCCCAGCCGCGCCCCATGGGCCTTGCGGCCTGGCAGCATGTTCGACATGCTGCCCAGCCGCCTCCCGCTCCCTCGGGCTTCGGTTTGACCCTTCCCGGGGGTCCCCGTGAAGCACCCGGGCTGACCCTTCGGTGGCCCAGTGCGTTCCGTTCTCTTTGGTGGGGCCCGGCCAAATTGTTTGGCTATTTTTATTATTTTTATCCGATCCATGAGTGTATGACACTTATGGGCCGTGATTAAAAATGGGCCAGGGCCATTAATTGGGTTATTTATTAATTATTGGGCTGCTAATGTATGTTTGACATACATTGGTTGATCCAAGGCCTATTGAGCCTTGTTAGTTAGACTAATGGATGGAGCCCAAGCCCAACACAATTAAAACAATTTTGTTTTTCCAAAATCATACAAATTTTTCAATTTATTGAAAGCGTTTCATTAAGATTGAAATAGATGCGACAATTAATTAACATAATCTAAATGAATCAATTAGATTGATTGCATGGGTGTATGGTATGGATCGAGTCGACCATTTATTTTATGTTGGGAATGAATGCTTGTAAATTTGGTTTTTAAAATAGGGCCTGCGTGTCCTGCCTCTCTTATACTCTAATGTACATTCTCTTCTCATCTCACTCCCCCCGAATGTAACTCGGGGTTTCTGATTTTATGTAATCTATGTAGAATAGAATAGAGTAGCGATAGTTGTAGTTTGTATGAAGAGCAAGAGATGGAGCCAAATTGAAGACAAGATTAGAAGACCAATGAAGGCTTGAAGAATGTGCTTATGAAGCAAGATGTGATTCTTCACCTAGGTTTGACGCACTAGCTTCCCTTCTATGGCTCGAGGGGACTAGCCGTAGTTATCCATACCATACACCGGTTTGAGTCGTTTATTATGCATTATTAATTTGATTAATTGCATGTGATGAGACCTAAATAAATAAATAATAAATCCCTCATTAATATTAAGCCAACTTGCCTTCCATCATTATGAAGCATTAGGTTTCTAGCTGGCACTTGATTTGTTGAGTCACTCAAGGTCATGTGTCACCTATGATTCCTATGCTTCATGGGCCATGAGATGTCCCTGAATGATGGGTTCGACTTAACTAGAAAGGTGGGGTTTGTTGAGTCACTCAAGGCCTTATTGAGTATAGAGGCAAAGATTGGGAGTCACATAAGATGTGCTTGGCAAGGAGTTGTCAACCTAATGAATCTAGGAGTTGCATGGAGATGCAATTGGTAGCAAGTACCTACCTAATCGATCCTAGCACAATTTGTTGAGTCACTCAAGGTTGTGCGAGGGGAGATGGGATCCTAGCCCGCTAGGAAATCTTCCAACGGGATTTCCCGAGTTATGTCTTGAGGGTGGCAAACTCGTACAAAATAGTGGGAGCAATCATAAAATGTTACTTCTTGCAATTTATGATTTCATAATTTAATATGATTATAATAATATCTCTATTCAGTTGTTGATCCAGAATGTCTGGAAACATGTCGATAAGATCGATACTCGAGGGCAATACTACCTTCAACGGACTAATTTCCTTGACTGGGAGATCATCTTGAGGATAGTCCTCATGTATGATAAGATTCTTTATGCGATAAAGAGCTATCTTCTTAGGAAGCCACCAGTTAAAGAAATAATAGCACATTAGGCCTGGACGATGCACATGGGTGATATGATCATTGACCGGCTATTGTCGAACCACTCCAGAATTAGAGATCTACGAATCTCTTCTCTAGTTTGCAGCAAAGTGCACCCTAGGTCATCTCTCACAAGGAGCCTCACTTTCCTCTAATAACAAGAAGAACCAATATAAACAACAGTTCGTTTGGGGGGGTTTTTTTTGACAGAAAACTAATTAACAAAACAAAAAGATAAAGATGGATGAAAAATCAGTAAAAGATATGCAACCGGCTGTGTATTTGTCTCCTATGTGAAATCTTCCTCGTCCAACCTATATACCTTGGCTTGCTAGATGTTTTGATATCCGGATAACAAACTCAAAGCATCCCCAACAACCGTCCAAGGATTGGAATGATTGGAACAACAAAATGAATACAGAAATCTCTTGTAAACAAAATGCAGCCATTCACTCTCTATTCAACCTATCCGGACCTATGCAAGAACAACCGTTCAAGCACATAATATTCATTTCCTAGATGTTATACCAACCGGCTATAACATTCTGCTCTCTTAAGCATTTAACAGAAAATGAAACTATGCAAATTCACACAAACCTGCCATGAACTCCATGCATTCACAAATCTGCCCAAACTAAACCAAATAGAAATGAATAAGAAACAAACAACAAACCAGATTCTTGTAGCTCATCCGGGACTCAAATTCCACATGGATTCAAGACACACAACCGGTTACAAATGCTCTAGCCTATCATTACAGCAAGGAAAACAAAATGGAACAAAAGATGTAGAAAACAGAAAAATGCTACAACAACAAAAACGGGCAGAATCCTCTCTATTTTCTCCTCTCTTTCTATCTCATGATATCTCATAATTAATGCTAAGAGGCCTTAAATACATGGCCAAGAAAGGAAAGGCTAGGGAGGCTAGGGTTGGCCTAGCCCAACAGAAAACAAGTGAGCCCAAAAACAGCACAATGAGTAGCCCAAGTCTGCTCCTTGAAAGTAGGCCCAAGCTCCTTTAGTTGAGCCACTTCTCTAGTCCATCCAATATTCCCTAAAGCCTGGATCCATAGAGTAGAGGTAAGATAGAAAATAGTGTAAGGACAATTTGAAGCATAATAAAATAGAAACAATGAAATATCAGCAAAAATTACTTCAAATGGCCTAATAAGAATGAGGTGAAATGCCAAAATATGGTATAAATATGCATGCTATCAATCATCACTTGATATATCGTCTTGGCTGCCATGACCCCGAAACATAGGTCGCCACATAAGAGTTATGATGCCTATGAGATCATGGCTAGGCTCAAGGACCATCTGTTGAGAAGCATGCCATGGAGATGATATGTTTTATCAATAGGTTGCTAGAGCTGAACTTAGGTATGGATGCTGAAACTTACCTTAGATTTGCTGTTATAGTCCCTCCCTAAAAGTTATGGATAAGACTCTTAGAGAGTAGCTGTCCATACTAAGGGAGACCAAGCCTAAAATTGATTATAGGCCAAGAAAAGTGTTCTCTTAGTTGAAAGGCCCAAGGCGCACAAGGGTAAGCCCAAGAGTAAGAAAGCCAAAAAGGAAGAAGAGTTCTTCTATAGCGCAATTTGGAATAGTCCAGCAGACTAAAACCCAAAAGGCAAAAAGGATGCAATCTATCTCCACTGTGATAAATCGAGAAGTGTAGAGTAAGAAGAGTTCTACTCAAGGCACTTCAGGTATTTATGTTATTGGAATTAATCTATTTACTTCTGATCAGTCCACATGAGTATTAGATACTGGATCTAATGCTCATACTTACACCTTCGTGTATGAGCTTAGGAGTACGAGGAGATTAATAATAGGAGAAGTGTACCTACACGTGGTAAATGGATCAAAAGTTGTTCCATTAGTTGTAGGGACCTATTTATTGACATTATCCACATGGCTTGTGTTAGATTTACATAACTGTTACTTTATTCCTAGTTTGACTAGGAATATTATTTCTATTTCTTGTTTGGACAAAGATGGATTTTCATTTTTATTTAAGAACAATAGTTGTTCATTTTATAAAAATGAGTTATTTTATGGTAAAGCAACAATATGTAACAGTTTGTATATTCTTGATGTTGATACTCCTATTAATAACATAAATATTAAGTGACTGAAATCAGGTGATTTAAATAGCACTTATTTATGGCATTGTTGCCTTGGCCATATAAATGAGACTCGCATATCCAATTTGTATAAAAATGGATACCTTAGCACATTTGATTATGAATCATATGGTGCTTGTGAATCTTGTTTACTTGGTAAGATGACTAAATCTCCTTTTAAAGGAAAGGGAGAGAGGGCCACAGAAGTGCTAGAGCTTGTGCACACTGATGTGTGTGGGCCCATGTCCACCCAGGCTCGAGGTGGGTATGTCTACTTCATAACCTTTACTGATGATAGATCACGTTTTGGTTATGTGTATCTCATGAAACACAAATCAGAAGCTTTTGAAAAGTTCAAGGAATTCAGATTTGAAGTAGAGAAACAAACTGGGAAAAGTATCAAAGTACTTCGATCAGATCGAGATGGTGAATACTTGAACAGTGAGTTTCTAGATCATCTAAAGCAGAATGTGATTCTCTCACAATGGACTCCACCTAGAACATCATAGATGAATGGTGTGTCTAAAGGAGGAATATGACCTTGTTGGACATGGTCTGGTCCATGATGAGTCGCGCTGAACTCCCTATTTCATTTTGAGGATACGCACTCCTCACCGCGATCTTTGTTTTGAATAGGGTTCCAAGTAAATCAGTTACTCAGACTCCATATAAGATATGGAAAGGAAAGAAGCTAAATTTGTCTTTCCTTAAGATTTGGGGTTGTCAAATTTATGTTAAACGTGTTGACAGTAATAAGCTACAACCCAAATGGACGAGATATCTGTTTGTGGGATATCCAAATGGATATTACTTTTACCACCCATGTGAACAAAAGGTGTTTTGTTGCCAAGCATGTGGTATTCCTTGAGAAGGAATTCTTAGATGCTATGGCTAGTGGGAGGAATGTAAAGCTCGAATAAGATTCGAGGCGAACCACAAATAAATACTCCCCTCCAGGAACCCGAGAAAGATCACACACAAGAAGTTGTGTCAACTCCCCAACCTTCTACACAAGAACCTCATAGGTCGATGAGGGTTCGTCGCGAGCAAGAGAGATATGGATTTCTCATCTCGGCACATGGAGATGTGCTTCTGGTTGTGAACGATGACCCTACTATCTATGATGAGGCAATGTCTAACATTGACTCTGGGTTATGACAGATGAATGACAAAATAGCTTTCCTTAAAGGAAACCTGGTCGAGGATGTGTATATGACACAACCTGACGGTTTTGTTACTCATAAACATGCAAATAAGATTTGCAACTTGCAAAGGTCCATTTGTGGACTAAGACAAGCATCCCGGAGTTAGAATCAATGTTTTGATGAAAAGATCAAAAAGTTTGATTTTTCACAAAAGGGAAGTTGATCCTTGTGTTTACAAGAAGGTTAGTGGGAGAGTGGTAGTCCTTTCAGTCCTATATGACGAGGAGTCGTCATAATGGAAAGAGTTTCCTAAAATGGCAATTGATTAAATTAGGAAGGAGTTTCTAATTTAATAATTTTCTATTTGTTGGAGTGGCAAATAGGAAATAAAATATATTTGGGCTTAAGTTAATATTTGGACTAAATTGGATTTGGGCCAAATATTAAAATAAATATTATAATTGGACTAAATTAGTTTTGGGCCAAATATTAAATATTAAATATTAGATTTGGACCAAATATTAAATATTATGTTTGGGCATAAATTAGATTTGGGCCAAAATATTTTATTTAAACATATAAAAGGATTGGGCTATTTAATTATATTCCTAGTTGGACTAGAATAAACCCATTTAATTAAGATCCTAATTGGACTAAATTAAATGGGCCAGCCCATGTCTATTAGGGTTTAAGAAACCCTAGAGCTCCTTATAAATACCCATTTATGGGTTGCCCAAATTTAGGGGTTTTTGGTATCATTTTTCAAGAGTTAAAAAACATATTGCCGCTCACTTTTCCCTGTTTCTTTTGGCATCAATACAAAATGAGGGCGTTCTTTTTCCATTCATACACAAACCGCGCAAAGGAGAAAGAGCTAGCACTCCTATTCCGCTCTCCTTGCCAACGGACGCGTGCCACGTATCACGAGTTAGAGGCCGGACGTTTGGACAGCTCGGATCCGTGAACGACTCGATAATCTACAAGTTAGACTTATTTTATATGTATGTGAATGATTTGATTTCGACGTTGATCCAACCGCCGGGATCGGGGTAAGGTTCAAAATTTTTGAACTACGTTGCTTGCCCCGTAGCGATCTTGCTTTACTTTCAGTGGTATTAGAGCCATCGTCAAAATATTTCAATTCCTTACGTGCGGATTCGGTTATGTTGTTATTTATGAAATAATTAAATAATTGTGATCGAAGTGTGAAGCTTTTTGGGATTAGCAGGTTACCATCGAAGATTCGCGGACGGGTTTCTAAAGATAGCTGTAATAGTAAAGCAAGATCGCTACGGGGTAAGCAGCGTAGTTCAAAATTTTGAACCTTACCCTGATCCCGGCGATTGGATCAACGTCGAAAATAAATCATTCACAAACAAGTAAATAAATCTAACCTTTAGATTACTGAGTCGTTTGCGGATTCAAGTCGTCCAAGTGTCCGGCCTCTAACTTGTGATACGCGGCGCGCGTCCGTTGGCGAGGAGAGCGGAATGGGAGTGCTAGCTCATGTTGGAAATGTATGCCCTAAAGACATGTTTTGTTTAATTTATGGTAATGATGTTTCTTTTATTCAGTTCATGGCACATATATTATTTGCATTTAATTGTTGGAAAAGTGTCCATGCTATTAAGTAAGTGATTCATGTGATGGGTCGTTCTTCACAGTTAGGCATGAATCATGGGTACTTAATAAGCAAGAAAAATATTACTCTTGATCTTTTGATAGAACTGGGCATTCTATCATGATAAGATCATTGTGCAATAGATCCTAATGGAGGATGGCTTGCCTTATCCAGTAAACAGTCCGTTTACTCTAATTGTACAAGCGCATTTGGAATGCGTAGAGTGGACCTGTGATAGAAGCTAATGACAAAGTACTAATCATCATGGAGCTAGTCTATCACTGCTACTACGTGGACGAGTACTCTAATAATTGAGTATTAGTTGGTGGTCTAGTGAACCTAGAGCTATATTCTTAGATTCATTGTAGGTGAGGTCTATCAAAGATCAATATCCTTTTGAGTTGGCAGTATGGTTTCTAATTAGCTAAGACAGACTAATACAAGATAGTTTCTGTGATTCACCCCCTTGTGATTGTCCAAGAATAATCAAATAATCCAAGGCCCTGGGAACATGACTTAAGAGTGTGTGCTTCTGGGTAGCTCCCAGTGATAAGCAAGTACATTCGAGTAGTCACGGATTATTGGACTAGTGATCTAATGTAACGCCCCGCTCCCACTTACGGGAGTTACTCGTGAACAATTACCCGAACCGTTCACCTACCCGGTCTGAGATGAAGGGCGGACTATGTTTCAAGAAGAAACGCCCTAGGTGGGAATTAGGCTTCGTCTGGCCCTTTGCTTACCCAGGATCCATAAACACCCTAGGACCTCGCAAGTTTCTTATGAATGAAGAAATAACCCGCTACACCGCCCAAGGGCTTCAAGATGCTTCTTAACACCGGGCTAGACTAAGGGGAAAACTCATACTCAGAAAAATCCTCCAATTTTTCCAACATTTCATCGCTCGGGGGCTCCTTCGGGGATTTTATAATTTCTTCTATAGCCCAAAATCTCCCAAAATTGGGCCCTATTATTTCCCCTTTTATTCCCCTAATTTTTGAAATTTTTCCCTTTTTTTTTTTTTTTTTTTTCTTGCGCGCGGGCCCCAAGGCCGGCTGGGCCCTCCCTGGGCCCGGTCGCGCGAGCCTGGGGCGGCCGCGGCCCGCGGCCACGCGGGCTGGCCCAGCAGCGGCCGCACGGGCCGGTCGCGCACGCTGGCCGCGCGACCGTGCGCCGGCCGCGCGCGCCCCCGCGCGCGCCTGCGCGGCCGCGCGCCCCCCCCCGGGCGCGCCCCTTGCTGCCTGCTGACCTGCTGCCCCCCAATTTTTTTCCAGCAACTCCCTTATTTTGAAGTTCCAACTTTCCAACACCCCAAAAATGCCCAAATTCTCCAGAATTTCCTTTCCATATATACACATCAAAATGTACCCTTTGGGCTTAAAAAAAATCCTTACACAAGGCATATACAAATTAAGCAAAATTTCAACATTTAGAAAAAAATATTCAAATGTCTTCATGCTCAAGCCTCCTTCTCTTGCCAAACCTTTCCATAGCATGCTTCAATACCTACAAGAGGTCAAATAAACCTCATGAGCTCCAAGAGCTCAATAAGGGTGCAATGACATAAAGTATGGAAATTAACAATATAGATGCCAATGCCATATGCAAGTGCCTAGGGTTTCAATGCCTCAACCCTCAAGGTTAAAGGCTTCAACATTCCCATCCCAACACACAATTTCATGGCCATGAGTCTCATACACACAAGCATATGCAAAGCAAGCACAAAATGTTAAAATGCATACAAAAGTCATGCTAGCCACCATCCACTTGGGGCTTTCCCCTTACCTCAATACTCCATGGATCTTCAAGTTTCCAACAACTTCAAGCCTCCAAAATCACTTTCTTTAATTTCCTCAAACTCCTTACATGAAAAACAAGCCTAGGATTATAAAGAGATCCTTTAAAATGAGAAATACAAGAAAATTATGTAACCTTTACCTCTAGGCTTCTTGGATTTCTTCTTCTCCTTTTTCTTCTTCTTTCTCTCTTCTTCCTTCCTCTTTATTTCCTTCAAATGGCTAAAGGGAAGACTTCCTCCATCTTCCTCTCTTTTCTTTCTCAAGACTCTTCAAATGGAAAAACTTGAGCTTGAAGGTCCACTTCCCTTTTTATACACTTTCATTTCTCTTTTCTTTTTGATTTATTTTCCTAGCCTTGATATTCCCAATTGCAAGACTTGATCCTAGCCTTTCATTTCTCCTTTACTTTTGAGAATAAATCTTGACCATTGGAAGAAGCACAATCCATAGCCCTTAGTCTTCTTTAATCTCAACCCTTGATGCATTTTGGAAGACTAAATCCCCATCATCCAAATTAACACAATCCATGTGTTTCTCAAGAATGAATCCTAGCCATGGACTTCTTTGGAGATCCAATCTCCACCATCCATCTCATTCTTCTATTGGATCCTTGCATCCCATTTGGCAATCCATGCCAACATAAGGCCTTAAATCTCTACCATTAGATAAATTCCAATACCATTAGATAAATTCCAATTTCAAGACTAATTTTCCACCATTGGATCAAGTCTTCAAATCCCATAAATATCCCATTTCTCATTTATTTAATTGGGACTAATTTCACCACATTAAATATGAAAGACAACTTGGAGAGACATAAATGCTTTTCTTTCCCATTTATTTTAATCTCCCATTTTCCCCCATTAATGCTTGACCATTTTCCTTTCATTTGCAATTTCTTTTTATTGCAACAAAATCATTACACTCACATGGGCTAAATGGCTCATCTTTCCCATTCTTTTTGGTTTATTTAAATCCTTTAATTTTGCTTGAATAAGACCATGCCAAGTGTCACTCTAAGACACAAACTTGGCTTCCAAGTCTTCCATCTCACCCATCCATTAATTATAAACATAATTTACTAATTAATTATTTCCACTCCCATAATTAATTTCCTCATTTTCTCATAAGTAATTCCTTTATGAAATTTCTCTCCAAAATTATCAAAACACCCTTTGTGAATTTTCAATCCCATTTATTTCCACATAATGCAAAATGGGAACTAATTCACTTCCATATTCAATTCCACCTTGGAATTATCTCCAATGTACCAAATTACCCTTTTTATTGGACTTTGCTATCCAAATTACCAAAATGCACCTCTCATAGGGCACCCTCTATCTCAAGGATCCGACACCTTCTCAAGGGCATTTTTGGAATTTTCTCATTTTCTTTCTCATTCTTTTAACACCTGTAACACCGGGTGTTACATCTAAGGATGGTAGAAATCATTTAGAGAGGTGTTAGTACATTATTCCTTTCTAAATGATGGGTGTTACGCAGAGGGGTATTTTCGTCATTACACTAGTAGGTCAAAGACATGGCATATGCAAAATTATTCGTGGGGTCAGTGTTACCATATGGTGATAGTTGGAACACTTAGAATGACAAAATATAGCTACTAGGTAGCAGGGATATTTTGGTCATTTTAGTAGCCGTGAATAATTTGTCTTTTGGTCCCCGGGGTAGCTCGATGTAACTCATGTATTTTTTAATACATTTGGCTTGTTGAGTGAATTACATTAAGAGAGAATTATTTTATTCAGGATGGTCCATAATTAATTGGGCTAGAATAAAATAATAGTTCATTAGTTTAATTAATTAATTGGACTAACCCAATTAGAAAATTAATTAAATGGGCTTGGCCCATTAGGGTTTGGCCCACTAGGGTTTTAACCCTAGGGTTCTCCCTATATATATCTCTCTTTGGTTGTTTTTCATCCAAGGTCGTTTTTGCTCTTCTTCACCGAAAGAGAGGCCACGAGTTCGAGTCATATTCCGGAAGATCGAAAGAGTGCTTTTGAGTTCTAATGCGAAGGAGCCGAAGGATAGCAGGACAGCCGTCGTCTCCACCACGCGAAGAAGCTCCCGCGCATCCTGCTCCCATCGCTCCATTCCGTCTGGTAATCCGCCGAAAAAGTAAGTCTCCTAGATTCTAATCAATACGAGGAACGGTTTTGATTTTAAACCGCTTCCGTTGCATGCTATGTTTCCTCGTTCATGATCCTTCAGCTCCTTCTCCTAACAAGGCTTATGAATGGACGAGAAAATAATTGATTTTCAACTCTTGAACACCAACAAAATAAGAGGCATACATTGGGCATCCAATAAAGGGCTATTTATAAAGAAGCAATCTCCTAGGGTTTTCCCAAACCCTAGGGGACATGGATTGGGCTAGCCCATTAATCCTAGTCCAACTAGAAATTAAAATGGCCCAAATTCATTTATAAATATGTGGCCCAAATCTAATTCAAGCCAAATAATTAATATTTAATACTTGACCCAAATCTTATTTAGCCCAAATATAATATTTATTATTTAATATTTGACCCAAATCTAATTTAGCTCAAATATTTAATTTAATTTATTACTTGGCCCAAATACTTTATTTAGCCCAAGTATTAAATTAAGCCCAAATTATTAAATTAGAAACTTCTTTCTAATTTAATCATTAAGTTAGAAACTACTTTCTAATTTAATCAATTGCTATTTTAGGAAACTTTTTCCTTTATGACGACCCCTCGTCATATCGACGTCATTACGTCTATTTGTTCTTTTCCCGTGAGAACCTACAACGGCACAACTTCTTGCCGAAGTGTCCCACTTAACCATACGTCCGCTTTCCTAGTTTAAGCCAAGGACCGTGCCTATTGCGTATGACTCATTAGGCTCCCGAATATGTTGGCAATGTGTCGGTACGAACACATAAGACAAGATTGGCCTCTAGCAAGGCATCATGCCTACCCAATTATTCAGAAGGATTCATAATCCGCAAATAACCTTTCACGAGCATGGTTACCGTGTAATTCGATCCTCTCGTTAATGTATCCTATGTGATCTCAAGTTGGCAATGTGTTGCTTGATTATGATCACATAAGTCTTTCTTCGGTTATCCGGATATCTTCACTTAATAGAAAGTGAATCAATAACTCCTTATTGATCTCTTTCACCATGGCCATGGATTTAAAGTGAATATCCACCGAATGCGCCTTAGATACATCATCCTCTATCAAGGGATAGACGAGTCCCATCTTGGTTACGCACCCATCTCCATAAGCCTCACGATATGCCCAACGATCGCCCACGTGCAGCCTTTATCTAGGCCCATCGAAATGATGTCAAAGCATATCGATCTTCTTATGAGATGACCGTGACAACCTCAGGTCCAAGGATTAGTTACACCCATCTCGTATAAGAATTCCATCAACATATAACCAAAATGGATTCTTATGGCGAGTCATGTCCAGTGACATGTTCTCTAACATTAGTCACCTATGTACTTGTCTAGGCATCCCCATGCCTATGGGTGTGAGACCCCCATTGCTATCACATAGCCAAAACATAGCACATACAAGTCTTACCACAATTGTCAATGTCCATTCTTGACATTGCTACGACTTGGGACATTTAATGATGTCGAGAAATTGTGATGCATCATCTCACATCTTTATAGATTAATCACAGTATACATCATATGGACTTCTATCTAGTTTCATCCGATCATTACATTAATAACAAGAAACTAATAGAACGACTTCTTGTAGAATTAAATAACTTTTTATTCAATATGAAATATGATTAAAAATGTCAGCGTACAATTTGCACATACAAGGCATTTCAGGCTGTTTCTCTCTCCCTAGTATTTTACATTTACTTGTCTTATTCTTGATTGGAATTGCATGTTTACATTGAGGGCAATGTAAAGTCTAAGTGTGGGGGGAGGCAGCATTCTTATTTTAGCAACATTTTCTTTATCTTTTCATATTTCTTTTTCCTTGGGTTTAGTTGAGTTTGTTTTGCGTGGAAATGCAAGTTAAGCAATTAAGTCTAAAAGAACCCATCATGATTAGAACTTCGATCTTATCTTCCTTAATTTCGAGTGACTTGGCAATGAGTTTGATTTGATAGATTGATTGGGTAGTCTACAGCCGTGAGGATTTTGAGCCTATTGTCTTTCTTGTGTGTGCATTCACCTATCATGATCTCCACTCTAGAACTTGTTTTGATTCTTGGTTGAGGCTATATTTGTTCATGCATGACTCAAACATGATTAAGGCATTCTTTCTTGTCCCCATTTAGCCATTTTGTTATACGAAAAAAAAAAAAAAAAAATTCAATCAATCCCTTTCGCTTGCCACTTAGAGCCATCATTTTTACCCTTCATTCTCATACACCCTTTTTGGACCTTCCAACCTTAGGAAGAGGAATAGTAAGTGCATTCTAGTGAGAGAGATTGAATTCATCGAGCAAGTCATAAGGCCAAAGGCCATTTGCATCCATGAAAAAGAAAAAGAAAAGCAAGAAAAGGATAGAAGGGTGAGAAGGAGCGTAAAACGCACTCACCTCTTTCGAAAAAAAAAAAAACTTGAAAATTGATGAGAAAAAGAAGAAAGCAAGGTTGAGACAGGAGCGTAAAACGCACTCAACCGAATAAAGATGCAATGTTCTTCATAACGCTTGGAAATTCTATCTCTTGATCTTAGAGTTGCATGAAATGTTTTCTCGACCTAAGGCATGTTTTCCTTCATTGTTGTCTTTCCATTTCTTTCTTCCCCACATTACAACCCTGAATAAGTCCTTTTGATTTGTGGCATGCATTTGACATGGATAGTGGAGATTGAGAAGATAAACAAGCTTATGGTAGTGGAATTGTGATTGGGTGAATTTGAGCGAAACAGTCACCACCACCTCTTGAGAGATTTTTGAGCAAACACTTGTCCTGTGAGAGGCTTCTACTTTTGATTTGTCTTATTGGATGAATTGCCATGTCACTTGTTTTCTTGGAAGTAGAGGAAAGATGATCTTTGAATGATGAATTCTTGAAGACTTACCTACCTTGCATCTAATTTGTGTTTTTCCACATTTCTATTCTTGAGTCATAGAGTCTAGTGTTTTGCCCAGGAGTGCAAAAGTCTAAGTATGGGGGAATTGATAGCATGCATATTTATACCATATTTTGGCATTTCACCTCATTCTTATTAGGCCATTTGAAGCAATTTTTGCTGATATTTCATTGTTTCTATTTTATTATGCTTCAAATTGTCCTTACACTATTTTCTATCTTACCTCTACTCTATGGATCCAGGCTTTAGGGAATATTGGATGGGCTAGAGAAGTGGCTCAACTAAAGGAGCTTGGGCCTACTTTCAAGGAGCAGACTTGGACTACTCATTGTGCTGTTTTTGGGCTCACTTGTTTTCTGTTGGGCTAGGCCCAACCCTAGCCTCCCTAGCCTTCCCTTTCTTAGCCATGTATTTAAGGCCTCTTAACATGAATTTCCAGAGAGGATGAGATAGAAAGAGAGGAGAAAATAGAGAGGATTCTGCCCGTTTTTGTTGTTGTAGCATTTTTTTGTTTTCTACATCTTTTGTTCCATTTTGTTTTCCTTGCTGTAATGATAGGCTAGAGCATTTGTAACCGGTTGTGTGTCTTGAATCCATGTGGAATTTGAGTCCCGGATGAGCTACAAGAATCTGGTTTGTTGTTTGTTTCTTATTCATTTCTATTTGGTTTAGTTTGGGCAGATTTGTGAATGCATGGAGTTCATGGCAGGTTTGTGTGAATTTGCATGGTTTCATTTTCTGTTAAATGCTTAAGAGAGCAGAATGTTATAGCCGGTTGGTATAACATCTAGGAAATGAATATTATGTGCTTGAACGGTTGTTCTTGCATAGGTCCGGATAGGTTGAATAGAGAGTGAATGGCTGCATTTTGTTACAAGAGATTTCTGTATTCATTTTGTTGTTCCAATCATTCCAATCCTTGGACGGTTGTTGGGGATGCTTAGAGTTTGTTATCCAGATATCAAAACATCTAGCAAGCCAAGGTATATAGGTTGGACGAGGAAGATTTCACATAGGAGACAAATACACAGCCGGTTGCATATCTTTTACTGATTTTTCATCCATCTTTATCTTTCTGTTTTGTTAATTAGTTTTCTGTCAAAGAAAAACCCCCCAAACGAACTGTTGTTTATATTGGTTCTTCTTGTTATTAGAAGAAAGTGAGGCTCCTTGTGAGAGATGACCTAGGGTGCACTTTGCTGCAAACTAGAGAAGAGATTCATAGATCTCTAATTCTGGAGTGGTTCGACAATAGCCGGCCAGAATTTTGGCGCCGTTGCCGGGGAGCCAAGTTTTTCTTCTAAAAACATAGAGGACCGACCCTATTTTCTGTTTGTTTTGTTTTCTTGTTTGTGTGTTTTATCTGTTTTGTGTTCTTGGTGAAAAGGTTATCAGTTGTTTATGAGGTTATCAGTTTGGTGTTCTGTGAAAAGCTATTCTGTTCTTGAGATAAACTGATAGCAAGCAGCAACAGAGAAGCCTCATTTGCCTTTTCGGTCTTCTTTTTGTTTGTGTGTATTTTCCTTTTATGTTTTCTCGTTTTTGGAATCATTTTTGAACCAAGAAGTGGCTGTTGGAGAGGGCTGCACGACCTGATCTTCTGGAAAAGAAACCCTGCAGCCCTGCAGCAACTGAAAAAGCAAAAAAACACATGCAGTCCTTCTCTGATCTTCAGTAGCACACCTTGTGTCCTTCTCTAGTCTTCATGAGCTCTGATAGGCGCTGAAAAGCAAGCTCACACAGCAAGTAGACAAGCCTGCAGCAGATCAGGAGAGCATAACTATTTTTAGAATGCTCTGAATCCCACTTTTCTGCCTCTGACAGCAGATCACCTGACCAAGAGGATATTCCATTTTTCTTTCTCACATTTTCCTTTTGTTTCCTCTCTTTTAACACTTCATCCGAACCTATTCCAGAATTCATCAATATGGCAGATAATGGTAATGGAAATAATGGAAATAATGGTAATGGAAATAATGCAAATCATGGTCATTTGGATGGTAGAACCATTAGAGAGCTGGCTGCACCTGATGTGCATTACCAGCCCCTATGTATTCAATACCCACAGTTGGATGCTAACTTTGAACTAAAATCTGGACTAATCCACTTGTTGCCCAAGTTTCATGGTCTTGCAGGAGAGGATCCGCACAAGCATCTAAAAGAATTTCATGTTGTTTGCTCAACCATGCGGCCACAAGGAGTAGATGAAGAGCAGATCAAGCTGAGAGCCTTCCCATTCTCACTTGATGGATCAGCCAAAGATTGGCTCTACTACCTACCACCAGCTGCTATTACCAGCTGGGATGGATTGAAAAGGATCTTCCTGGAAAAATTCTTTCCAGCCTCCAGAACAGCATCAATAAGGAAGGAAATTTGTGGTATAAGGCAGATGAGTGGTGAGACTCTACATGAGTATTGGGAGAGGTTCAAGAAGTTGTGTTCCAGCTGTCCTCACCATCAAATAAGTGACCAACTCCTAATTCAGTATCTCTATGAAGGTCTAATCCCCATGGACAGGTACTTGGTAGATGCTGCAAGTGGAGGAGCTTTGGCAGAGAAGACCCCAGCAGCTGCACAAGAGCTGATATCAAAGATGGCACAAAATGCTCAGCAGTTTGGCACCAGAATTAACACTCCTACAAAAGCCATCAATGAAGTCAATGTGGCTGCCACTATGGACCAGCAAAGGATGGAAAACAAGCTTGAGGAATTGGCTTCCATGGTCAGGCAGTTGGCATTAGAGAGAAAGCAACCCCAGCAGCAGCTTTGTGGCATTTGCTCCTTGCCATCCCATACAACAGATCAATGCCCACAGTTGCAAGAAAATAATGAATCTGTTGCTGGCATCTTCCCTGGTAGACCATTCCAGCAGCACAATCCACCTTTCCAGCAGCAGCCACAACACAAGTATGATCCATACTCAGCCACCTACAATCCAGGTTGGAGAGACCATCCAAACCTCAGATATGGCAGCCCCTCCAGTCAACATGTGCACCAGCAGCAGCCATACCACCAGAATCAACCATTTCAGCAGAGGTTCCATCCTTCAATTTCAAGCAACCATGCTCCACCACCAAGGCAGAATCAAGCCATGCAACAAGCACCACCATTAACCAAGTCAGAACCTACCTTAGATGATCTTGTTAAGCAACTAGCAGCCAACACACTCCAATTCCAACAGAAAATAGAAACCACAATTCAAAATTTGGAGACCCAAATAGGCCAGCTAGCCACAAACATCAATGAGTTAAGGAGTCAAGGTTCGGGGCAGCTTCCTTCACAACCAGTTGCCAATCCAAGGGGTAATGTTAGTGCCATCATGCTTCGAAGTGGGAAAGAAGTGATCATCCCAACCCCTCCACCATCATCAAACATGGAGCAACATGTAGAGGAGCAGAATGTAGAGGGTAGCAAAGAGCAGCAACCTTCCTCAGTCCAAGAAGCCAAGCAGCCAAACTCCAGCTATCAAGAACAAGGAGAGTCTTCCAACATCCAGCCCCTACCATTCCCACATCGAGCAACACAAAACAAGAAAAGAGCAGAGGCCGAAGTGGATAAAGAGATTCTGGAAACATTCTAGAAAGTTGAAGTCAACATCCCCCTCCTTGAAGCCATTAGACAGATCCCCAAGTATGCAAAATTTCTCAAGGATTTGTGTACTCACAAGAGGAAGCTTATGGGGAATGAGAAGATCAACCTTGGGAGAAATGTCTCTGCCCTTATCCAACCTGCCATGCCAGCAAAGTGTAAAGATCCAGGGATGTTCTCCATTCCTTGTACTATAGGAGACATGCAATTTAGCAATGCTTTACTAGATTTAGGTGCATCCATTAATGTCATGCCTAACTCTATTTATGCTTCATTGCAGTGTGGTCCTTTGAAGCCAACAGGAGTGGTTGTCCAACTATCTAATAGAAGTACTGCACACCCCACTGGAGTCCTAGAAGATGTGCTGGTTAAGGTTAAGGATTTAATCTTTCCAGCAGATTTTTATGTTTTGAATATGGAAGATAACAGCACACTTGAGCATGCACCCTTGATCCTAGGGAGACCATTCTTAAAAACTGCTAGAACTATTATCAATGTGCATGAGGGTACACTTTCCATGGAATTTGCTGGTAACTGACCAGCGATTGTCGAACCGCTCCAGAATTCGAGATCTATGAATCTCTTCTCTAGTTTGCAGCAAAGTGCACCCTAGGTCATCTCTCACAAGGAGCCTCACCTTCTTCTACCAACAAAGAGAACCAATACAAATAACAGTTTGTTTGGGGGGGGGGTTTGACAGAAAACTAATTAACAAAATAGAAAGATAAAGATGATGAAAAATCAGTAAAAGATATGCAACCGGCTGTGTATTTGTCTCCTATGTGGAATCTTCCTTGTCCAACCTATATGTCTTGGCTTGCTAGATGTTCCGATCTCCGGAAAACAAACTCAAAGCATCCCCAACAACCGTCCAAGGATTAGAATGATTGGAAATAACAAAATGAATGCAGAAATCTCTTGCAAACAAAATGCAACCATTCACTCTCTATTCAACCTATCCGGACCTATGCAAGAACAACCGTTCAAGCACACAATATTCATTTCCGAGATGTTATACCAACCGGCTATAACATTCTGTTCTCTTAAGCATTTAACAGAAAATGAAATCATGCAAGTTCACACAAACCTGCCATGAACTCCATGCATTCACAAATCTGCTCAAACTAAACCAAATAGAAATGAATAAGAAACAAACAACAAACCAGATTCTTGTAGCTCATCCGGGACTCAAATTCCACATGGATTCAAGACACACAACCGGTTACAAAATGTTCTAGCCTATCATTACAGCAAGGAAAACAGAATGGAACAAAAGATGTAGAAAACAGAAAAATGCTACAATAACAAAAACGGGCAGAATCCTCTCTATTTTCTCCTCTCCTTCTATATCATCCTCCTGAAAATTAATGCTAAGAGGCCTTAAATACATGGCTAAGAAAGGAAAGCTAGGAAGGCTAGGGTTGGGCCTGGCCCAACAGAAAACAAGTGAGCCCAAAACAGCACAATGAGTAGCCCAAGCTCCTTGAAAGT
Organism: Diospyros lotus; assembly: GCF_014633365.1. Taxonomy (NCBI): domain Eukaryota; kingdom Viridiplantae; phylum Streptophyta; class Magnoliopsida; order Ericales; family Ebenaceae; genus Diospyros; species Diospyros lotus. The sequence goes on from NC_068342.1 coordinate 23,608,357, forward strand.
AGGCCCAAGCTCCTTTAGTAGGCCCAAACTCCTTTAGTTGAGCCACTTCTCTAGCCCATCCAATATTCCCTAAAGCCTGGATCCATAGAGTAGAGGTAAGATAGAAAATAGTGCAAGGACAATTTGAAGCATAATAAAATAGAAACAATGAAATATCAGCAAAAAGTACTTCAAATGGCCTAATAAGAATGAGGTGAAATGCCAAAATATGGTATAAATATGCATGCTATCAGTAACACAATTAACTTCAAGATACTTGATGCCATGAAATTCCCTGCCGAGGATCATTCCACTTTTCAAGTAAATCGAGTTGACCTGTTAGTGAATGAAGCATGTTCTGAGTCTTCTGATTTAATTGATAAATTCCCCACTGTGCATGAGTTCCCAGATACGATTATTTGCACTAATTGTAGTGATGGAGAGAGTCAATGTGCTGAATGCTTAGAGATTGCTGAATTTTTGCATAGACATGAGTTTGATTTTGATGCTAACATTTCCCAAGTGGAAGATAGTGCTGCTAACCTTGTTGAGCAGGTTAATAGTGCCTTGGAGTTAGAGTTCCAGTCAAATAGGTCAGCCCCCTCTTTGCAGCAGCCACCCACCATTCAGTGCAAGCCTTTGCCTCAGCACCTCAAGTATGCATTCTTGGAGAAAGATGAGAAGCTGCCAGTCATCATTGCAAACAACTTGCAGCCTGACCAAGAGAGAAAGTTGCTGGATGTGCTGAAAAATAATAAGAAAGCAATTGGGTGGACTTTAGCGGACATAACTGGAATCAGCCCATCTGTTTGCATGCACCGTATCTTATTGGAGGAAGGAGCAAAACCAGCAAGGCAGCCTCAAAGAAGACTTAACCCAACCATCCTTGATGTGGTAAAACGGAGGTAAGTAAATTACTTGCAGCCGGTATTATTTACCCTATTTCTGACAGCAAGTGGGTGAGTCCCGTGCAGGTTGTTCCAAAAAAGACGGGCATCACGGTGGTCCCAAATGAGCACAATGAGCTCATCCCCATGAGAGTGCAGAACAGCTGGAGAGTCTGCATTGATTATAGAAAGCTGAACCAAGCAACCAGAAAAGATCATTTCCCCCTCCCATTCATTGATCGGATGTTGGAGAGGTTGGCTGGTAAGTCACACTATTGTTTCCTTGACGGTTTTTCTGGATACTTTCAGATTTGCATAGCCCCAGAGGATCAAGAGAAGACCACCTTCACCTGCCCCTTTGGCACATTCGCTTATAGAAGAATGCCTTTCGGTCTATGTAATGCTCCAGGTACCTTTCAGCGATGCATGGTAAGTATATTTTCAGATTTTCTAGAGCATTGCATGGAAGTATTCATGGATGATTTTTCAGTTTATGGCACTTCTTTTGATGATTGCTTGGTTAGCTTGGGCAGAGTCTTAGAGAGATGCATTGAAAAGAACCTTGTTTTAAATTTCGAAAAATGTCATTTCATGGTAGAACAAGGAATTGTTTTAGGGCATGTTCTATCTAAGAAGGGTATAGAAGTGGATCGGTCTAAGGTTGATGTTATTGTTTCATTGCCTTACCCCACCTCTGTGAAGGAGGTGCGTTCTTTCCTTGGCCATACAGGATTTTACAGGAGGTTCATCAAGGATTTCAGCAAGATTGCACTTCCACTTTCCCACCTTCTCCAGAAAGAAGTGACCTTCCACTTTGATGAGCAGTGCAAACGGGCATTCGAGGAGCTGAAGAGTCGATTGATTTCTCCACCCATCATACAGCCACCCGACTGGGAGTTGCCCTTCGAGCTGATGTGTGACGCCTCCAACTTTGCAGTGGGTGCCGTCCTTTCACAACGTGTGGAGAAGAAGTCACATGTCATTGCCTATGCCTCGCGCACCTTGGATGCTGCTCAAGCAAACTACACCACGACTGAGAAGGAGCTTTTAGCTATTGTGTTTGCTTTAGATAAATTTTGCTCCTATCTTCTGGGTTCTAATGTTGTCGTGTTTTCTGACCATGCAGCCCTAAAATACCTATTGAAGAAGCCCGATGCTAAGCCCAGGTTGATACGGTGGATGCTCCTACTTCAGGAGTTCAATGTGGAGATAAAAGATAAGAGTGGGGCCGAGAACCTAGTAGCTGATCATTTGAGCAGGGTCCCTCCTTCTTCAGATTCCACAGTCATGGACTCCCAGCCTATCAGGGATGATTTCCCAGATGAGTTATTATACCACATTCATGGTGTTGAGCCCTGGTATGCTGATTTAGTAAATTATTTAGTTGCTTCTGAATTACCTGCATATTTTAAGAAGGAACAGCTAAATAAATTTAAGAGTCAGGCTCGGTATTATGTGTGGGATGATCCCTATCTGTGGCGCATGTGTAGTGACCAGGTCATTAGGAGATGTGTGCCTAACCATGAGTTTGCATCTGTCTTAAATTTTTGTCACACACTTGCATGTGGTGGTCACTTTGGTCCCCAATGTACAGCTAGGAAGGTCCTAGATTCTGGATTATATTGGCCTTCACTCTTTAAGGATTCATATGAGTTCTGTAAGAATTGCACACGTTGCCAACACACAGGCACTATATCACGTAGGAATGAAATGCCTCAACAACCCTTATTATTTTGTGAAATCTTTGATGTTTGGGGCATTGACTTCATGGGTCCATTTCCTGTGTCATTTGGTTATTTGTACATTCTGTTAGCTGTGGATTATGTTTCTAAGTGGGTGGAAGCTAAAGCCACCAGGACTGATGATGCTTCTGTGGTTGCAGATTTTGTTCGTTCTCACATCTTTTGCAGGTTTGGCATACCCAGGGCCATCATCAGCGACCAAGGATCCCACTTTTGCAATAGAAAGATGGACACCCTACTTCGTAAGTATGGGGTATTACACAAAGTGGTGACTGCTTATCATCCACAGACTAATGGGCAAGCTGAAGTCTCAAATAGGGAAATCAAGCAGATTTTGGAGAAGACTGTCCAGCCCAATAGGAAAGACTGGAGCACGAGATTAGAAGATGCACTTTGGGCCTACCGCACGGCCTACAAAACCCCCATCGGCATGTCCCCTTATAGGTTGGTTTTTGGAAAAGCGTGTCACTTGCCGGTGGAGGTGGAGCATAAGGCATATTGGGCGGTGAAGCAATGCAATATGGACATCAGTCAATCGGGGTCCCAAAGAAAGCTCCAACTTCAAGAGCTTGAGGAGATTAGGATGGACGCATATGAGAACTCACGCATCTACAAGGAGAAGACCAAGGCTGTGCATGACAAGCTTATTGTGAAGAAGACATTCGAAGTTGGCCAGAAAGTTCTGCTATACAATTCCCGTCTCAAGTTGATGCCCGGTAAGTTACGTTCTCGTTGGACTGGTCCTTTCATAGTTATTCATGTTTTTCCCTTTGGTGTAGTTGCAATCAAGGACGAGTCCAATGCAAAACAATCCACAGTGAACGGGCAGCGACTTAAGCCATTCTACGAGAGTTTTCAGGAGCATATTGTGGAGGAGCTGCATCTCCTCAACGCCATCTACATTTGATACATCAGGCTGTTTCTCTCTCCCTAGTATTTTACATTTACTTGTCTTATTCTTGATTGGAATTGCATGTTTACATTGAGGGCAATGTAAAGTCTAAGTGTGGGGGGAGGCAGCATTCTTATTTTAGCAACATTTTCTTTATCTTTTCATATTTCTTTTTCCTTGGGTTTAGTTGAGTTTGTTTTGCGTGGAAATGCAAGTTAAGCAATTAAGTCTAAAAGAACCCATCATGATTAGAACTTCGATCTTATCTTCCTTAATTTCGAGTGACTTGGCAATGAGTTTGATTTGATAGATTGATTGGGTAGTCTACAGCCGTGAGGATTTTGAGCCTATTGTCTTTCTTGTGTGTGCATTCACCTATCATGATCTCCACTCTAGAACTTGTTTTGATTCTTGGTTGAGGCTATATTTGTTCATGCATGACTCAAACATGATTAAGGCATTCTTTCTTGTCCCCATTTAGCCATTTTGTTATACGAAAAAAAAAAAAATTCAATCAATCCCTTTCGCTTGCCACTTAGAGCCATCATTTTTACCCTTCATTCTCATACACCCTTTTTGGACCTTCCAACCTTAGGAAGAGGAATAGTAAGTGCATTCTAGTGAGAGAGATTGAATTCATCGAGCAAGTCATAAGGCCAAAGGCCATTTGCATCCATGAAAAAGAAAAAGAAAAGCAAGAAAAGGATAGAAGGGTGAGAAGGAGCGTAAAACGCACTCACCTCTTTCGAAAAAAAAAAAAAAAAAACTTGAAAATTGATGAGAAAAAGAAGAAAGCAAGGTTGAGACAGGAGCGTAAAACGCACTCAACCGAATAAAGATGCAATGTTCTTCATAACGCTTGGAAATTCTATCTCTTGATCTTAGAGTTGCATGAAATGTTTTCTCGACCTAAGGCATGTTTTCCTTCATTGTTGTCTTTCCATTTCTTTCTTCCCCACATTACAACCCTGAATAAGTCCTTTTGATTTGTGGCATGCATTTGACATGGATAGTGGAGATTGAGAAGATAAACAAGCTTATGGTAGTGGAATTGTGATTGGGTGAATTTGAGCGAAACAGTCACCACCACCTCTTGAGAGATTTTTGAGCAAACACTTGTCCTGTGAGAGGCTTCTACTTTTGATTTGTCTTATTGGATGAATTGCCATGTCACTTGTTTTCTTGGAAGTAGAGGAAAGATGATCTTTGAATGATGAATTCTTGAAGACTTACCTACCTTGCATCTAATTTGTGTTTTTCCACATTTCTATTCTTGAGTCATAGAGTCTAGTGTTTTGCCCAGGAGTGCAAAAGTCTAAGTATGGGGGAATTGATAGCATGCATATTTATACCATATTTTGGCATTTCACCTCATTCTTATTAGGCCATTTGAAGCAATTTTTGCTGATATTTCATTGTTTCTATTTTATTATGCTTCAAATTGTCCTTACACTATTTTCTATCTTACCTCTACTCTATGGATCCAGGCTTTAGGGAATATTGGATGGGCTAGAGAAGTGGCTCAACTAAAGGAGCTTGGGCCTACTTTCAAGGAGCAGACTTGGACTACTCATTGTGCTGTTTTTGGGCTCACTTGTTTTCTGTTGGGCTAGGCCCAACCCTAGCCTCCCTAGCCTTCCCTTTCTTAGCCATGTATTTAAGGCCTCTTAACATGAATTTCCAGAGAGGATGAGATAGAAAGAGAGGAGAAAATAGAGAGGATTCTGCCCGTTTTTGTTGTTGTAGCATTTTTTTGTTTTCTACATCTTTTGTTCCATTTTGTTTTCCTTGCTGTAATGATAGGCTAGAGCATTTGTAACCGGTTGTGTGTCTTGAATCCATGTGGAATTTGAGTCCCGGATGAGCTACAAGAATCTGGTTTGTTGTTTGTTTCTTATTCATTTCTATTTGGTTTAGTTTGGGCAGATTTGTGAATGCATGGAGTTCATGGCAGGTTTGTGTGAATTTGCATGGTTTCATTTTCTGTTAAATGCTTAAGAGAGCAGAATGTTATAGCCGGTTGGTATAACATCTAGGAAATGAATATTATGTGCTTGAACGGTTGTTCTTGCATAGGTCCGGATAGGTTGAATAGAGAGTGAATGGCTGCATTTTGTTACAAGAGATTTCTGTATTCATTTTGTTGTTCCAATCATTCCAATCCTTGGACGGTTGTTGGGGATGCTTAGAGTTTGTTATCCGGATATCAAAACATCTAGCAAGCCAAGGTATATAGGTTGGACGAGGAAGATTTCACATAGGAGACAAATACACAGCCGGTTGCATATCTTTTACTGATTTTTCATCCATCTTTATCTTTCTGTTTTGTTAATTAGTTTTCTGTCAAAGAAAAACCCCCGAAACGAACTGTTGTTTATAGTGGTTCTTCTTGTTATTAGAAGAAAGTGAGGCTCCTTGTGAGAGATGACCTAGGGTGCACTTTGCTGCAAACTAGAGAAGAGATTCATAGATCTCTAATTCTGGAGTGGTTCGACAATAGCCGGCCAGCGCGCGCGCGGGCGCGGCCAGCCCGCGCGGCCAGCGCCTAGGGGGGCCCCGGGCGTGCCAACGGGCCCCGCCGGCCAATTTGTTTTAAAAATTTGGAATTTTGGGAAATTAAGGGGCATTTCTAAATCGATTTTGGGCCCCGGAGGAATTTTCAAAGTAAATGGGTTTTTCGGGGATTTTGGAGAAAAGGCCGAAAATTTAAAAATTTGAAATGATGAGTTATTCCTCCAAAAATTGGTGATCCATCAATGGATTGGTTCAAATGGTGATTTTGGAGCCCGGTAAAATTCTCCGATGGAAAAGAATTAAATAAAATGAAAAATATGGCGATTGGGCGCCTGAAGGAGATTTTCTTTATAGCCAATGCGGTGTGGCTAAAGCCCAATTCTGCTAGCGAATCCTGGGATTCCGCGAAGGGAAGGTCGAGCCTAGTTCCCACCTAGGGCGTTTCGTCTTGAAACAGGGCCCACCCTTCCCCAAAGGTCGGGCAGGTGGACACTTCGGGTGATTGTTCACGAGTAACACCCGTAAGTGGGAGCGGGGCGTTACAGTTCGGGAGGAAGAGGTGTCTCTATCGTATAGAGGATCTTCTCATGAGTCATTCATCTCCCAATCGAGGAAATTCGTCCCATTGAAGGTATTATTGCCATCGAGTATCAATCTTATCGACACGTTTCCAGACATTCTGGATCAACAACCTGAATTATAGAGATAAATGTTATAATCATATTTAATTACGAAATCATAAATTGCAAAAAGTAACATTTTATAATTGCTCCCACTATTTTCTACGAGTTTGCCACCCTCAAGACATAACTCGGGAAATCCCGTTGGAAGATTTCCTAGTGAGCTACGATCCCATCTCCCCTCGCACAACCTTGAGTGACTCAACAAATTGTGCTAGGATTGATTAGGTAGGTACTTGCTACCAATTGCATCTCCATGCAACTCCTAGATTCATTGGGTTGACAACTTCTTGCCAAGCACATCTTATGTGACTCCCAATCTTTGCCTCTATACTTAGTAAGGCCTTGAGTGACTCAACAAACCCCACCTTTCTAGTTAAGTCGGACCCATCATTCAAGGACATCTCATAGCCCATGAAACATAGGAATCATAGGTGACATATGACCTTGAGTGACTCAACAAATCAAGTGCCAGCTAGAAACCTAACGCTTCATAATGATGGAAGGCAAGTTGGCTTAATATTAATGAGGGATTTATTATTTATTTATTTAGGTCTCATCACATGCAATTAATCAAATTAATCATGCATAATAAATGACTCAAACCAGTGTATGGTATGGATAACTACGGCTAGTAAATTAATCTCGCTCTTCATACAAACTACAACTATCGCTACTCTATTCTATTCTACATACATTACATAGAATCAGAAACCCCGAGTTACATTCGGGGGGAGTGAGATGAGAAGAGAATGTACATCAGAGTATAAGAAAGGCAGGACACGCAGGCCCTATTTCAAAAACCAAATTTACAAGCATTCATTCCCAACATAAAATAAATGGTCGACTCGATCCATACCATACACCCATGTAATCAATCACATTGATTCATTTAGATTATGTTAATTAATTGTTGCATCTATTTCAATTTTAATGAAACGCTTTCAATAAATTGAAAATTTGTATAATTTTGGAAAAAAAAATTTATTTTAATTGTGTTGGGCTTGGGCTCTATCCATTAGTCTAACTAACAAGGCTCAACAGGCCTTGGATCAACCAATGCATGTCAAACATACACTAGCAGCCCAATAATTAATAAATAACCCAAATAACGGTCCTGGCCCAATTTTAATCACGGCCCATAAATGTCATACACTCATGGATCGGATAAAAATAATAAAATAGCCAAACAATTTGGCCGGGCCCCTACCTGAGGGTACGGAATGCACTAGGACACCAAAGGGTCGGCCTGGGTGCTTCACATGAACCCCGAGAAAGGGCCAAGACACAGCCCAAGGCAACCAGGGGAGGCCACCCAGCTACTGGCCGCGCCTGTCAAACAGGCTGCCAGCAGCAGCACGCATAGGGCGGGCATGGGGCGCGCAGGGCGCGCCTGGGCAGGCCTGGCGTGCAGGCTGTGGTCGCGTGGGCGACTGGGGTGAGAAGGCCGCACGCTGGTCGGCCGCTCCCGCGCGCGGATCGCGCCCGCACGCGGATCGTAGGTCGCACCCGCGATGGCTGCGCCTTGCTCCCGCGCAGGCCGCTTGCAGCGCCTGCGTGTGCACGGCCGCGCCATGCCGTGGCCCTGCACGTGCCAGCCCCGCATGGCTTCACCTTTTGGCCCTCTGGTGCATCCGTATGCACCCCGAACCCCGTTTCGCCCTTTTCCGTGTCATACACGATCTTTTGCCCTTCAACCAAAAGGTTTTGCAATCCAAAAATACAAATGCAACAATTAATTAATTATTTCACAAATAACAACATAACCGAATCCGCACATAAGGAATTGAAATATTTCGACGATGGCTCTGATACCACTTAAAGTAAAGCAAGATCGCTACGGGCCAAGCAGCGTAGTTCAAAATTTTGAACCTTACCCCGATCCCGGCGATTGGATCAACGTCGAAAATAAATCATTCACAAACAAGTAAATAAATCTAACCTTTAGATTACCGATTCGTTCGCAGATTCAAGCTGTCCAAGTGTCCGGCCTCTAACTTGTGATACGCGGCGCGCGTCCGTTGGCGAGGAGAGCGGAATGGGAGTGCTAGCTCCTTCTCCTAACAAGGCTTATGAATGGACGGGAAAATAATTGATTTTCAACTCTTGAACACCAACAAAATAAGAGGCATACATTGGGCATCCAATAAAGGGCTATTTATAAAGAAGCAATCTCCTAGGCTTTTCCCAAACCCTAGGGGACATGGATTGGGCTAGCCCATTAATCCTAGTCCAACTAGAAATTAAAGTGGTCCAAATTCATTTATAAATATGTAGCCCAAATCTAATTCAAGCCAAATAATTAATATTTAATATTTGGCCCAAATCTTATTTAGCCCAAATATAATATTTATTATTTAATATTTGACCCAAATCTAATTTAGCTCAAATATTTAATTTAATTTATTACTTGGCCCAAATACTTTATTTAACCCAAGTATTAAATTAAGCCCAAATTATTAAGTTAGAAACTTCTTTCTAATTTAATCATTAAGTTAGAAACTACTTTCTAATTTAATCAATTGCCATTTTAGGAAACTTTTTCCTTTATGACGACCCCTCGTCATATTGACGTCATTACGTCTGTTTGTTCTTTTCCCGTGAGAACCTACGACGGCACAACTTTTTGCTGAAGTGTCCCACTTAACCATACGTCCGCTTTCCTAGTTTAAGCCAGGGACCGTGCCTATTGCGTATGACTCATTAGGCTCCCGAATATGTTAGCAATGTGTCGATACGAACACATAAGACAAGATTGGCCTCTAGCAAGGCATCATGCCTACCCAATTATTCAGAAGGATTCATAATCCGCAAATAACCTTTCACGAGCATGGTTACCATGTAATTCGATCCTCTCGTCAATGTATCCTATGTGATCTCAAGTTGGCAATGTGTTGCTTGATTATGATCACATAAGTCTTTCTTCGGTTATTCGGATATCTTCACTTAATAGAAAGTGAATCAATAACTCCTTATTGATCTCTTTCACCATGGCTATGGATTTAAAGTGAATATCCACCAAAGGCGCCTTAGATACATAATCCTCTATCGAGGGATAGACGAATCCCATCTTGGTTACGCACCCATCTCCATAAGCCTCACGATATGCCCAACAATCGACCACGTGCAGCCTTTATCTAGGCCCATTGAAACGATGTCAAAGCATATCGATCTTCTTATGAGATGACCGTAACAACTTCAGGTCCAAGGATTAGTTACACCCATCTCGTATAAGAATTCCATCAACATATAACCAAAATGGATTCTTATGGCGAGTCATGTCTAGTGACATGTTCTCTAACATTGGTCACCTATGTACTTGTCTAGGCATCCCCATGCCTATGGGTGTGAGACCCCCATTGCTATCACATAGCAAAAACATAGCACATACAAGTCTTATCGCAATTGTCAATGTCCATTCTTGACATTGCTCTGACTTGGGACATTTAATGATGTCGAGAAACTGTGATGCATCATCTCACATCTTTATAGATTAATCACAGTATACATCATATGGACTTCTATCTAGTTTCATCCGATCATTACATTAATAACAAGAAACTAATAGAATGACTTCTTGTAGAATTAAATAACTTTTTATTCAATATGAAATATGATTAAAAATGTCAGCGTACAATTTGCCCAATCTAATTGGGTCTAGAGCACCTACACTAACAAGCTGCACCTATGACGAACCTCATACGGAAGGAAGTCATGTAATGGACTGCAAAGTGCGAGGAAAGCTTTCAAGAGCTCAAGGACGGACTGACCTCGGCACCTGTGCTGGCAATCCTAGTGGGCCTGGTGGATATGTTGTATACACCGATGCCTCGAAGGTTGGTTTGGGCTATGTATTGATGCAGCATGGTCGGGTGATCGCATATGGATCATGCTAGTTGAAGAGACACGAAGTGAACTACCCAACGCATGAGTTAGAGCTGGCAACGGTGGTATATGCTCTGAAGCTATGGAGGCACTACCTATATGGAAAGACGTTCGATGTATTCACAAACTACAAAAGTCTAAGGTATGTGTTCTCGCAGAAAGAGTTGAACATAAGGCAATGACGATGGATGGAGTTCTTGAAGGACTACGACTGCACCATCTTGTATCACCTAGGGCGTGCCAATGTGGTAGTTAATGCTTTAAGTAGGACTATGCCTACTGTTATGGCCGGGTTGATGGCCCAGAAGTGGCTACTGATTGAGGCTTTTAGCCTTATGACGGTGAGTGTAGTGCCAAAGGGATTTTATATCCTAGTAGTTGGCCTGGCGGTTCAGCTAGATCTAGAGACCGAGATACGGGAGGCTAGTGGGAGTGACCGGCGTATACATCTATGGGTAGATGAGCAAGGCCAACCCAAGAATTTAGATTTTGAGATGCGAAATGGCATTCTCAGGTTTCGGGGTAGAGTGTACGTGCCAAACCTTTGGGAGTTGAGGCAAAAAATTTTGGATGAAGGCCACAGAGCTAAGTATACCATGCACCCAAGAGCCATGAAGATGTATCGAGATCTTCGGGAAATCTACTAGTGGCCTGGGATGAAGGCCAGCGTGGCTAGGAGGGTGGCACAGTGTGATTTATACCAAAGGGTGAAAATTGAGCACCAGAAACCCACAAGGTTGATGAGACCTTTGGAAGTTCCTGAGTGGAAATGGGAACATATCACGATGGATTTCGTGACAAGATTTCCAAAGAGTCGAAGGGGCTATGATGCCATTTGGGTGGTGGTAGACAGGTTGACAAAGTTAGTGCATTTTCTGCCTACGAGGATGGATCAACCGGTACAAAAATTCGCAGAGCAATATGTTAAGGAAATTGTACGACTCCATGGTGCACCGGTAAGTATAGTTTCAGATCGGGACTTGAGGTTCACCTCGAGGTTTTGGAAAAGTTTGCAGGAATGCATGGGGACCCAGTTGAAATTGAGTATGGCTTATCACCCCCAAACTGACGGGCAATCAAGAAGGACAATTCAAATGCTTGAAGATATGTTGAGATCCTGTGCCTTTGATTTTGGAGAAAATTGGGAGGAGCATCTGCCATTGGTAGAATTCCCGTATAACAATAGTTACCACAGCAGCATCGGGATGGCTCCTTATGAGGCTTTGTATGGGAGAAAGTGTCGGTCGCCTATCTGTTGGACCGAAGTAGGGGAACGACAGATGTTGGGGCCCGATCTTGTGCAACAGACTACCGATAAGATTCGAATAATCCAAGAGAGAATTCGAGCTGCACAAAGTCGACAAAAATTCTATGCTGATCAAAGAAGAAGGGATCTAGAGTTCGAGGTAGGGGATCTAGTGTATCTCAAGGTGTCACCCCAACATTTGGTGACGCGTGGAAGCGGAAAAAGGAAAGCTGAAGCCAAGCTATATAGGACCATATTCGATTGTGGAAAGAGTCGGACCTTTGGCCTATCGATTGGAGCTTTCGCCTAGCTTATCCGGGATTCATAATGTGTTCCATGTCTCCCAACTTCGAAGGCATATACCAGATCCAACTCTCGGAGTTCGGGTGGAGACAACTAAGCTAAGGAATGACTTGACCTACCCAGAGTCACCTGGAGCAATTTTAGATCGCCGGACTCAAGTGTTGCGAAATAAAAAGATCCCGTTAGTGAAGGTTCAGTGGGGAAAGCACTCAGATGATGAGGCAACGTGAGAACTTGAGGAAACAATTAGGAAGAAATATCCTCATTTGTTCGAGGAAATGGAAATAGAGTAGGAAATTTTTATATTTTTTCCAAAAAATGTATTCTAGAATGCAATAATTATTTAACCCTTAATAATTTCGAGTATGTTTCAAATTTAGTGGACGAAATTCTTTTAAGGCGGGGAGAATATAATACCCCATATTTTCGTAAAGATGCCACGTATTTTAAGTGAGTTTAAAATATCAAAAAATATGCTTGAAATGGCAAGAAGTGATCGAATCGATCGCAGGGAGTGCCCTAGAGCTTAAATACCTAAGGACAAAGGTGTATTTTTTATGAGTATCTCGAGGCAAGATTTATGACGCTAAAAGAAATCAAATTAGAGACAGTTTTTCGGTTAAGCAAAGTTGTAGCCTAAAATAGCCGAATGATGGTAAGGGGCTTCCACAAAATTGTATATATTGAGTAATTTTGAGTTATTAATTTTTGGATTTTAAGTATCTCGATAAATTTGATGTTTGAGAGTGAAATTGTAATTAGAGAATTATCCAAATGAAATAAGGATGAAATAAGGATGAAATTAAGAGCTTATGTGGTAAAATATTAAAGTTGTTGACTTCAAATAAGGGCCAAAATGTCATTTGAAAGAACTTTGAGGAATTAGATTGGATTTCAAAAGTTGAATTCATTCCAGCTTTGGATTTCAAAAGCCAGTCAATTATAGGTTTGAGTCTTTGGAGTCAATGGCTAAGATTGTGACAAGTGGCATAATGTGATTGGTTCGAAAAATCTATAAATAGGCACTATGAGTTGTTCTCAAATCATTCCAAGCAGGTTTGAGAGTTGAGGCACTCTAAGAGGAGGAGCTTTCTCTAGAGAGAGAGTAGGAAGTTCAGCAAGAAGGCAGGAAGAAATCGAAGGAGAAGCCGGGAAGAACGAGCCTCATCGGAGTTACGATCCTTGATAGCATGCATATTTATACCATATTTTGGCATTTCACTTCATTCTTTTTAGGCCATTTGAAGTAATTTTTGCTGATATTTCATTCTTTTTATTTTATTATGCTTCAAATTGTCCTTGCACTATTTTCTATCTTACTTCTATGGATCCAGGCTTTAGAGAATATTGGATGGGCTAGAGAAGTGGCTCAACTAAAGGATCTTGGGCCTACTTTCAAGGAGCAGACTTGGGCTACTCATTGTGCTGTTTTTGGGCTCACTTGTTTTCTATTGGGCTAGGCGCAACCCTATCCTCCCTAGCCTTTCCTTTCTTAGCCATGTATTTAAGGCCTCTTAACATGAATTTCCAGATATCATCATATAGATAGAGAGGAGAAAATAGAGAGGATTCTGCCCGTTTTTGTTGTTGTAGCACTTTCCTGTTTTTTACATCTTTTGTTCCATTTTGTTTTCCTTTCTATAATGATAGGCTAGAGCATTTGTAACCGGTTGTGTGTCTTGAATCCATGTGGAATTTGAGTCCCGGATGAGCTGCAAGAATCTGGTTTGTTGTTTGTTTCTTATTCATTTCTATTTAGTTTAGTTTGAGTAGATTTGTGAATGCATGGAGTTCATGGCAGGTTTGTGTGAATTTGCATGGTTTCATATTCTGTTAAGTGCTTAAGAGAACAGAATGTTATAGCCGGTTGGTATAACATCTCGGAAATGAATATTATGTGCTTGAACGGTTGTTCTTGCATAGGTCCGGATAGGTTGAATAGAGAGTGAATGGTTGCATTTTGTTTACAAGAGATTTCTGTATCCATTTTGTTGCTCCAATCATTCTAATCCTTGGACGGTTGTTGGGGATGCTTTGAGTTTGTCTTCCGGAGATCAAAGCATCTAGCAAACCAAGATATATAGAGTGGACAAGGAAGATTTCACATAGGAGACAAATACACAGCCGGTTGCACTCCTCTTACTGATTTTTCATCCATCTTCATCTTTCTGTTTTGCCAATTAGTTTTCTGTCAAAACAACCCCCCCTAAACAAACTGTTATTGGTATTGGTTCTCTTTGTTGGTAGAAGAAGGTGAGGCTCCTTGTGAGAGATGACCTAGGGTGCACTTTGCTGCAAACTAGAGAAGAGATTCATAGATCTCTAATTCTGGAGCGGTTCGACAATCGCTGGTCAGAATTTTGGCGCCGTTGCCGGGGAGCCAAGTTTTTTTCTTCTAAAAACATAGAGGACCGACCCTATTCTCTGTTTGTTTTGTTTTCTTGTTCGAGTGTTTTCTCTATTTTGTGTTCTTGGTGATAAGGTTATCAGTTTTTGTGTTCTTGGTGAAGAGAAATTATGTTCTGTTCTTGAGATGAACTGATAGCAAGCAGCAACAGAAAAGCCTTATTTACCTTTTCGATCTTCTTTTTGTGTGTGTGTGTGTTTCCTTTTCTGTTTTCTTGTTTCTAGTATCATTTTTGAACAAAGAAGTGGCTGTTGGAGAGGGCTGCACGATCTGATCTTCTGAAAAAGCAACCCTGCAGCCCTACAGCAACTGAAAAAGCACAAAACACCTGCAGTCCTTCTCTGATTTTCAGTAGCACACCTGCAGTCCTTCTCTGATCTTCATGTGCTCTGATAGGCGCTGAAAAGCAAGCTTACACAGCAAGGGGAGACAACCCTGCAGCAGATCAGGAGCATAACCATTTTTAGCATGCTCTGAATCCCACTTTTCTGCCTCTGACAGCAGATCACCTGACCAAGAGGATATTCCGTTTTTCTTTCTCACATTTTTCTTTTATTTTCTCTCTTTTAACACTCCATTCAACGTTGTCTTTACCTTCCACACTAATCTCCCTTTTCTTTTGGCAGATAGGCACCAGCAGCTGCAACCAAGAGGAGATCACCAGCAGCAGCCTTCCATTCAGCAGCGGTTTTGACCACCTCCATGACAGATAGCATTATTTAAGGATTGAGCTAGAGATACCGGTGCTATCCTCTTCCTTTCTCATCCTTACTTGATGTTCTTTCATGTCCATATGCTTTCCTTGATGTTTTCTTGCATTTAGAGTGGTCTTTGAGGCAAAATAGGAGCTGATTTGATAAGAAAACGATTTTGACAGTTACTGTTCACAGCTTTCCACTTGCTCCGATTGATCTGATTTTTGGTGTCCAAAGAAATGGGAGTGTGGGGATAAAGAGTCACTGCTTTGCAGTGAGAAGACCCTTTTTTGGCCAAATTCCAACGTTTGGACCACTTTTTGGGCCATTTTGTGTTTCTCGCCGGAGTTCTCCAAAATCAGTCAGCAAAAAGTGAGGTAAGTCCCTTTTTTTGATAATCCTGTATAGGGGAAAGAGAGGGTCGCGTAGGTTCAAACGGGGGTCGAATCAGAGTTAAAACAAGGGAGATATGGCCGAAATACGAAAATGACGCAATGAAATCTGAAACTGTTATGCAGCGTGTGAGATACACGCGTCAGAAAATAGCTGCGCGTGAGAGCGCGTGATGGGTCCATTTTTCATCAAATTCTCCAGTTTTATCCCTACTTTAATGCCCCTCAACCCTATGTATAAATATTTGAGGTTAGCTTTACCAAAACATGTGTTTTTTACAGAAACCTAAGCCGTTTGTTATGAAATTATACTGTCCAAGAGATAAACCAACAAGGTGAGACTCCTATACTCCAAATCCTATTTTTTATTCTCTTATGAGAGACTTTTATTACATGAGACGTATTTTGTGAAGTTCTTGTATGTAGACTCTTATTATTCTCTCACCTGAAATCATGTTGCATATATGAACTGTATTTTTCTTAAAAATATATGTTGTTGGCTTTTTAACTGTTGCATTTATAAAATTTGTGTGGCCATACTGTTGTACCTATTTGTTGTTGGTCGAGGGAAAAAGTTAGATATCCCCAGAGAGGCGCTATGCGTGCGCCATTGAGAAAGCTCTCGTGGGGAAGATCGTGAGTCTAAGGAACAACGAATGTGGTGCTTGCATGAGTTTTATGAGGTCGGGCCAAAGTGACATGGCTATGCGTGCGCCATTGAGAAAGCTCTCATTGGAGGAGGCTGACGTGTTCACGAGGCACCTCGGAGTAATTCTCGTTGTCTTCTCATACATTTTATACCTGATAATACATTGATATAAACTATTTTTGGAGTTTCTCACTAGAAGATTCATCTTCTAATTGGACTATGTCCCTAGAATATTCAAACATTCCAGGTTCGATGAACGGCTCTAAGGGAAAGGAGATAGCTGAAGAATTAACTTAAATTACTGTCTGTAGTATGATTAGCATATTTTTGTTTATGTGCTAACCTATATAATTTTGAATATGTTTAAGATGTTCAGTTATCACTTGATGATGTCCATGTAATATATTTTGTAGACGTCTTGAACAATTTTATGATAAATAAAGTATTATGGTTGTGAACCATATCAGGTTCGATCTAGCTTCCGCATTTGAAATTTTAACGTCTATCTTAACTATTCGATTATTAGGTTTGTTAAGCTAAGAAGGTAAAAATTAGGGTTTTGGGGATATTGTGCGATGTATGTCGGATATTGTGATATGAAAACTTTTTATATTCCCGAAATCTTAAGTTATAACACGCTCAAGAAATTTGGGGTGTTACAGCTAGGACCTGGAATGGTGAAGAGTACAAAGTGAGCTACAAAGCTCAGCAAGTAATAAACTGGAAAGAATAACTGGAGCTAAATCAAAAAATATCGATACTGATAAATACTTACTGAACTTGTACTAAGCGATATAATAATTACTGGATTGCATTTACAAGATGTAATATACATAAACTGTAAACTAAATGCAGGTATGCAACTTTGGCACGTAGGACCATATAACTATAATACATACCTGGCTTATCTGAATCCTGCAAACATAAAAACTGTAAGCACATATTGTAGGCAATATGCCCCTAGCCCCCTGGTCGACATCAGGAGAGCATCTCATAACTTAGATATAACTAAACTGATACTAGTGGGATCCCCGCGGACAAGCCGCCTGGCACGCATAATGCAATGCTCATATAAGTGCTGGCACACGATATGTAGTGCTCCATATAAATTCATGCTCAATGCTCATACAAATATGTATGCACAATAATCTCACAAAATAATGCTAACCATGTCATAATGAACTACTAAACATGGTATATGATTTTTACCAATTATATTGAGATACAGAGATTCTGAAATTTCTGAGTATAGGCATGGTATATTGGATTTTATCATATCTTGGCATAAAAATTAAATATTTGAATAATTAAATATTTATATTAAATTTAAGACTTGCATCAAGAATTTATTGGAAGCCATTCGGATGCCATATGATACTATTCGGATGATTAAGGAAGTATAAGGAGCAATTCGAATGAAGCAGCAAGCCATTCGAATGAAAAAAATGGACTTATAGCAAGCTCATTCGAATGGCAGAAACTCATTCGAATGACAGAGGCTCATTCGAATGATAGATGATATAACAAAGGCTATTCAGATCTGATCAATGACTCATTCGAATGACTCACAAATTCATTCGAATGAATTTGACAATTTTCCAACTTTTGAACTGGCAAAAAGTGACTCATTCGAATGCAATAGTACCCTCATTCGAATGAATTAATGGGATACTCACGGGTCATTCGAATGACAGAGAGACTCATTCAAATGCTAGACTATACAAAGCAACAACTTATTCAAATTTTCAAGGACTCATTCGAATGACAGTCTCAAAGCTTCAAAAACACATATGAATGATACGATAACACATGACTCATTCGAATGACTAATACATTATCAGGGAAAAACTTACGATAACACTGAAAAGTCATTCGGATGCCTCAAAACTCATTCAAATGACACAAGACTCATTCGAATGACTGGAATCTTATAAAACTCACGATAACAGAGACGATATCTTGAATTACAAACTTAACATTACTATACCATTCTAAAAGAAATCTTGAGAAAACAAATCCCAATTGATTCCAAACAAACTTATGAATGATTCAACAATAAAATTGATAAGAATCGCTAGAAGTAATCATGCATGATTTGGTATACATACTCATTGCTCATGTATATATATATATATACACTGATTGTAACATAAATCTGAAACATAAACAAAGAGCTGCTGAAACTGATGATCGAATGCTAAATACGATCCTGTAAGAAAGGTTTACAGGGAGAAGAACTTGCCTTTCAAACTCTCTAATCGATCGAATCGACGCTTTCAATGAAAATCTCCCTATGCTAAGACACTGCAATGCTTCCCAACTTTCTGCCTCTTCTTCTCTCTTTTGTTCTTCACACGGCATGAAGAACTATTGGCAAACAAACTCTATATATATACTTTGAAGCCCTAAAGCCCATCTCAATCTCCTAATATAACTAGGAGTCTTCTAATCCAATCCTCCCAGGAATGGATTCATCAATCCCTTAATCACAATATTTCTATTTACTAATTAAATACTAATATCAAATCCTTAAATGAATCTCAAGTTCTTGCATTTAATTTCCCATAATATAAAAAAATTAAATGCTATTTAAAAGCTATTTTCTCAACAAAAATATTCTAAATTGTCACATTAAAATTAAATGGAAAATTCTCTTAATTAAAATACCTCACTAATTAATTAAATAATTCTAAATAAACACTAGGCCCTCTAATGGGTCGTTACAATTTCTCCCCTCCTTAAAAGAATTTGGTCCTCCAAATTCGTAACTGGTTACTCGAACAATGAGGGGGTAAAGACGCCTCATTTCTTCTTCTAGCTCCCACGTTGCCTCTTCTGACGAGTGTAGCTGCCATTACACTTTCACAAGAGGAATAGATCGATTCCTCAAAGTCTTATCTTTCGGCTCTAGAATACTAGTAGGCATCTCTTCATGAGACACATCTTCTCTGACTTCAAGATTCTGAAAATTAATCACATGTTGAGGATCTGGCACATACTTTCTCAACATCGAAACATAAAACACGTTATGAACATGGGACAACTGAGGTGGCAAAGCTAACTCATATGCCAAAGTCCCTATTCATCTCAAAATCTCAAACGGACTAATGTAACGGGGACTAAGCTTCCCTGTTACGCTAAATTTGCGAACTCCTTTAATAGGCATGACTCTCAACCAAACATGGTCGCCTACCTCAAACTCAAGGTCTCGTCGTTGCTTGTCTGCATAACTTTTCTGTCTGTCTTGGGCTGTTTTCATTCTCGCTTTGATAACTCGAATCTTTTCTGACGTCTGCTCCACGATTTTAGGACTTAATAAAGCCCTATCTCCAACTTCTTCCCAACATATTAGCGATCAACATGGTCGTCCATACAAAGCCTCGTAAGGTGACATTCCAAAACTTGAATGAAAGCTGTTATTGTAGGCAAATTCCACCAAAGGTAGATGCTCGTCCCAACTACCTTGGAAATCTAGAACATGAGCTCTCAACATGTCTTTAAGAGTCCTGATAGTCCTCTCTGATTGACCGTCTGTTTGCGGATGAAATGCTGTACTAAACTTCAGCTGAGATCCCAATGCCTCATGCAAAGCTCCCTAGAAATGAGAAGTAAAATGAGGATCTCGATCTGATACAATGCTAGATGAAACACCGTGCAATTTCACGATCTCCTCAATATAAATCCTGGTAAATCTGTTCAATGGGTAAGTCTTCTTAATAGGCACAAAATGGGCTGATTTAGTCAAACGGTCAACAATCACCCATATAGCATCATAACCCCTCGTCGTCTTGGGTAAATCCATAGCAATATTATCCCATTTTCACTCCAGAATAGGTAATGGAAGCAATAAACCTGCGGAATTTTGATGTTCCACTTTAACTTGCTGGCATACTGAACATTGTGTAACATATTTCGCTACATCTTTCTTCATACCACTCCACCAATACTGTCGCTTTAGGTTGTGGTACATCTTCGCAACACCTAGATGAATAGTATATTGGGTCTTGTGCGCTTCATTCAAAATCTCTTGCTTAAGATTCCCATCATCTGGTAGACAAATACGACCCTGGAATGAGATTATACCATCACTTCATAGAGTATATCCTAAAGGAGAAAATTCCTCGATGTCTGCCAAAATCTGTGCCAACTTCTCATCTTTTGATTGCTGATTCTTGAGTAAATCAAATAACTCGGATTGCACCCTCATTCTAACGCAACTCATCATTATACTATCCTTTGGGGCTGAAATAGATAGATCACTCAATTTCTCCAATAACTTCAATTCTTGAATCATCATCGTAGCCATAGAAGCTCCTCGCCGACTCAAAGCTTTGGCTACTACATTAGCCTTTCCTGGATGATATAGAATCTCACAGTCGAAGTCTTTAAATAACTCAATCCAACGTCTTTACCTCATGTTCAATTCTTTCTGGGATAAGAGATAATGTAGACTCTTGTGATCTGTATAAATTTCAACTTTCTCACCATATAGATGACCAGCGATTGTCGAACCGCTCCAGAATTAGAGATCTATGAATCTCTTCTCTAGTTTGCAGCAAAGTGCACCCTAGGTCATCTCTCACAAGGAGCCTCACCTTCTTCTACCAACAAAGAGAACCAATACCAATAACAGTTTGTTTAGGGGGGGGTGTTTTGACAGAAAACTAATTGGCAAAACAGAAAGATGAAGATGGATGAAGAATCAGTAAGAGGAGTGCAACCGGCTGTGTATTTGTCTCCTATGTGAAATCTTCCTTGTCCACTCTATATATCTTGGTTTGCTAGATGCTTTGATCTCCGGAAGACAAACTCAAAGCATCCCCAACAACCGTCCAAGGATTAGAATGATTGGAACAACAAAATGGATACAGAAATCTCTTGTAAACAAAATGCAACCATTCACTCTCTATTCAACCTATCCGGACCTATGCAAGAACAACCGTTCAAGCACATAATATCCATTTCCGAGATGTTATACCAACCGGCTATAACATTCTATTCTCTTATGCACTTAACAGAATATGAAACCATGCAAATTCACACAAACCTGCCATGAACTCCATGCATTCACAAATTT
Organism: Diospyros lotus; assembly: GCF_014633365.1. Lineage (NCBI taxonomy): Eukaryota > Viridiplantae > Streptophyta > Magnoliopsida > Ericales > Ebenaceae > Diospyros > Diospyros lotus. Next base: position 23,629,705 of record NC_068342.1, read on the forward strand.
GCTCAACCTAAACCAAATAGAAATGAATAAGAAACAAACAACAAACCAGATTCTTGCAGCTCATCCGGGACTCAAATTCCACATGGATTCAAGACACACAACCGGTTACAAATGCTCTAGCCTATCATTACAGAAAGGAAAACAAAATGGAACAAAAGATGTAAAAAAACAGGAAAGTGCTACAACAACAAAAACGGGCAGAATCCTCTCTATTTTCTCCTCTCTATCTATATGATGATATCTGGAAATTCATGTTAAGAGGCCTTAAATACATGGCTAAGAAAGGAAAGGCTATGGAGGCTAGGGTTGGGCCTAGCCCAACAGAAAACAAATGAGCCCAAAAACAGCACAATGAGTAGCCCAAGTCTGCTCCTTGAAAGTAGGCCCAAGCTCCTTGAAAGTAGGCCCAAGCTCCTTTAGTTGAGCCACTTCTCTAGCCCATCCAATATTCCCTAAAGCCTGGATCCATAGAGTAGAGGTAAGATAGAAAATAGTGTAAGGATAATTTGAAGCATAATAAAATAGAAACAATGAAATATCAGCAAAAATTGCTTCAAATGGCCTAATAAGAATGAGGTGAAATGCCAAAATATGGTATAAATATGCATGCTATCAATAGATAGTGTTGCCATATCTTCAATGCAAATACTACTGCTACCAACTCCAAATCATGAGTAGGGTAGTTAACTTCGTGTTTCTTCAATTGTCTGGATGCATAAGCATTAACTCGACCCTCTTGCATTAATACACAACCCAAACCTGAACAGGATGCATCGCTGTAAATGGAGTATTTCTCTCCACTTCTTGGAATGGTTAAAACTGGTGCAGTAGTCAACTCCATCTTTAATTCTTGGAAAGCACATTCACACGTGTCATTCCATTCAAACTTCTCTCATTTTCTTGTTAGCTTAGTCATAGGGGAAGATAAACAAGTAAACCCCTCAATGAATCGCTTATAATAGCCTGTAAGACCTAGAAAACTACGTATCTCTGTCACTATTGTAGGTCTCGACCAATCCATAACTGCTTTGGTCTTGTCTGGATCCACTGAAATACCATCTCCAGACACCACATGACCTTGAAATCCAATCACCAGTTACTCCAGCAGTTCCAGCTGTAGAGACAAATACTGGGAGCCAATTACTAAAGGATTTCATGGCTTTTCGATCACCAGCATTTCATGGAGGTACAGTGCTGCATCGCTCACCCTGCATTTATCACTTTTTGTATTTTTCTTTTACTAACTCAACTGATTTAGCAGCTATTTATGTTCACAGAAAGGGTGAGGCGTTTAGACTCGCTAGTGCACGAGTGTGATTGTAGCAGAAAATTTATATGTAATTTTTCCGGGCAAGACCGGGTCGACTTGAAAGTAAAGCAAGATCGCTACGGGGTAAACAGCGTAGTTCAAAATTTTGAACTTACCCCGATCCTGGCGATTAGATCAACGTCGAAATTAAATCATTCATAAACAAATAAATAAATCTAACCTTTAGATTATCGAGTCGTTTGCGGATTTGAGCCGTCCAAGTGTCCGACCTCTAACTCGTGATATGCGGCACGCGTTCGTTGGCAAGGAGAGTGGAATAGGAGTGCTAGCTCCTTCTCCTTTGTGCGGCTTGTGTATAGACGGTAAAAGAACACCCACGTTTCAAATCGATGCCAAAAGAAACGGGGAAGAGTGAACGGCAATACGTTTTTCAACTCTTGAAAAATGACACCAAAAACCCTCTTCAATAATGGGCAACCTATAAAAAGATATTTATAATGAAATATCATAGGGTTTCTAAAACCCTAATGGATTGGGCTAGCCCATTAATTCTAATTTAATTTAGAATATTAAGTGGGCTTATTCTAGTCCAACTAGAAATATAATTAAATGGCTCAATCCTTTTATAGGTTAAATAAAATATTATGGTCCAAATATAATTCAAGGCCAAATATATTTTATTTAACATTTGGCCCAAATCTAATTTGGTCCAAATATAATATTTAATATTTGGCCCAAATCTAATTTAGTCCAAATATAATATTTATTTTAATATTTGGCCCAAATCCAATTTAGTCCAAATATAATATTTAATTTAATATTTGGCCCAAATCTAATTTAGTCCAAATATTAACTTAAGCCCAAATATATTTTATTTCCTATTTGCCACTCCAACAAATAGAAAATTATTAAATTAGAAATTCCTTCCTAATTTAATCAATTGCCATTTTTAGGAAACTCTTTCCATTATGACGACTCCTCGTCATATCGACGTCATTACGTCTATTTGTTCTTTTTCCGTGAGAACTTACGACGGCAAAACTTCTTGCCTAAGTGTCCCACTTAACCATACGTCCACCCTCCTGGTTTAAGCCAAGGACCATGCCTATTGCGTATGACTCATTAGGCTTCCGAATATGTTGGCAATGTGTCGGTACAAACACATAAGACAAGATTGGCCTCTAGCAAGGCATCATGCCTACCCAATTATTCAGAAGGATTCATAATCCGTAAATAACCTTTCACGAGCATGGTTACCGTGTAATTCGATCCTCTCGTCAATGTATCTTATGTGATCTCAAGTATGGCGATGTGTTGCTTGATAACGATCACATGAGTTTTCTTCGGTCTTCTAGATATCTTCACTTAATAGAAGTAAATCAATAACTCCTTATTGATCTCTTTTACCATGGCCATGGATTTAAAGTGAATATCCACCGAAGGCGCCTTAGATACATCATCCTCTATCAAGGGATAGACGAGTCCCATCTTGGTTATGCACCCATCTCCATAAGCCTCACGATATGCCCAACGATCGCCCACATGCAGCCTTTATCTAGGCCCATCGAAACGATGTCAAAGCATATCGGTCTTCTTATGAGATGACCGTGACAACCTCAGGTCCAAGGATTAGTTACACCCATCTCGTATGAGAATTCCATCAACATATAACCAAAATGGATTCTCATGGCGAGTCATGTCCAGTGACACGTTCTACAACATTTGTCACCTATGTACTTGTCTAGGCATCCCCATGCCTATGGGTGTGAAACCCCCATTACTATCACATAGCAAAAACATAGCACATACAAGTCTTACCGAAATTGTCAATGTCCATTCTTGACATTGCTATGACTTGGGACGTTTAATGATGTCTAGAAACTGTGATGCATCATCTCACATCTTTATAGATTAATCACAATATACATCATATGGACTTCTATCTAGTTTCATTCGGTTATTACAATAATAACAAGAAACTAATAGAATGACTTCTTGTGAATTTGAACAACTGCTTATTCAAATAATAACATGATTACAATTGTCAGTGTACAACATGCCCAATCTGATTGGGTCTAGAGCACCTACACTAACACGACTCACAGGGAGATTACTCATGGAAGGAGATAACCACACCAGTTCTTTTGATTAATGAAATAAAAAGATGAGATCAAATTAAATGTGATATAACTGTAATCTGGATATGGAGAGGTCTTGCGTCAAGACAGATCTGGTGCCAAACCCAACTAATTTACCATATAGCTTTCTGCGATGTAACCAGCAGCTCAAATAGCTTGGATTTTAACCATTAAATATACTACCGAGATAATGATAACTCTTTGTTCAAGCAACCTCCATACATGGCATGGAAACTCTATGTTAAGCAGCTATCATAAATCAGTGTATAAATAAGGTTTTGACAAAATAATTGCTCGGGGCTTGGGTATGAGAACGTTTCCAGGTTAAGCAATTCCCATACATGGTATGGAAACTCTAAGTTAGGTATACGAACCAATCCAAGCCTGAGGTTTTCATTAATAACATTTCCCACACTACTTTTACTTTGGTTACTTTAACATCTGAGGTTCTGCTATATTGATTCATCAGTGGCTTTGGGTACCGTCTTTGCCTTAACCCAAGGATCGAATTAGCCACACATTTTCATAGGAAGTGCACGACTAAAACTAATCTCAACGGATGAATACGAGATTTACAAAGAAAATAAATTGGATCAAACAATAAGAATTAGATAAACTACTGCTGTATTGATTACTGAAACGAACTACAACTTGAAATAGAAAACAAAATGGACTTGTAATATGTTTGGAGCAAATGCTCAGAACTAGCAAGAACAAGAAAAATGACTGAAGTGCTATTCCTTTTAAAATACAGACAAGAACAGAAGCGAGATAAACAGATAGAATGAAAAGACTTGCAACTTTCCAATGATCTTCTCTCACCACCCTCTGATTCCTAAGAATGTTGGTTCCTTTTTAAGCTTACCACGCATGGAAGTGGGGGCCACTTGATGAAAAGTTGTTCAAAAAGTTGGTTGAATTTACCTTAGAGCCACCGTGTTTATTTGCGCATGTCAGAGTTTTTTTTTCGAATCCTCATTCGAATATGCTAGCAGAGATATTCAAATGCATGCTGAGTTTCCCTTGGCCGCTCAGGTCATTCGAATGAATCTTAATCCCATTCGAATGAATTTCACACTTTACTGTTCCTTACACGGTGATTTTTTCTACAATTCGAATGCAGCAGTACTTTCATTCGAATGAATTCCTAATTTTCCTCTTGACTCCTTCATAACATTCGAATGACTTGGGAAGCATTCGAATACCATTATTTTCATCCGAATGCTTTTTGGAGAATATGAATCTTGAATTCTTTGGGTTACTTCTTGTTTGAATTACTCAGCCTTCATTCGAATAGGTCTTCTTTCTTCTTCAACTACATTCGAATAACTTGGTCTTCATTCGGATGTATCTTCATTGTTTCTATGCGATATGCTTATCCGAATATCTTGTTATTCTCAGCTCATTCGAATGACTTGGTCTTCATTCGGATAGACACCATTTCACCTGGAGTTCTTGATTTTGCTACTTCTTATCCGAATTGGGCCAAGCTTATCCGAATACATACCCGATGGTTTGCACATTCGAATGTTCAAATGATTCATTCGAATGATTGACTAGCTTCCATTTGAATTGCTCCATATTTGAATATCTTTTGAAGACTCATTCGAATTACTCAGCCTTCATTCGAATGGTTTTGATTCTATCAGAACACCTTCATTTCTTGGCTTCGTCTTCATCTTTTGATCATGCCTTTGGAGGGTTAAGTCGTTCCTTTCATCTCTTCTCCTTCTTTTGGGCTGTAACAAGCAATTTTTAAGTTTTTTTAAGCTGATTGAATGGATTAGGAGGTAATGGAAATATAACAATTTTTTTCATTTTTGAGCATCAATCACACCCCCCAACTTAAACATTGCTAGTCCCTTAGCAATCAAATTAAATGCACGAATACTTTATCATTCACAAACTCATTGATAGATTAAATCTCGTATGTGAAGCAAAAGTGTATGGTCAGTAGCATAGGGACTTCAGACAATCAAAGGAATGTTTATTATTTAAACTTTTGTCCAGAGCATATTAAGTTAAATCAATCAGCATATTACATTTAATTCTCTAAGCTTTGATTGCAAACCTCACTGAATATGCTTCTCTTCAATAAAATGATCACTCAAAGTTATTCTCAAAGGATGTACCTCAATTTGGAGTAGAAGTAATTCAAGTTCAAAAAGGTATCATCAAATATCAAGAATGCGATTAAGGAAGGAAAGGACTTGACATAGCTTCATCATTAGAATAACATCTCAATGAATAACATCTAGAATTAACCAAGTCTCCTTACTTTTGAAATTATATCCTGAATCTGCATGATTGATAGAACCAGGAGGGGTCTTTTTGGGAAGTAATGAGGCCAAATGGTGATGTGGGATAGCAAAGGGGATGATGGAAATCAAAAAAGTTTTTAGGTCTCGAGAATTTTCCACTGTGTCTAAGAACGGATAAATAACTTTGACACATTTTTTTTTTTTTTTGATAAACTAGAAATAAATATGCACATGTGATGCATTCATGCATCAATAGCTAAAATCATATTAGGACATCTAAATTCAGTTGGTCGTATCCGAACCTGAATCTAACTGCTATTCCAACTGATAATGACCAAGCTTCCATTGCTTCACCCTCAATGGCTACGGGGGTGTTTTTAATGTCCCAGACCTAGAGAAAACCATTTATCTTAAATGGCAAAGTGGTCTTTTAACGTCAGATTCCCAGACGAATTTTTTTTATTTTTTTTAGATACTGACCCTATAGAGTAATTCTCGGGACCTAATCAATGGATGGGAAAAATCTTATGGCTATGGTTTGGATGGAGGGAATGATGCACCCGGTCATGAAGAGCTTCCATGGGCTATAAATGGAAATTGGTCAAAAAAAAAAAAAATAGGTTGATTAGCTCAAGTGATAGGAAAATGACCCCTCTATGATGTTCCATTAAACAACGCTATTAATTGAACTGGTTTCAAGCTTAGAGTCAGTTAAAATTAGCCGTGATCATTAAAGATACTCAAAGAAAAATGTTGTTTTGAAGCTATTGAAAGATGAGAGAATCAACAAAGTATTTTATTGCATGAATAGGTGTTATTTCACTTAGAATAGACTGTTATGAAGCTCCAACACTCATGATGAGGGGTTAATATTTCCTAAATCTTAATTAATTATATCCCCATTTTGACTTTATAATTATGCTTAAAATAAATAATTATTCGTATTACATATTATTTCAAGATGAAGCAAGGAAGTTGACTTCTACAATTAATTAGGGGCATAATCAAAGACATTGGATTACCCATTATTGTTACTCAAATTCAAGGGGCCAACTATGGATTCTAGAGGATGTTTCAAGTGCACTTGGTGTTGGAAATGTATGCCCTAAAGACACGTTTTGTTTAATTTATGGTAATGATGTTTCTTTTATTCAGTTTATGGCACATATATTATTTGCATTTAATTGTTGGAAAGGTGTCCATGCTATTAAGTAAGTGATTCATGTGATGGGTCGTTCTTCACAGTTAGGCATGAATCATGGGTACTTAATAAGCAAGAAAATATAACTCTTGATCTTTTGATAGAACTGGGCATTCTATCATGATAAGATCATTGTGCAATAGATCCTAATGGAGGATGGCTTGACTTAGCCAGTAAACAGTCCGTTTACTCTAATTGTACAAGCGCATTTGGAATGCGTAGAGTGGACCTGTGATAGAAGCTAATGACAAAGTGCTAATTATCATGGAGCTAGTCTATCACTGCTACTACGTGGACGAGTACTCTAATACTTGAGTATTAGTTGGTGGTCTAGTGAACCTAGAGCTATATTCTTAGATTCATTGCAGGTGAGGTCTATCAAAGATCAATATCCTTTTGAGTTGGGAGTATGGTTTCTAATTAGCTAAGACAGACTAATACAAGATAGTTTCTGTGATTCACCCCCTTGTGATTGTCCAAGAATAATCGAATAATCCAGGGCCCTGGGAACGTGACTTATGAGTGTGTGCTTCTGGGTAGCTCCCAATGATAAGCAAGTACATTCGAGTAGTCACGGATTATTGGACTAGTGATCTAAGGATGGTAGAAGTCATTTAGAAAGGTGTTAGTACATTATTCCTTTCTAAATGATGGGTGTTACGCAGAGGGGTATTTTCGTCATTACACTAGTAGGTCAAAGACATGGCATATGCAAAATTATTCGTGGGGTCAGTGTTTCCATATGGTGATAGTTGGAACACTTAGAATGACAAAATATAGCTACTAGGTAGCAGGGATATTTTGGTCATTTTAGCAGCCGTGAATAATTTGTCTTTTGGTCCCCGGGGTAGCTCGATATAACTCATGTATTTTTAATACATTTGGCTTGTTGGATGAATTACATTAAGAGAGAATTATTTTATTTAGAATAGTCCATTGGGCTAAAATAAAATAATAGTTCATAAGGGTTTTAATTAATTAATTGGGCTAACCCAATTAGGAAATTAATTAAAAGATTTGGCCCATTAGGGTTTGGCCCACTAGGGTTTTAACCCTAGGGTTCTCCCTATATATATCTCTCTTTAGTTGTTTTTTAATCCAAGTCGTTTTTCATTCTTCTTCACCGAAGAGAGGCCACGAGTTCGAGTCATACTCCGGAAGATCGAAAGGGGGCGTTTGTGTTCTGATGCGACGGAGCCGAAGGCTAGCAGGGCAGCCGTCGTCTCCTCCACACGAAGAAGCACCCATCGCTCCATTCCGTCTGGTAATCCGCCGAAAAAGTAAGACTCCTAGACTCTAACCAATACGAGGATCGTTTTATTTTTAAAACGCTTCCGTTGCATGCTTTTGATCCTCGTTCATGATCCTTCACTTGGCCCAACTATCAAATAGAATCCAACATAAGAAAGGCCCTAGACCAATCAAAGGCCCAACAAAGTCCAATTTGTAGAAGACTTTTCTTTGTTTTGAATTTTTATAATTGATTTATCACCTAAAGTCTTTTGTATTCTTATGAGAAGTCCACCACCTAAAGTCTTTTGTATTCTTATGAGAAGTCCACCACACAAAGTCTTTTGTAATTTTTGTCTTTTACCTAATTTTCTTCCACTAGTTAGGTGAATGTTTTGTTGAATAATTGTGTGGCTTGTATTGCATCTTGTGAGCTATAAATAGCTCACTTTGGTGCATTTGTGAGGGGTGGTTATTACTTGAATCAAAGTTTAGTTTTGTTCTTAAAGTTTCTCTTAGAAAATTGCTCTTTTTCTCTCTCTTGTTTTCTCTTACTTCCCTTCTTTCTTCTTTTAAATTCTTATGTCATTTATTGTTACTTAATTATCTACTGCCTAAATGACCGATTAATTTCTGCCTTTAAATTTTTGTAATTTTAATTCTTGTTTTTTAATTATCCACCGCCTAAATGGCCGGTTAGTTTATGCTATCTTAATTCCTATCATTTAAATTCTTTTATTTAAATACGTCATTTAAATTCTTGTTAATTAACTTTTAAATGAAAATGAGTAGCTAAATCTAATCTTGGGTTAAGGCGAGGACAGTGTCCAATGCTCTTGAATCTCAAGATAAGCCAAACCTCGATGAATGCAAGATTTATCTGAGTTAAACTCGAGTTGAGTGTGTAAATGGTTTTGTGAGTTTGGATTGGGTCATCATCCTAACTTAGAACTCTCATGCCATGTATGAGAGTTGCTAGAATTGGAGATGAGATATACCCAAGCTCAGATGATCAAATCATAGTCTGTAGTATAATACAATTTACAGTGACATCTTAACCTAGAACCCTCATATCATGTATGAGGGTTGCTTAGCTGAGAATCATTCGTATCTTGAATTATAACTACCAAACGATCCTCTGTTTATTTCAGATTAATGTTGCTGTTTAAATTGCTATAAGAGATTTATTAGGCATTGGTTCTGAACTCGCCTCAACCCAAGACCTTTTTAATATTCCAAAAAACCTTTTCACAATCAAGAAAACTTAGCTCTCTTTGGATAAATCAACCTGAATGAACAATTCTTTTGTTAAATAAACTTTCCAGTGAATCGACCCGGACTTGTCCGGAATTTATATTTGTGCTACAACTACACTCACACACTGGTGAGTTTAAACCTCCTTACCATTTCAACACTGAACATCCAAACTGATTAAGGCTATCTAAATTATAGGGTGAGGAGTGTAGTCAACTCACTTGGGTAACAAATCTCCACTTGATTTGAGAATTTGGGCAATTTACTGATCATTTCACCATGTTTTATATGCCATCCAAACAAATGAACAAAGAATAAAATAGCCTAAGTAGTCCTAGTCCTGGTTCTAAATCTCATACAGTTTTGTTTTCAAACAAAAGATTATCTGCAAATAACCAGTTGTGAATCTAAAGCATCAAGCATAATAATCTGAAGCATAGAGTAAGCAAAGTCATTTTTATTGAAAAATGAATATGTGATTAATCTTTGTAGTTCATAGGTACAGAAGTTAAGTATGAAGAATCAAATCCTATGACTACTCAGTGCCATTAGTGGCATCATTAGAAGTGGAGTTCTCCTCAGTGGAGTCTCCAGAAGGAGTCTTTGACAAGGGATCAGCAGGAGGAACAGAGGAAGAAGATGGAATGGTAGGGTGAGAAGGTTCTGCATGCTCAGGCTGTGGATGTGTCCCTGATGTAGAAGGTGCACCCTCTTCATCTCACCACATGTCAATGGTCCTCTGTATGCAAGTCTCAGCATCGGCCAACTTGGCCTTTGAAGATTTCTGTGGAAGCTCCTCTATAGGTGTGCTCAGAAGCCGACCTATCCTCTTGTCCATCGCAATGTAACGGTCATTCATGGTCATTACTCCTGAATAGATGACTCTCTGCCTCCACTGTAGATCCTAATAAATGGCCTCCTGTCTCTCTTGGATCTTCTTCAATGATTGCTCCACTAAGGCTTCATGTCTCACTTGCCTTTCTTGCATCTCCTCGACTAACTCGTACAAGTCTCTAAGTGTATGATCTTCCTCTTGTCTCTCTATCTGGTCCTCATGCAGTGGCGGTTCTTGAGATGATCCTTCTTGAACTTCAACCTGCCTACCTGATGCCTCTCCTTTCTCTGGTGTTGTTGCTTTAAGCCTCTTCAATTGCCCACTGCTTCTTCGTGTAGATGCTGGGATGATCCTATCCATTGGCTTGATGACTTCAAAAGTTGCCTTCTCTTTTACCCTATTTCTCAATACAAAGTAGGTAATCAGTCCCCCAAAGTGTAGTCCTCCACCCCCATGTGCATGCTTGGCCACTAGGTCTATGGTATCAAAAAAGTGCTTGGCCAAGTCTATGTGTACTCCCAGGATCATCTTTCCCATGAACGTGGCTTGCTTAACCGAAACACTTCCAGTGAATGCATGGGGCATGAAGTGAGAGCAAAGAAGCCTATGCAAGATGATGCATTTAGCGGACAAATTCTTCTTTGGGAGGGTAGGACTTAACCAAATAGCATCGTCTGTCTTTGTTAACATCCTTGCCAGGTTTTCTTTCCCCAAGTCCACACTTGCCTCCTCGAGGTCCCTCGGTGATGCCTCTCTTGGGATTTGGAAGGTTTCAGCAATATCAGAGGGCTTCAACTCTATTTTTACCTTTCTTACTTCAGTAACTAAGCACCTATTTCTCGAGTCATCTCTGTTATTGGTTACATTTGAGTAAAATTCTTTGACTAAGGGAACTATGGCCTTGTGTTGAAACTTAACCCAATACTACCATACTTTGGCAGTAATCAATGACAACAAATCACATGGGGGCTCTTCAAAATGTTCCAGCATAATTCCCCTTTCACAAAGCACTAGCCTCTTAGCATACCCCTCACTATAATTCTTTTCAGCCGCGGGGCTAATGAACCTGATATTGGAATATGGAGGGTTCAAATCAATGATTGGGGTGGCAGCGGGTTCTTTTCCTTTCTGCCTCTTTGAGGCCCTATAACTTTCTCCTACAACCTTGGGGCATTTTTGCTTTGGAGAAATGTCAAATTGAGGGTTGTTTGGTCTAGGGAGTTGGCTTTGGGATTTTGCCGAATAGTTGGTAGGCACAATGTGGTTCCTCTCTTTTCTTCTTCTTTCAATTGCCCAACCAATCTTCCTTTTCTCACACCGATCTCCTTCACTCCCTCTTCACAACAACTCTTTTATCCAATCAATAGAATTCAAATTTAATCAATGGGAACAACCCTTACCTCTCGGCTGTTCTCTTAGTAGAGTATTCGAATGCAGCAACCCCCATATTCGAATGCTAGCGGACTGTTCTTCCTTGTGTGTAACCGGCTTGATCTTTAGATGGATGAAATGGATGATGAATGAGGGTGATTAGAAACGGGCAACAAGATATATAAGGAGAGTTCAGGTGAATGGATGAATGATCGCACCGATTGAGAAGGGGTTTCGATCTTTTAAAGGGGGGGTGTTGATTTGGATTTCAGAAATAGTTATGAGATTAACAGGAGCATCATTCGAATGATTTTGGGGTTTTACGAATGATAGAGGCAGATTCGAATGGAAACTGGACGATTCGAATGATAGCTCGGATCTTAGAACAATGGGTAACAGGGGATTCGAATGAGAGAGAGAGAATACGAATGTTCGCTGAATGCTTTTAAAGGACCAGACACCTCATTCGAATGTGGAAAAATTCATTCGAATGAATTTTAAACAGTAACTTAACTTATCGAAGGATTTGAGCTACTCATTTGAATGCAACAGTACTTTCATTCGAATGACTATGACGGCCATTCGAATGAATCTGGCAGTACGCTCACAAAAGGGGGTATTGTATAGAACAATCATTCGAATGCAAAAAGCTTCATTCGAATAACTTGTATATTATTTTATTTTATTATTGTTTTTTTTTACAAGGTAAATTAACTAATTGAGGCCATATTCGGATGTTAGAAATGGATTCGGATGAAGGATAGGTTATTCGAATGAACTTGAGAGTATTCGAATGCTGGCTTCAATTTTTTAAAGAAATAGCATATTCATTCGAATGAAATTTGAGTATGGAGAAATTCATTCGAATGAATTTTAAACAGTAATTTCATTTGTGAAGGAATTTGGCCAGCTATTCGAATGCAACAGTACTTTCATTTGAATGAATTTTGGGAATATTCGAATACAACAGAGACTATTCGAATGCTTTCTTGATTTATTCTCTAACAGATCATAGGTCATTCGAATGGCTTACAACACATTCGAATGACTAACCTCATCCGAATAGGGTATTCAAATAACAGCGAAAAAAAAAGAGAAATGTTTTTTTTTTACAAGGTAAATTAACTAATTGAAGCCATATTCGGATGTTAGAAATGGATTCGGATGAAGGATAGGTTATTCGAATGAACTTGAGAGTATTCGAATGCTGGCTTCAATTTTTTAAAGAAATAGTAGATTCATTCGAATGAAATTTGAGTGTGGAGAAATTCATTCGAATGAATTTTAAACAGAAATTTCATTTGTGAAGGAATTTGGCTAGCTATTCGAATGCAACAGTACTTTCATTTGAATGAATTTTGGGAATATTTGAATACAACAGAGACTATTCGAATGCTTTCTTGATTTATTCTCTAACAGATCATAGGTCATTCGAATGGCTTACAACACATTCGAATGACTAACCTCATCCGAATAGGGTATTCAAATAACAGCGAAAAAAAAGAGAAATGTTTTTTTTTTACAAGGTAAATTAACTAATTGAAGCCATATTCGGATGTTAGAAATGGATTCGGATGAAGGATAGGTTATTCGAATGAACTTGAGAGTATTCGAATGCTGGCTTCAATTTTTTAAAGAAATAGTAGATTCATTCGAATGAAATTTGAGTGTGGAGAAATTCATTCGAATGAATTTTAAACAGAAATTTCATTTGTGAAGGAATTTGGCTAGCTATTCGAATGCAACAGTACTTTCATTTGAATGAATTTTGGGAATATTTGAATACAACAGAGACTATTCAAATGCTTTCTTGATTTATTCTTTAACAGATCATAGGTCATTCAAATGGCTTACAACACATTCGAATGACTAAGCTCATCCAAATAGTGTATTCAAATAACAGCGAAAAAAAAAAGAGATTTTTTTTTTATATATATATTATCATCTCCCTTTTTTTATGCACACACATTTCCAAAGACCTAAATACAAAATTTAAATCCACACAGAATGTCATCAAGATGTATATGTGCAAGGATCATCACAACAGTTCAAGCATACCTTTACCTCCCAACTTGTTTTGCACAATTCTAAGGAAAAAGGATGTAAGGAATACTTGAAGGTCTTTAAAAAAATTCAAACACAAAGATCCAGTTGCTTACTTGGATATTGCTAGTAGTCTTCATTGCATGTGTGGATTCCATGAGCTTGCTTCAGTACTTAAATTAAAATGAAGAGTGAAAACAGTTCATGAAATCAAAATATTAAATCCCCCTTTTTTTTTATTACTAACCACTACCCAATGGGTGGATCTGTGAGATCCATGTTCTCTTCTTATTCATTCAAAGATTCATAGTAGGGTTTCAGACATTGTCCATTCACTTTGAGAACCTGACCAGATTGAAGATTTTCAATATCAAATACGCCATGAGCTGAGATGGAACGAATTTTGAAGGGCCCAGTCCACTTTGACTTGTGTTTTCCAGGAAACAGATGGAGCCTTGAATTGTAAAGAAGCACATGTTGACCTATACAAAAATTCTTCCTGTTAATGTGATGGTCAAGCAATTTCTTCATGTGCATCTTAGAGAACTTGGCATTCTCAAATGCCTCATTTCTAAGTTCCTCAAGCTCATTCAGTTGCAGCTTTCTGTTAAGTCCCACCTCTTCTAAACTTTCATTCATCTTCCTGATGGCCCAGTAAGCCTTGTGCTCAACCTCTACTGGCAGATGACATGGTTTTCCATAAACCAGTCGATAGGGTGACATGCCTAATATGGTTTTATGTGCAATCCTATAGGCCCAAAGAGCATCAATTAACCTCAAGGACCAATCCTTTCGGTTGGAATTGATAGTTTTTTCTAAAATGCGCTTGATCTCCCTATTTGCCAATTCTGCCTGACCATTGGTCTGACGGTGGTATGGCATTGAGACTTTATGAACTACCCCATACTTTTTCATTAATTCTGCCACTGGCTTGTTACAGAAATGAGAACCTCCATCACTGATGATGGCACAAGGCATACCAAACCTATTGAAAATGTTTTCCTTCAAAAATTTCACTACAATCCTGTGATCATTTGTCCTTGTTGGGATTGCCTCAACCCATTTGGAGACATAGTCTACAGCAAGCAGGATGTATTCATGTCCAAGTGAGTTAACAAAAGGGCCCATAAAATCTATTCTCCAACAATCAAAAATTTCAAGAACCAGAATGGGTTGCAAAGGCATCATGCTCTTTTTGGTCAGACTTCCTAACCTCTGACACCTATCACATGATAAGAAAAACTGGTGTACATCCCTAAACATAGTAGGCCAGTAAAATCCACTTTGTAGGATTTTTGCTATGGTTTTCCGGGTAGAGAAATGACCTCCACAAGCAAGGGTGTGACAGAAGTTCATCACACTATGTTGCTCATGTTCTGGAATGCACCTTCGTAAGATCTGATCTATTAGAATGGGAGGTTCTATGGCACACACCAAGAGGGGGGGTGAATTGGTTATTTTAAAAACTTAAATGAACTTGAAAAGCTTTTTAACACAAATTGAGGTTTTATGAAATAAAACGTGAAGTATATAAAAGTGACAGATGAAAGTTTACAAAAATAAATATGTGAACCAAGTGAGGAAAAATGAAATGCTTGGAAAGATAAATAGATCAAAGAGCACAAGCACAAGAAACACAAGGATTTATAGTGGTTCGGCTTAACCCAAGCCTAATCCACTACCTTAGCTCCTCACTAAGGATTTTGCAAACAATCCATTAAAACCCCTTACTTAAACCAAGTAGGTCCTCTAGTCCAAGACTAGGAATTACAACCTCTTGTTTATACAAGCAAGCCCTCTAGCACCTAACTAGGAAATACAAAACCTCCCACTCAAAATGGGCCCTCTAGCTACACAAGCTAGGAAGCATAGGAAATATAGAATGTGAGAGAATCTAAGAGATGAATCTCTTAGTTACAATGTCTCTCAAGATTAAACAAGGTTTGAATGAATGTATTAATAATAATAGAACGAAGCCTTGGAGAGAAAAGTATAACAATGAAAGCACAGAACACTGTAAATACAAACGAATATAAAATGTAAGCTCAAATCAATTCGTTCCTGTCCATTTGCCTTCTCTTGATCATCCATGACTTGTATTTATAAGCTTCCCACAAGATTGAAGAGAAATGAAGCCGTTTGTGACCGTTGGAGAATGAGAAACTAGCAGTTGGAGATTGAAAAACTAGCTGTTGTAAGTTTCTGTGAAACACATAATCGATAGAGAAAATAGGTTAGTCGACTATTTTATCAAATAAAACTAGCCATAGTTGACAGACAGAAAAGCATAGTCGACTATTGCTCAACCAAAACTTCTCATAGTCAACAGATCCTTTTACATAGTCGACAGATCAAAAATTACAAAGAGAATTTTGAAATTCATGAACAAACATAGTCGACAGATGAAATAGCATAGTTGACTATCCTTACACAATAGTCGACAGAGGCCATATATAGTCGATAGATTAAACAAGCATAGTCGACAGCACTAAACAACATAGTCGATTATCTTCTTGGAAAATTTGGAAACTTAACAGATAACATGTAGAAGCACACTTAATTAATACAAAACATCACCACATATTTACATTTACTTTAAATGTCCTCATTTTGTTTAATTTATATTTTACCTTCCATTTACTTTAATACATAAATGTAAATAAGAAAGTACCCCCCATTTGGATTCAATAAAAATATCTAAAAAATCAAAATCCATAAGAATAAAAAAGTAGAATTTGGGTTTTAGTAGGAACTTAGGATTTTGCGATTTTACCACCTCTAAGATATATACTTTCTATTTCTTGAAAAATTCGTTAAAAATTATTTTATCACTAATGAATGTTAACTATTTAATTACCCAGAGTTAGTTTTCTAAAATTAAAACATTTTCATATATTTCTTCTTATAAGGTGCTCTAACCTTCCAGACTTAGAAAAATATGACTTTGAATTCTCGATACTTGAAATTCATTTGGTTTTCATTCTCACAAAATAATACTTGATATTGAAATTGATTTATGTTGAAAACCACAACCTTGATTCATAACTTAGGGATTAAATAAAATATTATTTTCATCATCAAAACTAAGTATATAAAAGTAAAACAACATGATCAGCATAATATTTAAATAGATATGGTTCATCCCAGAAAAATGTTTTGACCTTCCTGAAAAACTTTTGTCTATCTAGCTTAGTCCAATGACTGGGAACTGTACCTACAGCTAAATAATTGGCTATGTCAGCATACCAAGGGGAAGAAGTCAATGTACTCACATGAAGAAGATGTTTATTAGGAAAATTATCAAGAATGGAACCCTCAGTAAGATCTTGACTTGGGATTCTAGAAAGATGGTCAGCTACAACATTTTCTACTCCCTTTTTACCCTTAATTTCTATGTGAAACTCTTTGAGGAGCAGAATCCACCTAATGAGATGTGGCTTGGTGAGCAGGTATTTCAAAGCAGCGTGATCTGTGTACACAATCACCTTTGATCCTACCAGGTATGACCTAAACTTATCCAATGCAAATACCACAGCCAACAATTCTTTTTCTATGGTAGTGTAATTTCTTTGGGCTTCATTTAAGGTTCTGCTAGCATGGTAAATGACATGGGGCTTCTTCTCTTTACTCTGTCCCAAGACAGCCCCTATGGCATAATCACTTGCATCACACATTAGTTCGAAAGGTAAAGTCCAGTCAGGAGGTTGTATGATGGGTGTAGTGATAAGTGCATGTTTCAGCTTCTCAAATGCACTTTGACAATTTGAAGTCCACTCGAATGGAACATCTTGAGATAACAGACAACACAAAGGTCTTGCTATTGTGCTAAATTAGGCAATAAATCTCCTGTAAAAGCTAGCATGACCAAGAAAATATCTAATGTCTTTGACATTTATAGGGGCTGGAAGCTTCTGAATGGCTTCAACTTTGGCTCTGTCTACTTCTAGACCCCTAAATGAGACTATGTGTCCTAAGACAATGCCTTGGTTAACCATGAAGTGGCATTTTTCCCAATTGAGCACAAGATGAGTCTCCTCACAACGAATCAAAACTTTCTCCAGATTCTTTAAACACAAGTCAAAACTACTTCCATAGATAGAGAACTCATCCATAAACACCTCCACAATATGTTCAGCCATTTCACTAAAGATACTCATCATACAGCTTTGAAAGGTGGTAGGAGCATTGCACAACCCAAATGTCATATGTTTATATGCAAATGTCCCAAAAGGGCACGTGAAGGTTGTTTTCTCTTGATCTTCTAGTGTTACATCAATCTGATTATATCCTGAATATCCATCCAAAAAATAGTAGAATGCTTGACCTGCTATCCTTTCAAGTGTTTGATCTAGAAACGGGAGAGGAAAATGGTCCTTCCTAGTCATGGAGTTGAGTTTTCTATAGTCTATGCACACATGCCAACCTGTTTGGAGGCGGATTGGGACTAACTCATTCTTCTCATTTTTCACCACAGTAACTCCAGACCGTTTAGGAACGACCTGAGTTGGACTAACCCATTTTGAATCAGATATTGGATAAATAATACCTGCATCCAGTAATTTGAGCACTTCTTTCCTAACCACTTCTTTCATATTGGGATTTAGTCTTCTCTACATTTGCCTCATTGGTTTTTCATTTTCTTCTAAGAAGATCCTATGGGTGCAAATTAGAGGGCTAATTCCATGCAAGTCTGATATGGTCCATCCTAAAGCCTTCTTGTGTGCTCTCAATACTTCTATCAACTGCACTTTTTGTTGGGTGCTTAGGCTGGAAGAAATGACTATTGGGTATGTCTCTCATTCTCCTAGAAAAGCATACTTCAACTCATTCGGTAGTGGCTTCTTTTCAGGAATGGGTGGATGACTCACAGAGGTTGATTGTAACGACCCATTAGAGGGCCCAGTATTTATTCAGGAATTATTTAATTAATTATTGAAGCATTAATTAAGAGATTTTGCCAATTAATTATTTAATATGGCAATTTAGAGATTTTAAAGGAAAAGAATAACATTTATTTCTTTTTAATGTTGGAGTTAAAGGAATTTGCCAAGGTGGCAATTTAGATTCTTAATTGAGAGAATAGTATTTAAATAGCATTTAAATGACATTTATTTTGTAGAAATTAAATGCAAGGGCATGAAGGTAATTTTGGAGTTTTATTATTATTTGAGAGTTTTAATAATAATTTTTGTATTATTATTAATTAAGTGGGACTATGTATTTAAAGAAGAATGAGAATCCATGTATGAGATGGAATTGGATTAAGAGTCTCCTAGTCCCAATAGGAGAAGGTTTTGAGAGTCTCAAAGTTCAATTGGGAGATGGATTCCAAGTTATAAAAGGAAAGGGATCTAGGACTTTATGTCTATATATAGAGCCCATAGCTTAGCTTTTCTTCACATTATGTGAAGAACAGAAAGGCTAAGAGATAGCAGAGGCTTGTTAGAGTCTTCAGGATCGCTCCAGGGTTCGATCAGAGAGTTCTATCAGGCAAGTATTCTTCCTGTAATCCCTTCCATTACAGGTTTATATCAGTTTTTCAGATTATTCCAGTTCTTCATTGAGTTCTCAGATTTTATATCAGTAAGCAGAGATGTATATATATATATGCATATAACAGTGAAATTATGAGCAAGTTTTATTAATCCTGATCCATTTTGGATTGCAAGTTCCATTAATTCTCATCCATTTTGGATTGCAAGTTCTATTAATCCTCATCCATTTTGGATTGTAAGTTCTATTAATCCTCATCCATTTTGGATTGCAAGTTCTAGTAATCCTTATCCATTTTGGATTGCAAGTTTCATTAATCCTTATCCATTTTGGATTGCAAGTTCTATTAATCCTCATCCATTTTGGATTGCAAGTTCCAGTAATCCTTATCCATTTTGGATTGCAAGTTCTATTAATCCTCATCCATTTTGGATTGCAAGTTCCAGTAATCCTTATCCATTTTGGATTGCAAGTTCTATTAATCCTTATCCATTTTGGATTGCAAGTTCTATTACTCTAAGTTCTAATATCCGGATACCTTGTATCGTATCCGGATGTATCTAAAGTTCTTCAAGTATGATATCAGAATGGTTTGTTTATACATCCGGAAAGGTCAAGATAATATCCAGATGTCTCGCCTAATATCCGGATGCCTCCCTCAAAAGTTGAATTTTTCATTCGAATAGTCCCCAGTTATATCCGAATGCATCAGTGAGATATCCAGATGACCAGAATCATATCCGGATGTCCTAGTTCATATCCGAATACTTCCCAGCATATCCGAATAGCTTCTTCTTTGAATGTCAGTGTATCCGGATGAGCCTTCTTCATATCTGGATGTCTTTCTTCTTATCCTGATATCCTTTCTGATATCCGGATGACTTTTCCAGAAATCTAATTTAGCTTCCAGTGAGTCCTAATTCAAGTTTAATTCAATCAATGTATTCAATACCTTCCAACATTGAATTCATAAGCCAGAACATGACAAGTTAATCATACCCGTACCATAAATCATAATTCATAGAATCTTTATATTCCAATATATAGATGAAGATCATATCATGTTCAATATTATTTTATTATAACATGATCAGCATTATTTTGTGAGATTATGTGCATACATTTTGGTATGAGCATTGAGCATGACTTTATATGGAGCACTACATATCGTGTGTCAGCATTTATGTGAGCATTGCATTGCATTATGCGCGTTAGGCGGCTTGTCCGCGGGGATCCCATCAATTTCAGTTTCAGCTCAGTTTATGAGTTGCTCGCCTGGTGGCAACCAGGGGGCTAGGGGCTTTGCCCACAGTATGTGCTTACAGTTTTTATGTATGCAGGTTTCAGATCAGACAGGTATGTATTATCAGATTATGTGGGCCTATGAGCCAAAGTTGCATACCTGCATTTAGTTTACAATTTATGTGCATTACATTTTTATGAATGCAATCAGACAGTGATTATACAGTACAAGTTTAGTCAGTTATTTATCAGTATCGATATTCTTCGATTCAGCTTCAGTATTCTTTCTAGCTTATTACTTGCTGAGCTTTTGTAGCTCACCTTGTACTCTTCACCCCTCCAGGTTCTAGCAGGGGAGTATCAGATGTGGGGCCTAACAGCAGTGTTCAGTAGTGTGTGTACGTGGAGCCGCTCAAGATAAAAGATGTCTGGGAGTCTGTTGAGTTCTATAGAGTTTTCTTAGATTAGATCTATTTTATATTTCAGTTGAGGGATTGTCCCTTAGATAGAGTTTATGCTTTTCAGTTTGTATTGACTCAGAGTTTTTATTTCAGTTGATTGAGATATCATTTATGGTATCAGATTTCAGTTTATCAGCCAGTTTATTTTATTTTCCCCGTAGCACCTCTTCTCGGGCAGTTCTAGGAGAGGGGGTGTTACAGTATTGGTATCAGAGCAGTGTTTTGAGGAGTCTCCCGTACACACATAGGATGTCGGGTTGAGTTAGGACTTGTGTCCATCAATTAGATATGTTGGCCCAATTAGTAGTATTCTAACCCTAAGTGGTGATGCAAAAAGATGATTAATAGAAGAGGACGGCCCTGTACTCGCAGTCAGGCTGTTTCTATTCTAGTTGAAGTTCCAGTATCCACGCCTGATTTGCCAGGGGAGTCTAGTAGTGATCTACGATAAGGAATGGTCGAGATGCAAGCTATATTAGCAAGATTGATAAGGGTGGTAGATACCCTAGTTACTAATCAGGTAAGGGAATCACAAGTTCCCCAAAAAGTAGGAGGTAGTAGAGGCGATAAGTTAGTCGCTCCAACAACTCTAGTTGTGGAGGCAGATACAGGGAGCCAGCTATTAAAGGATTTCATGGCCTTTCGACCACCAGCGTTCTAAGGAGGCACATATGCAGCAGCAGTTGAGAATTGGATGCTATCGATGATACAGATGATCGCCGAGTGCGACGTAACACATTCTTATTTAGAGGCGATGCTGAGAGGTGGTGGAAGACTGTCCGCCAAAGGTTTGCTAATCAAGAAGCCACATGGGTCGAATTTTAACAAGTGTTCAATGACGCTTATTAGCCAGCATGGGTCAAGGACTAGAAAGTTTTTGAGTTCGTTGAGTTAGTGTAAGGTACCAAGACAGTGGCCCAAGGTGAGGGAGAGTTTACAGCCTTGACTAGATAGGCCTCAGAGTTAGTGTCCACTAAAGCTAAGAAGGCTATTAAATCTCAAAGAGGATTGCGTGTTGATATTTACCACGCTTTTGGAGGAGCTCAGAGTGTGGATCATGCCACAGTAGTTCAGCAAGCATATGCTATCAAGAGAAATGTTTGAAAATTGCGAGATCGAGGTACATGATAAGAAGTTATTTGGAGACTTAGAAATTCTTGATGTTAGGGATTTTGATTTGATCCTTGGCATGGATTGGTTATCACGACATTATGCAAGAGTTGACCGTCGATAGAAGATTATTGAATTTGATCTACCTCGACAGCCAGTTCAGATATATAAAGGAGTTAAGCCTATGGCTACGATTCCTATGATCTCAGTGATGAAAGTAGAGAAGTTGATGCATGATAGATGTGAAGTTTACCTAGTTTTTGTTACCTCGGATGAGGGAAGCAAGAGGAACTTGTTTGAGGTGCCAGTAGTACAAGATTTCTCAAATGTTTCCTTAATGAATTATCAGGATTACCTCCTCGGAGAGGAGCAAAGTTTACTATTGAGTTATTGCTTGGTACACTTCCTATCTCTAAGGCTCCATATCGAATGGCGCCTAATGAGCTAAAGGAGTTGAAAGCCCAGTTAGAAGAATTAATAGAAAAAGGGTTTTATCTAACCTAGTTCATCCCCATGAGGGTGCACCAGTATTGTTCGTAAGGAAGAAAGATGGATCTTTAAGGTTGTTCATAGATTATTGCAAGTTGAATTAGGTGACAGTGAAGAACAAGTATCCTTTACGTCGAATGGATGATTTATTAGACCAGTTGTGAGGAGCTAAGGTATTCTCGAAGATAGATTTGATATCAGGATACCACCAGCTGCGAGTTAGAGATAATGATATTCAGAAGATTGCTTTCAGGACTCACTAAGGACACTATGAGTTTGTGGTGATGCCATTTGGGTTAGCGAATGCTCCAGTTGTTTTCATGGATTTGATGAATCAAGTTTTGTGTGAGTACTTAGATCGTTTCATTACTGTCTTCATAGATGATATTCTAGTTACTCACCCAGTGTAGAGGAGAATACGAAGCATCTTACTATAGTATTGCAGAGGCTTAGAGAGAAGCAATTATATGCCAAGTTTAGTAAGTGTGAGTTCTGGCTCACTCAGATTGGATTTCTAGGCCATGTGGTGTTTGGAGATGGCATTTCAGTAGATCTAGACAAGACTAAAGCAGTTATGGATTGGCCGAGACCTATGATAGTGACAAAGATACGTAGTTTTCTAGGTCTTGCAAGCTATTATAGGCAATTCATTGAGAGATTTGTTCGTTTATCTTCCCCTATGACTAAGATAACAAGGAAATGAGAGAAGTTGGAATGGAATGATGCGTGTGAACATGCTTTCCAAGAGTTAAAGCAGAAGTTGACTACTACACCAGTCTTAGCTACATCAAGAAGTTGAGAGAAATATCCCATTTATAGAAATGTTTTCCATTTAGGTTTGGGTTGCGTATTGATGAAATAAGGTTGAGTTAATGCTTATGCATCCAGACAATTGAAGAAACACGAGGTGAACTACCCTACTCATGATTTAGAGTTGATAGCGGCAGTATTTGCATTAAAGATGTGGAGACACTATTTATATGGTGAGAAGGTTGAGATTTATAGAGATCATAAGAGTCTACATTATCTCTTATCCCAGAAAGAATTGAACATGAGAAAAAGACGTTGTGTCGAGTTATTTAAAGACTTCGACTATGAGATTCTATATCATCCAAGAAGGGTTAATGTAGTAGCCGATGCCTTGAGTAGGCGATGAGCTTTTATAGCTACAATGATGGTTCAAGAATGGAAGTTATTTGAAAAAAAAAAAAAAAAAAAATTGAATGCTCTATCTATTTCAGCCCCAGAGGATAGTACAGTGATGAGTTGTGCTTACATGAGAATACAACCCGAGTTATTTGTTTTACTCAAGAACCAACATTCAAAAGATGAAAAGTTGGCACAGATTTTAGCAGATATTGAGAAACTTTCTCCTTTGGGATATACTCTACGAAGTGATGGTATACTCTTATTTCAAGGACGTATTTGTATACTCGATGATGGAAATCTTAGGTAAGAGATTTTGGCACTTAAAAGTTGTTATTCCATTTAGGTGTTGTGAAAATGCACCAGGACCTTAAGCATCAGTATTAGTGAAGTGGTATGAAGAAAGATGTAGGTAGATATGTTTCACAGTGTTCAGTATGACAGCAAGATAAAGTGGAACGTTAGACAGTCGCAGGTTTATTACTTCCATTACCTATTCCAGAATGGAAGTGGGATAATATTGCTATGGATTTTGTGATGGGTACCCAGGACTACTAGAGGCTATGATGCTATATGGGTGATTGTCGATTGTTTGACTAAATCAGCACATTTTCTCCCTATTAAGAAGACTTATCCAATGAATAGATTTGCTAGAATTTATATTGAGGAGATCGTGAAGTTACACGGTGTTCCATCCAGCATTGCATCAGATCAAGATCCTCATTTTAATTCTCATTTTTGGGGAGCTTTGCATGAGGCATTGGGATCTCAGTTGAAGTTTATACAGTATTTCATTCGCAGACAAATAGCCAATCAAAGAGGACTATTAGGACTCTCGAGAACATGTTGAGAGCTTATGTTCTAGATTTTCAAGGTAGTTGGGATGAGTATCCACCTTTGGTGGAATTTTCCTACACTAATAGTTTCCATTCAAGTATTGGAATGTCACCGTATGAGGCTTTGTATGGGCGACCATGTCGATTGCCGATATGTTGGGAAGAGATTGGTGATAGGCTTTATTAGGTCCTAAAAATTGTCAAGCAGACGTCAGAAAAGATTCAAGTTATCAAAGCTAGAATGAAAATAGCCCAAGACAGACAGAAGAGCTATGCAGATAAGCGACATCAAGACCTCAAGTTTGAGGTAGGCGACCATGTTTGGTTAAGGGTCATGCCTATTAAAGGAGTTTACAGATTTGGCATAACAAGGAAGCTTAGTCCTCGTTACATTGGTCCATTTGAGATTTTGAGACTGATAGGGACTTTGGCATATGAGTTAGCTTTGCCACCTCAGTTGTCCCATGTTCATAACATGTTTCATGTTTCGATGTTGAGGAAGTATGTGCCAGATCCTCAGCTTGTAAATGATTTTCAGACTCTTGAAGTTAGAGAAGATGTGTCTTATGAAGAGATGCCTATCAGTATTCTAGAGTGAAGAGAAAGGATTTTGAGGGATTGATCAATTCCTCTTGTAAAAGTGCAATGGCAACGTCACTTGTCAGAAGAGGTAACGTGAGAATTAGAAGAAGAGATAAGGAGCTTTACCCCTCATTGTTTGAGTAACCAGGTACGAATTTGGAGGACCAAATTCTTTTAAGGAGGGGAGAAATTGTAACGACCCATTAGAGGGCCCAGTATTTATTCAGGAATTATTTAATTAATTATTGAAGCATTAATTAAGAGATTTTGCCAATTAATTATTTAATATGGCAATTTAGAGATTTTAAAGGAAAAGAATAACATTTATTTCTTTTTAATGTTGGAGTTAAAGGAATTTGCCAAGGTGGCAATTTAGATTCTTAATTGAGAGAATAGTATTTAAATAGCATTTAAATGACATTTATTTTGTAGAAATTAAATGCAAGGGCATGAAGGTAATTTTGGAGTTTTATTATTATTTGAGAGTTTTAATAATAATTTTTGTATTATTATTAATTAAGTGGGACTATGTATTTAAAGAAGAATGAGAATCCATGTATGAGATGGAATTGGATTAAGAGTCTCCTAGTCCCAATAGGAGAAGGTTTTGAGAGTCTCAAAGTTCAATTGGGAGATGGATTCCAAGTTATAAAAGGAAAGGGATCTAGGACTTTATGTCTATATATAGAGCCCATAGCTTAGCTTTTCTTCACATTATGTGAAGAACAGAAAGGCTAAGAGATAGCAGAGGCTTGTTAGAGTCTTCAGGATCGCTCCAGGGTTCGATCAGAGAGTTCTATCAGGCAAGTATTCTTCCTGTAATCCCTTCCATTACAGGTTTATATCAGTTTTTCAGATTATTCCAGTTCTTCATTGAGTTCTCAGATTTTATATCAGTAAGCAGAGATGTATATATATATATGCATATAACAGTGAAATTATGAGCAAGTTTTATTAATCCTGATCCATTTTGGATTGCAAGTTCCATTAATTCTCATCCATTTTGGATTGCAAGTTCTATTAATCCTCATCCATTTTGGATTGTAAGTTCTATTAATCCTCATCCATTTTGGATTGCAAGTTCTAGTAATCCTTATCCATTTTGGATTGCAAGTTTCATTAATCCTTATCCATTTTGGATTGCAAGTTCTATTAATCCTCATCCATTTTGGATTGCAAGTTCCAGTAATCCTTATCCATTTTGGATTGCAAGTTCTATTAATCCTCATCCATTTTGGATTGCAAGTTCCAGTAATCCTTATCCATTTTGGATTGCAAGTTCTATTAATCCTTATCCATTTTGGATTGCAAGTTCTATTACTCTAAGTTCTAATATCCGGATACCTTGTATCGTATCCGGATGTATCTAAAGTTCTTCAAGTATGATATCAGAATGGTTTGTTTATACATCCGGAAAGGTCAAGATAATATCCAGATGTCTCGCCTGATATCCGGATGCCTCCCTCAAAAGTTGAATTTTTCATTCGAATAGTCCCCAGTTATATCCGAATGCATCAGTGAGATATCCAGATGACCAGAATCATATCCGGATGTCCTAGTTCATATCCGAATACTTCCCAGCATATCCGAATAGCTTCTTCTTTGAATGTCAGTGTATCCGGATGAGCCTTCTTCATATCTGGATGTCTTTCTTCTTATCCTGATATCCTTTCTGATATCCGGATGACTTTTCCAGAAATCTAATTTAGCTTCCAGTGAGTCCTAATTCAAGTTTAATTCAATCAATGTATTCAATACCTTCCAACATTGAATTCATAAGCCAGAACATGACAAGTTAATCATACCCGTACCATAAATCATAATTCATAGAATCTTTATATTCCAATATATAGATGAAGATCATATCATGTTCAATATTATTTTATTATAACATGATCAGCATTATTTTGTGAGATTATGTGCATACATTTTGGTATGAGCATTGAGCATGACTTTATATGGAGCACTACATATCGTGTGTCAGCATTTATGTGAGCATTGCATTGCATTATGCGCGTTAGGCGGCTTGTCCGCGGGGATCCCATCAATTTCAGTTTCAGCTCAGTTTATGAGTTGCTCGCCTGGTGGCAACCAGGGGGCTAGGGGCTTTGCCCACAGTATGTGCTTACAGTTTTTATGTATGCAGGTTTTAGATCAGACAGGTATGTATTATCAGATTATGTGGGCCTATGAGCCAAAGTTGCATACCTGCATTTAGTTTACAATTTATGTGCATTACATTTTTATGAATGCAATCAGACAGTGATTATACAGTACAAGTTTAGTCAGTTATTTATCAGTATCGATATTCTTCGATTCAGCTTCAGTATTCTTTCTAGCTTATTACTTGCTGAGCTTTTGTAGCTCACCTTGTACTCTTCACCCCTCCAGGTTCTAGCAGGGGAGTATCAGATGTGGGGCCTAACAGCAGTGTTCAGTAGTGTGTGTACGTGGAGCCGCTCAAGATAAAAGATGTCTGGGAGTCTGTTGAGTTCTATAGAGTTTTCTTAGATTAGATCTATTTTATATTTCAGTTGAGGGATTGTCCCTTAGATAGAGTTTATGCTTTTCAGTTTGTATTGACTCAGAGTTTTTATTTCAGTTGATTGAGATATCATTTATGGTATCAGATTTCAGTTTATCAGCCAGTTTATTTTATTTTCCCCGTAGCACCTCTTCTCGGGCAGTTCTAGGAGAGGGGGTGTTACATTGATGGTTTATGCAAAGGTTCTACAAACTCTAACTTAGGAATCCATTGAGTCATGGGCATCTCACTTTCCTTTCTGTTATTCTCCAAGTGATTATCTCCCTTCATAGTTCGACTCACAAATTCTTCTCAAAATACTCTTCTGACAGAGTTTAAATCAAATCTACCTCTTCTATCTCACTTTTAGTGTTCTGTTGTTTGGAAATTCTGAAAATATTCATCTCCACAGTCATATTTCCAAACGACAGTTTCAAAACTCCATTCCTACAATTAATGATTGCATTGGAAATTGCTAGGAATGGTCTTCCCAAGATGACAGGAACAGGTGGTTGTGGACCATGGTGGGGTTGAGTGTCTAGAACTATGAAGTCTACTGGGAAGTAGAATTTATCCACCTGAACTAAGACATCTTTCACGATACCCCTAGGAACTTTAACTGATCTGTCTGTCAGTTGCATAGTGACTCTGGTAGGTTTGAGTTCTCCTAGACCTAACTGTTGATAGACACTATAAGGCAATAGGTTGATACTTGCTCCTAAGTCTAAGAATGCTTGATCAACTTTCTGGCTTCTTATTATGCATGAGATGGTCGAACAGCCTAGATCCTTGTATTTGGGAGGAGTCTTAAATTACAAAATGGAACTCACTTGCTCAGTCAAAAATGATTTTCAATGCACATTCACTTTTCTCTTTATAGTGCAAAGATCTTTTAGGAATTTCGCATATGAGGGTGTTTGTTTGATCGCATCCAAGAGTGGAATATTGATCCTTACTTGTTTAAACACCTCATATATATCAGCATTTTGTTGTTCCTTTTTTGTAACACTCAATCTTTGAGGAAAGTGAGGTTTAGGATGATATTGACTTTCTCTCTCAATGTTCTTACCTTTTCCATCTTCTTTTTGTTTTTGCTTGTTTTTTTCTTTTTCATTGTTTTCATTTTTTTCTAAGGTTGGCTCTTGCCCTTCTGCTTTCTCTTTATCATCAACAGTTTGGCTTATCCTAAGATCATCTGTTTTTCAATTACCTTTCCACTTCTTAGGATAGTCACGGATTGAACTTGTTCATGTGTATTATTTTCACCACTAGAAGATTCCACTTGATTTGTTTGCCTAACTGGGTTAGGGTTGGTTTGAGAAGGGAATCTTCCAGGTTCTCTCACACTTAGTGTTTGGGTCAACTTTGTTATCTGGCTTCTCATATCTTCCACGG
This sequence comes from Diospyros lotus, assembly GCF_014633365.1. Taxonomy (NCBI): domain Eukaryota; kingdom Viridiplantae; phylum Streptophyta; class Magnoliopsida; order Ericales; family Ebenaceae; genus Diospyros; species Diospyros lotus. The sequence goes on from NC_068342.1 coordinate 23,658,586, forward strand.
CTCTATTTGTTTGTTCTTGATTTTTTGTAAGCTGGGCAACCTGATTGTTGATACCTGATTGTTGATACCTGTTTGATGTTGAATGAACTGATGCAAGGTATCTTCCAAAGATCTCCTGTGAGGAGGGTGGTAGGTATTGGATGAAGAACCTTGATTTTGTTGGAAGGATTGTTGATGTGCAGGGAAGGGATTTTGAGAATGATTTCCAGAATAATGTCTCCATGAAAAATTGGGGTGATTCCTATTATTGGGATGGTATGAATTGTAGTTTTGATTGTTCCCGTAATAGGTTCCACTTTGATTTTGATTTTGTCTTCCCTCAAAATTGTGTGAATTATTGTTATTAGTCTGCCCATACAATACCTCCTTGAAAGCAGGTAGAGTAGGGCATTCTTCAGTCGCATGATCTATTGCTTCACACACAACACATTTCACTTTCAATTATTTAACAGATTGTACCTTTTTGGGCTCCATGTTTTCAACTTTTTTTGTTAAGGCAGTTAGTCTTGCATTTAGATCATCATTCTCACTCAACTGGTATCTCCCTCTTGGTTGTGGATTTTCCCTCAGATCAAGGGAAGATGTTGGGCCAACTTCCCAATTTCTTGTATTTTTAGCTAATGTGTCAAAGAAGTGAAAAACTTCTTCTGGAGTTTTCTCATAGAATTCTCCATTGCACATTGTAGAAACTAACATTTTTAATTGGGGCATGAGTGAGTCATAAAAGAAACTGACCACTCGCCATTGCTCAAAGGCATGGTGCAGACAAGTGTGGAGAAGGTCTTTGAATCTTTCCCACGCTTAGGCAAAATTTTCACTTGATTTACAAGCAAAGTTCATGATTTGTCTTTGAAGAGTAGCGGTTCTGTTGGCAGGAAAATATTTTTTTAAGAAAGTTGCTTGCATCTCTTTCTAAGTTCCTATAGATCTAGGTGGGAGAGTGCCTAACCAGATTCTTGCCTTATCTTTCAGTGAGAATGGAAAACGTTTTAACCTTATAACATCCTCGTTTACTGTATGGTCCATGCAAGTGCTACACACTTCCTTGAATTCTTTCATATGAGTATATGGATTTTTAGAATCCATGCCATGGAATGTGGGCAACAATTGGATTGTTCTAGGTTTGAAATTGAACCTATGGTGATTTATGGGAAGGATGATACACGAGGGTGTTGTCTGCCTTGGTGGGTGAAGGTACTCTCTAAGAGGTCTAATCAATTCCTGATCAACAGGATCAGGATCACCATGGTCACTCCCATGTTCAGACATGTTGTTTGGTTGAGGCATAAATGAGCGTGGTAGTGAAAACTCAAAATCAGATGGAGTACTTTCTGAATGTAACACTTGTTCCACCACTCTACTGGATCTAAGTCTCATACACCAAACTAAACTGACAGAGAAGAGAAACTAAAGAACAGAAATAAAAGAAAGAAAGAAAAAGGACTAGGGATGATTATTTGGCTTACCTCAATCTCCCCGGCAATGGCGCCAAAATTTGCTGCATCGCTCACCCTACATTTATCACTTTTTGTATTTTTCTTTTACTAACTCAACTAATTTAGCAGCTATTTATGTTCATAGAAAGGGTGAGGCGTTTAGACTCGCCAGTGCACGAGTGTGATTGTAGCAGAAAATTTATATGTAATTTTTTCGGGCAAGACCGAGCAACTCACAGGGAGATTACTCATGGAAGGAGATAACCACACCAGTTCTTTTGATTAATGAAATAAAAAGATGAGATCAAACTAAATGTGATATAACTGTAATCTAGATATAGAGAGGTCTTGGGTCAAGACAGATCTGGTGCCAAACCCAACTAATTTACCATATAGCTTTCTACGATGTAACCAGCAGCTCAAATAGCTTGGATTTTAACCATTAAATATACTACCGAGATGATGATAACTCTTTGTTTAAGCAACCTCCATACATGGCATGGAAACTCTATGTTAAGCAGCTATCATAAATCAGTGTATAAATAAGGTTTTGACAAAATAATTGCTCGGGGCTTGGGTATGAGAACGTTTCCAAGTTAAGCAATTCCCATACATGGTATGGAAACTCTAAGTTAGGTGTACGAACCAATCCAAACCTGAGGTTTTCATTAATAACATTTCCCACACTACTTTTACTTTGGTTACTTTAACATCTGAGGTTCTACTATATTGATTCATCAGTGGCTTTGGGTACCGTCTTTGCCTTAACCCAAGGATCGAATTAGCCACACATCTTCATGGGAAGTGCATGACTAAAACTAATCTCAACGGATGAATACGAGATTTACAAAGAAAATAAATTGGATCAAATAATAAGAATTACATAAACTACTGTTGTATTGATTATTGAAACGAACTACAACTTGAAATAGAAAACAAAATGGACTTGTAATATGTCTGGAGAAAACGCTCAGAACTAGCAAGAACAAGAAAAATGACTGAAGTGCTATTCATTTTAAAATACAGACAAGAACAGAAGTGAGATAAACAGACATAATGAAAAGACTTGCAACTTTCCAATGATCTTCGTCTTTTTGTGGTTTTTTCTGAGTATCCTCTGTTCTCACCACCCTCTGATTCCTAAGAATGTTGGTTCCTTTTTAAGCTTACCGCGCATGGAAGTGGGGGCCACTTGATGAAAAGTTGTTCAAAAAGTTGGTTGAATTTACCTTAGAGCCACCGTGTTTATTTGCGCATGTTAGAGTTTTTTTTTCAGATTCTCATTCGAATATGCTAGCAGAGATATTCGAATGCATGCTGAGTTTCCCTTGGCCGCTCGGGTCATTTGAATGAATCTTAATCCCATTCGAATGATTTCACACTTTATTGTTCCTTACACGGTGATTTTTTCTTCCATTCAAATGCAACAGTACTTTCATTCGAATGAATTCCTAATTTTCCTCTTGACTCCTTCATAACATTCGAATGACTTGGGAAGCATTCGAATACCATTATTTTCATCCGAATGCTTTTGGGAGAATACGAATCTTGAATTCTTTGGGTTACTTCTTGTTCGAATTACTCAGCCTTCATTCGAATAGGTTTTCTTTCTTCTTCAATTACATTCGAATAACTTGGTCTTCATTTGGATGTATCTTCATTGTTTCTATGCGATATGCTTATCCGAATATCTTGTTATTCTCAGCTCATTTGAATGACTTGGTCTTCATTCGAATAGACACCATTTCACCTGGAGTTCTAGATTTTGCTACTTCTTATCCGAATTGGGACAAGCTTATCCAAATACATACCTGATGGTTTGCATATTCGACTGTTCAAATGATTCATTCGAATGATTGACTAGCTTCCATCTGAATTGCTCCATATTTGAATATCTTCTGAAGACTCATTCAAATTACTCAGCCTTCATTTGAATGGTTTTGATTCTATCAGAACACCTTCATTTCTTGGCTTATTCTTCATCTTTTGATCATGCCTTTGGAGGGTTAAGTCGTTCCTTTCATCTCTTCTCTTTCTTTTGGGCTGCAACAAGCAATTTTTAAGTTTTTTTTAAGCCGATCAAATGGATTAGGAGGTAATGAAAATATAATAATTTTTTTCATTTTTGAGCATCAATCATACAGATGCAACAGCAATAGAGAATTGGATGCTATCGATAGAGAAGCATCTTCGATCTATTGGTTGTGCAGATGCTAACGAGTGCAACTTAGCACATTCCTGTTTAAAGGCGATGCTGGGAGATGGTGGGAGACTGCTAGCCAAAGGTTTGGTAACCGAGAGCCCACATGGGTCGAGTTTCAACAGGTGTTCAATGACACTTATTACCCAGCATGAGTCAAGGAGTAGAAAGTTTATGAGTTCGTTGAGTTGGTGCAAGGTACTAATATGGTGGCCTAGTACGAGGTAGAGTTTACAGCCTGGTCTCGATATGCTCCAAAGTTGGTGTCCACTGAAGCAAAGAAGGCTGCTAAGTTCTAGAGAGGATTGCGTGCAGATATCCGACATGCTTTTAGAGGAGCTCTGAGCGTGGATTATGCCATGATAGTTCAGCGAGCGTATGCTATCGAGCGGGATCGCAATGAGTGGAGAGCGACACAAACAGCTAAGAAGGGAGCCAATACAACTCAGGGCTCATCCAACAACAAGAAGAGGAAGTGGTTAGCAGAATAAACAAAGAAGATAGAAAATAGCCCACAGTGTGGTCAGTGTGGAAGGAAGCATGGAGGACTATGCCTAGTTGGGAAGAATGTATGTTACAAGTGTGGACAAGAGGGGCATAGAAAGAAAGATTGCCTGAGGAATCAAGCAGCACTCCCCGCACCATAGGTGACTTGTTTCAGGTGTGGACAGAAAGGACACACAGCCAATCGGTGTACACAGTCGCCCCAAAATAGAGGCCAGCAGGCGAATCAGAGGCCACCAGCAGCTAGAGGGCCAGGAGCGACTCCTATACCAGCACTACTAGTAGCTCAGCATCCACCACCTGTAGATAGATAGGTGCAGGGTAGAGTTTATGCCTTTACCATAGTTGAGGCAGAGCAGGGCGACAGGACTATCCAAGGTATTCTATCTTTATATGGTTATGATGTGCGTGCATTATTTGATACTGGTTCCACACATTCTTTTATTGCACTGCGCACATTATATTATGTTCCCCATTCCTGAATTTCTTTGCTGTATCACTTGATTGTATCTATGCCGGGAGATAAGATTATGATAGCTAGAGAAATATTTGAGAATTGTGAGATCGAGGTCCATGATAAGAAGCTATTGGGAGATTTGGTAATTCTCGATGTTAAGGATTTTGATTTGATCCTTGGCATGGACTGGTTGTCACGACATTATGCAAGAGTCGACATTATGCAAGAGTCGGTGAAAGATTATTGATTTTGAACTACCTCAACAGCTGGTTCTTAATTATAGAGGAGTTAAGCCTATGGCTACGATTCCTATGATTTCAATGATGAAAGTTGAGAAGCTGATGCGAGGCTTATCTAGCCTTTGTAACCACTGACGAGGGAAGCAACAAGAAGTTATCCGAGGTACCAGTACTATGAGATTTTCAAGAAGTTTTTCCTGATGAGCTACCAGGATTACCTCCTCGGAGAGGATCGGAGTTTACTATTGAGTTATTACCTGGTACACAGCCTATCTCTAAGGCTCCATATCAGATGGCACCTAATGAGCTAAAGGAATTGAAGGCCCAACTATAAGAATTAATACAAAAGGGTTTTATCCGACCCAGTTCATCCCCGTGGGGCGCACTAGTATTGTTCGTGAGGAAGAAAGATGGATCTTTGAAACTATGTATTGATTATCGCCAATTGAACCGGGTGACAGTGAAGAATAAGTATTGTTGTTTCCAAAATACAACAATCTATTTTTAATTGAGGAGAGACACAAGAGTCTTGGGAGTCGTGCCTTCACTGATGAGAATCTTGACGAGTAACTGGATCTGGTAGAGGTCCAGATCTGGTGATATTATAGAGTTGAGGGTCTGGTAAATCTAGTGGGCTAATGATCAGGTAGGCTGATGATCAGGTGGCCCAAGATGAACGAGTGACTTGAGGATGACGAGTGACCTCGGATGAACGCGTGACTTGAGGATGACGAGTGACCTGAGGGGGACGAGTGGCCGTGACCGAGTGACCTGAGGGCGACGAGTGGCCGTGACCGAGTGACCTAAGGGCGACGAGTGGCCTTGATGATGAGTGACCTGAGGGCGATGAGTGGCCTTGATGACGAGTGGCCTTGATGACCGAGTGGCCTTGGTGACCGAGTGGCCTACAAAACGAGAGCACCATTAGGACGCGGGTGGGGGTCCTAGCGCAAACCCTCCGATGCTTAAGTCAGGATCTCGAGAGAAAATGAGGAAATTGTACTTTTATTTCTCAAAAAAGCATCCCTTGTGATGAAGGCATGGTCTCATATTTATAGCGGAGGAGAGAGAGAAGACGTGCGAGAATCAAGGCGAGAATCTCGCAGCCCATTTTTATGATTTCGCGGCCCATTCGAGAGGGAAAAGAGGAGAGATTGGCTCAAGCCCACTTGACCATGAACGAGTGGGGGGTCACTCGATCATGACTGAGTGGGGAGGCCATTCGGTCATGATCGGGTGGGGGCCACCCGATCATGCCTTCTTTTGCCCTTTTCCTTGGCTTGGTTTTAAGTTGTTCCCATATCTCAAATTAAATTCTGATTTTCACATTGATTTAGGTCGAATCTCTCAAAACTCAAAACATAAAAGTTGTAGATAATTCTCCTATCTTTCCACATAACTTTGAATCAGATCAATCCGAGCTCGTATGATAAAGTTATGGCCTAAAACCTAAGGTAGTGTCGTACCCACTCGGCATAACAGAGTGGGATCATGAAAAGTTGTGGGAATTGATCTCCCCATGACCGAGTGAGGGGTCACTCGGTCATAACCAAGTGGGGGGCCACTCAGTCATGACCGAGTGGGGGGCCACTCATTCATGCCTTCTTTTTGGCTTTTGTCTTGGTTCGGATCCATCTTCCTTCAATACTTGACTCCGAGCTTTGATAGTGCAGGTGCCTCAACTTCATGCCCAATTGACATCTTGATTCAGCTTGAATCTCTTAAAACTAAAAACATGAAAGTTGTAGATAATTCTCTCTTCTTTCCACAGGACTTAGAATCAGATCAATTAGAGCTCATATTATAAAGTTATGCTTGAGAAACCAAAGTAGTGTCGTACCCACTTGGCATAACCGAGTGGGCCCTCCCCACTTGGTCTTTGCTCGACCTCTTGCTCCTTCAGCTTATTTCCTTGACCTCCTACAACCCGTTGGGCCTTCGCGCTTCATGTCCATGTCTCATGACTTTTTTAGGTCTTGTAATACTCCAAGTTTGTAGGGCATATCAATTGCTCCCTACTCTTTTAGCCGGAAGGCTCGGGTGAAAGAGTAGCTTGTCCTGTAAACTTTTGAACATTACTTGTCTTTTAGCTGTTTCATCTTCTACACATCCTCTCGAGCTTTTTTTCACACCATGCTTTTAAATTTCTGGGTTGTAGTGATTTTCAATTCCTTTGCAGAAGTATGAGGTAGATATACTAGTAAGTTCGCTTTCCATAGATGTCTAACTATGCACCAAACAATGAGTTTGATTTTTCTCTCAGTTATGGTGCTGTGCATAGGACAGTAAATTTTCACTTTCTTTTCCCTTGTTGTCGAGAGGTGACCAGGACAATGGGTTTGAGTTCATTTTTCCCTCGTTGCCAGGCTGTGAGCAGGGCAACAGGCTTGAATGTACTTTTACTTCCATGCCGGGCTGTGAGCGGGGTAATGGATTTGAATGTACTTTTACCTTGTTGTCGGGCTATAAGCGGGACAACGGGCTTGAGTTTATTTTTCCCTCATTGCCGGGCCACGAGAGGGACAATGGGCTTAAATGTACTTTTACCTCATTACCGGGCCATGAGCGGGGCAATGGGTTTGAATGTGCTTTTTGTCATTGCCGGGCCATAGGCGGGACAACGGGCTTGATCGTAGTTTACCTCATTATCGGGCCATAGGTGGGACAACGGGCTCGATCGTAGTTTACCTCGTTTTTGGGCCACAGGCAGGACAACGATGGGCTCGATCGTAGTTTACCTCGTTGCCGGGCCATAGGCGGGGCAACGGGCTCGATCTTAGTTTACCTCGTTGCCGGGCCATAGGCGGGACAACGGGCTCGATCGTAGTTTACCTCGTTGCCGGGCCATAGGCGGGACAATGGGCTCGATCTTAGTTTACCTCCTTGCCAGGCCATAGGCGGGACAACGGGCTCGATCGTAGTTTACCTCGTTGTCGGGCCATAGGCGGGACAACGGGCTTGATCTTAGTTTACCTCCTTGCCAGGCCATAGGCGGGACAACGGGCTCGATCGTAGTTTACCTCGTTGCCGGGCCATAGGCAGGATAACGACGAGCTCGAGTTTATTTTTCCCTCATTGCCGGGCCGTGAGTGGGGCAACGGGCTTGAGTTTATTTTTCCTGTAAGTAGAGCATAATAAAGCTTTCACAGAGCAATGTGTAATGAAAACACTTACATTTTTTGGAAGAAGTGAGCACATCCACTGTTTCATTTTAGGTCTTATTGTTGCCTCTGAGCACAAAATGTTTAGTTTCTCGTTCTTTAACATAGGCTCTCTTCAATGTGTCTGAATTTTGTTCCCAGATTTCTCTTTGATGGTATTAATGGTGGATGACTGCCTTCTTCTAAGGGCATGTCCTTTCGTGGCTTGTCTTGATGGAATATGAGGAGTCCCCTGCCATAGTTTCACCGCCCGAGATGACATGTATGGGCTCATGAACTGGTTCATTATCTAGAGGTGGATTCTCTCCGTAATCCCTTCCTCTCTCTTGACATCTTTGATTTGATCTCCCCTGTTCTTCCTGTCTATCTTCTCCTTTTCGAGGCTCACTATCTTTGACCTGTATGTACCTTTGAAGATGTCCTTCACGAACTAGCATCTCAATCTGATCTCTTAACTCCCAGCACTGGTCAGTTGCAATGACCACGAGTTTTGTGATATCTACAATATTCTTCTCTATTCTTCCCCATGGGATGGTCAACCTTTTTCGAGAGTCTAAGGAGACCTGACCCTTCGATGGCTGCAAGTATGGTTGACTGAGGTTGGAGAAGTTTGGTGTAATGGTGGAACCGGGGCAGAGGTATATCTGATCCCCTAACCCGCCTAGAGTCCTCTTCGACATCGCTTTCCTTCCTTTTTCGCTCTCTACCCTCATTCCCACCTACAGCTCTCATAACTTCCGTATGGAGCACGTATTTATTTGCTCTAGTAAACAAATCTTCTAGGGAAGTTGGTGGGTCCAAAGATAATGATTCTTGTAAAGGAGTTAGTCGTGTTCCGTGTAACATAGCAGACACTGCCATTGTAATTGGTAAATCATGAACTTCAAGGGTGGTGTTCCAAAATCTATCCACATACTGACACAAAGTTTCTTTGTTCTCCTGTCGAATACTGAGCAAGTATGTGGCGTCCTTTTTTCTTCGACTATTAATCATAAATGCCTTAACAAATTCCGTTCTGAGATGACCGAATGAAGAGATAAAGGCCTCAGGTAAACTGTTGATGTAACACCCCCTCTCCTAGAACTGCCCGAGAAGAGGTGTTACTGGGGATAATAAAATAAACTGACTGATAACTGAATTCTGATACCAATACTGTATATATCAATTAACTGTAATAAAACTCTGAGTCAACAAAAACTGAAATCATAACTGCATCTAAGGGACATCCCTAAACTGGAATATAAAATAAATCTAAACTAATCAAGCACTAACTAATAAACTAACAACTAACAACTAATAACTCCCAGACATCTTTGGTCTTGAGCGGCTCCACGTACACACACTACTGGACACTGCTGCTAGGCCCCACATCTGGTACTCCCCCACTAGGACCTGGAATGGTGAAGAGTACAAGGTGAGCTACAAAGCTTAGCAAGTAATAAACTGGAAAGAATAACTGAAGCTGAATCGAAGAATATCGATACTGATAAAATACTTACTGAACTTGAACTGAGAGATACAATAATCACTGAATGGCATTTATAAGATGTAATGCACATAAGCTGTAAACTAAATGCAGGTATGCAACTTTGGCCCATAGGCCCACATAACTGTAACACATACCTGACTGATATGAGTCCTGCAAACATAAAAACTGTAAGCACATACTTTGGGCAATATGCCCCTAGCTCCCTAGTCGACATCAGGCGAACAACTCATAACTGAGATATAATTGTACTGATACTAGTGGGATCCCCGCGGACAAGCCGCCTGGCGCGCATAATGCAATGCTCATATAAATGCTAGCACACGATATGTAGTGCTCCACATAAGTCATGCTCAATGCTCATACAATGTGTATGCACATAATCTCACAAAATAATGTTGACCATGTCATAATGAACTGCTAAACATGGTATATGATTTTTAATAGAAATATTGAGATTCAAATATTCTGAAATTTCTAAGTATAGGCATGGCATATTGGATTTAGTCATATCATGGCATAAAAATTCAATATTCGAATAATTGAATATTTATATTAAATTTGATACTTGAATCAAGAATTTATTGGAAGCTATTTGGATGCCATTTGATACTATTTGGATGATTGAGAAAGTCTAAGGAGGAAATTTGAATGAAAAAAAAAGGATTTCAGCAAGCTCATTCGAATGGCAGAAAACTCATTCGAATGACAGAGACTCATTCGAATGACAGAAGGCTCATTCGAATGACTGATGATATTCAAAGGCTATTCGGATCTGATCTAGGACTCATTCGAATGACTCTCAAATTCATTCGAATGAATTTTGAAAATTTTCAACTTTTGAACTGGCAAAACTCGACTCATTCGAATGCAACAGTAACCTTATTCAAATCAATTTGAAGATCATTCGAATGACAAGAAGGCTCATTCGAATGCTAAGCTATACAAAGCAACAACTTACTCACATCTTCAAGGGCTCATTCGAATGACAACAAGGCTCATTCGAATGACAGTCAAAAAACCTTAAAAATTCAAACGAATGATACGATATCTCAGGACTCATTCGAATGACAAGGCACTCATTCGAATGACTGATACATTACAAGGAAAAACATTACGATAACACTGAAACTTATTCGGATGCTTTGAAATTCATTCGAATGACTCAAGGCTTATTGAATGACTGGATTCTTATCAGATATACAGCTTACGATAACAGAGATCAAAACTTGAATCAAAACTTAGCTTCACTACACCATTCCAAAAGAAATCTTGGGAGAACAATCCCAATTGATATATAAACAACTTGAGGGATGATTTACTGATCATAACTAATGTAAACATTGCAAGGAATATATACATGAACTGGCTGGTACTCACTGTACGCATGTAAATACATATATAAACATGCACTGAACTGAAATAACTCACTGTAATGCACATATATGAATATACATGCACTGGAACTGATTCAATTATGGAAATCTGATATCCAACTCAATCAAGGCCTGTAAGAAAGGATTACAGGGAAAGGATACTTGCCTTATGATCGTCTTGATCGACTTAATGATCTCACGAGAGCCTCCTATGCAAGACTTGAACTCACTGCTCGTGCCTATATATATATATATACATTGACTGTAACATAAATCTGAAACTTAAATGAAGAACTGCTGGAACTGATGATCGAATGCTAATATATGATCTCGTAAGAAAAGTTTACAGGGAGAATAACTTGCCTTACGACCTCCTTAATCGACTCAATGATCTCCCGAGAGCCTTCTATGCAAATCCTTGAACTCACTGATTGCTTCTTGGCTCTCTGTTCTTGCGGCGTGAAGAACATACGGCTTATGGAAGTTTATATATGTATAAAGAGAAAACAACCCTAAAAAGCCTTTACAATCTCCTTATACAACTAGGAGTCTTCCAATCCGAATCCTCCTCACGTATGGATTCATTAACCCTTTAATCACACTAATTCTGTTTAACAATTAAACTCTAATATTAAATCCTTAAATGACCAACACGTCCTTGCATTTAATCTTCTCAATAATTAAATATAATTTAAATGCTATTTCTCAATTAAATCTCTAAATTGCCACATTAACAATTAATTGGCAAAAATTCTCCAAACAAAACTAATTAAGAAATTCAATAATTTCTAAATAAAAATCTAAACCCTCTAATGGGTCGTTACAGTTGAACCATGTCCGGGCATGCCCTGATAGAGTTAAGGAGAAAGCTCGGCACATTATGTCATTGTCCCATCCATGCAATATCATCAACGACTCATAGCTTTGAATGTGATCATAGGGATCATCCTTGCCGGAATAGGGGGTGATTTGAGGCATCTTGAATTTTCTAGACAGTAGCTTATCCAATAAATCTATAGTAAACGGACATTTTTTGCGTTGTTGCTCCTCCGTGGCTGGGATCAATTTCTTTCGTTCAAGTACTTCTTCAATTACCCTTTTCATGTCATCTCGTATACTTGCTGTTGTTTGGTTATCATGTCTTGTTGGCGTGCCGGCCCTAGTTTCATGGTATCTCCGTCTTTGGGCGCTTCTAGCCCTGTTTTCCTTTCGTGGGCTCTCATTTCTTCGGGGCATGGCGTGAGGATTCTTCCTTGGTGGTGGTGAATCCTCCCGATGAGGAGTGGATTGGGAATGAGAATCGAGAGTGGCCTCTCAATAGGAATTAGCTCCTATCTCAGGCTGAGGCTTAAGTGGTGGCATAAACTTTTTCAAGGTATTGGGCAACGTCCCTCTAGGCATCATACCTTGGAGTATACTAGCCATGTCTTGAAGTGCCTGCATGCCCTCAATATGTTGTTGTCTCAATGCCTCATACTCTTCCCATGGGACGGTACTCGGTGGCTGTCGTGAAGTCCCCGTGTGATCAGTAGGAAGTAGCCCTGAGCCGATGTTAATTGGAGGTGGGACTGATTGGTTCCCACATGCTAGCTCAGGGAAAATGAGTGATCACCTCCTTGGGGTTGAGCATTATAACGGGGCGGAGGTGCTCCTTGTGGGTGAGAATCGGGAATAATGGGAGGCGCTCCCTGTTGTTGAGAGCTCCGTGGTGGGAGGCGTGTTTCTACGCCTTGAGAGAGAGTTCATCGGTGTCCACGGGTGTTTGCCATTCTTAAGTTGACTTTTTGTCTTGCGTTTTCCACAGATGGCGCCAATTGTTGTTACCAAAATACAATAATCTATTTTTAATTGAGGAGAGACACAAGAGTCTTGGGAGTCGTGCCTTCATTGATGAGAATCTTGACGAGTAACTGGGTTTAGTAGAGGTCCAGATCTGGTGATCTTACAGAGTTGAGGGTTTGGTAAATCTGGTGGGCTGATGATCAGGTGGCCCAAGATGAACGAGTGACCTGAGGATGACGAGTGACCTCGGATGAACGAGTGACCTGAGGATGATGAGTGGCCTCGGATGACGAGTGACCTGAGGGCGACGAGTGGCCGTGACCGAGTGACCTGAGGGCGACGAGTGGCCTTGATGATGAGTGGCCTTGATGACCGAGTGGCCTTGGTGACCGAGTGCCCTTGGTGACCAAGTGGCCTACAAAACGAGAGCACCGTTAAGATGCGGGTGGGGGTTCTCGCGCAAACCCTCCGATGCTTAAGTCAGAATCTCGAGAGAAAATGAGGAAATTATACTTTTGTTGCTCAAAAAAGCGTCCCTTGTGATGAAGGCATGGTCTCATATTTATAGCAGAGGAGAGAGAGAAGACGTGCGAGAATCTCACAGCCCATTTTTATGATTTTGCGGCCCATTCGAGAGGGAAAAGAGGAGAGATTGGCCTAAGCCCACTCGACCATGACCAAGTGGGGGGTCACTCGGTCATGACCGAGTGGGGAGGCCAATCGGTCATGATCGGGTGGGGGGCCACCCGATCATGCCTTCTTTTGCTCTTTTCCTTGGCTTAGTTTTAAGTGGTTCCCATATCTCAACTTCAATCCCAATTTTCACATTGATTCAGGTCGAATCTCTCAAAACTAAAAACATAAAAGTTGTAGATAATTCTCTTATATTTCCACATAACTTTGAATCAGATCAATCCGAGCTCGTATGATAAAGTTATGGTCTAAAAACTAAGGTAGTGTCGTACTCACTTGGCATAACCGAGTGGGGTCATGAAAAGTTATGGGAATTGATCTCCCCATGACCGAGTGAGGGGCCACTCGGTCATGACCGAGTGGGGGGCCACTCATTCATGCCTTCTTTTTGGCTTTTTTCTTGGTTCGGATCCATCTTCCTTCAATACTTGACTCCGAGCTTTGATAGTGCAGGTGCCTTAACTTCATGCCCAATTTACACCTTGATTCAGCTCGAATCTCTTAAAACTCAAAACATAAAAGTTGTAGATAATTCTCTTAGCTTTCCACAATACTTGAATCAGATCAATCCGAGCTCGTATGGTAAATTTATGCTTGAGAAACCAAAGTAGTGCCGTACCCACTTGGCATAACCGAGTGGGCCCTCCCCACTTGGTCTCTGCTCGACCTCTTGCTCCTTCAGCTTATTTCCTTGACCTCCTACAACCCGTTGGGCCTTTGCGCTTCATGTCCATGTCTCATGACTTTTTTAGGTCTTGTAATACTCCAAGTTTGCAGGGCATATCAAGTATCCCTTACCTTGGGTGGATGACTTGTTAGATCAGCTACGAGGAGCTAAGGTGTTCTCGAAGATAGATTTGAGATCAGGATACCATCAGGACACGCTATGGACATTACGAGTTCGTAGTAAGGCCATTTGGGTTGACGAATGTCCTAGCTGTTTTCATGGATTTAATGAATCGAGTTTTGCATGAGTACTAAGATCGATTCATTATTGTTTTCATCGATGATATTCTAATTTACTCACCTAATGTGGAAGAGCATACAAAGCATCTTACTCTAGTATTGCGAAGGCTTAAAGAGGAGCAACTGTATGCCAAGTTCAGCAAGTGTGAGTTCTGGCTCTCTCAAATTGGATTTCTAGTTCATGTGGCGTCTGGAGATGGTATTTCAGTGGATCCAGACAAGACCAAAGTAGTTATGGATTGGCTGAGACCTACGATAGTGACAGAGATACGTAGTTTTCTAGGTCTTGCAAGTTATTATAGGTGATTCATTGAGGGGTTTGCTCGTTTATCTTCCTCTATGACCAAGCTGACAAGAAAAGGAGAAAAGTTTGAATGGAATGACGCGTGTGCACGAGCCTTCCAAGAATTAAAGATGAAGTTGATACTGCACAAGTTTTACCCATTCCAAGAAGTGGAGAGAAATACTCCATTTACAGCGATGCATCCCGTTCAGGTTTGGGTTGTGTATTGATGCAAGAGGGTTGAGTTAATGCTTATGCATCAAGACAATTGAAGAAACACGAATTGAACTACCCTACTCATGATTTGGAGTTGGTTGCGATAGTATTCGCATTGAAGATATGGCGACACTATTTATATGGTGAGAAAGCTGAAATTTATACAGATCATAAGAGCCTACATTATCTTCTATCCCAGAAAGAATTGAACATGAGACAGAGACGTTGGGTCAAGTTATTTAAAGACTTCGACTATGAGATTCTATACCATCCAGGAAAGGCTAATGTTGTAGTCGATGCTTTGAGTCGGCAAGGAGCTTCTATAACGATGATGGTTTAAGAATGGAGGTTATTAGAGCAATTGAGTGCTCTATCTATTTCAGCCCTAGAAGATAGGATCAGTGATGAGTTGTGCCTACATGAGAATACAACCCGAGTTATTTGATTTAATCAAGGACCAGCAAACAAAAGATGAGAAGTTGGCACGGATTTTGGCAGACATCGAGGAATTTTCTCCTTTAGGATATACTCTACGAAGTGATGGTATACTCTTATTACAGGGTCGTATTTGTCTACCCGATGATGGGAATCTTAAGCAAGAGATTTTGAATGAAGCACACAAGACTCGATATACTATTCATCCAGGTGTTACGAGGATGTACCACAACCTAAAGTGACAGTATTGGTGGAGTGGTATGAAGAAAGATGTAGCGAAATATGTTACACAATGTTCAGTATGCCAACAAGTTAAAGAGGAACATCAGAAGCCCGCAGGTTTATTACTTCCATTACCTATTCTGGAGTGAAAATGGGATAATATTGCTATGGATTTTGTGATGGGTTTACCCAAGACGACGAGAGGCTATGATGCTATATGGGTGATTGTTGACCGTTTGACTAAATCAGCCAATTTTCTGCCTATTAAGAAGATTTACCCATTGAATAGATTTACCAAGATTTATATTGAGGAGGTCGTGAAATTGCATGGTGTTCCATCCAGTATTGTATCAGATCGAGATCCTCAGTTTACTTCTCACTTTTGGGGAGCTTTGCATGATGCATTAGGATCTCAGTTGAAGTTCAATACGGCATTTCATCCGCAGACAGATAGTCAGTTAGAGAGGACTATCAGGACTCTTGAAGACATGTTGAGAGCTTGTGTTCTAGATTTTCAAGGTAGTTGGGACGAGCATTTACCTTTGGTGGAATTTTCTTACAACAACGGTTTTAATTCAAGTATTGGAATGTCACCTTATGAGGCTTTATATGGGAGACCATGTCGATTGCCAATATGCTTGGAATAAGTTGGAGATAGGGCTTTATTAGGTCCTGAGATCGTGGAACAGACGACAGAAAAGATCCGAGTTATCAAAGCAAGAATGAAGATTGAAGGATCATGAACGAGGATACAAAAGCATTCAACGAAAGCATTTTAAAATCAAAACCGTTCCTCGTATTGATTAGAATCTAGGAGACTTACTTTTTCAGCGGATTACCGGACGGAATGGAGCGATGGGAGCAGGATGAGCGGGAGCTTCTTCGCGTGGTGGAGACGACGGCTGTCCTGCTATCCTTCGGCTCCTTCGCATTAGAACACAAAAGCACTCTTTCGGTCTTCCGGAGTATGACTCGAACTCGTGGCCTCTCTTTCGGTGAAGAAGAGCAAAAACGACCTTGGATGAAAAACAACCAAAGAGAGATATATATAGGGAGAACCCTACGGTTAAAACCCTAGTGGGCCAAACCCTAATGGGCCAAGTCCATTTAATTAATTTTCTAATTGGGTTAGTCCAATTAATTAATTAAACTAATGAACTATTATTTTATTCTAGCCCAATTAATTATGGACCATCCTGAATAAAATAATTCTCTCTCAATGTAATTCACTCAACAAGCCAAATGTATTAAAAAATACATGAGTTACATCGAGCTACCCCGGGGACCAAAAGACAAATTATTCACGGCTACTAAAATGACCAAAATATCCCTGCTACCTAGTAGCTATATTTTGTCATTCTAAGTGTTCCAACTATCACCATATGGTAACACTAACCCCACGAATAATTTTGCATATGCCATGTCTTTGACCTACTAGTGTAATGAGGAAAATACCCCTCTGCGTAACACCCATCATTTAGAAAGGAATAATGTACTAACACCTCTCTAAATGATTTCTACCATCCTTAGATCACTAGTCCAATAATCCGTGACTACTCGAATGTACTTGCTTATCACTGGGAGCTACCCAGAAGCACACACTCTTAAGTCACGTTCCTAGGGCCCTGGATTATTTGATTATTCTTGGACAATCACAAGGGGGTGAATCACAGAAACTATCTTATATTAGTCTGTCTTAGCTAATTAGAAATCATACTCCCAACTTAAAAGGATATTAATCTTCGATAGACCTCACCTACAATGAATCTAAGAATATAGCTCTAGGCTAACTAGACCACCAACTAATACTCAAGTATTAGAATACTCGTCCACGTAGTAGCAGTGATAGACTAGCTCCATGATGATTAGTACTTTGTCATTAGCTTCTATCACAGGTCCACTCTACGCATTCCAAATGCGCTTGTACAATTAGAGTAAACGGACTGTTTACTGGATAAGGCAAGCCATCCTCCATTAGGATCTATTGCACAATGATCTTATCATGATAGAATGCCCAGTTCTATCAAAAGATCAAGAGTAATATTTTTCTTGCTTATTAAGTACCCATGATTCATGCCTAACTGTGAAGAACGACCCATCACATGAATCACTTACTTAATAGCATGGACACTTTTCCAACAATTAAATGCAAATAATATATGTGCCATGAACTGAATAAAAGAAACATCATTACCATAAATTAAACAAAACATGTCTTTAGGGCATACATTTCCAACAAAGATAGCACAAGACAGACAGAAGAGCTATGCAGACAAACGACGACGAGACCTCAAGTTCGAGGTAGGCAACCACGTTTGGTTGAGAGTCATGCCTATTAAGGGTGTGCGAAGATTTTGCATAACAGGGAAGCTTAGTCCCCGTTACATTGGTCCATTTGAGATTTTGAGACGAATAGGGACTTTGGCATATGAGTTAGCTTTGCCACCTCAGTTGTCCCATGTTCACAATGTGTTCCATGTTTCGAGATGTTGAGGAAGTATGTGCCAGATCCTCAACATGTGATCGATTTTCAGACTCTTGAAGTTAAAGAGGATGTGTCTTATGAAAAAATGCCTACCAGTATTTTAGAGCCTAAAGATAAGACTTTGAGGAATCGATTAATTCCTCTTGTTAAAATGCAATGGCAGCGACACTCGTTAGAAGAGGCGACGTGGGAGCTAGAAGAAAAAATGAGGTGTCTTTACCCTTCATTGTTCGAGTAACCAGTTACAAATTTGGAGGACCAAATTCTTTTAAGGAGAGGAGAAATTGTAGCGACCCATTAGAGGGTCTTAAATTTATTTAGAAATTATTTAATTTCTTATTTAAGTTTTGTTTCAGAGATTTGGCCAATTAGTTATTTAATATGGCCATTTAGAGATTTTGATTGAGGAAATAGCATTTAATTATATTTATTTATTATGGGAAATTAAATGCAAGCACATGAGAGTCATTTAGCAATTTGTGATTAGAATTTAATTAATTAATTAGAGTTATTATTCTTAAGGGATTGAGGTATCCGAGCATGAGAAGGTTTTGAGTTTGTGAAGTCTCCTAGTTATAATAGGAGAATGAGTTATGGCGTTAGGGCTTCTCAGATCTATATATATATATATAGTTTCATAAGTCACAATTTTCTCACGCCACGAAAAGAGAAGAAGTTTGTGAAGAACAGAGAGTTTGAGAAGCATTACAGTGTCTATATCTTCCATTGCAATCGATCGATCCGATCAGAGTTAGCATAAGGCAAGTATCCTATTTGTAATTCCTTTCATTACAGATTCAAGTTAGTCCGTTCTCGGTTTATTCCAGCTCTTCATTGAGTTCTCATATTTATATCAGTTCCATTGTATATATATACTAGCGTATACCCGTGTCTAAAGACACGGTATAAATGATATTAAGATTAAAATATAATTATAATTTATATGTATTATGTTATAATAATTTTACTTGTATTAAACGCTCTACAAAACTCAAATAAGAAACAAACATATAAGATTTATAATATTTTTTAATATTATTGAAATCAAAATATAAGAGCAAGTAAAAAAAAAAATTGTAAACATTGAACAAAAGATAAAAATTAAAATTATTGTATAGTTATTAATGTTTTATAATAATAAAAATTATTAAATCTATATAATAAAATACATCCTACAATCTGAACAAATTAAATATCAAACAATACATACCAACTACCACTATGGTTGTAGCCATCAACCAAGGGGGAAGGGACCCCAATTCTGGGTCGAAGAACCTTGGGTTCCCTGATCATGCGTGGTCTGAAATTTTTTAATTTTTATATTATTTTAATTTAAAAAAATTATTGTGCTTAAAATAAAAAATAATAAAAATAAATAAATTCTTTTTAAATATTTGTATCTTTAAGTAACTCAATAGGATAGATTAATCAATTTCACATTTTTTTAAATATCAAAGATTTAACACCTAAAGATAAAAATATTAAATTTAGAATTAACCTTCTTACTTTAATATCATTATTTGAATAAAGTTTTACACTAAAAATAGCATTTTATCATCAATGATTTAAAATAGAGGTTTTTCTTTTTTTTGAAATTCAATCATCCATGTCAAATTCTAAATGCCAAATTTGTATACATTAAAACTTACATTGTTAGTATTTTTTTATTTAAAAATTTTCAAAAATTAAGTATTAAAACTTATATGATATTTCAAAAAGTTTCAAAAACTTACACTATTAATATTTAGAATACTTAAAAATTAAATATTAAATGCTTTAAAATTAAATTTTAAAAAAATAAAAAATATCAAAGATTCAACAAATATAAAAATATGAAATTTCGAATTAAATTTCTTACTTTGATATCATTATTTGAATAAAATTTTACACTAAAAACATTGATAATCAATAATTTAAAAAAAATTATTTTTTTTAGAATTAAATCATCCATATCAAATTCTTAGAGTCCTCGACGCTCCTAGAACCTTAAAGCTGCTTATGATGAATTGATTTAAAGCTGGAGTCCATATAGATTTAAAACTGGCTATGATGAATTGATTGGAACCTTCCTGAATTGTAGTAGAAAGGGATTGACTCAAGGATGTTGGTTGGAAATATGGACCTGCTTGACATGATATGGATGGATTGTTTGGATGAGCAAGTTGTGATGGATTTGCCTCTAATCAATTTGTTTTGTTTTGAGTTTTGCTCTGTAATTATCATGCCAAAACGCAATTTCCTTGAAGACTTATTGAAAGCTATTTGGTACATTCTATTGAAAATAAAGGCTGAAAGATTGAAAGGAACATTAAATATTGCACCACATAAAAATTAAATCATCTAAGGTAACAACATGATAGGAACCACTCCCAATGTTAATGGATGTGGCAATGAAATGTTGAAGAACCCTATGCTCAGGGTTCTAGGATTTCATGACATGCAGGGTGCTTTACAGGTAGAAATTTCCTAGAGAAAAAGCTACATATCAACATGTTTAGAGTATTAGAAAGCCAAGTTCCTGTATAAAATAATATAAATAAATATGAACACCAAAAGAAGCCCTTGAGTTCTTTCCACTGGGAAACCTAAAAAAATGTATCTTCCGTGTGAGAATAATACCATAAGAAGAGTTGAGGATTGTAATGGAAGATGCAGAAGGATGGGAAAGGATTATAAATAAAGGTTATATATTCAAAAATTACCAATCAACAGTAACAGTTAAGAAAACGTATCTTGAATGAGTTGACTTTCAAAACAGTTGGCTTCTCTTCAACCCTATAATAAGTAAATCATCCTCAAAATCCTTATAGCAATTTCATACTTCAAACTTATAATTTATGAAAGTAATTGAATTAGATTAAACAACATCCTATGCCAACACAGAGCTGGGCTATCAAGAAAGATGAATGTTACTAGATCCTCACCACACCTCAGAGAAATAGGCAAATTGTCATTTGGAAAAGTTTTTTTTCCTTAATAAATACAAAAACAGAGATTTCAACAGATAGGAATGAGGCAAACTCCACTTTGTAGAATATGGACTGAATGACTCCACCCAAATTTCTATACCAGAAATTCATGCTTTGCAAAACGGACTGTATCTGTGAATAGAGACACAACATTTGAACAAAGCCCGCGGGTCAGGGGTCCGCCGTGCCCCTCCCTCTGCCGCTCGCAATGCATTTTTCCGTCCATCGCCCCCCTGCCGCGAGCACCGTCTGTCGTGCCCCTCCCTCTGCCGCTCGTACTGCCTCACCTGGTCGCCCCCCTCCCCCTTAACTGCCAACAGTGTATAGGTTGAGACAAAACAAAATAGTCAAAAGGGTTTTAGTAAAGAGAAACGCATTCAACAGATTAACTTTCATTGAGGCAATAGTGCTAACAAAATTTTGGGTCCAAAAGGGTAAGAACCCCAAATCAACTTCCAAAAGCAAGCAAAAGAAGAAACTTTACCTTCTTCTCTTCAAGCTTCTTCTGCCCAAAAAACTCTTCAATGGGTATGTTTTCCTGCATTCACAGAACTCAAAAATGAAATAAACCAAACACAGTTCACATTCAAGAAGTGAATAACATCAAATCTCAGATCCATTACCAAATCCACAGTTTCCTTCATCACCGCCTCCAGAACTTCAGACTTCTCACCCATCTTTTTCTTTTTTTTCTTCTTCGTCTTCTTTTCTCTCCCTCTCTCTCTAGTTTTCTCTCTCTATAACACCAAATGTAGATCAGAAGCCATAGAAACCCCAGCGAACAGAGTGACCTGCCAACTGCTCACAACGCCTCGCCCCACCTGTCTGTGTGTGTTTGTATATCCTTGTTAAGCATTAAAAATAAAAACCCAGAAGCTCAAGGAGCTATATGCTTGCCAGATACATACATACAGGCATGCACACTTCTACCCCACACACAAAATACATACACACGCATACACACAAAATACATACACGCTCAGAGGCGATGGAGCTAGAGGCGGCGCGACAGCGAGGAGGCGGCGATGGAGAGATTCAGGCTGGCCGGCCACAATGGAGAGTTGCCCGCTGCTTGTGGGTGGGTAGGAGGGAGAGAGAGGCAGTGAGTGAGGGAGGTGGGTGGGTGGGAGAAACAGAGAGAGAGAGTGGGATAGAAAGAGATAAACAGATGGGAAGTGACTAGGCGGGAGAGAATTGCAGAGGGAGAGGGAGAGAGAGAGGGGGGAAGTGACTGGGCGGGAATCAAATTGATCTGAGCCATTGATTGGAAGAAAATTAATCTTAGCCATAGAGATATATATATTTTCAAAAACGGTTGTGTTTCATTATATAGATATATGCGTAGAACAATGAGTGCATGAGGAAGATATGTGTGATTCTTTATAGTGAATCTTTTAAATATGATCTTCGAATCATGTTAGAAGTGATCTCAGAATACCAAGACTCTTTGTTTTGGATTCCCAGTTTAATCAGATGGTATGTTCATGTATATGTATATGTATATATATTCATGCAGTATATCATTATCCAGTGAGATATGATAAGCTATGCACAATTCTTTTCAACGATTTCTTTCAAAAACGATTGATTTATCCATCTTGATATTATTCTATATCAATTGGGATTGTTCTCCCAAGATTTCTTTTAGAATGGTGTAGTAATGTTAAGCTTTGATTCAAGATATCGTCTATGTTATTGTGAGTTTTATGTCTGATGAGATTCCAGTCATTCGAATGAGTCTTGTGTCATTCGAATGAGTTTTGAGGCATCCGAATGAATTCTCAATGTTAACGTAATTTTTTCCCTTGTAATGTATCAGTCATTCGAATGAGTCATTTGTCATTCAAATGAGTCATGTGTTATCGTATCATTCGTATGTGTTTTTGAAGTTTTAAAACTGTCATTCGAATGAGTCCTTGAAGATTTGAATAAGTTGTTGCTTTGTATAGTCTAGCATTCGAATGAGTCACTTTTTGCCAGTTCAAAAGTTGGAAAATTGTCAAATTCATTCGAATGAATTTGTGAGTCATTCGAATAAGTCCTTGATCAGATCCGAATAGCCTTTGTTATATCATCTATGATTCAAATGAGCCTTTGTCATTTGGATGAGTTTTTGCCATTCGAATGAGCTTACTGTAAGTCTATTTTTGTCATTTGAATGGGCTACTGCTTCATTCGAATTGCTCCTTATACTTCCTTAATCATCCGAATAGTATCATATGGCATCCGAATGACTTCCAATAAATTCTTGATGCAAGTCTTAAATTTAATATAAATATTCAATTATTCAAATATTGAATTTTTATGCCAAGATATGATAAAATCCAATATACCATGCCTATACTTAGAAATTTCAGAATCTTTGTATGTCAATATAACTGGTAAAAATCATATACCATGTTTAGTAGTTCATTATGATATGGTCAGCATTATTTTGTGAGATTATTGTGCATATACATTTGTATGAGCATTGAGCATGACTTTATATGGAGCACTACATATCGTGTGCCAGCATTTATATGAGCATTGCATTATGCGCGCCAAGCGATTTGTCCACTGGGATCCCACTAGTATCAGTTTAGTTATATCTAAGTTATGAGATGCTCGCCTGATGTTGACCAGGGGGCTAGGGGCATATTGCCCACAATATGTGCTTACAGTTTTTATGTTTGTAGGATTCAGATCAGCCAGGTATGTATTACAGTTATGTGGGCCTACGTGCCAAAGTTGCATACCTGCATTTAGTTTACAGTTTATGTGCATTACATCTTGTAAATGCAATCCAGTAATTATTATATCTCTCAATACAAGTTTAGTAAGTATTTATCAATATCGATATTTTTCGATTCAGTTTCAGTTATTCTTTCCAATTTCCAGTTTATTACTTGCTGAGCTTTGTAGCTCACCTTGTACTCTTCACCATTCCAGGTCCTAGCGGGGGAGTACCAGATGCGGAGCCCAGCAGCAGTGTCCAATAGTGTATGTACGTGGAGCCGTTCAAGATAAAAGATGTCTGGGAGTTGTTAGTTTTATAGTGTTTATCAGTTTGGGTTTATTTTATTTCCAGTTTAGGGATTTTCCCTTAGATGCAGTTATGGTTTTTAGTCTTGATGACTCAGGGCTTTATTCTAGTTGACTGAGATATTTATTATTGGTGTTAGATTTTAGTTATCAGTTAGTTTTATTTTATTTTCCCGTAGCACCTCTTCTCGGGCAGTTCTAGGAGAGGGGGTGTTACAGTTGTAATACCCCGAGAGCCCAGAGAAGGGTAGTATATATCGAGGATAAGTAAGGAAGGAAACAACACCAGTTGGATACCTTTTGGGATGAATGTTGGCAAAGAACTCCCAAGTTAAGCGTGCTTGACCTGGGGTAATCCAATGATGGGTGACCCCCCTAGGAAGTTCGCGTAGGCCCATTAGGGTAAGTTGTTTCGATCCTTCCTATCGCTTGATACAGGATGTTACAGGTGGTATCAGAGCCGACCCTTGGCGAAGGCGGTCCAATGAGGACGGGGAGTGGCGTTGGGGCGCGAGGCCTGATCAATGAGCGGCTCCTGGCAAGCTTCTAGGATGGTAGCCTCCAAAAGGGAGAAGGTCTAGGACTAGTTGTAAGGTCGCATGACGAGAACGTCATGTGCTCAAGGGGGGAGAATGTAATACCCCGAGAGCCCAAAGAAGGGTAGTATATATTGAGGATAAGTAAGGAATGAAACAACACCAGCTGGATACCTTTTGGGCTGAATGTTGGCAAAGAACTCTCAAGTTAAACGTGCGTGAGCTGGGGTAATCCAATGATGGGTGACCCCTTTGGGAAGTTTGCGTAGGCCCATTATGGTAAGTTGTTCTGGTCCTTCCTATCGCTTGATACGGGATGTTACATACATAATATATAGCAAAGTCAGGGCATGACAACATGATAAAATCATTTACTTAAAATCTGGGTTTATGGTAAAACCACTCTCAAGTCATAACCGTTTGCATGAAATTTATATTCAGTTTGGTAGGACCACTCACCTTAATTTTGCTTTTCGGGATTTCTCAAAGAACATGCTGACCTAAAAATTGTGCAAATCTCCAAATCCCATGACTAACTTTCTTCCTAATTGATAGATATCCAAGAAAATCAATATTTCTAATTTTGCTAAATTTATCCATAATTTTTCTCTATTTTTCTCCCACTTTCCCGTCCATAATTCAAAAATAAATAGCTCTTCATATAATTTCCCAAATATTACTCCACCATAAATCCTAAGATATTTTTCTAAAAATAATAAAAAAAATTTAAAAATTTCCCACCTGTCATGCGCCCCTACAGGCTGACCTATGTCCCTAAAAAGTTGACTGGTGCATGAAGCCCACGCGTCGATCGTCTTCCTTGATTTTTTGATCGCCGGCAGTGCTTCGATCTTAGATGCCCTGAATCGACTAAAACTAGTATGACTCCGGCGGCTTTTCTCGAACTTAGGCCACCTTCGAACACCTCTCAAATAACCTCGAAAGCCTCTCAAATTTTCCAGAAATGAACCTCTGTCACTCAAAAACAAAAGCCCCTTATCCAAGACTTTCGAATCACTCTCAAACTTGCATGATTGGAAGTTTAATTTCTTAAAGATTTTGGCCACCCCTGAACCCCTATTTATACTCGATTCCTAGCCAAAAATGAGACATATGTTGGTCCTAATGATGGCAGATATATCCCAAGAGGGGGGGTGAATTGGGATTCCTATAAATTTTTCGATAATTAGAACAATGGTTGATGACAGAATACTATGTTTCGAAATATAGATTGTATGTTTCGAAATATACTTTCCTATTTTGCTTGATTCAAAATCTTTTGGCTTGTATTTCAAAATAACGATCTTTGACAAAGATGATTTACATAAGTAAGACTGTACCAAAGGAGTTTGGGATCAAAGATAGATACATATGTATATGTATAAGCTTATGCTTACGGAAAATATGTTTTAGACTTTGATGACAATTCTTATGCTTCAAAGAAAACTTGTTTTAGCTTCTGAAAACAATTCTTTTGAAATCTTGAGCAATGAATAATAAGCAAGCAAAACAATAAATTTGGTGCACACAAGATATATAGTGGTTCGGCACCCCACCTAATCTACTACCTTCAAGCTTACCCACTTGAAGGATTTTTCAATCCCAATCACTTTTACTAGTGATCAACCACAACAAGGGTTTTACCAGGGTTCACCCCAAAAACTTGTACAATGAGTTTTTACGAGCTCAACTCAAACCCTACACTAAGTGAGTTTTAGGCTCAACTCAAACCTTTCACCACAATTAGTTTTAGGCTAAACACAAACCTTGCAACATTAACAAGATAAATAAAGTTTTATCTTTTACAGCGCAAAGAGCAATAAATGCCATACCGGTAGATGTACAAACCTTTGTACCAGCTGTAATACCCGGTATTACATGGTATTGAAAATAAATAAATTTGGATTATTTGGTCGGGACCTCGGGTGGTCCGGGAAGCCCAAGGGTCAATATCGAGAAATTAATTAATAAAATTTTTAAATTGGCGGCTGGGAGTGCCTCGGGACTTAGATGTCCAGGGAAGAGGGCAAGAGATTGATAAGCGTCTTGAGATGAGATTAATGACGCTGTAAGCAGTCCGACCGAAAATAATTTTTGGAATAAATTCTGTATAAGCCTGAATGGGTGCCAATACCGAATAGTCAGAGGGGACCTCCTGGAAGTTGAGGAGACCCTAGGGGTGGTTCGATTTTCTGATTAAGGCAACCCTTAAGTGTATACGGGTCAATTAAAGGTCCCGTGCAGGCGCAGGGATGAAATCGGTATTTTGAGTAAATGCTGGTTATTAATTTTTGAAGAAATCGAGTTGGGAGTGGCTTGATGATAATTAATTTAAGCCTTAGAGGGTCTAAGTGCTATTATTAAAATCCCAAGTGTAATTAAATTTCCTTAATTGTAATTATGGAGATTTAGAGGGATTAAATAGTAATTTATGTGTTTATATATAAGTATATATATATGTATGCGATTACGTGAGTCCTGGGGAGATTTCAAAATTCAAAATTTAAAATAGAGAGGGAGAATGAGAGATCGAAATTGAGGGAGAGTGAATGCGAGGGTGAGCTCGCGAAAGAGAGAGCGAGAGAGCAATGCCGAGAGGGGGAAATGGCCGAGCTCGGCCATGGAAGTGGCAGCTTTGAGCTACTGTTGAAATGGCCGAGGCTGAGGCGGCCATGGAAGCCGAATAGAAGCAACGTCGTCGGCGATCGAGGCAAGCAGCGGTGGCGCACGATGGCTTGGCTGAGGTGGAGGCACGCGGTGGTGCACCAGGAGCTCCGAACGCTGGCAATGGCGGTCGCGCACAGCGGTGGCTCTGTGCGCGTAAGCCGGCGATGACGGAAGGCGTGGGATGCCGCGGTGGTGGCCGCGATGCAGGCTGCCGTGCGAGGCAGAGCTGAAATGACCGACGGAGGCAAGCGGACCAGCAGCGGTCGAAGGTGCGAGCAGGGTCGGCCATGGCGGTTCCAGCGGCTGCGGAGCGCGCAGGGGGCCAGCTGGTTGGTGCTCGCGATGGCGTCGGCCAGTGGCAGCGGTTGCGGAGCTTGCTATGTTGACCGGAGGTAGGTGTGGCGGGCGTCGGAGCCAGGCTTGGCGGCGGCGTGCGCAGGCGGCGCGCAGCGAAGAAGAAGGAGGAACAGGAGCCATGCGCGCTGGAGAAAGAAAATGAAGAATAAAAGAAAAAGAAAAAAAAAAGAAAATTCTGAAAAATCTAGAAAAATAGGGGAAAAATCCCGAAAAATTCTAGAAAATTGGGGAAAAGTCCTAGAAATTATATTGAGGCTCGTAGAGCATACCGGAAGCTCGAGAATGGGATTTCGAGCATGTGATGGTAGCTCGGGAAGCAACGTCGGCATGGGCGATTGGCCGATTTTTCCTTCCAATTGAATAAGGTAATTAATTATTTCTTTTAAATTAATTGAGGTAAATTAATTTAATTATTTTCATTATACGAGATATTGAATTATGTAGTATTAGTTGGATTAAACCCTATGTGGGGGTTATTTGAAATTAGTTAATGGATGATTTTGGTGATGTGCGGCGTAGTTGACGGCATTGGTTTAATGCCGGAGGTTAATGGAGTTGGGATTTTTGTGTGATTGGTATTTAGGTTCAACCGGGGAGGCGGTGATCCTAGAAGAGCTCGGAGTTCGGGTTGGCGTTCTCACCGAGGCAGGAATGAGGCTTCGAGCCAGGTAACGGACGGCCCATGTGGAGGTGGCCTTGCAAGTTGGTAAATGTGTTTGATAATGTTTTTATGTTGCATTGGCATGTAGTGGTTATATCTTGTGTGATGCAAGACCTAGTGGACCAATGGCCATATGGAGGACTAGTGTGGTGGGGGCTGATAGGTTAATGCCTCAAACCTTAGCGGGTTGTGAGGATGTGTGAGCCTAGCCTCATTTGCATGCATTGGCATACATAAACATGATTATATTCATATTTACATGCATTGCACCCTTACTGAGTCTTTATGACTCATGAGGTTTTACTTCATGTGTAGATGATGCAAGTCCAAATGCAAGCAGGGATGGCGCCGGGAGGTCGTTGTGGCAACTAGCTGAGTTGCCCGAGTTATATATTTTTAATATTGCTTGTATGTAGCCAGGGGGCGTGGTGTATGTATAACCTTGTGAGTAAATGTCCGTGTTATTGAGCTTAAATGTATTTAATTGTGTAATCATCATAGTGTGATAGATGATTGTGAGATTGCTTGTTGAATGTGGCATAATTGGTAAAGCCAAGTTTCAGACCGAGTCAAGATCAGCAAGGTATGTTCTCATAAATCCCCAATACTCAGCGAAGTGTTTGTATGCTAGCCTTGTGCCTGGGTCACCTCTAGCTTGCTATGGGGTGTGTAACACCCCCTCTCCTAGAACTGCCCGAGAAGAGGTGCTACCGGAAAAATAAAATAAACTGGCTGATAATCTGAAATCTGATACCATGACTGAACATCTCAATCAATTGGAATAAAAACTCTTAGTCAATACAAACTGAAATGCATAAACTCTTACTGAGGGACAATCCCTCAACTGAAATATAAAATAAGATCTAATCTAAGAAAACTCTATAGAACTCAACAGACTCCCAGACATCTTTTATCTTGAGCGGCTCCACGTACACACACTACTGAACACTGCTGCTAGGCCCCACATCTGATACTCCCCTGCTAGAACCTGGAGGGGTGAAGAGTACAAGGTGAGCTACAAAAGCTCAGCAAGTAATAAGCTGGAAAGAATACTGAAGCTGAATCGAAGAATATCGATACTGATAAATAACTGACTAAACTTGTACTGTATAATCACTGTCTGATTGCATTCATAAAAATGTAATGCACATAAATTGTAAACTAAATGCAGGTATGCAACTTTGGCTCATAGGCCCACATAATCTGATAATACATACCTGTCTGATCTGAAACCTGCATACATAAAAACTGTAAGCACATACTGTGGGCAAAGCCCCTAGCCCCCTGGTTGCCACCAGGCGAGCAACTCATAAACTGAGCTGAAACTGAAACTGATGGGATCCCCGCGGACAGGCCGCCTAGCGCGCATAATGCAATGCAATGCTCACATAAATGCTGGCACACGATATGTAGTGCTCCATATAAAGTCATGCTCAATGCTCATACCAAAATGTATGCACATAATCTCACAAAATAATGCTGATCATGTCAAAATAAAATAATATTGAACATGATATGATCTTCATCTATATATTGGAATACAAAGATTCTATGAATTATGATTTATGGTATGGGTATGATTAACTTGTCATGTTCTGGCTTATGAATTCAATGTTGGAAGGTATTGAATACATTGATTGAATTAAACTTGAATTAGGACTCACTGGAAGCTAAATTAGATTTTTGGAAAAGTCATCCGGATATCAGAAAGGATATCAGGATAAGAAGAAAGACATCCAGATATGAAGAAGGCTCATCCGGATACACTGACATTCAAAGAAGAAGCTATTCGGATATGCTGGGAAGCATTCGGATATGAACTAGGACATCCGGATATGATTTTGGTCCTCCGGATATCTCACTGATGCATTCAGATATAACTGGGGACTATTCGAATGAAAAATTCAACTTTTGAGGGAGGCATCCAGATATCAAGCGAGACATCTGGATATTATCTTGACCTTTTCGGATGTATAAACAAACCATTCGGATATCATACTTGAAGAACTTTAGATACATCCGGATACGATACAAGGTATCCGGATATTAGAACTTAGAGTAATAGAACTTGCAATCCAAAATGGATAAGGATTAATAGAACTTGCAATCCAAAATGGATAAGGATTACTGGAACTTGCAATCCAAAATGGATGAGGATTAATAGAACTTGCAATCCAAAATGGATAAGGATTACTGGAACTTGCAATCCAAAATGGATGAGGATTAATAGAACTTGCAATCCAAAATGGATGAGGATTAATAGAACTTGCAATCCAAAATAGATAAGGATTAATGAAACTTGCAATCCAAAATGGATAAGGATTACTGGAACTTGCAATCCAAAATGGATGAGGATTAATAGAACTTGCAATCCAAAATAGATAAGGATTAATGAAACTTGCAATCCAAAATGGATAAGGATTACTGGAACTTGCAATCCAAAATGGATGAGGATTAATAGAACTTACAATCCAAAATGGATGAGGATTAATAGAACTTGCAATCCAAAATGGATGAGAATTAATGGAACTTGCAATCCAAAATGGATCAGGATTAATAAAACTTGCTCATAACTTCACTGTTATATGCATATATATATATATACATCTCTGCTTACTGATATAAAATCTGAGAACTCAATGAAGAACTGGAATAATCTGAAAAACTGATATGAACCTGTAATGGAATGGATTACAGGAAGAATACTTGCCTGATAGAACTCTTTGATCGAACCTTGGAGCGATCCTGAAGACTCTAGCAAGCCTCTGCTATCTCTTGGCCTTTCTGTTCTTCACATAATGTGAAGAAAAGCTAAGCTATGGGCTCTATATATAGACATAGAGGCCCAATTGAACTTGGAGACTCTCAAAACCTTCTCCTATTAGGACTAGGAGACTCTTAATCCAAATCCATCTCATACATGTATTCTCATTCTTCTTTAAATACATAGTCCCACTTAATTAATAATAATACAAAAATTATTATTAAAACTCTCCAATAATAATAAAACTCCAAAATCACCTTCATGCCCTTGCATTTAATTTCCAAAATAAATAACTAGAATTAAATGCTCTTTAAATGCTATTTATATACTATTCTCTCAATTAAAAATCTAAATTGCCACCTTGGCAAATTCCTTTAACTCAAACATTAAAAAGAAATAAATGCTATTCTTTTTCCTTCAAAATCTCTAAATTGCCACATTAAATAATTAATTGGCAAAATCGCTTAATCAAATACTTCAACAATTAAATCATTCTTGAATAAATACTGGACCCTCTAATGGGTCGTTACAATTTCTCCCCTCCTTAAAAGAATTTGGTCCTCCAAATTCGTACCTGGTTACTCAAACAACAAAGGGGTAAAGTTCCTTATCTCTTCTTCTAATTCTCATGTCACCTCTTCCGACAAGTGACGTTGCCATTGCACTTTTACAAGAGGAATTGATTGATCCCTCAAAATCCTTTTTTTTTTTCACTCTAGAATATTGATAGGCATCTCTTCATAAGACACATCTTCTCTAACTTCAAGAGTCTGAAAATCAATCACAAGCTGAGGATCTGGCACATACTTCCTCAACATCGAAACATGAAACATGTTATGAACATAAAACAACTGAGGTGGCAAAGCTAACACATATGCCAAAGTCCCTATCAGTCTCAAAATCTCAAACGGACCAATGTAACGAGGACTAAGCTTCCTTGTTACGCCAAATCTGCAAACTCCTTTAATAGGCATGACCCTTAACCAAGCATGGTCACCTACCTTAAACTTGAGGTCTTGATGTCACTTATCTGCATAGCTCTTCTGTATATCTTGGGCTATTTTCATTATAGCTTTGATAACTCGAATCTTTTTTGATGCCTGCTCAATAATTTCAGGACATAATAAAGCCTTATCACCAATCTCTTCCCAACATATTGGCGATCGACATGGTCGCCCATACAAAGCCTCTTACGGACATTCCAATACTTGAATAGAAACTATTATTATAGGCAAATTTTACCAAAGGTAGATACTCATCCCAACTACCTTGAAAGTCTAGAACATAAGTTTTCAACATGTCTTCAAGAATCCTAATAGTCCTCTCTGACTGGCTATTTGTCTGCGGATGAAATACTGTATAAACTTCAACTAAGATCCCAATGCTTCATGCAAAGCTCCCCAAAAATGAGAATTAAAATGAGGATCTTGATCTGATACAATGCTGGATGAAACATCGTGTAACTTCACGATCTCCTCAATATAAATTCTTGCAAATCTATTCAATGGATAAACCTTCTTAATGGGCAGAAAATGGGTTAATTTAGTCAGCTGTCAATAATCACCCATATAGCATCATAGCCTCTAGTAGTCCTGGGTACCCATCACAAAATCCATAGCAACATTACCCCATTTCCACTTTGGAATAGGTAATGGAAGTAATAAACTTGCGGCTTTCTAACGCTCCACTTTATCTTTCTGGCATACTGAACACTGTGAAACATATCTACCTACATCTTTCTTCATACCACTCCACCAATACTGACGCTTAAGGTCCTGGTGCATTTTCGCAACACCTAAATGGTATAACAACTTTTAAGTGCCAAAATCTCTTACCTAAGATTTCCATCATCGGGTATACAAATATGTTCCTGAAATAAGAGTATACCATCACTCCGTAGAGTATATCCCAAAGGAGAAAGTTTCTTAATATCTGCTAAAATCTACGCCAACTTCTCATCTTTTGATTGTTGGTTCTTGAGTAAAACAAATAACTTGGGTTGTATTCTCATGTAAGCACAACTCATCACTGTACTATCCTCTGGGGCTGAAATAGATAGAGCATTCAATTTTTTGTTTTTTCAAATAACTTCCATTCTTGAACCATCATTGTAGCTATAAAAGCTCATCGCCTACTCAAGGCATCGGCTACTACATTAACCCTTCTTGGATGATATAGAATCTCATAGTCGAAGTCTTTAAATAACTCGACACAACGTCTTTTTCTCATGTTCAATTCTTTCTGGGATAAGAGATAATGTAGACTCTTATGATCTCTATAAATCTCAACCTTCTCACCATATAAATAGTGTCTCCATATCTTTAATGCAAATACTGCCACTATCAACTCTAAATCATGAGTAGGGTAGTTCACCTCGTGTTTCTTCAATTGTCTGGAAGCATAAGCATTAACTGGACCCTCTTACATCAATACACATCCCAATCCTAATGGGAAGCATTACTGTAAATGGAATATTTCTCTCCACTTCTTGGTATAGCTAAAACTGGTGTAGTAGTTAACTTCTACTTTAATTCTTTGAAAGCACGTTCACACGCGTCATTCCATTCCAACTTCTCTCATTTCCTTGTTATCTTAGTCATAGGGGAAGATAAACGAACAAACCCCTCAATAAATCGCCTATAATAACCTGCAAGTCCCAGAAAACTACATATCTCAGTCACTGTCGTCGGCCTCAGCCAATCCATAACTGCTTTAGTCTTGTCTAGATCTACTGAAATGCCATCTCCAAACACCACGTGGCCTAGAAATCCAATCTGAGTGAGCCAGAACTCACACTTACTAAACTTGACATACAGTTGCTCTTCTCTAAGCCTCTACAGTTCCAAAGTAAAATGCTCTGTATACTCATCTACACTGGGTGAGTAGACTAGGATGTCATCGATGAAGACAATAATGAAACAATCTAGGTACTCACCTAGAACTCGATTCATCAAATCTATGAAAACAACTGGAGCATTCGTTAACCCAAATGGCATCACCACAAACTCATAGTGTCCATAGTGAGTCCTGAAAGCAATCTTCTGAATATCATTATCTCTGACTCGCAGCTGGTGGTATCCTGATATCAAATCTATCTTCGAGAATACCTTAGCTCCTCACAACTGGTCTAATAAATCATCCACTCGACGTAAAGGATACTCGTTCTTCACTGTCACCTAATTCAACTTGCAATAATCTATGAACAACCTTAAAGATCCATCTTTCTTCCTTACGAACAATACTGGTGCACCCTCATGGGGATGAACTAGGTTAGATAAAACCCTTTTTTCTATTAATTCTTCTAACTGGGCTTTCAACTCCTTTAGCTCATTAGGTGCCATTCGATATGGAGCCTTAGAGATAGGAAGTGTACCAAGCAATAACTCAATAGTAAACTTTGCTCCTCTCTGAGAAGGTAATCCTGATAATTCATTAAGGAAACATCTGAGAAATCTTGTACTACTGGCACCTCAAACAAGTTCCTCTTGCTTCCCTCATCCGAGGTAACAAAAACTAGGTAAACTTCACATCTATCATGCATCAACTTCTCTACTTTCATCACTGAGATCATAGGAATCGTAGCCATAGGCTTAACTCCTTTATATATCTGAACTGGCTGTCGAGGTAGATCAAATTCAATAATCTTCTATCGACGGTCAACTCTTGCATAATGCTATGACAATCAATCCATGACAAGGATCAAATCAAAATTTCTAACATCAAGAATTTCTAAGTCTCCAAATAACTTCTTATTATGTACCTCGATCTTGCAATTCTCAAACATTTCTCTTGATAGCATATGCTTGCTGAACTACTGTGGCATGATCCACACTCTGAGCTCCTCCAAAAGCGTGGCAAATATCAACACGCAATCCTCTCTGAGATTTAATAGCCTTCTTAGCTTTAGTGGACACTAACTCTGAGGCCTATCTAGTCAAGGCTGTAAACTCTCCCTCACCTTGGGCCACTGTCTTGGTACCTTACACTAACTCAACGAACTCAAAAACTTTCTAGTCCTTGACCCATGCTGGGTAATAAGCGTCATTGAACACTTGTTAAAATTCGACCCATGTGGGTTCTTGATTAGCAAACCTTTGGCGGACAGTCTTCCACCATCTCTTAGCATCGCCTCTAAATAAGAATGTGTTATGTCGCACTCGGCGATCATCTGTACCATCGATAGCATCCAATTCTCAACTGCTGCTGCATATGTGCCTCCGTGGAACGCTGGTGGTCGAAAGGCCATGAAATCCTTTAATAGCTGGCTCCCTGTATCTGCCTCCACAACTAGAGTTGTTGGAGCGACTGACTTATCGCCTCTACTACCTCCTAC
Source organism: Diospyros lotus (assembly GCF_014633365.1). Taxonomy (NCBI): domain Eukaryota; kingdom Viridiplantae; phylum Streptophyta; class Magnoliopsida; order Ericales; family Ebenaceae; genus Diospyros; species Diospyros lotus. The sequence goes on from NC_068342.1 coordinate 23,693,835, forward strand.
TTCTTGGGGAACTTGTGATTCCCTTACCTGATTAGTAACTAGGGTATCTACCACCCTTATCAATCTTGCTAATATACCTTGCATCTCGACCATTCCTTATCGTAGATCACTACTAGACTCCCCTGGCAAATCAGGCGTGGATACTGGAACTTCAACTAGAATAGAAATAGCCTGACTGCGAGTACGGGACCGTCATCTTCTATTATTCATCTTTTTGCATCACCACTTAGGGTTAGAATACTACTAATTGGGCCAACATATCTAATTGATGGACACAAGTCCTAACTCAACCCGACATCCTATGTGTGTACGGGAGACTCCTCAAAACACTGCTCTGATACCAATACTGTAACACCCCCTCTCCTAGAACTGCCCGAGAAGAGGTGCTACCGGAAAAATAAAATAAACTGGCTGATAATCTGAAATCTGATACCATGACTGAACATCTCAATCAATTGGAATAAAAACTCTTAGTCAATACAAACTGAAATGCATAAACTCTTACTGAGGGACAATCCCTCAACTGAAATATAAAATAAGATCTAATCTAAGAAAACTCTATAGAACTCAACAGACTCCCAGACATCTTTTATCTTGAGCGGCTCCACGTACACACACTACTGAACACTGCTGCTAGGCCCCACATCTGATACTCCCCTGCTAGAACCTGGAGGGGTGAAGAGTACAAGGTGAGCTACAAAAGCTCAGCAAGTAATAAGCTGGAAAGAATACTGAAGCTGAATCGAAGAATATCGATACTGATAAATAACTGACTAAACTTGTACTGTATAATCACTGTCTGATTGCATTCATAAAAATGTAATGCACATAAATTGTAAACTAAATGCAGGTATGCAACTTTGGCTCATAGGCCCACATAATCTGATAATACATACCTGTCTGATCTGAAACCTGCATACATAAAAACTGTAAGCACATACTGTGGGCAAAGCCCCTAGCCCCCTGGTTGCCACCAGGCGAGCAACTCATAAACTGAGCTGAAACTGAAACTGATGGGATCCCCGCGGACAGGCCGCCTAGCGCGCATAATGCAATGCAATGCTCACATAAATGCTGGCACACGATATGTAGTGCTCCATATAAAGTCATGCTCAATGCTCATACCAAAATGTATGCACATAATCTCACAAAATAATGCTGATCATGTCAAAATAAAATAATATTGAACATGATATGATCTTCATCTATATATTGGAATACAAAGATTCTATGAATTATGATTTATGGTATGGGTATGATTAACTTGTCATGTTCTGGCTTATGAATTCAATGTTGGAAGGTATTGAATACATTGATTGAATTAAACTTGAATTAGGACTCACTGGAAGCTAAATTAGATTTTTGGAAAAGTCATCCGGATATCAGAAAGGATATCAGGATAAGAAGAAAGACATCCAGATATGAAGAAGGCTCATCCGGATACACTGACATTCAAAGAAGAAGCTATTCGGATATGCTGGGAAGCATTCGGATATGAACTAGGACATCCGGATATGATTTTGGTCCTCCGGATATCTCACTGATGCATTCAGATATAACTGGGGACTATTCGAATGAAAAATTCAACTTTTGAGGGAGGCATCCAGATATCAAGCGAGACATCTGGATATTATCTTGACCTTTTCGGATGTATAAACAAACCATTCGGATATCATACTTGAAGAACTTTAGATACATCCGGATACGATACAAGGTATCCGGATATTAGAACTTAGAGTAATAGAACTTGCAATCCAAAATGGATAAGGATTAATAGAACTTGCAATCCAAAATGGATAAGGATTACTGGAACTTGCAATCCAAAATGGATGAGGATTAATAGAACTTGCAATCCAAAATGGATAAGGATTACTGGAACTTGCAATCCAAAATGGATGAGGATTAATAGAACTTGCAATCCAAAATGGATGAGGATTAATAGAACTTGCAATCCAAAATAGATAAGGATTAATGAAACTTGCAATCCAAAATGGATAAGGATTACTGGAACTTGCAATCCAAAATGGATGAGGATTAATAGAACTTGCAATCCAAAATAGATAAGGATTAATGAAACTTGCAATCCAAAATGGATAAGGATTACTGGAACTTGCAATCCAAAATGGATGAGGATTAATAGAACTTACAATCCAAAATGGATGAGGATTAATAGAACTTGCAATCCAAAATGGATGAGAATTAATGGAACTTGCAATCCAAAATGGATCAGGATTAATAAAACTTGCTCATAACTTCACTGTTATATGCATATATATATATATACATCTCTGCTTACTGATATAAAATCTGAGAACTCAATGAAGAACTGGAATAATCTGAAAAACTGATATGAACCTGTAATGGAATGGATTACAGGAAGAATACTTGCCTGATAGAACTCTTTGATCGAACCTTGGAGCGATCCTGAAGACTCTAGCAAGCCTCTGCTATCTCTTGGCCTTTCTGTTCTTCACATAATGTGAAGAAAAGCTAAGCTATGGGCTCTATATATAGACATAGAGGCCCAATTGAACTTGGAGACTCTCAAAACCTTCTCCTATTAGGACTAGGAGACTCTTAATCCAAATCCATCTCATACATGTATTCTCATTCTTCTTTAAATACATAGTCCCACTTAATTAATAATAATACAAAAATTATTATTAAAACTCTCCAATAATAATAAAACTCCAAAATCACCTTCATGCCCTTGCATTTAATTTCCAAAATAAATAACTAGAATTAAATGCTCTTTAAATGCTATTTATATACTATTCTCTCAATTAAAAATCTAAATTGCCACCTTGGCAAATTCCTTTAACTCAAACATTAAAAAGAAATAAATGCTATTCTTTTTCCTTCAAAATCTCTAAATTGCCACATTAAATAATTAATTGGCAAAATCGCTTAATCAAATACTTCAACAATTAAATCATTCTTGAATAAATACTGGACCCTCTAATGGGTCGTTACAGGGTGAGCTGAAGAGAGGTGAAGCTCACTCGGGTTTCGGGTCTTGGTTCGCTGGAGTTTTCTTATTTGAGTTGGGACCGATTCTTGAGTAGAGCGAAGGTAAGGACGAAGCCTAGTTCCCACCTAGGGCGTTTCTTGTTGAAACATAGTCCAACCCTTCAGTTGTGGTTGTCGAGTGAGTAATCCGGTCGATTATTTACTGGTGGCGCCAGTAAGTGGGAACGGGTCGTTACAGTTGGTATCAGAGCATGGCTAGTTGTATGAGTAGGGAAGGCTAGCGTGCTTAAGTGTTAAGTACGGTCGGTTAAGTGATTAATGTGAGTAATTGCCAGAGTTTTGGAATAGAGGATGTCTAACATGATTTGAATGTAAGTCGAAATGTCTTAACTACTGAGTTGGGGTCAAGAATAATTGATTTGAAATTTTGAGATTTCAATGTACGATTGGTCTGATAACTTTGAAAGTTGGGCATGTGATCTGAGGACCCTAAGGGATTTGGTCGAGTCATTGAGGCCTGCAATGGTTTGAATCGTATGTTGGGATATTCCTGTTCTAGGGATGAGAAAATACCCTGGATTGAGATGATATACCTGAGGGTTGAACAAAGAAGAACCGAAAACCCGAGTATGGGTGTTGGTATCAAGAAATCTCGAATGTGGCATTTCGGGGATATGAAGTGTTTTAAGGATGAGAACTCCTTGAAATGGAAGTGTTGAGGCTCGTGTGGGGACACGAAGCCGAGGCCTGACTAGTCCGGGAGGGAACTAGTGGAGGGTCCCTATGTTAGGGATTTGCCGAGCATGTTCAAGGGAATAAAGTTGTCCCTTGGAAGTGGTGCAGTAAGTCTTGTGCGCTTGAGATGTAGTGAGCTAAAGTGGAAGCTAGCTCGAAGCTCAAGGAAAAGATTCGACATCAAGTGATGTAATTGCATTGTTATTATGATCCCAGTAGGGATGTGCCTAGGGTATGAGTAAACCCTAGTTGGTTACATGATGAGACGAGGTCTATCCTTGGGAATGATAGGCGTGTGGCAAGTGGATCCTAGCGGGCGTTTGCATGAGATGGAAGTCCCAAGAGAGTCGAGCTGGAATCCTAGGGAATCCAGATTGGGATTATGGAGTTGGGATTGTTAGTGTAGGTGCTCTAGACCTAATCAGATTGGGCATGTTGTACACTGACAATTGTAATCATGTTATTATTTGAATAAGGAGTTATTCAAATTCACAAGAAGTCATTCTATTAGTTTCTTGTTATTATTGTAATAACCGAATGAAACTAGATAGAAGTCCATATGATGTATACTGTGAATAATCTATAAAGATGTGAGATGATGCATCACAGTTTATAGACATCATTAAACGTCCCAAGTCGTAGCAATGTCAAGAATGGACATTGACAATTGCGGTAAGACTTGTATGTGCTATGTTTTTGCTATGTGATAGCAATGGGGGTCTCACACCCATAGGCATGGGGATGCCTAGACAAGTACATAGGTGACTAATGTTGGAGAACGTGTCACTGGACATGACTCGCCATGAGAATCCATTTTGGTTAAATGTTGATGGAATTCTCATACGAGATGGGTGTAACTAATCCTTGGACCTGAGGTTGTCACGGTCATCTCATAAGAAGACCGGTATGCTTTGACATCGTTTCGATGGGCCTAGACAAAGGCTGCACGTGGGCGATCGTTGGGTATATCATGAGGCTTATGGAGATGGGTGCATAGCCAAGATGGGACTCGTCTATCCCTTGATAGAGGATGATGTATCTAAGGCGCATTCGGTGGATATTCACTTTAAATCCATGGCCATGGTGAAAGAGATCAATAAGGAGTTATTGATTCACTTTCTATTAAGTGAAGATATCCGAAAGACCGAAGAAAACTCATGTGATCATTATCAAGCAACACATCGCCATACTTGAGATCACATAAGATGCATTGACGAGAGGATCGTATTACACGGTAACCATGCTCGTGAAAGGTTATTTGCGGATTATGAATCCTTCTGAATAATTGGGTAGGCATGATGCCTTGCTAGAGGCCAATCTTGTCTTATGTGTTCGTACCGACACATTGCCAACATATTCGGAAGCCTAATGAGTCATACGCAATAGGCACGGTCCCTGGCTTAAACTAGGAGAGTGGACGTATGGTTAAGTGGGACACTTCGGCAAGAAGTTGTGCCGTCGTAGGTTCTCACAGGAAAAGAACAAATAGACGTAATGACGTCGATATGACGAGGAGTCGTCATAATGGAAAGAGTTTCCTAAAAATGGCATTTGATTAAATTAGGAAGGAGTTTCTAATTTAATGATTTTCTATTTGTTGGAGTGGCAAATAGGAAATAAAATATTTTTGGGCTTAAGTTAATATTTGGACTAAATTAGATTTGGGTCAAATATTAAATTAAATATTATATTTGGACTAAATTGGATTTGGGCCAAATATTAAAATAAATATTATATTTGGACTAAATTATATTTGGGCCAAATATTAAATATTATATTTGGACCAAATTAGATTTGGGCCAAATATTAAATAAAATATATTTGGGCTTGAATTAGATTTGGGCCATAATATTTTATTTAACCTATAAAAGGATTGGGCCATTTAATTATATTTCTAGTTGGACTAGAATAAGCCCACTTATGATTCTAATTAAATTAGAATTAATGGGCTAGCCCAATCCATTAGGGTTTTAGAAACCCTAGGATATTTCATTATAAATATCCTTTTATAGGTTGCCCATTATAGATGTGATTTTTGGTGTCGTTTTTCAAGAGTTGAAAAATGCATTGCCGTTCACTCTTCCCCGTTTCTTTTGGCATCGATTTGAAACGTGGGTGTTCTTTTACCGTCCATACACAAGCCGCGCAAAGGAGAAGGAGCTAGCACTCCTATTCCGCTCTCCTTGCCAACGGACGCGTGCCGCGTATCACGAGTTAGAGGCCGGACGCTTGGACGGCTCGAATCCGCGAACGACTCGATAATCTAAAGGTTAGATTTATTTATTTGTTTGTGAATGATTTGATTTCGACGTTGATCCAATAGCCGGGATCGGGGTAAGGTTCAAAATTTTTGAACTACGCTGCTTGCCCCGTAGCGATCTTGCTTTACTTTCAGGGCATGCGTTGATATGCGTGTGAGAGCCTTTGGGTTAGAAGTCCTAGTTGTGAAGGGCCAAATGACCGTTCATGTGATTGATGGATGAGAGGCCAATCAAAACTCTCGTTATGACGCTTGGGGTCTGGTGGGACACCTAAGGTCGGGAGACGAGAGGTGAATAAACCCCCATTATAAAGCTTGGGGTCTTGATGACGCCTAAGGTCTCGAGACCCTTGATGGGAGATGAGGAGGTCACCCAATGAAGGGTATGAACGAGTATGTGGTTCGAGGGCAATGAGTGTGTGACAATAGGACATCCATAGGCTATACGGGCAATGGAAATACCAACTTTGGATGCCATGTGGGCAGGGACATGGTGAGCAATGTAGAAGCCCTGAATTTTATAATTCCAAGTTATGGAAGCCCGTGCGAGGCGTGCGGGAAGGCTAGGCTGGGCGTAGTGACTAAATGCACTGTGGGTGTGCAAGGAGAGACGAGAGGTCTCGATTTACCTGGAGGGTAATGGTAGGTGCTTTATGGTTATGGGTGCCGGAGATTGAGGTATGATCTCGTGGGGAAAGTGTTAGTGTAGGTGCTCTAGACCCAATCAGATTGGGCATGTTGTACACTGACAATTGTAATCATGTTATTATTTGAATAAGGAGTTGTTCAAATTCACAAGAAGTCATTCTATTAGTTTCTTGTTATTATTGCAATAACCAGATGAAACTAGATAGAAGTCCATATGATGTATACTGTGATTAATCTATAAAGATGTGAGATGATGTATCACAGTTTCTAGACATCATTAAATGTCCCAAGTCGTAGCAATGTCAAGAATAGACATTGACAATTACGATAAGACTTGTATGTGCTATGTTTTTGCTATGTGATAGCAATGGGGTCTCACACCCATAGGCATGGGGATGCCTAGACAAGTACATAGGTGACCAATGTTGGAGAACGTGTCACTGGACATGACTCGCCATGAGAATCCATTTTGGTTATATGTTGATGGTATTCTCATACGAGATGGGTGTAACTAATCCTTGGACCAAGGTTGTCACGGTCATCTCATAAGAAGACCGGTATGCTTTGACATCGTTTCGATGGGCCTAGACAAAGGCTGCATGTGGGCGATTGTTGGGTATATCGTGAGGCTTATGGAGATGGGTGTATAACCAAGATGGAACTCGTCTATCCCTTGATAGAGGATGATGTATCTAAGGCGCCTTCGGTAGATATTCACTTTAAATCCATGGCCATGGTGAAAGAGATCAATAAGGAGTTATTGATTTACTTTCTAATTAAGTGAAGATATCCGGAAGACTGAAGAAAAACTCATGTGATCGTTATCAAGTAACACATCGCCATACTTGAGATCACATAAGATACATTGACTAGAGGATCGAATTACACGGTAACCATGCTCATGAAAGGTTATTTGCGGATTATGAATCCTTTTGAATAATTGGGTAGGCATGATGCCTTGCTAGAGGCCAATCTTGTCTTATGTGTTTGTACCGACACATTGCCAACATATTCGGAAGCCTAATGAGTCATACGCAATAGGCACGGTCCCCGGCTTAAACCAGGAGAGTGGACGTATGGTTAAGTGGGACACTTCGGCAAGAAGTTTTGCCGTCGTAGGTTCTCACGAAAAAATAACAAATAGACGTAATGACGTCGATATGACGAGGAGTCGTCATAATGGAAAGAGTTTCCTAAAAATGGCAATTAATTAAATTAGGAAGGAGTTTCTAATTTAATAATTTTCTATTTGTTGGTGTGGCAAATAGAAAATAAAATATATTTGGGCTTAAATTAATATTTGGACTAAATTAGATTTGGGCCAAATATTAAATTAAATATTATATTTGGATTAAATTGGATTTGGGCCAAATATTAAAATAAATATTATATTTGGACTAAATTATATTTGGGCCAAATATTAAATATTATATTTGGACCAAATTAGATTTGGGCCAAATATTAAATAAAATATATTTGGGCTTGAATTAGTTTTGGACCATAATATTTTATTTAACCTATAAAAGGATTGGACCATTTAATTATATTTCTAGTTGGACTAGAATAAGCCCACTTAAGATTCTAATTAAATTAGAATTAATAGGCTAGCCCAATCCATTAGGGTTTTAGAAACCCTAGGATATTTCACTATAAATATCCCTTTATGGGTTGCCCAAAATTGAAGTGATTTTTGGTGTCATTTTTCAAGAGTTGAAAAACGTATTGCCGTTCAGTCTTCTCGTTTCTTTTGGCATCGATTTGAAACGTGGGCGTTCTTTTACCGTCCATACACAAGCCGCGCAAAGGAGAAGGAGCTAGCACTCCTATTCCGCTCTCCTTGCCAACGGACGCGTGCCGCGTATCACGAGTTAGGTGCCGGACGCTTGGACGGCTCGAATCCGCGAACGACTCGATAATCTAAAGGTTAGATTTATTCATTTGTTTGTGAATGATTTGATTTCGACGTTGATCCAATCGATGGGATCAGGGTAAGGTTCAAAATTTTTGAGCTACGCTGCTTGCCCCGTAGCGATCTTGCTTTCCTTTCAGTAAGATCATGAGGCCTCAAGAGGAAAAGTGGTTTGAGAGTCTCTTAAGCGATAAGAGATGTGGAGTCCTAAGGAGCGAGGCTCATGGTATGAGCTTGAGGTTATCAAGGCAAGGGTAACCAAGTAAGATGACTTTGGTAAGATGGTGGTGGAACCATCGTAGTTCGGGAAGGCTTTTAGTAGCTTTGATGTTATGGGTGCAGGGCTCAATGTGACAGATCTGATGTTATGGATCGTGTGGCAGAGGACTAACGAGTTGGCCCACGTTGAGGGCAAGTGGCCCATGGGCCTGCGCAAATTAGTGAACTATAGGTGACGGTCAGATGCCGAAGATCTGGAGCAGCACCTTAAGAGGCTTGGTTAGGTGAAATCGATAGTCTCCTATAGGAGATAGGACATCTAGAGTAATCCTAAGGAGGAATCGTGGAACGCGATAATGATCCGATAGATTTTGCCGAGTAGGAAGCTTGGTAAGGATAATGGCTGCGAGCGTGGCAAGGTAGTCATGCTGGGTTCAATATCAAAGGTGTGACTGGAAGGCTGAAAGTCACACTACGGGTGCGAAGCAAATCAGTGATGGGCCTGAGCCATGCTGTTGGAAACTGTTGTTGGGCCAGTGTATGGGAGCAACACGGTAATGATGATTAGGTGTTGGCTCTCCAAAGCACAGGGCAACACGATGGGGAACCAGTGTTGGGCCAGTGTATGGGGGTGACACGGTAATGATGACCAGGTGTTGGCTCGCCTAAAGCACAGGGCAACACAGTGATTATGCAGATGGTCAGGGGCTAAAGATTTGTGAAATGCGGTAGGGTGACGAAAGTTGTGGCCAGTTCCACAACTCAACTGCTAGTAATAAGAGTTGTTAGGGTGTTGCACCCAAGTGGGGTTTAAGCCCTTTATCTCGTTAAAGTAGTGTCAAGGCGATTTAGCGAATGTTTGGGTGTTGTAGCACTTCGAGATGTTTGAGAAAGAAACCCAGGGAAAAGAAACTGGTCTAGCGTGGGAATAACGCTACAGTTGATGCCTACAGTTGACGGGTTTAATGCTAAGGACCATTGGATATAGACGATTAGTTCACAGGAGGGACTGCAGCCCTCTATGTGGAGTAACCTGTCTGCGGTGGAGACGATTAGACGTGAAGACCTGGGGTATGCTGTAGGTTATGTCTGGGCTAGACCTAAATTTCTGTGAGGGTTGAAAAAAAAAAAATCATCGTAGTGCCTTTTGTTGTCTTGGCAGCATGAAGGTTTGTGAATAGATTGAGTGATATCTTGTGGTGTGAAAACAAGACGTGTGGCAAGGCGATGCTCCTTATTAAAGGATGCTAACGCAGTTGTGGTTGAATTTGATCGAAGTTGATCGAATAAATTGAGATGATGGACCCTGTGACCTTGCAGTGATGCAAGAAGATGGGTCAATTGGTGGAGTCGGTAAATGGCTCTAGGATGTTACGTAAGTGTCGTGGAGGGCGAGACTTACGAGTTAGAAACCAACCATGAGATGGGGATATTGAAGCGTGGGAAGGCTTCGAGTAAAGGGATCCCTAATCTTGTGAAGTGAGTTGTGGCAGGCTAAACGTGTGGCTGAGGCATGGTTTGAAATTCGTGAAGGCTTGCAATTGCACGGTTTAGTATTAGTCCTGTTGTGTCGATGCAAAAATGAGGAAGTATCCTTATGTAGCACTGGATGGATTTCCGATTGATGACACAGGATCAGTTGCTAGGTGGTAGCACCTGATGGCAATGGTATGAGCGTGAGGCTCGAAGACTGTGATGAAAAGCCTTATTGATTGACCGTGTACATAAAGGTTCAGCGGGCCTTGGTGGCGGGACCAGGCAAATTTTGAGAAAGGAGATCCAATGTGATAAAGATGATTGGTCAGAGCAGAAATTATGCCACTTGAAGGAGTGCTACTTTGTAGCGGGAGTTATAGAAGGTAGTGCTGGAATGTGGTCAGGGTAGAACTTGAGATGTTCTCCCAAGAGAGGCTAAACATAGAGCAACAGCATGGGATAAACTTCATAAGGCGCTATAACTCTATCAGAATGGATCACCTGGAGAAAGCCATCGTGATGGCAAGTACCTGAGTAGGAAGGTGAGTCTTACGGCATCGTGTGGAAGTGTGAGTTCCACAGTAGGGACAAGGGTGATTTCCAATGGATGGAGTTTATATCGAAGCGGTAGTCGAGAATTGCAAGTGTAGTGCTTGGAGGAAGGTTGCATTGGTTATGAGCTTGGCGATCCGGCTAAAGCTAATCGAGTTGGTTAGATGGAAGATGAGGGCGACTTTAAGATGTTGCCAATGGGTAAAGAGAACTCGAAGAAAGAGCTTATGGGACGAGATTGAATCCCTAGAATGGTGTTTAGGTGATGAAATCACCTGAAAGCTGTGAGTGATACAGCTAGATGGATGCCTTGGAATGTGGGAAATTAATGGGATTTAACCTCGTGGCTAAAAGTTAACGGTTGTGAAAGGAAATCAGCCGGTGGAGCCGATTGGTGACCGGCTAGGGGTAGCCGGTGGCGACCGAAGGCATCGTCCGATGATATTGGCAGCGGCGAGTAGCGGCTGCCATGGTCGGGTGGCGTCGTGAAAGTAATCAGCCGGGGCGTAGGTGGCTCCTGAGTCGCGGTTGCGACTGGATGTGGCGCTAAGCGATGGTAAGAGGTCATCTCAGCTAATGATGATGGCATTAGAGCTAATGTGGTCGCTCACTAAGGTGTGAGCTAATTGAAGCAAAAGTTGTAAGAAGTATGGGAGAAGCCAGAGTCTCTCAGGGTATTGGCTAGCTGCTATAAGCATAGCAAAGTGATATAAGGAAGGCGGCTTAAGAGTGGGGTCGTGCCGGTTGCGTTGAGCAGTGAGATACATGGAGCAGCGAGTCTTTTGAGATGGCATGGTAGTGTCATCGTCGTTGTCAGGGAAAAGATGTCAGGAAGGTTAAAGATAGCCATTTTGCATGGTAAGACCTTGAAGCCGAGTGTGAATGGCCATGAAGGCTGGTGCTTGTGAAATTTCAGATGCAACGACCGTGGAGGGAAAATTCGTTGCTGTTTTGGTGTTGTCCTTGCCGAGGAGGACAAAGGGAACCATTATGCATGGTTTAAATCAGGTGTTTATTGCAGATTGAGAATGAACCTGATTTAAGATGGCTAGAGGTGTCGTGCCTCAAGAGTAAGAGGCTCTGTTGAGAAATGGTGAGATTTGAAAAGTCCCAATGAAATTGAAGCTGGGCGAGTAAATTTGGCTAGAAGATCGCTACAAGAATGGGGGTGTAACCATGTTAGCTTGTTGAGGTGCGGACCAAAGGCACGAGTCATCCTACAGGTGCGATGCAATAAGTGATTGTGCAGATGGTAATAAGCCAATCACTTATGCCACGTACCGTGGGAGATGACGAGGGTCGATTAATGGTTTTGTGACCTTAAGCGAAATGGTAGGATCCTTGACTCACGGTAGGGTTTAATAGCCAAGGTAAGGCCTAGCATGGGGCATGATTGTGAAAGCTGAATTGGGTGAAGTATTGAAGAGGGGTTGCTCAGTGAAGAGTGCCTTGGTATGGGTATGAGACCCCTATAAGCGTGCAATATTGGCCAAAAAGGAAGGCCAATATATTTTGTGTGCTTATGCGAAGAGCTCCTGGTTGGGAGAAAGTCGTGGCCCGAGCGTGGTTAAGCTCGAGGCGAGATTGTGATGGTGAGTGCATCGCCAAGCTCGAGGTGGACTCGAGTAATGCACGTATAGTTGAAATGTGTAAAAGCCTGGCATGGTGCCAGGTATGTCGATTATGCATAATCGTACCGATAAATGAAGGTCGTCTGGTCAAGTAAAAAGACCATGTATGAAATGGTCGAAGTTGGCAGGGTGGGCCAAATGGGTGCTTCCCATGTAGTGCTAGCGTGGTAAGTTGATCGATAATGAGAGATTGCCATGAGGATCAACTCAAGCTATGCACGTGTGTGATTAATGACGGTATGCCATGATAAATGGGTATCTAAGTGTCCTGTGGGCACTAAAGGAAACATTGCGGCTGATGATCAGTGCTAAAACGTTGCTGGTTGGACCAGCGTAAAATCGTGGCCATGTGTGATTTGCAGTTGGAAACGTTGCCGTGTGTGATCGGCGTAAAATCGTGGTAGACTGATCAGTAATGCAATGTTAGTGAGAGTTGTTTCGGTTGATGCGAAAAAGGGGAAATGGGAAGAAAACTTGCAAAGCGATGCTTCGAGGCAGAGAAAATCCATTCGGAGATGGATATCGTTGCAGTAAGCATGACCAGCGACCAGTGGCGCGATTTGGCTGGAGGCCAAGACGGTGTTCAGTGGTGAATGTCCTTGAGAGACGGATGACCAAATGCTTAAGTGAAGCCTTAAGGTGAATAAGTCAAGGTAAAGGCTGAGAAATGGTTCGGCTACAAGATTCTCGAGTAGGGGATTCAGAGAGTAGCCTGAGAAAGTCATTATCTTGGGTAGGAAAGTATGGTAAAGTGAATTTCAAGGACGAAATTCTTTAAGGAGGGTGGAATGTAATACCCAGTATTACATGGTATTGAAAATAAATAAATTTGGATTATTTGGTCGGGACCTCGGGTGGTCCGAGAAGCCCAAGGGTCAATATCGAGAAATTAATTAATAAAATTTCTAAATTGGCGGCTGGGAGTGCCTCGGGACTTAGATGTCCAGGGAAGAGGGCAAGAGATTGATGAGCGTCTCGAGATGAGATTAATGACGCTGTAAGCGGTCCGACCGAAAATAATTTTCGGAATAAATTCTGTATAAGCCTGAATGGGTGCCAATACCGAATAGTCAGAGGGGACCTCCTGGAAGCTGAGGAGACCCTAGGGGTGGTTTGGTTTTTTGATTAAGGCAACCCTTAAGTGTATACGGGTCAATTAAAGGTCCCGTGCAGGCACAGGGATGAAATCAGTATTTTGAGTAAATGCTGGTTATTAATTTTTGAAGAAATCGAGTTGGGAGTGGCTTGATGATAATTAATTTAAGCCTTAGAGGGTCTAAGTGCTATTATTAAAATCCCAAGTGTAATTAAATTTCCTTAATTGTAATTATGGAGATTTAGAGGGATTAAATAGTAATTTATGTGTTTATATATAAGTATATATATATATGTATGCGATTACGTGAGTGCTGGGGAGATTTCAAAATTCAAAATTTAAAACAGAGAGGGAGAATGAGAGATCGAAATTGAGGGAGAGTGAATGCGAGGGTGAGCTCGCGAAAGAGAGAGCGAGAGAGCAATGCCGAGAGGGGGAAACGGCCGAGCTCGGCCATGGAAGTGGCAGCTTCGAGCTACTGTTGAAATGGCCGAGGCTGAGGCGGCCATGGAAGCTGAATAGAAGCAACGTCGTCAGCGATCGAGGCAAGCAGCGGTGGTGCACGATGGCTTGGCTGAGGCGGACGCACGCGGTGGTGCACCAGGAGCTCCGAACGCTGGCAATGGCGGCCGCGCACAGCGGTGGCTCTGTGCACGTAAGCCGGCGATGGCGGAAGGTGTGGGATGTCGGGTGGTGGCCGCGATGCAGGCTTCCGTGCGAGGCAGAGCTAAAATGACCGACGGAGGCAAGCGGACTGATAGAGCACATATTCTCATATTATTTAGCCCTCAAATTTAGTCTTTTTTGCACATTAGTTGTGTCCTTTTTATTCATCTTGGTTTTATTTTATAGAAATTGGGCTTCACACTATTTTACTTTATTTTTCCAGGTTTAGGGCTATGGGAGCATGATATGGGGCATGAAACGTCTTGATGGCAATGAGATATCTTGGAAATTGGAGATAGAGAAGTGAGGGCCATTTTTAGCAGATTTAACCTCCTGCACTTCCTTCAGTATTTTGGCCTAGATAAAGTTCCAGAATGAAGATGATGTCTTCAGAGATATTGTATAGTACTTCTAGGGCTTTCTGTAAAGGTATGGTTTGTCCAAATCCGAGTTCGTTTGGGCCTTCAAACAGCACTCCAAAGTCGGGACTAGGAAGTTGGGTCAAATTAGGAAAGCTGCACAGATGCTGATTCCTTAAAAGGGCCATATCTTGGGCGTCCGATATCCAAATCAAGTGATTCAAAAGCCCAAATTAATCTAATCTTCCTGATCTACAATTCTTATGAAGAGGCCGAAGCCCATAACGTGCTCTAACTTATCCTAAATCGGATGTGAAGTGGAAGTAACCTAGGGTTTCCTCCTTAAGCCCTATTTAAGCACCTTAAGTGGCCGGTTTTGAGAGGATTCTTTCGAAGGGCGTGAACAGTAGCCAGCTTTCATTCTCCCCATTGTTCTTGTCAAGATGGAAGGCTAAGGTTCTGTAATCAGTTGCAATACCATCCTTGTTCCCGGTTTGAGTCTTTGGTTTTAATGGAAATCATTTTTTAGTTTTAACTTTGTTGTTCTCTTGTTTCTGTTCTCTCTTAAATCTGTGTATGTGTTGATGCCGGTTGGATGAATGCATGCATTGTCTTTGTTTGAGAATCTAAGGTTTCTGTGCTCGGTTGAGGCTTTAACTAAAAACAAGAACACCCCGTTTGAATGGTATTCCAATCAATCTCAAATCTGTACAATAAGGGGAATCAAAACTGATAAATCGAACTAAGAGGTTTCCGAAATTTGTTTATTGGTTTTCTTTCCAATCTTTGGCGGTTGTTAAAGGATTATTCTGGTTTTTGGTTTGAGGATTGAAACTAAACAAATGGTTTATTGAGAAGGCGATGAAAACTGGGATAGAAGGTTGGTTTGCAATTGATTGCATCTTGATTTCTTGTGTTCTTGCTTGTTTAGTTTTCTGTTTTTCATCAAAACTTTCCCCCCCCCCGTTTAACCTTGTTTTGACAGATCCGTTGAAGGTTCGTTGGGAGACGACTTAGGGTTGCACTCTTGCTGCAAATCCAAATCATCATTTATCTAATCTATCGGTGTTCGACAGCCCCGATCACGGACCAGCAGCGGTCGAAGGTGCGAGCAGGGTCGGCCATGGCGGTTCCAGCGGTTGCGGAGCGCGCAGGGGGCTGGCTGGTTGGTGCTCGCGATGGCGTCGGCCAGTGGCGGCAGTTGCGGAGCTTGCTATGTTGACCGGAGGTAGGTGTGGCAGGTGTCGGAGCCAGGCCTGGCGGCGGCATGCGCAGGCGGCGCTCAGCAAAGAAGAAGGAGGAACAGGAGCCATGCGCGCGGGAGAAAGAAAATGAAGAATAAAAGAAAAAGAAAAAAAAAAGAAAATTCTGAAAAATCTAGAAAAATAGGGGAAAAATCCCGAAAAATTCCAGAAAATTGGGGAAAAGTCCTGGAAATTATATTGAGGCTCGTAGAACATACTGGAAGCTCGAGAATGGGATTTCGGGCATGTGATGGTAGCTCGGGAAGCAACGTCAGCGTGGGCGATTGGCCGATTTTTCCTTCCAATTGAATGAGGTAATTAATTATTTTTTTTGAATTAATTGAGGTAAATTAATTTAATTATTTTCATTATGCGAGATAATGAATTATGTAGTATTAGTTGGATTAAACCCTGTGTGAGGGTTATTTGAAATTAGTTAATGGATGATTTTGGTGATGTGCGGCGTAGTTGAGGGCATTGGTTTAATGCCGGAGGTTAATGGAGTTGGGATTTTTGTGTGATTGGTATTTAGGTTCAACCGGAGAGGCAGTGATCCTAGAAGAGCTCGGAGTTCGGGTTGGCGTTCTCACCGAGGCAGGAATGAGGCTTCGAGCCAGGTAAAGGACGGCCCTATGTGGAGGTGGCCTTGCAAGTTGGTAAATGTGTTTGATAATGTTTTTATGTTGCATTGGCATGTAGTGGTTATATCTTGTGTGATGCAAGACCTAGTGGACCAATGGCCATATGGAGGACTAGTGTGGTGGGGGCTGATAGGTTGATGGCTCAAACCTTAGCGGGTTGTGAGGATGTGTAAGCCTAGCCTCATTTGCATGCATTGGCATACATAAACATGATTATGTTCATATTTACATGCATTGCACCCTTACTGAGTCTTTATGATTCATGAGGTTTTACCTCATGTGTAGATGATGCAAGTCCGGATGCAAGCAGGGATGGCGCCGGGAGGCCGTTGTGGCAACTAGCTGAGTTGCCCGAGTTATGTATTTTTAATATTGCTTGTATGTAGCCAGGGGGCGTGGTGTATGTATACCCTTGTGAGTAAATGTCCATGTTATTGAGCTTAAATGTATTTATTTGTGTAATCATCATAGTGTGATAGATGACTGTGAGATTGCTTGTTGAATGTGGCATAGTCGGTAAAGCCAAGTTTCGGACCGAGTCAAGATCAGCAAGGTATGTTCTCATAAATCTCCAATACTCAGTGAAGTGTTTGTATGCTAGCCTTGTGCCTGGGTCACCTCTGGCTTGCTATGGGGTGAGCTGAAGAGAGGTGAAGCTCACTCGGGTTTTGGGTCTTGGTCCGCTGGATTTTTCTTATTTGAGTTGGGACCGATTCCTAAGTGGGGCGAAGGGAAGGACGAAGCCTAGTTCCCACCTAGGGCGTTTCCTGTTGAAACATAGTCCAATCCTTCAGTTGTGGTTGTCGGGTGAGTAATCCGGTCGATTATTTACCGGTGGCGCCCGTAAGTGGGAGCAGGTTGTTACACCAGCTTAACATGAAGAGAGCTAGATGGATGAGACTTCTTGTTTTAGCTTGCTTCTCCTTCTCACTTTCAATGCACAAGAATAAGATGTGTGTGGATCTTCTTTGGAAGCTCAATGAAACATTTTAATCACCTCTTGTGCTTGTGTATGTGTCTCTAGTGTGTGCTCTCTTGTTGTATCTTCTTCTTGTCTTCAAACACTTGTTATTTATATCAAGAGATAGAAATCTAGTCATTTTATAGCCGTTAGAGATAAGACAGAAAAGTAGGTTTAGAAACATAGCATATAGGTTTCGAAACATCACAAATTTACACTAAGGTTTCAAAACGTACTCCTCATTTTTGGAAACATACAAACTTTCCAGCTGAACTTGCACTTAGAGACAGCAATGAGTGGGAGACATAATCTATTCCCACTATGATTAATTAAAATCACTCACATTCAAATTTGAATTTGAATCTCATAGCATGGAGAATGCATTAATCAAATGATTGAAAAATATTTTGATAAAGACAAAAGTGCAGCACACATGCATCTCGGTTTTGAATGATCTGCTATCAGAGGTTTCGAAATATGACATATAGGTGGCAAAACATATTCCAAAACCTGAAACAAATGCATTACATAGATGTCTTGAAATAGCATATACACTTTAGAAAACATGAAAACCTTTTCAAAGGGGTTTCGAAACATGCATATTTTCTTTTATTTATATTTTACCTTCCATTTACTTTAATACATAAATGTAAATAAGCAAGTACCCCCTATTTGGATTCAATAAAAATATCCAAAAAATCAAAATCCATAACAATAAGAAAGTAGAATTTTGGTTTTAATACAAACACAAGATTTAGCAATATTACCACCTCCAAAATATATACTTTTTATTTCATGAAAAATTCATTAAAAAATCGTTTTAATACCAATGGATATTAGATATCAAAATACTGGATGATAGTTTTCCAAAAAGAAAACATTTTCAGAAACATGTTCTAGTTGGTCTTTTGCCTTAGAACAATTTTAGCTTTATGTTGACAAATGATTTCAAGGCTAATTTTGAAAATCACTTTAGGAGATTTGTTTTTTTAAATCATAATACTTGTCTTTGCAAATCTCCATATGTATAAGAATGAACTTAACTTGATTTTCATTTGAACAAAATAATACTTGATATTGAAATTGATATATGTTGAAAACCATAATCTTGACTCATGACTTAAGGATTAAGCCAATCGATGTTTTTCATGATCAATACTAATATACAAAAAGGTGTAACTGAAAGTAAAGCATGATCGCTACGGGGTAAGCAGCGTAGTTCAAAAATTTTGAACCTTACCTCGATCCTGGCGATTGGATCAACGTCGAAATCAAATCATTCACAAACAAATAAATAAATCTAACCTTTAGATTATCGAGTCGTTCGCGGATTTGAGCCGTCCAAGCGTCCGGCCTCTAACTTGTGATATGCGACACGCGTCTGTTGGCAAGGAGAGCGGAATAGGAGTGCTAGCTTCTTCTCTTTTGCGCAGCTTATGTATGGATCGAAAAAGAACACCCTCGTTTCGTATTGATGCCAAAAGAAACGAGAAGAGTGAATGACAATACGTTTTTCAACTCTTGAAAAACGACACCAAAAATCCCTTTTTTTAATTTGGGCAACCCATAAATGGGTATTTATAAGGAGCTCTAGGGTTTTTTAAACCCTAATGGACATGGGCCGGCCCATTTAATTTAGTCCAATTAGGAACTTAATTAAATGGGTTTATTCTAGTCCAACTAGGAATATAATTAAATGGCCCAATCCTTTTATAAGTTTAAATAAAATATTTTGGCCCAAATCTAATTTAGGCCCAAACATAATATTTAATATTTGGTCCAAATCTAATTTGGTCTAAATATAATATTTAATATTTAATATTTAATATTTGCCCCAAATCTAATTTAGTCCAAATATAATATTTATTTTAATATTTAGCCCAAATCCAATTTAGTCCAAATATTAACTTAAGCCCAAATATATTTTATTTCCTATTTGCCACTCCAACAAATAGAAAATTATTAAATTAGAAACTCCTTCCTAATTTAATCAATTGCCATTTTAGGAAACTCTTTTCATTATGACGACTCCTCGTCATATCGACGTCATTACGTCTATTTGTTCTTTTTCCGTGAGAACCTACGACAGCAAAACTTCTTGCCGAAGTGTCCCACTTAACCATACGTCTACTCTCCTGGTTTAAGCCAGGGACCGTGCCTATTGCGTATGACTCATTAGGCTTCCGAATATGTTGGCAATGTGTCGGTACAAACACATAAGACAAGATTGGCCTCTAGCAAGGCATCATGCCTTCCCAATTATTCAGAAGGATTCATAATCCGCAAATAACCTTTCATGAGCATGGTTACCGTGTAATTCGATCCTCTCGTCAATGTATCTTATGTGATCTCAAGTATGGCGATGTGTTGCTTAATAACGATCACATGAGTTTTTTCTTCGATCTTCCAGATATCTTCACTTAATTAGAAAGTAAATCAATAACTCCTTATTGATCTCTTTCACCATGGCCATGGATTTAAAGTGAATATCCACCGAAGGCGCCTTAGATACATCATCCTCTATCAAGGGATAGACGAGTCCCATATTGGTTATGCACCCATCTCCATAAGCCTCACGATATGCCCAACGATCGCCCACGTGCAGCCTTTATCTAGGCCCATCGAAACGATGTCAAAGCATATCGGTCTTCTTATGAGATGACCGTGACAACCTCAGGTCCAAGGATTAGTTGCACCCATCTCGTATGAGAATTCCATCAATATATAACCAAAATGGATTCTCATAGCGAGTCATGTCCAGTGACACGTTCTCCAACATTGGTCACCTATGTACTTGTCTAGGCATCCCCATGCCTATGGGTGTGAGACCCCCATTGCTATCACATAGCAAAAACATAGCACATACAGGTCTTACCGCAATTGTCAATGTCCATTCTTAACATTGCTACGACTTGAGACATTTAATGATGTCTAGAAACTGTGATGCATCATCTCACATCTTTACAGATTAATCACAGTATACATCATACGGACTTCTATCTAGTTTCATTCGGTTATTACAATAATAATAAGAAACTAATAGAATGATTTCTTGTGAATTTGAACAACTCCTTATTCAAATAATAAACATGATTACAATTGTCAGTGTACAACATGCCCAATCTGATTGGGTCTAGAGCACCTACACTAACAGGAACATCATCATACCCAGTCTAATCCAAGCCTTTAATGCCTAATATGGCCTTAAATAGCCTGAAATCATGATGATTTGCTCGGTAATCCCCTTCCCTAATTTTTCGGCAGTCTCAGCCATACCTCCCTTCACCGACGTCCAATCATGACCATTCATGGTCTTTCCTCGCTCCATACCTAGCTCATTCAAACCCTCATGATGTGGGGCCTTTTTTCTGAGCCTTGGACGACCCTTACATCATCAGCTAGAGGCTGGCTGATGATGGCAGTGGTGGCCAGCCGCGACCATGGCTGCTCTTTCTTTTTTTTTACACTTTAGCCCTCTTGATTTTCTAAATCTCTTTTAGGCCTTTCCATGAAGCATGTTGAGTTTTTGAAAATTCCAGAAGGACCCTTAAAATTTTCTATCACATTATATTCTTCGATTTTCATTTTACCACTTTTTAGGAAAAATTCAAAAATTACACTTAGGCCCGAAACTTATACAAAATCGCATTTGATCGTGAATTCTTTTGTTTTACCCCGAACCCTCTTCAGTGTTGTTCCTTATGTAAAACTTAACTCTTCTTAGGGTTCTGTTGCCTTTTTGGAAGTCCTTTATGATGATTCAATTTTCTAGGTTGTATTAAAACTATAACAAAAGTAGTCTCCGATTTGATTTCTTTTGACACCAAAAATCCTATTTCGAATTTCTTGCCAATGCCACTCTTTTATTTTTAGGTATTTAATTTTTTTATTCCCTCTCGTTGATTCGGCTATTTAAGATCTTTAAATTATCTCTTATTATCCTCTAAATATGCAGTATTTCACAGAATAATGATATATTCATTTATTTTGACTCAGGATATTACACATTTTTTCTCATACACCATTTTATGTGAAAAGCATGGCATGGATGCATCATGGATACATCTGAACACATGGTTATCTCTTTATATGTATGTGAGTGTATTTCATGCTATCAAAGATTCCTATCACATTATGTGGTCTATGATTCTTGTCACCCATTCATTCAGTTCTACTTACTGGGCCTTGTGACTGATATTTGTTTTGCATCATTCCAGGTAAGGGTAAATCCAGGGTAGAAGGTGAGCCAAGTAAAGTTTGAGTCCGACGGGTAGATGTCTGCAAAACTATCTCAACCAAATGGTCCTCAGGGATGTCTGGGAGTGCAGTATACTAGTTTAAGTGTTGTGTTTTGGTCCATGTAATATATCTTTTGGGTTATTGGGGTATTTAGCCCTAATGTATATATATTTGTGGTTGATGTTATATGGGAATGTTTATGGTTCTTTTTTTAGATAATGGTTAGGGATGTGTATGATATTTTTCTTCTGAGTCTAGAGCAAGTTTCTGTAACGATCCATTAGAGGGTCTGAAAATTATTTAGAAATTATTTAATTTCCTATTTAATTAGTGTTTAAGAGGTTTTGCCAATTAATTATTTTAATGTGGTAATTTGGAATATTTTTTTTAATTGAGGGAATAACATTTAAATAACATTTAATTCTTTTTAAATTGTGGAAATTAAATGCTAAGACATGAAGTTCATTTAGCAATTTGTGATTAGAATTTAATTATCTAATTAAAGTTTTTCGTGATTGGGAGTCAATGCGGGAGATGAAGTTAAGAGTCTCCAAATCGTAGTAGGAGATTGAGAGATGATTTCTAGGGCTTGTGATGCTTATATATATTCAGTCTATTAGTTATAATCTTATCACACTGCTAGAGGACATTTCTATGAAGAACAGAGAGCCAGGAACAACATTAGTGTTGGCATAGGTGAAGTGGTTTAGCGAATCGTTTGATCCGATCGATCATAAGGAAAGTTCTTATCCTTGTAATCCTTTCTTATAGGAGCATGTTAGCGTTCGTTCTCAATTATTCCAGATTTTCGTTCTGGCATTCAAGTGTTATCCATAACAATTAGCAAATACGTTCTCTTATTTATATATATATATATATATATACACACGTATTAAGTAAAGTCATGAGCAAGTAGCTTTCTTTTAATCTTTTAATTCAAGATCCATGTTTTCAGTGATCTCAGAATACCAAGACTCTTTGTTTTGGTTCCCTGTTTAATCAGACAATAAGTTCATGCATATGTATATATATATTCATGCGATATATCAGTATCCAAAGAGTTATGATAAGCTATGCATAAGTCTTACAAAGATTTCTTCTAGAAATGATTGATTGATCCATCTTGATATTATTCTATATCAATTGGGATTGTTCTCCCAAGATTTCTTTTGGAATGGTGTAGTAATGTTAAGTTTTTGATTCAAGATATGGTCTCTGTTATTGTAAGTTTTGTTTTGTATGAGTTTCCAGTCATTTGAATGAGCTTCTTTGTCATTCGAATGAGTCATGTAGTATCTGAATGAGTTCTTAGCATTATTGTATCATTCGTATGTGTTCTTAAAGTTTTGAGTGTGTCATTCAAATGAGTTTTCTTGTCATTCGAATGAGTCTCTCTGTCATTCAAATGACCCGTGTGTATTCCATTCATTCATTCGAATGGAGTACTGTTGCATTCGAATGAGTTTCATTCTGCCCGTTCAAATGTTGGAAAATTACCAAATTCATTCGAATGAATTTGTGAGTCATTCGAATAAGTCCTCGAAAGACCCGAATAACCTTTGTTATATATCATCTATCATTCGAATGAGTTTCTATCATTCGAATAACCTTGGTGTAGTCCATTTATTTCATTAAAATAGGTTGCTGTTGCATTCGAATTGCTCCCTTATGCTTCAATAGTCATCCGAATAGTATCATATGGCATCCGAATGACTTCCAGTAAATTCTTAATGCAAGTCTTAAATTTAATATAAATATTCAATTTTTCAAATATTGAATTTTTATGCTAAGATATGATAAAATCCAATATGCCATGCCCATACTCAGAAATTGCAAAATCTTTGTATCTTAATATAGCTAATAAAAATCATATACCATGTTTAGCAATTAATTATGACATGATCATCATTTTCTGTGAGATTATGTGCATACATTACAGTATGAGCATTGAGCATGACTTTATATGAAGCACTACATATCGTGTACTAGCATTTATATGAGCATTGCATTATGCGCGCCAGGCGGCTTGTCTGCGGGGATCCCACTAGTATCAATTTCAGTTATATCTCAGTTATGAGTTGCTCGCCTGATGTCGACCAGGGGGCTAGGGGCTTTGCCCACAGTATATGCTTACAGTTTTTATGTTGCAGGTTTCAGATTAGTCAGGTATGTGCTATAGTTATGTGGGTCTATGAGGCAAAGTTACATACCTGCATTTACTTTATAGTTTATGTGCATTACATCTTGTAAATGCAACCCTACAGTGATTCTTATATCTCTCAGTACAAAGATAGTTATAATCTTTATGAGTACCAATATTTCTCGATTCAACTTCAGTTATTCTTTCTAGCTTATTACTTGCTGAGCTTTATAGCTCACCTTGTACTCTTCACCATTCCAAGTCCTAGCAGGGGAGTACCAGATGTGGGGCCTAGCAGCAGTGGTCAGTAGTGTGTGTACGTGGAGTCGCTAAAGACAAAGGAGGTCTGGAAGATTGTCAGTTTATAGTGTCTAGTCAGTTAGGGTTATTTAATATTTCAGTTAAGGGATTGTCCCTTAAACAGAGTTTATGGTTTTCAATTTATGTTGACTTAGAGTTTTATTTTAGTTGATTGAGATATTCATTTATGGTATCAGTTTTTAGTTCATCAGTTAGTTTTATTCTGTTTCCTCGTACCACCTCTTCTCGGGTAGTTCTAGGAGAAGAGGGTGTTAGTTTATGGTTCTTTCTTCAGATAATGGTTAGGGATGGGTATGATATTTTTCTTCTAAGTCTTGAGAAAGTTTCATTCTTTTGAAACTTCCTCTTGGATTGCTCAGTTATAAGGGCTTCCGAGGGTGAGGTCATCATAGTGTGGTATCAGAGCAAGGTTGAAATAAGTCTATGTACACATAAGAATGTTGGGTAGAGTTAGGGTTTGTATTGACCTATTTATTTATGGATTAATGTAAATTTGTGTGTAACGAATTAAGAGGGAGAAAATTAAAATTAATATATTTTTTATCAAGGGAGTTTTAGCAATTATTCAAAAATATTGGGGTTTAAGTGTAATTTCAAAAATTGGGGTTGAATCAGCTTAAATATAAAATATGTGCATTATTTATTGAGGGAGCATTTGGAGCAAACGGCATGCGTGCGAGAAGAGGTTAGGGGCAGTTGCTGGTTTGAGGCTGGGGGCAAAAATGTTGATTTTTTAGCAAAGAAGGACCCCCAGAAGATGTCATTTTGGGGCGAGGTCCACGCGCATGCCAGGCACGAAGCATGCGTGCGGTCGTGCTGCTATGCATGTCCTTACCTCACCACGTAGGGCCTTGCGTGGCCCTGCCACATGCCACGTAGCTGCTAGCCGCTGCCACCTGTTACACTCACCATGCCACTTGTCCCAAGGCCCTTTTTCCCCAAGATGCTGATAAACCCTTGTCACCACATTGCTCCATCGTGTTTCCTCTTCTTGGCCTATAAATATGTGATATGGGGGTTTGAGGAAATGGGAGAATTTTTGAAAGAAATTAAGGGAAATTTTGGTGGAATGGGCTTGAGTTGTGACATCAGCGACCCTGGTACATTGCAGGGGTTAAGGAAAATATCTAAGGCAAGTTCTTTCCTTTTCTTGCAGTTCATGCTTCTATTTTTACAAGTTCTTCTCATTTTCTTGTAATTTCCTTCATATTCCCTCTATCTTGCAAGCTTTTTAACCCTCTATTTCCCTACTTCTATGATGCCTTGATTTCTTGAGTTTGAAGTAACTAACCCTCGATTATGGAGGGATCGTCTTGCATATAGCCTATGTGGTTACTCTGGTAGCTTGTCATGGTTCTCATTTATACCTATTGGATCTCAAATAGGGTTTTGTATGACCCTATATTTGTAATACCTAAAACTTATGAGTTACTTTTAAAATAAGAACAAGGAAATAAATACAAAGTTCTAAAGGAATCAGTATTAGAATAGCTTGAGAAAATGATCGCCATAGGGAATAACTAGGAGCTTAGATACCTAAGGAAATAGGTATGACCCTAACGAATACCTTGAAATATGATTTATGACGTTAAAATAAATCTGATCAGAGATAGTTTTCGGTATAGCTTCGGATCAGGCCAAAAAACTGGATTGTCATAAAAGGCTTCCATAAAGCCAACAAAACCCGTAAAGGAGTTAATTTTGCATGAGAAACAACCCTTAAGTGGTTGCAAGATGAAACAAGTGGGTTTCGCAATCAAAGCGTAGTTTCAGGCCAAAGTGTAATTTTTGAAAATTCCCGAAGGAGGTCGAAATGACTTGATTTCTAAAACTTTGGGTGTCAAATGATATTTTTAGAACGTGAGGTCTCAACAGAAGTATTGAAAAACTCAGGGGCCTTGTGGAAAGGGTCAAAATGCATTTCAAAAAGTTTGGGGCTGAAAGTGCAATTTCAGAAAAAAAGAAAACCTCCAACAACCATGGCCGACTAACCCATCATGTCACCGAATTCGGTTATGGGAGACCCGAGGAAGTGGATGGGGGGCCTCGGGTCTCCCATGAGTTTATCCGCTGTAATGGCTGGAAGTTTATCCACTATAATGGAGGTTTTAGGGCCATTTTCAGTGGGTTTTGGACTGATTCAGGAAAAGAGAAGGCATTAGTAGCCTTTGGTGAAGTGTGATTCGTCGTTTAGAGGCTCGATTTTGGGTGTAAAAAGAGAATCGAAGTGGCCAATTTTTTTCAAAATTGTAGCTTAAAATAAGGCACGTTAGAGGGTGAATCGAGTAACAAGGATAAGGGACTATTGATCCTTGAGTGAAGTAGAGGGTTTCTAGAAAAATTAAAGAGCGTTCGTGTACCGTGGAGTGAGTATTGAAGCTTCGCTGGAAACCTAGGTAGGCGGTTATGCCAAGCCTGTAACCAACCAATTGGGGCATCTTTGGACCTCATTTCGAGCATCCAAAGTAGCCATTGGGATCGACTTGCAATGAGCTTCAAGGCTGTGTGGCTGGTTCATAGTCAGTGATCACCGACACTAGAGAAGACGACCGGTACGTGGGTTACACGCGCAGCCACTCTCCTTGGCGTGTGCAGACGCGTGGCCTATCAGGTAATTCCATTTTTTAAAAAAAATTATAATTTTTTTTTTGACTTATTATGAAAAAATATTTGGGAAAATATTCAAGTAGGTATTTATTTTGGAATATTAGTGAAGAAAAATTGAAGAAAATAGAGAAAAATAGAAATAAATTGAGGAAAAATAGGATTTAATATTTAATTGGATAAATATGATGAATATGGTGCTTTGTGGCTTAAATTGAGTGATTGTGCATCTTTTGAGGCTTAGCATGCAAATTGAGGTAGTACACGCTTTTTGAGAAGGTTTGAATCTTAAGTTAAAGGTGAGTAGTTTTGTCCCAAGAGCTTACATATGATATGATTGCTTATATTATGCATAATACTCATGAAAGTTATGATCGTTTTGTCATATTTGCTCATACACTACTGCATGAAAAGTCGTAATTTTCACATGGCACGATATTATTGGTATATTGATACTTGTGGATGGGATTGGAATGTCGCCCTGATAGTGTAGTTGTAATTCCGAAAGGGAAATTGAGGGAACAACATTAGGATTATCCTGAAAGTAGGTCGGGATTTTTCCTAGGGTTCCGTGTCGAGCTAGTGGGCCAGAAAAGTTACACTAGGGCATATGTTCATTCACGTTACTACATCATGCATTCATGTAACTTTCATTTTAACCCTCATTTAGAAGATTCATCTTCTAATGTTGGACGTATGTCCCTGGAATATTCCGCATTCTAGGCGAGACCAGCAATCGAAAGGGCAAAGGTGTGGTTGAAGCATGATCGTTGTAGAAGTTTTCGTGGGCCCTATGCAGGGTTAAGTACCAGTCATTTCATTTATTTATGTTATGTGGTTTTTAATGGTCATTGTAATGATGTGATAGGTGAATGATATGTATAAACCCGTTTATGTTATGGTTTTTAAGGTTTCGATCTTATTTCCTCTAGTGATTATGAATTTCATTCCCTTAGTACTAATTTTGGGAATGTTATTATTATGCGAATGTGTTGAGGATTTTAGCTTGATTCATTTCAAAAATAAAAAATAAAAAATCCTAGCTTATAATATAACACCCTGAATAGGTTGAGGCGTTATAGTTGGTATCAGAGCAAACTTATATGAAGACTTAGGAGAGATCATTAGGAATCTATGAACTCGAGGTTTAGAAAAATTTAGATTAAGAAATCTGAATAATTATTGAAATGACAGAATGACAGGAGATTATCTCGAGTAATTTTGGGTGACTCGGTGGACCAGTTGATGGATAGATAGTGAACCAATAGTGGGAGATATTTTTGACCTCTTAGACATATTAGAAGGCATCTTGAGAGACGTGCCACCAAGAAGCTTCATGAGACCTAGCCTGATGCACGCTCAAGTAGATTTCCTGATTAATCACATGGAGAAAGAATGGAGAGCCCTAGCTGAAGGGATTCACCATCAAGGTGATTATGTATCCCTATATTTCTTTTATCTACAATTCCACGATCAGGCTATTGAAATGTTTGAGGGAGCCTTAATAAAAAGAGGAGACTCAAAAGAAGATTGGGACGCCAATGAAGTAACCGAGGCTAACATAATGGACGCTGACTTCTTTAGCTTAGATGATGAAGAAGAGGGGGCAACTATACTCAATGATTCTAATGGACCAGGCATCAAGTCTAGGGACGAGGCAATGGACGATGATGCTTGGGTCTAGAAGTACAACAATCCCTAGAAGAAGTCTCTGCAGCTTTTTCTCTTAACTTAGTAGTGTGCCAGTGTGATGTTTTGTTTTCCTTAAGCAATGTCATATGCAGTATGATGAGTGCATAATTTCATATATTTATTTCCCTTACATATGGTCTCTTGGGTGAGTTTTATGCCTTATTGTGTTATTTATACTTATTTTTATGGTTAAGGCAATTTTGGATAGGTTAGAATAAATTGGGCTTTTACTTAGAAAATTTCAGCTTTTTAATATTTTGACCTTTCGGGATTCTTGCAGATTTTTGAACATGTTAGAGTTAAAGAACGTGAATGAGGTCTTCAGAGATTTTGTAAAGGACTTCTTGGGATTTCCAAAATGGTATGAGTTTTCCAAATCCGAGTTCGTTTGGGCCTCCAAACATTGCTTCAACATTAGGGACGAAAAGCTAGGCAAATCCTAATCGGATTAGAATTCTACACTAACACTGAATCTTTAAAAGGCCATAACTTGAGCTTATGATGTCCAAATCGAGTGATTCAAAAGCCTAAATTCATCTAGACATTCTTAACTAAAATTATTAAGAGGGGACAAAGCCCAAAATGCTTGTTCTCCGACCCAACACGGGCTCGTAATTTACGGAAGTCTAGGAGCCCTAATTCCTTTGCTGATTTGGATTCTTTGTTGGGAGATATTTAAAGTCTTGATCCAAGCTTGAGTGGAGGACAATAAGGAATGAAAAGATACAGAGAAACACATCCAAGAGGAGGAAAAAGCATCTTTTTCATATTCTCTCTTCTTTTTGTGTTCTTTCTCTCATTATGTGTGGCTAAACTTTGATTTTTCGGAAGAAGGATATTTTGAAGCCATGGTGAAGAACACTGTGAGATCTTTCTGAGTTTATTTGCAATATGATTTTCTCTTTAATATTCATGTATCTTCTAATTTTAATGTTTATGATTGTGTGTTTTGATTGCATAGACGACCGCTATTCAATTCTTGATGCAAGATCAATTGCTAGCTTGAATATCAAATCCGTAATTGTTTTATCTTTCTTGCATAAGTAGCAACTAGGGTTGATGATTATGGACAAGTTTTCATTCAATTCCTAGGGAGTACATGTGTTGAATTAAATAAATCGAGCTTGTGTGTTTATTGTTCAGATTTGGTCTTGTTTCCACAAAGTTTAATGCTACCTTTGAATTAAATTCTAGAGAGCTTGTTCTTGGGCTGTTTGAAGGTAAGGGTTAATTGAAGAGCTTGTTTTAATTAACTAACAAGTAAGGGAAACATTGAATGAACATAGCTTGTTCTTCTTTCTAAGGAAAATTAGTGACTTTGGCATCAATGATCAGTGTCATAACTATTGGTGGATTAATCCCTTCTACCGGAAGTGTTTCTATTCATTACTTTAAACTTTTTACATTCTGATTTGCCTTATTAATTTACAATAATATTCTATTTTTAATTGTTTAAATTTTAAAATTCAAAACCCACTAATTGTTTCTTCTATTTATTTTAAGTTTTCAAAGGAATAGATCTAACCAATCCCTGTGGATACGACCTTACTCATCACTATCACAATTTACATTTTTAAGAGTAAGAATTTATTATTTGTTGGATTCGACACCCCTCAAATTTTTGGCGCCGTTGTCGGGGATTGGTGTCAAGTAGATTTATTCTTTTTATTTTTATTTTTATTTTTTTAGTGAATTCTTTTTTTCTTTTTTGTTTGTTTGTGAGCCTTATGTGTTTTCAGGTTTATGACCAGATCTTCTCATCAAGGTGAATTGAAATTTGACTTCGAAATTGATAGAACTATCCATAGCTTGAGAAGAGAAGCTAAGCAAGTTTCAACAGAACAGGCTTCAGGAATAGCATCAGGCATCAATATAGCTTCGAACACTTTGTCCAGTCCATCTAGTGATTCAGAAGAAGAGGAAGTCATGGCCATTAATAATAAGACATTAAAGGAGTTGGCTGCTCCTGATTTGAACCAACAGTCTTTATGTATTGAGTACCCTAATTTAGATGTTGCTTTTGAGTTAAAATCAAGACTCATACATTTGTTGCCTACTTTTCATGGTCTTGCAGGTGAGGATCCTCATAAGCATTTGAAAGAATTCCATGTGGTGTGTTCAAGCCTAAAACCACAAGGAGTAACTGAAGAACAGATCAAATTGCGTGCTTTTCCATTCTCACTGGCCGATGCAGCAAAGGATTGGTTGTTTTACTTATCTCCAGGTTCTATAACTACATGGACAGGGATGGTCAGATTGTTTCTTGATAAATTTTTCCCTACTTCACAAGCTGCTAGCATCAGAAGGGAGATATGTGGAATAAAGTAGAAAGATATAGAAACCCTTCATGAGTATTGGGAAATATTTAAACAATTGTGTGTCAGCTGTCCTCAACATGGAATTTCTGAACAGCTCCTCATCCAGTATTTCTATGAAGGGCTACTACCTATGGAGAGGAAAATGATGGATGCAACTAGTGGAGGTGCTATAGTGAATAAAACCCCTAGTGCCGCTAAAGATTTGATTTCCATCATGGCTGCTAGCTCACAACAGTTTGGATTCAGACAAGACACCCTTTTGAGAAGGGTGAATGAGGTAAGTATATATTCCCTTGAAAATCAAATATCCAATCTAACTTCTCTTGTTCAACAATTGGCTGTAGGAAATTTGCAACATGTGAAAGCTTGTGGTATTTGTGTTACTACTGGTCATCCAACGGATATGTGTTCTACACTTCAAGAAGATTGTTTAGAGCATGCCAATGCAGTTGGAGGATTCCCCGGTCCACCACAAAAGAAGTACGATCCTTATTCAAATACCTACAATCTAGGGTGGAGGGATCATCCCAACTTCAGTTATGGAGCAATACCACAATTCCAACATTACCAGCCTACACCACATATTCCACCACAACAACCTTCTTCAAGTTCAGGTACGTCTTTAGAAGAAATTGTTAAATCACTTGCAACTAACACAACAATTTTAACAGGAGACAAGAACAAACATCAAGCAATTGGAGAATCAAATTAGTCAAATAACAACATCAGTGAGCAGGCTTCAAGCTCAAGGTTCTAGGAAATTGTCTTCCCAAATAGTTGTAAATCCTCGAGAAAATGTAAGTGTCGTTACGTCGTGAAGTGAAAAATAAATTGACATCCCTATTTAGAATCCTACAAATTCAGCCAAGAAGACTCAAAAAGAGGAGGCAGAAAATGAAGCGCCAGTCTCTTCTAAGGTAATCTCTTAAACAATTGAGCATAATTCTGATAAACCTAATCCTCTTCCTTTTCCTAGCATGTTATCTAAATCTTAAAAGGAAGATCAAGAAAAGGACATCTTAGAGATTTTTCGAAAGGTAGAAGTGAACATTCTTTTATTGGATGCCATTAAGCAAGTCCCAAGGTACGCAAAATTTCTTAAGGAACTGTGTACTACAAAGAGAAGGTTAAGAGGTGATGAAAAGATAAGTGTGGGAGAGAATGTGTCAGCAGTAATTCAACGTAAGTTACCCCCAAAATGCAAGGATCCAGGTACATTTACTATTCCATGTGTGATTGGTAATTCTAAGATTAAACGTGCCATGTTAGATTTAGGAGCATCCATAAATGTCATGCCATATTCAATTTATGAATCTTTGAAATTGGGTCCTTTAAAATAAACATGTGTAATAATTCAATTAGCTGACCATTCTAATGCATACCCTGAAATGGTAGTTGAGGATGTTTTGGTGTAGGTTAATGAGCTAATTTTTCTTGCTAATTTTTACATTCTAAACATGGAGGAAGATGCTTCTCCAAATCCTGCACCAATCTTATTAGAAAGACCATTTCTAAAAACATCTAGAATAAAAATTGATGTTCATGATGGTACCCTTACCATGGAGTTCGATGGGGAGATTGTGAAATTTAATATATTTGATGACATGAGGTACCCTAATAATATTCAATTTGCATTTTCTATTGATGTGGTTAATGTTTTTGCACAAGAGACTTTTGAGTTCAGACACATGAGGGCAAGACAAAGGTAAAGACAAAGGCATTTCAAGATAGAATGGTTGTTAGAAAGCAATTTGTGTTTCGACAAAAAGTTTTACTTTACAATTTGAGACTCAAATTAATGCTAGTTGAGGAGCAAACTACGGATGAAGTGCAATTGAGAGATCCAACTTACGCTGATTGAGAAGTGGCAACGTCGGGCTAAAGACGTTAAACAAATGCACTGCTTGGGAGGCAACCCAAGATGATCAAATTTGCTTTCTCTATCTCTTTTCTTTTTCTTTTCATATGCATTATTTTTTTTTCTGTGCCATTTTCTTGCATTTAG
This sequence comes from Diospyros lotus, assembly GCF_014633365.1. Classification (NCBI taxonomy): domain Eukaryota; kingdom Viridiplantae; phylum Streptophyta; class Magnoliopsida; order Ericales; family Ebenaceae; genus Diospyros; species Diospyros lotus. The sequence continues at coordinate 23,726,521 of NC_068342.1, forward strand.
CCTTACATTGGGGACAATGTAAGTTTTAAGTGTGGGGGAGTGATTGCATTTAGAGAGTGCATTTTGAACATGCTAATTTTTATTATTATTATTATTATTATTATTAGGATGTCTTGGATGTTTTCCCGACGATATTCAAAGATTCACATGTTATAAACTTAGATTGACTTGAGGTGAGAATGTTATAACATGATTGAACAAAATACTTGCATACTTAGGCTAGAATTGACTCGAGTTTGATTTTGAAAAGTATTAACTTGTGTTGGTAGACCAAAAAACCATTATTGGGTGAGCCTTTAAGCCTTTGAGATTTCTTTTGGAGTGATGTTCATTCATGTAAGATTGCTATAAAACTTGCTTCTAATACTAGTCAAAGTTGCAAATTCATGTGCATGCATAAAGATGAAATGGCATATAGGATTTATAACCACTTGACTTAAAAAGCCAACCTTACAAAATTGACTTTAGTATACTTATTTTGAGCTTATTGTCCTTTTCTTTGTTCAACAACCCTTGTTAATAAGTTGTAAATCATTTTCATTTGTTATCCTTATTTTGTTTACCCACCTTTGGACTAGTAGAGCATTTGAAATTATTCAATGGGTTTTGAAAAGGACGGTGAATTGAATGAGTCTGGAGATGGTATTGTTGATTTATTATGGTTGTATTATTGATGAAGTGGAATGTATTTGGGGAATGCTTATGATATTATGTCCTTGTAGCAAAAAAAGAAAGAAGAAGTTATTGATATTTATGTACTCCTATGTTTTGAGCTACTTAGTAGTAATTGGGGTTGACAGTATGCTCCTGCATCATCCTTCATGTCAAACGGTGGTTCAAAATATGAGTATACATATGCATCCTAAGAAATTATTTACGGGAGTAACCGGGTGTCTTCATAACAAATGTTGACATTCGCGTTAAAAGCCAAGTAATGCATAGAGAAAAAAATATTTGTTGAAAAAAAAAGAGAAAAAAAAAGGAAAGAAAGAAAAAAAAAAAAGGTGCAAGGACATAATATATGATTTTTTTAAAGAAATGAATAAGGAAGGAAGAAACAAAGAGTGTTTGATTATTGGTTGAGGTGTTAGGTCCTTCATGCCTAATTAACCCAAGTTGTTTCTAAATGCTCTATTAGTTTCTTAGGTCTTAACCTTTTTCCCTTTCATATCCTACCTTTACCTTAGCCCTATTACAACCTTATTAAGGACCATTGGATTTGTGTATGGCATGTGACATCAGCAACAAAGATTGGATGAACAAGAAAGTTTATGGTAGTAATCGAGCATGAATTGAATCTTGAGTGAATTTTTCCAACCCTTAAACACTTGAGTGAATTGAGTGACATGTGAGGGTCTATCATACTTGTTGATTTCCTTTTGAATGAAAATCTCTTGTTTATTTTAGTTTGAGTTTGTTGAGTGTTTTAGTTTATGACATGTTATAGTGTTTGATTCTTTGGGTTGTCTTTGATTATGATATATGATGTTTTTGATGTCATTGGGGGAATTAGTGTGTATGTGTCATGTCTCGTAGTCTTGCTTGAGGGCAAGCAAAAGCTAAGTGTGGGGGAATTTGATGAGTGCATAATTTCATATATTTATTTCCCTTAGATATGGTCTCTTGGGTTATCTTTATGCCCTATTGTGTTGATTTATACTTATTTTTATGGTTAAGGCAATTTTGGATAGGTTAGAATAAATTGGGCTTTTACTTAGAAAATTTCAGCATTTTAATATTTTGACCTTTTGGGCTTCTTGCAGATTTTTGAAGATGTTAGAGTTCAATAACGTGAATTAGGTCTTCATATATTTTGTAGAGAACTTCTTGGGATTTCTATAATGGTATGATTTGTCTAAATCCGAGTTCGTTTGGGCCTCCAAACATTGCTTCAACATTAGGGCCGAAAAGCTGGGCCAAATCCTAATCAGATTAGAATTCTACACGAATACTGAATCTTTAAAAGGCCATAACTTGAGCTTATGATGTCCAAATCGAGTGATTCAAAATCCTAAATTCATATAGACATCATAAAATACAATTCTTAAGAAGGGCCCGAAGCCCAAAAGTCTCATTCTCCGACCCTGAACGGGCTCATAAGTTACGGGAGTCTAGGAGCCCTAATTCCTTTGCGGACTTGGATTCTTTGTTGGGGGATATTTAAAGTCTTGATCCAAGATTGAGTGTGTAACACCCCCTCTCCTAGAACTAACCGAGAGGAGGTGCTACTGGGGATAATAAAATAAACTACCAGATAAATTGAAATTCGATGCCATAACTGAACATCTCAATCAACTGGAATAAAAGCTCTGAGTCAATACAGACTGGAAACCATAAACTCTGTCTAAGGGACAATCTTTCAACTGAAATATAAAATAGATCTAAACTGAGGAAATACTATAAAACTCAACGGACTCCCAGACATCTTTTATCTTGAATGGCTCCACGTACACACACTACGGAATACTGCTGCTAGGCCCCACATCTGATACTCCCCTGTTAGAACCTGGAGGGGTGAAGAGTACAATGTGAGCTACAAAAGCTCAGCAAGTAATAAGCTGGAAAGAATACTGAAGCTGAATCGAAGAATATCAATACTGATAAATAACTGACTGAACTTGTACTGTATAATCACTGTCTGTTTGCATTCATAAAAATGTAATGCACATAAACTGTAAACTAAATGCAGGTATGCAACTTTGGCTCATAGGCCCACATAATCTGATAATACATACATGTCTGAACTGAAACCTGCATACATAAAAACTATAAGCACATACTGTGGGCAAAGCCCCTGGCCCCCTAGTTGCCACCAGGCGAGCAACTCATAAATTGAGTTGAAACTGAAACTGATGGGATCCCCGCGGACAAGCCGCCTGGCGCGCATAATGCAATGCAATGCTCACATAAATGCTAGCACATGATATGTAGTGCTCCATATAAAGTCATGCTCAATGCTCATACCAAAATGTATGCACATAATCTCACAAAATAATGCTGATCATGTTATAATAATGTTGAACATGACATGATCTTCATCTATATGTTAGAATACAAAGATTCAATGAACTATGATTTAGGTTATGGGTATGATTAACTTGTCATGTTCTGGCTTATGAATTCAATGTTGGAAGGTATTGAATACATTAATTGAATTAAACTTGAATTAGGACTCACTAAAAGCTAAATTGGATTTCTGGAAAAGTCATTCTAATATCAAGAAGGATATCCGGATATGATGAAAGACATCCGGATATGAAGAAGGCTCATCCGGATACACTGACATTCAAAGCAGAAGCTATTCGGATATGCTGGGAAGTATTCAGATATGAACTAGGACATCTGGATATGATTCTGGTCATCCAGATATCTCACTGATGCGTTCAGATATAACTGGGAACTATTCGAATGAAAAATTCAACTTTTGAGGGAGGCATCCGGATATTATCTTGACCTTTCCGGATGTATAAACAAACCATCCGGATATCATACTCGAAGAACTTTAGATACATCCGGATACGATACAAGGTATCCGGATATTAGAACTTAGAGTAATAGAACTTGCAATCCAAAATGGATGAGGATTAATAGAACTTGCAATCCAAAATGGATGAGGATTAATGGAACTTGCAATCCAAAATGGATGAGGATTAATGGAACTTGCAATCCAAAATGGATGAGGATTAATGGAACTTGCAATCCAAAATGGATGAGGATTAATGGAACTTGCAATCCAAAATGAATGAGGATTTATAGAACTTGCAATCCAAAATGGATGAGGATTTATAGAACTTGCAATCCAAAATGGATAAGGATTTATAGAACTTGTAATCCAAAATGGATCAGGATTAATGGAACTTGCAATCCAAAATGGGTGAGGATTAATGGAACTAGCAATCCAAAATGGATGAGGATTAATGGAACTTGCAATCCAAAATGGATAAGGATTTATCGAACTTGTAATCCAAAATGGATCAGGATTAATGGAACTTGCAATCCAAAATGGAGGAGGATTAATGGAACTGCAATCCAAAATGGATCAGGATTAATAGAACTTACAATCCAAAATGGATAAAAAGTAATAGAACTTGCTCATAACTTCACTGTTATACGCATATATATATATACGTCTCTGCTTACTGATATAAATTTAAAAACTACAGCGAAGAACTGGAATAATCTGAAATTAAAACTGATATGAACCTGTAATGGAAGGGATTACAGGAAGAATACTTGCCTGATAGAAATCTTTGATCGAACCCTAGAGCAATCCTGAAGACTCTAGTAAGCCTCTGCTATCTCTTGGCCTTTCTGTTCTTCACACGGCGTGAAGAAAAGCTAAGCTAATGGGCTCTATATATAGACATAAAGTCTTAGATCTCTTTCCTTTTATAACTTGGAATCCCTCTCCCAATTGAACTTGGAGACTCTCAAAACCTTCTCCTATTGGGACTAGGAGACTCTTAATCCAAATCCATCTCATACATGGTTTCTCATTCTTCTTTAAATACATAGTCCCACTTAATTAATAATAATACAAAAATTATTATTAAAACTCTCAAATAATAATAAAACTCCAAAATTACCTTCATGCCCTTGCATTTAATCCACAAAATAAATGCCATTTAAATGCTATTTAAATACTATTCTCTCAATTAAAAATCTAAATTGCCACCTTGGCAAATTCCTTTAACTCCAACATTAAAAAGAAATAAATGTTGTTCTTTTCCTTCAAAATCTTTAAATTGCCACATTAAATAATTAATTGGCAAAATCTCTTAATCAATACTTCAATAATTAATTAAATAATTCCTGAATAAATACTGGGCCCTCTAATGGGTCGTTACAGAGTGGGAGGAAATCCAGGAAGAAGAAGAGACAAAGAAGCACATCCAAGAGGAGGAAGAAGCATCCTTTTCATATTCTCTCTTCTTTTGTGTTCTTTCTCTCATTATGTGTGGCTAAATTTTGGTTTTTTGGTAGAAGTATATTTTGAAGCCATGGTGAAGAACATTGTAAGATCTTTCTAAGTTTATTTGCAATCTGATTTTCTCTTGAATATTCATGTATCTTCTAATTTTACTGTTTATGATTGTGTGTTTTGATTGCATAGACGACCGCTATTCAATTCTTGATGCATGATCAATTGCTAGCTTGAATATCAAATCCGTAATTGTTTGATATTTCTTGTATAAGTAGCAACTAGGGTTGATGATTATGGACAAGTTTTCATTCAATTCCTAGGGAGTACATGTGATTAATTAAATAAATTGAGCTTGTGTGTTTATTGTTCAGATTTGGTCTTCTTTCCACAAAGTTTAATGATGTCTTTGAATTAAATTCTAGAGAACTTGTTCTAGGGTTGTTTGAAGGTAAGGGTTAATTGAAGAGCTTGTTTTAATTAACTAAGAAGTAAGGGAAACATTGAATGAACATAGCTTGTTCTTCTTTCTAAGGTTAAGTATTCAAGGAAAATTAGTGACTTTGGCATCTATGACCAATGTCATAACCATTGGTGGATAAATCCCTTCTACTGGAAGCGTTTCTATTCATTACTTTAATCTTTTTAAATTATGATTTGCCTTATTAATTTAGAATAATATTCTGTTTTTAATTGTTTAAATTTCAAAATTCAAAACCCCCCAATTGTTTCTACTATTTATTTTAAGTTTTCAAATGAATAGATCTAACCAATCCCTATGGATACGACCTTACTCATCACTATCACAATTTACATTTTTAATAGTAAGAATTTATTATTTGTTGGATTCGACACCTATCACTGTGCTTTAGAATAGTAATGAAATGAAGTCCCTTATTTTGGGAAGAATTTCTCATAGAATGAGATGTTACCCTTTACTTCCTTTCAAATGGTGACCACAAGGCCACAAAGGAACCAAACTCTTGTCACTCCCAATCGAAGAAATTATGACGTCGAAGATAGTGGGATTCACCACTATAGCCACATCAATAGCAGTGGCACCCGGAGTAGAGACCAGGAAAAGGAGTTTGTAGTCCCTAAAGGATGATTGGACCGAATGGAGAGGGTCATGGAGAATCTTCTGACCTATGTGACTAGAGGAGAACCAATTAGGCACACTGATAATGTGCTAGAACAATATCAGAGGCAGCGACCACCTACATTTAAAGGAAGATCTAATGATGACACCAGAGTGGCCGAGTACTAGTTGGAGAAAATGGAGAAGTTGCTTCCACACTTACAATATAACGATCAAGATAATGTGAAATATGCCACCTTTATGCTAGAAAAAGAAGTCGGGAGATGGTGGAACACGACGGAGCAAGCTCTACAACGACCCCATTCAAAGCAAGGTACAGTGAGGCTCCGATAACTATAATAACCTGGGAGGCATTCAAAGAAGCCTTCGACGCCAAGTATTTCCCTATAAGCTGGAGGCAGGAAAAAAAATTGGAATTCATGAAACCTAAAACAGATTGGGGAGATGACAGTGACCCAATATGACATAAAATTTACCCATCTCATCAAGTATGTGCTGATGTATGACGCCGACGAATGGAAGAAGGCGCAAGAATTCTGGTTTGAACTATGAGTCGAATTGCAGCAGGCTTTAAGTACGTGGTCCATTGACTCTTATGAGGAAGCCCTAAACAAAGCTCTAACGATAGAAAGAAATCTCCTTCGAGTGAGATTAATAAGATCATAAGAGACCAAACGGAGCACAGAACAGAAATCTAGAAATAAAAATCCCTAGAGCAGCAAGTGTAACACCCCAAATTTCTTGAGCGTGTTATAACTTAGGATTTCGGGAATATAAACATTTTTCATATCACAATAGCTATCATACATCACACAATATCCCAAAAATCCTAATTTTCACCTTCTCATCTTAACAAACCCAATAATCGAATAGCTAAGATAGGCATTAAAATTTCAAATGTGGAAGCTAGATCGAACCTGATATGGTTCACAACCATAATACTTTATTTATCATAAAATTGTTCAAGAAGTCTACAAAATATATTACATGGACATAATCAAGTGATAACTGAACATCTTAAACATATCCAAAATTACATAGGTTCGCACATAAACAAAAATATGCTAATCATGCTACAAATAGGAAATTAAACTTATTCTTCAGTTACCTCATTTCCCTTAGAGCTGCTCGTCGAACCTGGAACGTTTGAATATTCCAAGGACATAGTCAAATTAGAAGATGAATCTTCTAGTGAGAAACTCCAAAAAAATAGTTTATATCGATGCATGATCAGGTATAAAATGTATGAGAAGACAACGAGAACTATTCCGAAGTGCCTCATGAACACGTTAGCCTCCTCCAACGAGAGCTTTCTCGATGGCACACGCATAGCGCCTCTCGGGAGGTCCCTAACCATGTCACTTTAGCTCGACCTCATAGCACTCATGCAAGCACCACATCTGTTGTTCCTTAGGCTCACGGTCTTCCCCACGAGAGCTTTCTCGATGGCGCACGCATAGCGCCTCTCGAGGGATATCCGACTTTTACCCTCGGCCAACAAAAAATAAGTACAACAGTATGGCCACACAAATTTTATAAATGCAACAGTTAAAAAGCTAATAGCATATATTTTTCAAAAAAATATATTGCATATATGCAACATGATTTCACGTAAGAGAATAACAAGAGTCTACGTACAAGAACTTCACAAAACACGTCTCATGCAATAGAAGTATCTCATAAGAGAATAAAAAAATAGGATTTGGAGTATAGGAGTCTCACTTTGTTGGTTTATCTCTTCAATGGTATAATTTCACAGCAAACGGCCTAGGTTTCTGCAGAAAACATGCGTTTCGGTAAACCTAACCTCGAATATTTTTATATAGGGTTGAAGGGTATTAAATTAGGGGCATAACTAAAAAATTTGAAGGAAAATAGGCCCCTCACGTGCCCTAGAAATTCGGGCCACGCACCCTCACGCGCAGCCATTTTCCAGGGCGTGTAACTCACGCGCAAGCACCAGATTTCGGATAGCAACGCCTCATTTTCGTATTTCGGCCATAACTTCCTCGTTTTAACTCCGATTCGACCCCCGTTTGAACCTACACAACCCTCTCTTCCCCCTCTACAGGATTATAAAAAGTTAGACTTACCTTGCTTTTTTTATAACTGATTTTGGCAAATTCTGGCAAAGACCCGCAACTCCGACGAGGCTCGTTCTCCCCGGCTTCTCCTTCGATTTCTTCCCGCCTTCTTGCCGAACTTCCTACTTTCTCTCTAGAGAAAGATCCTCCTATTAGAGTGCTTCAACTCTTAAGCTTTCCTGGAATGATTTGAGAACAACCCATGGTGCCTTTTTATAGATTTCTCCAACCAATCCCATTATGCCACTTGTCAAAATCATAGCCATGGACTCCAAAGACTCAAAGCCATAATTGAGTGGCTTTTGAAATCCAAAACTAGAATGAATTGATCTTTTGAAATCCAAGCTAAAACCCCAAATTTCTTTCAAATAACACTTTGGCCCTTATTTCAAGTCCTCAACTTCAATATTTTACCACATAAGCTCTTAATTTTATCCTTATTTCGTTTGGATAATTCTCTAATTACAATTACACCCTCAAACATCAAATTTATCGAGATACTTAAAATTCCAAAATTAATAACTCAAAATTACTCAATATATACGATTTTTCAGAAGCCCCTTACCATCACTCGGTCTTTTTAGGCCACAACTTAGCTTAACCAAAAATCATTTCTGATTTGATTTCTTTCAGCGTCATAAATCTCATCTCGAGACGCTCGTAAAATTATACCTTTAACCTTAGGTATATAAGCTCTAGGGTACTCCCTACGACTGATTCGGTCACTTGTTGCCATTTCAAGCATATTTTTTGAGATTTTAAACTCACTTAAAATACGTGGCATCTTCACGAAAATATGGGGTATTATAGCAAGTGATGCCCCAAATGCAAGAAAAATCATCCAGGGAGAAAATGCTTGGTTGGAACGTCTAGTTGTTACTTGTGTGGAGAGACAGGGCACTTACAGAGAAACTGGTCCAAGGGAAAGGAAATGCTTCCGGTGAAAGGCCCGGTGAAGGGTGTGTGCTTCTAGTGTAAGCAGCCGGGACACTTCACAAAGGACTACCCAAACAGGATGAAGATTGGACAAACAGACAGGTCAACTGAAAAAGCGGGAGAGGTTCGTGGGACTCGTTAGGGACGTGTCTACAACCTGATAAAGGAAGATGAGGGGTCTAATCCCGCAGTCATTCAAGGTACGCTCTTCATATTGGAAACCCCTGTGCATACATTGATAGACCCTGGGTTAACACATTCGTTTATGTCACATGCATTGTCTAGGAGTTTGAGACTAGAAACCAAACCTATGGAACTCCCGATGATAATTACAACACCAATGGGAAAAGGTACGAAGTCCTTAGAAATAATAGAAGAATGCAAAATTAGATTAACATTCGATTTTAGGTCGATCTAATTTTGCTAGAAGTATATGACTTTGACATAATCTTAGGGATGGATTTTTTAACCAAAATTGATGCCAATATAGATTGTCAAAGAAAAATAATGAACATAAGGAAACCCGAAAGAGGATGGGTTAAATTTTGAGGGCAAGGTTGTTAGTGTAGGTGCTCTAGACCCAATCAGATTAGGCATGTTATACATTGACAATTGTAATCATATTTATTATTGAATAAGGAGTTATTCAATTTCACAAGAAGTACGTTCTATTACTTTCTTGTTATTATTGTAATGACCGGAGGAAACTAGATAGAAATCCATATAATGTATACTGTGATTAATTTATAAAGATGTGAGATGATGCATCATAGTTTCTAGACATCATTAAATGTCCCAAGTCATAGCAATGTCAAGAATAGACATTAACAATCACGGTAAGACTTGTATGTACTATGTTTTTTCTATTTAATAGCAAAGGGGGTCTCACACCCATAGGTATGGGGATGCCTAGACAAGTACATTGGTGACCAATGTTGGAGAACGTGTTATTAGACATGACTCGCCATGAGAATCCATTTTGGTTATATGTTGATGGAATTCTCATACGAGGTGGGTGTAAGTAATCCTTGGACCTGAGGTTGTCACGGTCATCTCATAAGAAGAACGATATGCTTTGACATCGTTTCGATGGACTTAGACAAAGGCTGCACGTGGGTAATTCTTTGGGCATATTGTGAGTGTTATGGAGATGGGTGTATAACCAAAATGGGACTCGTCTATCCCTTGATAGAGGATGATGTATCTAAGGCGCCTTCGGTGGATATTCACTTTAAATCCATGGCCATGGTGAAAGAGATCAATAAGAAGTTATTGATTCACTTTCTATTGAGTGAGGATATCTGGTGGACCGAAGAAAACTCATGTGATCATAATCAAGCAACACATTGTCAGACTTGAGATCACTGAAGATACATTGACGAAATGATCAAATTACATAGTAACTATGCTCGTGAAATGTTGTTTACGGATTATGAATCCTTCTGAATAATTAGGTAGGCATGATGCCTTGCTAGAGGCCAATCTTGTCTTATGTGTTCATACCAACACATTACCAACATATTTAGAAACCTAGTGTGTCATACGCAATGGCTTAAACTAGGAGAGCAGACATATAGTTAAGTGGGACACTTCAGCAAGAAGTTGTGTCGTTGTAGGTTCTTACGAAGAAAGAACAAATAGACGTAATGACATCGATGTGATGAGGGGTCGTCATAAAGGAAGAATTTTTTATTTGTTGGAGTGGCAAATAGGAAATAAAATATATTTGGGCTTAAATTAATATTTGGTCTAAATAAAGTATTTGGGACAAATATTAAATTAAATTAATATTTGGGCCAAATATTAAATTAAATATTATATTTGGGCTAGAATTAGATTTGGGCCAAATATTTTATTTAAACTTATAATTGGATTTAGGCTATTTAATTAAATTTCTAGTTGGATTAGAATGAACCCATTTAATTAAGTTCCTAATTGGATTAGCATAAATGGTTCAGCCCAATCCATTAGGGTTTAAGAAACCCTATGAGGCTTCTCTATAAATACCACTTTAAGGGTTGCCCAAATTAAGATTTTATTTTTATGGTTTTTTAAGAGTTGAAAAATTACCATACACTCTTTCCCATTTCTATTCCATATCGATTTGAAACGGGAGGTTTTTTCCATCCATACACAAGCCGCGAAAAAAGAGAAGGAGCAAGCACTCCTATTTTGCTTTCCTCGCCAACGGACATGTGCTACGTATCACGAGTTAGAGGCCGGACGCTTGGATGGCTCGGATCCGCAAATAACTCAAAAATTTAAAGGTTAGATTCATTTTATTTTGTATGGGAATGATTTGATTTTGACATTTATCCAATCGACGGGATCAGGGTCAGGTTCAAAATATTTTCAACTATATTGCTTGCCCCGTAATGATCTTGCTAAACTTTCAAATGTGACCCCAAGGTTAAAAAAATGATTTCGGCCTTGAAGGTAGTAAAGTTGATAAGCCAGGGAGCTCATTGATATGTTGCCTATGCTCGATTGGAAAAAGAAGAATTATCGAAGCTTAATGAAGTGCGAGTAGTACAAGAATATGATGACGTGTTTCTAGAAGAATTACTGGGACTACCTACACCTCGGGAAATCGAGTTTTCGATTGAGCTAGTACTAGGAACCCAACCAATATCAATTCCACCGTACCAGATGGCTCCGGTTGTAATATCCTAGTATTTTGAGAATAATAATAATTAATTTTTTTGTATTTAAAATATTTTTAACATCCATTAGAGATTATAGTTGAGAAAACTAATGGGTTTAAAGTTAGTGGGCTAAGTTGAAAAAGGAAATGCTAAGTAAATGGGCTTAGAGTTAGTGGGCTAAGTTGAAAAAAAAAAAAGAAAAACTAAATAAATGGGCTTCGAATTAGTAGGCTAAGAAAGTGGGCTTAAAATTAATGAACTGAATGAAACAATAGTGGGTGAAAAATAGTGGGTGAAATAATCTATTCAAAAGAAGATTTAGTGGAAAATAATTAAGGTGAAAAAATAATTAAAGATAGTGGGTGAAATAATTGAGAAATATGGAAGACAAAGTAGGGTGTGGACAAATAATTAAAAATTATGGGTAAGATTTAGTGAAAAATAATTAAGAAAGGTGACAAAATAATTAAAGGTAATGGGTGAAATAATTGAGAAATGTGGGAGAAAAAGTAGGGTGTGGACAAATAATCAAAGATAATGGGTGAAATAATTGAGAAATATGGGAGACAAAGTAAGGTGTGGACAAATAATTAAAGATTATGGGAGAGATTTAGTGGAAAATAATTAAGAAATGTGACAAAATAATTGAGAAATGTGGGAGATAAAGTAGGGTGTGGACAAATAATCAAAGATAATGGGTGAAATAATAGAGAAATGTGGGAGACAGAGTAAGATGTCGACAAATAATTAAAGATTATGGGAGAAATTTAGTGAAAAATAATTAAAAAATATGACAATAATTAAAGATAGTGGATCACTACAATTATGCTAAGCTTAATTCAACCTTCTATAAATAAAGGAAACTTGGAAGGTTTGAGCACTTAAATTAGAAAGAGAAAGGTTGTAAGAAAAAAGATTTGAGACTGAGAGAGATATTTGAAAAAGATAAGGAAAGAAAATAGGAAAAACAAAATATAGAGAAAAATACCAAAAATTCCTAGAAAAATCCTATAGGCTGGGTTTAGTAGTTTCATGTGAAAATTTATGACAAAAGATGTTGTTGGATACGTAAACCGAGGTTTCGTCGCAATATAGAAGAATATCGAATCGCTCCGTGGGAAGATGAGTTATCTTCGATTTTTTTTTTCCAAAATTCGAGAAATATGAGAATGATATTTTAGTATTGTTGATGATGAAATTGGAAGAGAAATGCATGATTGGTATTGAGACAATAGATACTTGAAAATCAAAGAAAAAATGAGAAATAAATAGAACATGAATTCTGAAAATTATGAGGAAATTTTTGGGGCTTAGGAATTACGGTAAAGATAAATTGAAATTTTTTTATAAAGAAGTATTTATTTCATAATCTGGAGGAAATAATAGAAGGAAATGGGGGAAATTAGGAAAATTAGAGAAAATTTGAAATATGATTTTCTAAAGTAATTATGATGCCTAGGGTACGTCAAGGTTCATAATTGAGTATGATTGAAAGTCCGATGCGAATTTTGAGGCAAAATTATGTTAGAGGAAAATTATCTTTTTGCAAGGTAAGTGGTACTTCCCAACTGGATTTAGTTTTATGAAAATGCTTGGTTTATAAGTGGTTCGATTCCAAAATATGATTTTATGTAAATGACTTTGTCATGTTGTCATGCCTTGATGTGAGTATGTCATGTAGATTGCATTTATATGAATTGATGATGAAATATGCATATGAGCATGATGAGATTTACAGTCATATGTTGCATGGGTTTGGGATTAGGTACTGGAGTCGTTGCTTTGCCAAGAGTGCCCCATACACCTCGATCTGGTAGGGAGACTGTAAAAATAGCGAGTAATCTTAAGGTACGATCAACCCAAACATAGAGTTATGATGTTATGTGCATTACATATATACATGAGCATTAAATGTTTTGTTCGCTGATTTAGATGATTCATCATCTAACTTGGATTTTATCCCTGGAATATTCAAACGTTCGAGATGGAGATTGTAGCAGAAACGAGGATGAATGAGGCATGAAATGACACTTAGGAAAATGCATAATGAGTTGTATGATGAATAGAATATATGTTATATAGCCCATGTATTTAAGTTCTGCTACTTTGAATTCTGAACGTTTGAGGAATTATGATGTATAACCCTATTTAGGGCTAATGTTAGTTTAGAACTTATGTTGTGTATTAAGTAATGTTGAGAAATCTATGTTCCCTTGATGTAAGAACTGATTTATGATTAATGTTAAGATGTTATGTTCGATTCTAGCTTCCGCATTTGATGTTTATGATGATTCTCTTTAGAGATAAATCAATGGAAATTTTAGGATGGATAAGAGCAATTATATGGTTTAGTCGTAGTTTTAAATAGAAAAAAAAATTATTATCCCAGAATTGTCCTACGTTATAGTGCGTTCGAGAAACAAGGCATTACACCGGTAGAGATGAAGGAATTAAAGAATCAATTGCAAGAACTGACTGATAAATGGTTCATCAGGCCAAGTACATTGCCATGGGGTGCGCCAGTACTATTTGTGAAGAAAAAGGATGGTAGTTTGAGGATATGCATTGACTATCATCAACTAAACAAGGCCATAATCAAGAATAAGTACCCGTTCTCGAGAATTGATGAGCTGTCTGATCAGCTGTAAGGAGCAAAGGTATTTTCAAAAATTAATTTAAGATTCAGATACGATCAGTTAAGAATCAAGCCAAATAATGTTTCGAAGGCGGCATTTCGATCAAGATATGGCCATTTTGAGTATCTGGTAATGTCATTTGGGTTAACAAACGCTCCAGCAACATTTATGAATCTCATGAATAGGGTGTTCAGGCTCTACTTAGATCAGTTCGTCATCGTGTTTATAGACGACATATTGGTGTATTCTTCAAATGAGAGTGAGCATGAAGAGCACTTAAGAATGGTGCTATAAACTCTCAAGAAACATCAATTGTATGCCAAGTTCTCGAAATGCGAGTTTTGGCTATCCCAAGTTGCGTTCTTGGGTTATGTGATATCAACTGAAGGAATATCAGTAGACCCAACCAAGATTGAGGTTGTTTAGGGATGGAAGCAACTAACGTGCGTAATAGAGGTGCGAAGCTTTTTGGGATTGGCAAGCTATTATCGAAGATTCGTAGAAGGGTTTTCAAAGATAACCGCACCTATGACGAAGCTCATTCGGAAAGAGGTCAAGTTTGAATGGACTGCCAAGTGCGAGGAAAGCTTTCAAAAGCTCAAAGACAGGCTAACCTCAGCACCTTTTCTGGCAATGCTTAGTGGGCTAGGTGGATATGTTGTGTATACGAATGCCTCGAAGATAGGCTTAGGTTGCGTATTAATGCAACATGGTTGAGTGATCGCATATGGGTCACAACAGTTGAAGAGGCATGAGGTAAACTATCCGACTCATGATTTAGAATTGGTAGCCATAATACATGCTCTGAAGCTATGGAGGCACTACCTGTATGGTGAAACCTTTGAAGTATTCACAGACCACAAGAGCCTGAAGTATGTGTTCTCACAAAAGGAGTTGAACCTCAGGCAACGACGGTGGATGGAGTTTCTTAAGGACTATGACTACACCATTCAATATCACTCAGGGCGTGCCAATGCGTGTAGGATCATTACGGGGATACATAGCATGCAACGGAAGCGTTTTTAAATAAAAACTTTCCTCGTATTGATTAGAATCTAGGAAACTTACTTTTCCTATGAATTACTGGACGGAATGAAGCGACAGGCGGAGGATGGGCGAGAGCTTCTTCTCGTGGTGGAGACGACGGCTGTCCTGCAATCCTTCGGCTCCTTCGCATCAGAACTTGAAGGCTCTCTTTCGATCTTCCAAGGTATGGCTCAAAAACTGATGGCCTCTCTTTCGGTGAAGAAGAGTAAAAATCGACTTAGATGAAAAACAACCAAGGAGAGAATATATAGGGAGAACCCTAGGGTTAAAACCCTAGTGGGCCAAACCCTAATGGGCCAAGTCTATTTAATTAATTTTCTAATTGTGTAATACCCGGTATTACATGGTATTGAGAATAAATAATTTTCATTAATTTGAAAGGACCTCGGGTGGTCCTGGAAGCCCAATGGTCGATTTTGAGGAAATTAATTAATAAAATTGCCAAATCGACAGCTGGGAATGCCTCGGGACTTGGATGTCCAGGGAAGAAGGCAAGGGATTGATGAGCATCTCGGGATAAAGATAAATGGTGCTGAAAGCAGTCCGATCGGGAATAATTTTCAAAATAAATTCTGTATAAGCCCGAGTGGGTGCCATTACCGAATAGTCGGAGGGGACCTCCCGGAAGCTGAGGGGACCCTAGGGGTAGTTCGGTTTTTTGAGTAAGGCAACCCTTAAGTGTTTTCGAGACGAATAAAGGTCCCGTGTAGGCGCAGGGACAAGGTCGGTATTCCAGAGTAGCGGTCGGCTATTAAATTTTGATAAATCAAGATTTTGAGTGACTTAAGAGTAATTAATAAAAGCATTGGAGGGTCCAAGTGCTACTTATAAAAATCCTTAATTGTGATAAAAAATTCCTAAGTGGAATTAATGTAGTTAATGGGGGTTAATATGTAATATATATATATATTTATGTATGTATAAAGTCGTGCAAGTAAGGAAGCTTCCTTGAAGCTTCCTAGTCTCTGTTAATTTGAAATTTGCAGAGAGTGAGAGATGGAGAGCGAGGTCGAGAGCTGATCGTGAGAGAGCTTGAGAGCGAGATCGAGAGACGGCCGAGTTCGGCCATTGAAGAAGCAGCTTCGGGCTGCTGTTGAAATGGCTAAGGCAAAGGCAGCCATGGAAGCAGCCGACGAAGAAGCTCGGTGGCAACGAAGCGGCCGAATGCTGGTGGCGGAGCAGCTGCGGTGGAAGTCGACCGGCAGTGGAGCACGCAGAGGCGGCATCGACTTGAGGCGATGGTGGCCGAAAGTGTGGCTGCGACTGGTTGTCGCAGCCATGGCTGCAGCGAGAGGTCGGGCCGCAGTGCGGCTGCTGTGCGCGCGGGAGACCGACGGTGGTTGCTGCTCACGATGGCAGCGACGCGACAACTGGAGATGGCCGGAAGCAATGGCAGGTCGAGCAGGGGCGGTAGCCGGCTGGTGCGCGCGGGCGCTGTGCGCGCCAAGGAAGAAGAAGGAGGAATAGTGGCCGAGCGTGGGAGAGAAGAAGGGGAGAGGAAATGATGAATAAAAGAAAAAGAAAAAGAAAAAAAAAGGAAATTCTGAAAAATAAAGGAAAATGGGAGAAAAATGCCATAAAATTCCAGAAAAATGGGGGAAGAGTCTGGAAATTATTTTGGGGCTTGAGGAGCCTGTCAGAAGCTCGAAAATGAGATTTTGGGCGCAAATGGCAGCTCGGGAGGCAACGTCAGTGTGGGCATTTTCGAAATTCTCTCCAAATGAGTCGAGGTAATTAAGTAAATTCTCTTCAGAATATTTCCTTTATGTGAGATATTAAATTGTGTAGTATTGGTTGGATTAAACCGTATGTTGGGGTTGTTTGAAAGGCTGTTGGTGGCTGGTTTATGCCGTGGTTAATGTTGTTGGATGTAGTGTTGGTGAGTGATGTTGCAGTGTAAGCAAGATCGAAGACATTGGTTAATGTCTGATATGGTGGGGTTTTTGTGTGTTTGCCTCTAGGTTTGACTGGGAAGGCGGTGATCCTAGAAGAGCTCGGAGTTCGGGCTGGCATTCTCGCCGAGGCAGAAATGAGGCTTCGAGCCAGGTAAGGGATGGCCCCATGTGGAGGTGGCCTTGCAAGTTGATAAATGTGTTTGATAATATTTTTATGTTGCATTGGCATGTAGTGGTTATATCTTGTGTGATGCAAGACCTAGTGGACCTGTGGCCATAAGGAGGACTAGTGGTGGAGGGCTGATAGATTGATGCCTCAAACCTTAGTGGGTTGTGAGGATGAGCGGACCTAGCCTCATTTGCATGCATTGGCATACATAAACATGATTATATCCATATTTACATGCATTGCACCCTTACTGAGTCTTTATTTCTCATGAGGTTTTACCTCATGTGTAGATGATGCAAGTCCGGATGCAAGCAGGGATGGCGCCGGGAGGCCGTTGTGGCAACTAGCTGAGTTGCCCGAGTTATGTATTTTTAATATTGCTTGTATGTAACCAGGGGGCGTGATGTATGTATACCCTTGTGAGTAAATGTCTGTGTTATTGAGCTTAAATGTATTTAACTGTGTAATCATCATAGTGTGATAGATGACTGTGAGATTGCTTGTTGAATGTGGCATAGTCGGTAAAGCCAAGTTTCGGTCCGAGTTAAAAATCAGCAAGGTATGTTCTCATAAATCCCCAATACTCAGCAAAGTGTTTGTATGCTAGCCTTGTGCCTGGGTCACCTCTGGCTTGCTATGGGGTGAGCTGAAGAGAGGTGAAGCTCACTCGGGTTTCAGGTCTTGGTCCGCTGGATTTTTCTTATTTGAGTTGGGATCGATTCCTGAGTGGAGCGAAGGGAAGGACGAAGCCTAGTTCCCACCTAGCGCGTTTCCTGTCGAAACATAGTCCAACCCTTCAGTTGTGGTTGTCGGGTGAGTAATCCGGTCGATTATTTACCGGTGGCGCCCATAAGTGGGAGCAGGTCATTACAGTTTGGTATCAGAGCATGGCTAGCTATATAAGTGAGGAAGGCTAGCGTGCTTGGGTGTCAAGTATGGTCGGTTAAGTGATTAATGTGAGTAAATGCCAAAGTTTGGAATAGAGGATGTCTGGCATGATGTGAATGCAAGTCGAAATGTCGTAACTGCTGAGTTGGGGTCGAGAACAATTGATCTGAAATTTTAAGATTTCAATGTAAGGTTGGTCCGATAACCTTGAAAGTTGGACATGTGGACCGAGGACCCTAAGGGATTGGGTCAAGTCATTGAGGCCTGCAATGGTATGTTTGGATATTCCTGTTCTAGGGACGAGAAAATACCCTGGATTGAGATGATATACCTGTGAGAGGTATACAGGTTAAGCAATAAGGAACCGAAAACCCGAGTGTGGGTGTTGGTGTTAAGAAAACTCGAATGTGGCATTTCGGGGATATGAAGTGTTTTAAGGACGGGAGCTCCTTGAGATTAGAGTGTCGAGGCTCGTGTGGGGACACGAAGCTGAAGCATGACTAATCCGAGAGGGGATTAGTAGAGCGTTCTTATGCCAGGATTGCCGAGCATGTTCGAGGGAATAGAGTTGTCCCTTGGAAGTGGTGCAGTAAGGCTTGTACGCTTGAGATAGAGTGAGCTAAAGTGGAAGTTAGCTTGGGACTCAAGGAGATGAGACGTCAGTGAGGCCTTATGGAGAGTGTGCCTGTAAGGCATCTGAATGTCATGGCCAATGACGACATGAGGTAAGTGGCATCCGGAGGGACTCTGAGGGGAGTCAGGATGCTAGATGTATGTGCTGCGATGTGATCGTATTTTTATGATGATCCCGGAGGGGACCTGACTAGGGTATGAGTGGACCCTATTTGGTTTCGTGATGAGACGAAGTCTACCATTGGGAATGATAGGCGTGTGGTAAGTGGACCGTAGCGGGTGTTTGCACGAGATGGAAGTGCCAAGTGAGTCGAGCTGGAATCTAGGGAAATCTAGATTGGGTATTAAAGAGTTGGTCATGTGTTGATATGCGCGTGAGAGCCATTGGGTTAGAAGTCCTGGCTGAGTAAGGCCAAGTGACCATTCATGTGATTGATGGATGAGGGGCCAATCAAAACTCTCGTTATGACGCTTGGGGTCTGGTAGGATGCCTAAGGTCGGGAGACGAGAGGTGAATAGACCCTCATTATGAAGCTTGGGGTCGTGATGACGCCTAAGGTCTCGAGACCCTTTATGGGAGACGCGGAGGTCACCCAATGAAGGGTATGAGCGGTGTGTGGGCCGAGGGTAGTGAATTGTGGCGACAGGACATCCATAGGCTAAGCACGCGCATGAAATGCCAACTTCGGATGCAAAGTCGGCAGGGGCATGGCGAGTAATGTGGAGGCCCCGAAATTTATAATTCCAAGTCATGGGAGCCTGAGTGAGGCATGCTGGAAGGCCAAGCTGGGCATCGTGACTGAATGCACTATGGGTGTGCAAGGAGAGACGAGAGGTCTCAATTTACCTGGAGGGTAATGGTAGGCGTACGATGGTTATGAGTACCAGAGCTTGAGATAGGCTCAACATGTTGGCTGTTGTTTGAGAGCCTCTTAAGCGATAAGAGATGTAGAGTCTTGAGGAGCGAGACTCATGGTATGAGCTTGAGGTTATAAAGGCAAGGATAATCAAGTAAGATGGCTTGGTAAGATGGTGGTGGAACCATCGTAGCTCGGGAAGGCTTTAAGTAGCCTTAATGCTAAGGGTGCAAGGCTCGATGTGACGGATCTGATGCTATGGACCGTGTGGCAGAGGACTAATGAGTTCGCTCGCGTTGAGGGCAAGTGGCCCATAGGCCTGAGCAATTTAGTGAACTGCAAATGACGGTCAGATGCGGAAGATCTGGAGCAGCACCTTAGGAAATTTGATCAAGTTAGACCGAGAATCTCTTGTAAAGGATAGGACATCTAGAGTAGTCCTAAGGAGAAAACGTGGAACGCGGTAATGATCCGATAGATTTGTTGTCGAGTAGGACGCCTGGTAAGAAATGTGGCTGCGAGCGTGGCGAGGTAGTCATGTCAGGTTTGATATCAGAGGTGTGACTAGAAGGCTGAAAATCACATTACGGGGTGCGAAACAAATCAGAGTGGGACCTGAGCCATGCTGTTGGAAATTGTTGTTGGGCCAGTGTAAGGGAGCAACACAGTAATAATGATTGGGTGTCGACTTTCTGAAGCACAGGGTAACACGATGGGGAACCAGTGTTGGGCCAGTGTATGGGAGTGACACGATGATGGTGACCAGGTGTTGGCTCACCTAAAGCACAGGGCAACACAATGATTATGCAGATGGTCAGGGGCTAAAGATTTGTAAGATGCGCAATAGAAGTGACGAAAGTTGTGGCCAGTTCCACAACTCGACTGCTAGTAATAAGAGCGGTTAGGGCGTTGCACCCGAGTCAGGGGTTAAGCCCTTTATTTCGATAAGTAGTGTCGAAGTGGTTTGGCGAATGTTCAGGTGTGGTAGCGTCTTGAGATGTTTGAGAAAGAAACCCAGGGAAAAGAAATGGGTCTAGCGTGGGAATAACGCTATAGTTGATGCCTATGGTTGACGGGTCTAATGCTAAGGACCACTGGATATAGACGGTTAGTTCACAGGAGGGACTACAGCCCTTTATATGGAGTAACTCGTCTATAGTGGAGACGATTAGACGCCGAAGACCTGGGGTGTGCTGTAGGTTATGCCTGAGCCAGACCTAAAATTCCGTAAGGGTTAAAGTAAGTGGTAGTGCCTTTTGTTGTCTTGGCAGCATGAAGATTTGTGAATTGAGTGGGTGATATCTTGTGGTGTGAAAACAAGACGTGTGGCAATGCTCCTTGCTAAAGGATGCTAACGCAGTTGTGGTTAAATTTAACCGAAATAATTATGGTAAATTGAGATGATGGACCCTGTGTGACCTTGCGATGATGCAAGAAGATGGGTCAACTGGTGGAGTTGGTAAATGACTCCAGGATGTTACGTAAGTGCCGTGAAGGGCGAGACTTACGAGTTAGAAGCCAACCATGAAATGTGAAAGTTGAAGCATGCAAAAGTTTCAAGTATGGGGATCTCTAATCCTGTGATGTGAGTTGTGGCAGGCTGAACGTGTGGCTGAGGCACGGTTTGAAATTTGTGAAGGCTTGCAATTGCACGGTCTAGTATTAGTCCTGATGTGTCGATGCGAAAATGAGGAAGTATCTTCATGTGGCACTGGATGGGTTTCCAGTTGTTGACACAGGATTAGTTGCCAGGTGGTAGCACCTGATGGCAATGGTGAGAGCGTGAGGCTCGAGGACTGTGAAGTAAAGCCTTGTTGGGTGCCGTGTATGCCTCTAGTATAAAGGTTCAGCGGGTCCTGGTGGTTAGACCAGGCGAATTTTGAGAAAGAGATCCAAGGGGATAAAAGATGGTTGGTCAAGGCAAAGTTGTGCCGTTGAAGGAGTGCTACTCCGTAACGAGAGTTATAAATGGTGGAGTTGAAATGTGTCCTGGGTAGAACATGAGAGGTTCTCCCGAGAAAGGTCGAGCATAGGGCAACAACATTAAATGGACCTCCTAAGGTACTACCACTCTAACAGGATGCATCACCCGGGGAAAGCCAGCGTGATGGCAAGTGCCTGAGTAGGAATGTGAGTCCTACGACATCTAGTGGAAGTGTGAGTTCCACAGGAGTAGCAGGGGTGATGTCCAGTGGGTGGAGTTAAATCAAAAATCATAGTCGATGAGTGCAAGAGTAGTGCCTGGAGAAAGTTGTGTTGGTTATGAGCCGGGCGATCCGGTTAAAGCTAATCGAGTTGATTAGATGGAAGGTGAAGGCGAATTTAAGATATCACCAATGGGTGGCTAGAGCTCAAAGGAAGAGCTTGTGGGACGAGATTGGTTCCCAGGAATCATGTAAAAGTGATGAAATCACCTGGAAGCTGTGAGTAATACAGCTAGAGGGATGCCTTGGAGTTTGGGCAATTAATGAGATTTAACCTCGTGGCTAAAGGTTAACGATTGTGAAAGGAAATCAGCTAGTGGAGCTGATTGGTGACTGGCTGAGGGTAGCCGATGGCGACCAAAGGCGCCAATTGGTGATAGCAGCAGCGGCGAGCGGTGGCTGGCCATGGTCGTGTTGCGTCATAAGAGTAGTTGGTTAGTGGCATTGGTGGATTTGGAGTTGCGGTAGCTGCTGGATGTGGCACTAAGCGATGGCAAGAGATCGTCTTACCTGATGATGATGGCATTAAGGTTAAGGTGATCGCTCACTAAGTGATGTGAGCTGGTTGTAGCAAAAGTTATAAAAAAAAAAAAAAAAACTTGGGAGAAGCCAAAGTTTCTCAGGGAATTAGCTAGCTGCTATAAGCATAGTAAAGTGATATGAGGAAGGCGGCCTAAGGGTGAGGTCGTGCTAGTTGCGATGACTAGTGAGATCCATGGAGCAGCGAGTCTTTTGAGATGGCATGGTAGTGTCATCGTTGCTGCCAGGGAAAAGATGTCAGGAAGGTCAAAGGTAACCATTTTGCACGGTAAGACCTTGAAGCCGAGTGTGAATGGCCACGAAGGCTGGTGCTTGTGAAATTTCAAATGCAACGACCATGGAGGGAAAATTCGTTGCTATTCTGGTGTTGTTCTTGCCGAGAAGGACAAAGGAAAACCATTATGCATGGTTTAAATCGGGTGTTTAATGCAGATTAAGAATAAACCTGGTTTAGAATGGCTGAAAGTGTAGTATCTCAAGAATGAGAGGCTTTGTTGAGAAATGGTAAGATCTGAAAAGTCCTAATGAAATTGAAGCTGGGCGAGTAAATCTGGCTAGAAGACCGTTACAAGAGTGGGGGTGTAACCATGTTAGCTTGTTGTGGTGCGGACCGAAGGCACGAGTCATCCTACAGGTGCGATGCAATAAGTGATTGTGCAGATGGTAATAAGCCAATCACTTGTGCCACGCACCGTGGGTGATGATGAGGGCCGATTAATGGTTTCGTGACCTTAAGCGCAATGGTAGGATCCTTAACTCGCGATAGGGTTTAATAGCCAAGGTAAGGCCTAGCATGGGGCATGATTGTGAAAGCGAAAATGGGGTGAAAAATTGAAGGAGTTGCTCAGTGAAGAGTTCTCTGGTATGGGTATGAGACCCCTACTAGTGTGCAATATTGGCCAGAAAGGAAGGCCAGAGGAGTCTATGTGCTTGTGTAAGAAACTCCTGGTTGGGAGAAGGTTGTGGCCCGAGCATGGTTAAGCTCGAGGTGAGATTGAAATAGTGCGTGCATCGCCAAGCTCGAGTTGGACTCGGGTAATGCACGTATGGTTGAAATGTGAAATTACCTGACATGGTGTTCGGTAAGTCGATTATGCATGATCATATCGATAAATGAGGGTCGGCTGGTCAAGGTAATAGACCATGTATGAAATGGTCGAAATTGGCAGGGTGGGCCAAATGGGTGCTTCCCATGTAGTGCTAGCGTGATAAGATGATCGGTAATGAGAGATTGCCATGAGAATCTACTTAAGCTATGCATGTGTGTGATTAATGGCGATATGCCATGGTGGAATGGGTGTCAGAGTGTCTTGTGGACACTAGAAGTAACATTGCGGCAAATGGTCAGTGCTAAAACATTGCTGGTTAGACCAGCGCAAAATCGTGGCCATGTGTGATTGGCAGTAGGAAACGTTGCTGTGTGTGATCGGTGTAAAATCGTGGTAGACTGATCAGTGATGCAATGTCAGAGAGAGTTTGTTGATTGAGGGGAAAATGGGAAGTGGCCTGCAAAGCGATGCTTCGAGAAAGAGAAAATCCATCCGGAGATGGATACCGTTGCAGTAAGCATGACCAGCGACCAATGGTGCAGTTTGGCAAGAGGCAAAGGCGGTACTCAGTTGGTGAATGCCCTCGAGAAGCGGAGGACCAAATGCCTAAGCAAAGCCTTGAGGTGGGGAATAACCCGAGGTAAAGGCTGAGAAATGGTTCGACTACGAGATTCTTGAGCACGGGATTTGGAGAGTAGCCCGAGAATGTGATTATCTTGGGCAGGAGATTAAGGCAAAGTGAATTTCGAGGACGAAATTCTTTAAGGAGGGTGGAATGTAATACCCGGTATTACATGGTATTGAGAATAAATAATTTTGATTAATTTGAAAGGACCTCGGGTGGTCCTGGAAGCCCAATGGTCGGTTTTGAGGAAATTAATTAATAAAATTGCCGAATCGACAGCTGGGAGTGCCTCGTGACTTGGATGTCTAGGGAAGAAGGCAAGGGATTGATGAGCATCTCGGGATGAAGATAAATGGCACTGAAAGCAGTCCGATCGGGAATAATTTTCGAAATAAATTCTGTATAAACCCGAGTGGGTGCCATTACCGAATAGTCGGAGGGGACCTCCCGGAAGCTGAGGGGACCTCCCGGAAGCTGAGGGGACCCTAGGGGTAGTTCGGTTTTTTGAGTAAGGCAACCCTTAAGTGTTTTCGAGACGAATAAAGGTCCCGTGTAGGCGCAGGGACAAGGTCGGTATTCCCGAGTAGCGGTCGGCTATTAAATTTTGATAAATCAAGATTTTGAGTGACTTAAGAGTAATTAATAAAAGCATTGGAGGGTCCAAGTGCTATTTATAAAAATCCTTAATTGTGATAAAAAATTCCTAAGTGGAATTAATGTAGTTAATGGGGGTTAATATGTAATATATATATATATTTATGTATGTATAAAGTCGTGCAAGTAAGGAAGCTTCCTTGAAGCTTCCTAGTCTCTGTTAATTTGAAATTTACAGAGAGTGAGAGATGGAGAGCGAGGCCGAGAGCTGATCGTGAGAGAGCTTGAGAGCGAGATCGAGAGACGGCCGAGTTCGGCCATTGAAGAAGCAGCTTCGGGCTGCTGTTGAAATGGCTAAGGCAAAGGCAGCCATGGAAGCAGCCGACGAAGAAGCTCGGTGGCAACGAAGCGGCCGAATGCTGGTGGCGGAGCAGCTGCAGTGGAAGCCGACCGGCAGTGGAGCACGCAGAGGCGGCATCGACTTGAGGCGATGGTGGCCGAAAGTGTGGCTGCGACTGGCTGTCGCGGCCATGGCTGCAGCGAGAGGTCAGGCCGCAGTGCGGCTGCTGTGCGCGCGGGAGACCGACGGTGGTTGCTGCTCACGATGGCAGCGACGCGACAACTGGAGGTGGCCGGAGGCAATGGCAGGTCGAGCAGGGGCGGTGGCCGACTGGTGCGCGCGGGCGCTGTGCGCGCCAAGGAAGAAGAAGGAGGAATAGTGGCCGAGCGTGGGAGAGAAGAAGGGGAGAGGAAATGAAGAATAAAAGAAAAAGAAAAAGAAAAAAAAAGGAAATTCTAAAAAATAAAGGAAAATGGGAGAAAAATGCCATAAAATTCCAGAAAAATGGGGGAAGAGTCTGGAAATTATTTTGGGGCTTGAGGAGCATGTCGGAAGCTCGAAAATGAGATTTTGGGCGCAAATGGCAGCTCGGGAGGCAACGTCAGTGTGGGCATTTTCGAAATTCTCTCCAAATGAGTCGAGGTAATTAAGTAAATTCTCTTCAGAATATTTCCTTTATGTGAGATATTAAATTGTATAGTATTGGTTGGATTAAACCCTATGTTGGGGTTGTTTGAAAGGCTGTTGGTGGCTGGTTTATGCCATGGTTAATGTTGTTGGATGTAGTGTTGGTGAGTGATGTTGTGGTGTAAGCAAGATCGAAGACATTGGTTAATGTCTGATATGGTGGAGTTTTTGTGTGTTTGCCTCTAGGTTTGACTGGGAAGGCAGTGATCCTAGAAGAGCTCGGAGTTCGGGCTGGCGTTCCTGCCGAGGCAGAAATGAGGCTTCGAGCCAGGTAAGGGATGGCCCCATGTGGAGGTGGCCTTGCAAGTTGATAAATGTGTTTGATAATATTTTTATGTTGCATTGGCATGTAGTGGTTATATCTTGTGTGATGCAAGACCTAGTGGACCTGTGGCCATAAGGAGGACTAGTGGTGGAGGGCTGATAGGTTGATGCCTCAAACCTTAGTGGGTTGTGAGGATGAGCGGACCTAGCCTCATTTGCATGCATTGGCATACATAAACATGATTATATCCATATTTACATGCATTGCACCCTTACTGAGTCTTTATGACTCATGAGGTTTTACCTCATGTGTAGATGATGCAAGTCCGGATGCAAGCAGGGATGGCGCCTGGAGGCCGTTGTGGCAACTAGCTGAGTTGCCCGAGTTATGTATTTTTAATATTGCTTGTATGTAACCAGGGGGCGTGATGTATGTATACCCTTGTGAGTAAATGTCTGTGTTATTGAGCTTAAATGTATTTAACTGTGTAATTATCATAGTGTGATAGATGACTGTGAGATTGCTTGTTGAATGTGGCATAGTCGGTAAAGCCAAGTTTCGGTCCGAGTTAAAAATCAGCAAGGTATGTTCTCATAAATCCCCAATACTCAGCGAAGTGTTTGTATGCTAGCCTTGTGCCTGGGTCACCTCTGGCTTGCTATGGGGTGAGCTGAAGAGAGGTGAAGCTCACTCGGGTTTCAGGTCTTGGTCCGCTGGATTTTTCTTATTTGAGTTGGGACCGATTCCTGAGTGGAGCGAAGGGAAGGACGAAGCCTAGTTCCCACCTAGGGCGTTTCCTGTCGAAACATAGTCCAACCCTTCAGTTGTGGTTGTCGGGTGAGTAATCCGGTCGATTATTTACCGGTGGCGCCCGTAAGTGGGAGCGGGTCGTTACAAATTGGGTTAGCCCAATTAATTAATTAAAAACTAATGAACTATTATTTTATTCTAGCCCAATTAATTATGGACCATTCTGAATAAAATAATTCTCTCTCAATGTAATTCACCCAACAAGCCAAATGTATTAAATAATACATGAGTTATATCGAGCTACCCCGGGGACCAAAAGACAAATTTTTCACGGCTACTAAAATGACCAAAATATCCTTGCTACCTAGTAGCTATATTTTTGTCATTCTAAGAGTCATAAAGGCAGCAAAGAGATTTGGGTCATTGTAGATAGACTGACAAAGTCAGCGCACTTTCTGCCTACACAGATGGATAGGCCGGTTCAAAAAAAATTCGAACAATATATTGGAGAAATAATCAGACTTCATGGCACCCTAGTAAGCATAGTCTCTAATCAGGACCCGAGGTTTACCTCGAGATTTTGGGGAAGCCTACAGGAGTGCATGGGAACACAATTGAACTTTAGTACGGCTTATCACCTGCAAATCGATGGCCAGTCTAAGAGAACCATTCAGACACTTGAGGACACGTTAATGTCCCATGCCCTAGACTTCAAGGGTAATTGGGAAGAACACCTATTGTTGGTAGAATTTGCTTACAATAACAGTTACCATAGTAACATCGAAATGGTGCCATATGAGGCTCTATACGGGAGGAAATGTTGCTCACCTGTCTGTTGGATTGAGGTAGGAGAAAAGCAAATATTAGGGCTTGAGCTAGTGCAGCAAACGATAGAAAAGAACTGGCAGATTCAAGAAAGAATCCTGTAGGAAATAATGAAACAAAAAAACCATTAAATCTAACCAGACTTACCTGGTTGCACAGCGGAGATAGGATCAACGGTTGAATCACTGGTGTATACCAGATCATAGTAGATCTTGTTTGTATCCACAGCCTAAGTGCCTTGTACATAGAGAGAGTTTTCTGTCTAGAGAGTTTTTTCGATGCTTGTGTATTTTTTTCTTTACCATTCTAATAGATACATACAAGTGGACCATCTGCCCACTTCCTCCATGAATGGAGGGAGTGGTATTCAACTGCTGTAATAGTTTTTTCTTCTACAACCGCTGTCTAGGTTTGGATTCGAATCCAGATCTTGATTTGGTACTGGATCCGGAACGTATGATGGGAGGATCTACCCGGGCATAACCCGGATTTACTTCATCTCCCACTCGCACATAATGGGTTCACATACCCATATACTCTCATTTCTCTGTGAGTCCCATACATACAAATAATTCGTGCGACTAGTGACTGCTACGCTACCCTGCACATTTATTTATCAAAACAACAACCAAATTTATCAAACATTAATCCTGTTGTTAAAGCAGGTATAGGGCGATTATACTCGCCAGTGTGCGAGTGTGCGTGTAGTACAATTTTAAATTTATAATTCGATGAGTCCGAGTCGGTTCACAAGGAGATTATTTTGGATGAAAACATAAATCACTAAATATTTGATTTTAAGAGGTGATTAAGATAATCTAAAGGAAATGATTAAAACTAAATTAACAATGAATTTAAGTAGCTTGGGTCAAGACAATTTCAGTGTCAAAACCAATTAATTCCCAACTTAATAGAAAAGATCAATAATATTCATCTGAATTAAGTTTTTCAGATCTGTCAGTAATTTTAGTTCAAGGTAATGATAATTCTTGTTTAAGCAATCTCCATACATGGCATGAAAATTCTAAGTTAAGCAATTATCATAAATTGAATTATATCCCACAGACAGAATTTATAGGTACAGATTAATCATTTGGGCATGGGTATGAAAACATTTCCAGGTCTAGCAATCTCCATACGTGGCATGGAAACTCTAAGTTAGACTTATGCTCCAATCCAAACTCAAAGATACACTATACGCACACTACTCAAATTAAATCAGATTAATATTACACAATTGAAGCGCAGCTTTCTTTGGGAATCATTGGCGTTGGACGCTGTCCTTGCCTTAACCCAAGATTGGATTTAGCTACTCATCTTCATTTGAAAATAAATTGGCAAGAATTTAAATGACGAGAATTAAAAGACAGTATTTAAAAGACTATTTTTTAACCGACCATATAGGCTGTGTATAATGAAAAGACAGTAATTGAAAGACTATTTTTTAACCGACCATATAGGCGGTATATAATGAAAAGACAATATTTAAAAACAATATTCAACCGACCATATAGGCGGTATATAATAAAAAGACAATATGAAAAACATAATACAACTATATGGAAACAAAGGTTGAAGATTTAAGAGAGAAATTCTAAGAACGAAACTATATTGAAACTAAAGTGAAAAATTTGAGAGAGAAATCTCAAGAACACAACTATACTTTCATTATAGGAAAATTGAATGGTTACAAATGCATCCCAAGTGCTCTATTTATAGAGTAAAAGATGCAATAGAGACCACTCAATTATATAATTTAATAATATAAAATATCTAAAGAAAAACAAAATAACTAATTTAAAAATACAAAGATAAGTAAAATATCTAATATATGATGTAAGCGATGATGTCATTCCAACCCATGATGTAAGCGATGATGTCATCAATTTGTGGGACTTGGGCTTTTCATATTTTTGGGCTTGGGCCTTCCTTGTTTTGGGCTGGGCCTTCCTTGTTTGGGGCTTGGGCTTGGACCTTCCTTGTGTTAGGCTTGGGCTTGGGCCTTCCTTGTGTTGGGCTTGGGCTTGGGCCTTCCTTGTGTTGGATTTAGGCCTGGGCTTTCCAAATTTTTATATTATTATATTATTATATATATTATATTTATTTTTTTATATTTTATATATTTTATATATATTTTTATATTAATATTCTTAAACATGCACAAAATCACAAAATGCATGATAATATTCAATTTAAACCATTTTAAGATCAAAATAAGGGTGAAATTATAACAAAATTTTTACAAAATTGATCACTAATCACACCCCCCAACTTAAACATTGATAGTCCCATAGCAATTAGACTTTACACTAGCCAGTATTTATTCACAATAATCACATGAATATAAAATTTTCAAATTCGAAACTGAAATACATAGAACAAAACAAGCTATCTGTCATACAGTCGAATATTCTAAATCAGATTTTGGTCAAAGGTCATACAATCTTAGGAACGGCAATTAGGATGACCATCATTCTACCTTATTCCCTTGAAATTTTGACTTCAAACCTTACTATGGATTTTCCCTCCAATAAAAAAAATGATTCCTCTGGTGTACACACAAAGGGGTGCACCATTTTAAGAGTAAATGCAAAACAAGTTCAAATTCAGTGTCATCCCAAATACAAAGAACGTATTTTCATGAAAGAATAGGGAATTTGACATAGCTTCATGACTGGAATAATGCCATAGATAACTAACTTCTGAATTTAAACAGAATTCCCTACTCCGAACTCGAATCCTGAGATCACATGATTTATAGCATCAAGAGGGACCAGACCGGGTTGTAATGGGGCTATAAGGTTAATATGGGTTGTCAAAGAAAAGGGTAAAGTGTGCAAAGGGAGTGTTGGGATTTTTTTTTTTTTTTGACACTAATATCAAATTAGACATATTTTTTTCTTCAGCATTTATTTTGAAACACTCATGCTGAAAAGCTAAGAGAACTTCCCTTTTTTTCCTTTTTTTTTTTTTTGTTTCTTTTTAATATGAGAGTACCGAGATAGACTGATTCCTAAAAACACACTAGGTTGGACAAATTTCATATGGTTCTAGGTTAGACGAGGGTAATGAAAGGAATTATGCTAAGAACAGCTCAAATGGGCTAGCAAGGGGGTTAATGTAAAGAAAGAAAAAGGTTAATAGGCCCAAATTGAAAGAAATTGATCCCCTATCATGCTTCTACAAAACGATGTTACTCAGTCAACTAATTCAGAGTTTGAAACTAGCCAAATTCATCCGCTATCATACTAGATATTCAAAGCAAATTGATGTTTTGAAGTTATTGAAAATATGAGATCAACAATAAAGCGCATTTAGAATAAGTGTTATTTCACTCAAAATTAATGATTATTAGGCTCAAACACTCACTCGGGTAATAGTCTCCACTTCTGTTGAGGGATCATGCAGTGTGTTAATAACTAATTACCATTGCCTTTGACTTTATGACCAACAAACCAATTTCTAATTATTGAACATCCGATGCATGCAAATCACTTATTATAATCCCATACATCTACGGTTTCAAATAAGAAATTAATGCATTCATGATTCATACTGCAAATTCGACTGGCTATCAGATTATAACTCCGAAGCTTTAGGGATAGCATTATTTAAAGCACACACAATTTTTTTAATTTTTAATAGGAGTAGATAAAAGTAAATAATTCACATAAAACTACAAGCATGCAGTTACAAATTCACAGTTAAACATGGACTAGATAGTTCATAAATATACCTTAATCCCCCCAACTTGAATTGCAATAATAAAATAGGGTTGTTAGGAATACCTATAACTCCACGAGTCTGTAAGTTTACTGTGAACTGCTAAATCTTCAACAAACAAGTGAGAATACCCTACATATATATATTTTTTTCTTTTTCACATCGAAATAAGAAAAATTCATGCAAGTCATATAATAAAGAGATGCGTCTCAAGAGTACAAAAAGTACTCCTTACTCAGCCATCTTATCATAGACTCGTTTAATAACATTCCACAAATTTTTTAAACAAAACATAAGAAAAATTCATGCAAGTCAAAATAAAAAGATGCGTCTCAAGAGTATAGAAAAGCACTCCTTACTCAGCCATCTTATCATAGACTTTCCCTCCTTAGAGGGATAAATCTAAATTAATCGGACCCCTTTGACGCTTGCTTCCAATTGCCTTAGACCAGTCTATCCGAGGCTCGTAAGGATCGTGCTGTAGAACATAAGTGTGTAATTTCTCTAGCAGTTCCTCAATGGTGGATGCGGAAATGAGAATATTTCTTGCAGAAAGAGAAATGAACTTTTGTTCCACAACCTGATCAAGAAAAGAGAGCAACCCATCAAAAAAATGGTTAATATTTAAAAGTCCAATGGGTTTGGTATGGAGATTGCTCTTAGCCCAGGAGATTATACAAAAGATTTTTTCAAGTGTACCAAAACCTCCCGGCAAAGCAATGAAGGTGTCTGACTGATAAATCTTACAAGCCATGTGCTCAGACATAGAAGTCGTTCTTATAAGTTGACCTCGTGTATACCCGAAAATCTGTGGATCAGCTAAAGGGATTAGCATAACACCTACCACATATGATTGCCAAAGATGTGCAGCCTGTGAAACACATCAATTCAATCCACGACTTCCCCCTCCATAGACCAAATTAATTTTTCTCTCTCCCAATTTGATGCCAAGTTCGCTTGCTGCAAGTGTGTAACAAATATCGCTCCCAAGTTGAGAGTCACATAGTATACATATGGTATTGATTCGACGAACTGGCTGGCCTTCCATTTATGTTAGTTCTTTATGTACGCCCTGAAAGTAGAACTGGTTAAAGAGGTTTGGCAATCAAAAGTAACTACATAGAAATTCAACAATAAATAAACATAAACAAAAATCATGCGTATATACAAGTAGTTGTGATTGTGGCTCACATCTTCCTCTGGTTTTACGTCCAGAAATGGCTTAAACACCTTCTATGAAGCGGGGATAGGCTTCCCATCCAATTTTCTTATAGATTGGCAAACAGGGTCAATTATAGTCAGATTCCCAAGACTATAGCGTTGGTGGTCTCTTCTAAATTGGGTCCAGAAAGCAAGAATTTCTCGCTGCACTATTCCACACAGATGCGTCTCAAGAGTCAATCGGATATCATCCAAAGACTCTTTACTCAGCCCATCCTTTATGAAACAAATTTTATCATCTCGATTTATGGAAGTAAACCCCACAGATTTGCATCGTGTGTTACAAGTCCATCGAGCACATTTGTGACAACCATTTAATCTTTTCGCTCTTCTTTTTTTCGAAAAACTACTCTTTCCCAATCCTGGAAAATGCTTAAAACTAGGTGAGGTTTCGCTAAGAAATCGAACTTTTGCTTCAATTAACCAGCGAATATCCTCAGGGATATTTTTATACATCAACATCCGAAGTCTTTCACACCTAGTGGCATAAATCTTTTTTAAATCATTTTGTGGGAGAGATGGATAGTACTTGCGAATTTTCAAGAGCTGAAGATCCATTTTTTTTAAAACAGAACTATAGTAAAAGAAAAGTAAAACAAAATAATGAATCTTACAAAAGGAACGAGAGTACCTGATCGGAGAACAACACAAATGAGAGAAGACTGAGCTCAAAGAAATGTGGCTTGCCTCATGCAGATACGAGGTCTCTTATAGGGCTGTGGAAGTCACCATTCCAACAACCACACTTGGCTCGAGGCGTGCCACAAGTGCAGGGTCACGTCTGGAGTCTTCTTTTTCAACGTTCGACATCTCCTTTTTCTTTATAGGGTAATGTGTCGTTTCCTTTACAGGGCAGTGTGATTGCTCTGCCCAAAAAAAAAATAAATAAATAGTTGTCATCGGCGTTGAGTTTGTCTCCCTCTTATATCGTTATATATATATACTAGGGATAACCCGTGCCTGAAGGCACAGTATAACCAAAAAAAATCAAATATTAAATTTGAACGCGAAATAATCAAGTACTGAATTCAGATTCGCACCCTCCACCGTAAAGAGCACTGCCGTCTGCCATTGCCCCACCACTATCGTTCCCGATTCGCACCTTTCAGGCCGGTTGCCCCTACCCGTCGACTCCCCGCCATTCGCACCACCTATTGTCGCCCACCACCGCCGCACCACCAGACCAGATCCGCCATCGCG
Source organism: Diospyros lotus (assembly GCF_014633365.1). Classification (NCBI taxonomy): domain Eukaryota; kingdom Viridiplantae; phylum Streptophyta; class Magnoliopsida; order Ericales; family Ebenaceae; genus Diospyros; species Diospyros lotus. The sequence goes on from NC_068342.1 coordinate 23,760,354, forward strand.
CTTATCTCTCATCTCCTTCGCCATCCCCTATTCTCTCTCTCTCTCTCTCTCCCACACTCTCCGTCTAAAACAACCCACCGCCCAAAGAGCACCATTCACCGACCGTTGCTCCCCTCGCCCCACCGCCGCCGCGAGCATCCGTTGTCGCCCCCCCGCTGCGAGCACCAGCCCATTCGCCCTGCCAATACTGCTAGCATCATCTCGATCATCAACCGCCCCATCCCCGTTCGCACTCCTTCCTCTGCTATCGTCCCCCCATCCGGTCTCCCCCACTTTTTGTCCCCCTACCTACTATTGCCTCCGCAGGTTGCCCACTGTCGGCATGGGTGGGTGAGTCTGAGAAAGAGAGAGAAAGGGGCATTAAGTGAAAGGTGGGTCTGTGAGAGCGTAAAAGACACAGGGAGGGAGAGAGAGAGAGAGAGAGAGAGAGAATGAATCGGCAGAAAGATCCACTCATTTCAACCAATCTCAACCATTTATATATATTAAAAATTAATCTTAGCCATTGAAATCAAATGTAATAATATTCACTAATAATTTAAAAAAATCATCTTGCTTTATTATATAAATTTTATTTTATTTTTATTTTATGAAAAGACTATTTTTACTTGTTTACAATTAAGAGCTCAGCATATAAATTTAATTAAAAATAATTAAAATTAAATTTAATTAAGAACATCAACACCAATTAAAACTAAAGCTATATTACATTAAAATTATAAATTAAATATAAAAAATTTAACACCTCTGTCAATAATAGCTCATTCTACTTACTTACACACAAAACATTATAATAATATTTAATTAATAAAAAAATAATCCATACAAAAATTTAATTGAGTTTACTATGATCTCTCAAATAACATGATAAACAATATCAATAAAATATTAGAATTATACAAACACAATCTTTGAAGTCGGTTGGCGCCCCAAGCCAACAATTCACGGATGCAATCAAGAGAACCCCCTCTAGCGGCCAAATGGAGAAGAGTGCTTCCCGGGAAGCTGCAGAAATCAAATTAATTCATCAAAACAAAGGCACAATTGATATCCAAAGGCTGGAACAACACTGAAGAGCTTAAGCCAATTTTTACCCATAACAACCAATTGAAGCACAGACCAGACCTCCATTGTCTAAGAGAATATGGACGCATTCCGATCGTCTTTGTCGAGCCGCCAAGTGCAAAGGTGTTGCTCATTTATCATCTCTAATATTTACAAACAGGGCATAATCCCTGAAATCCAATACAATAGAATAACCAATTATGAACTATCTAACTTAGTGCTCAAACAATCATACGGAGAGAGAAAGACCCACCAAGAGGCAACAATACGGGAAGAACAGGAAGCAGAGAGAATGGCCTGTAGGCAATCAGAATGGCCATAATAAGCAGCATAGTGCAAACAGTTCCTCCCATGGCTTGAATCAAACATCAAAATCTGGGAAAACAGTTGATAAAATATAAGAATGAAAAACATAATCACACAACTTCTGATAAAATATCAGGGAATCTGACAAACATTTGCCCCAGCTTCAATAAGCTTTTGAAAGAGAGAGAGAGAAGGGGAGGTGAGAGAGAAAACCCATTTACATATATACACACACACTACAAAAAATTGAGAGATTTACCCACACACGTAAATGTGGATAAAAATCACCTTATGTGTCAATTATAATTTTTCTTCACACATAATGCAAATGTCAAGATGTGTGGGTAAAGGGGGGTTAGAAAATAACTTTTACCCACACATATATTCATGTGTGGGTAAATCTTAATAACCCACACATATATGTGTAGGTAAATATTTTTGTATGTGTAGGTATTTTTATATCCGGAAGTTATAATTGTGACGTGGCTGGTGACATGGCTGATGACGTGGTTGATGACATGACTAATGACGTGGCTGATGACGTGACTAATGATGTGGCTTTAATTGGATGATGATGTGGCATGACACATGTATTTGTTTATGTGTAAGTAAAATTAAGATTATGTGTGGGTAATAATATTAAAAATAATTTTTTTATGTGTGGGTAAAAACTTTGTGTAGGTAAAAAAAATATTATGTGCGGGTAATAATTTAAAAAAATTTAAATATGTGTGGCTAAAAAAAAATATAATGTGGGTAACAAACATATTATGTGTAGGCAAAAATATAAAAAATAATTTATATATTAAAGGATAATTTCCATGTGGCTAAAAACCATATTATGTGTGGACAAAGCTAAAATATTATACTTAAAATTTCAATTGTTGCACATAAAAAATCACAAAATAAAAAGTCATCTATTACGATTTAGTTCAAACATATACGCACATAAAAAATCATAAAGTCACAAAATAAGCATAAAATCATAAAGTCATCTAAAATGTTCAAACATTCTTGAAAAAAAAGCATAAAACAAATTATTAAATCTCGTCGCCAAACTCCTCTTCAGTAGAATGGAGGGAAGGGCTAGAGCTGGATGGGTCGAGGCGGGATGGATTGAGGCGAAACCATCCTGAACTATGATCCAATGGTACATGCGCAGTAGACGGAGGAGGCATAATATTCTTTTCAATTAATACTTGCCGCAACATGTTCACGTCTCCCTGGAGCTCTTGAAAAAGAGATTTGTACCTGTTCAAATCATCAACCAATTTTGAGTCATGACATTTTGACTCTTTAATGATTCACATATTGAAACAATAAAACATATTTAAATATTAATTATTACTCAACAAAGAAAAATCAAAATAAAATTGTTTAAACAATCCTCAACCCCTACGTAGAAAAGGGAAAAAAGTAAAGTGATATGATGATTTTTTGTCCCTACCATACCAAAAGGATTGATTATATGATTTCTGTTTAGTTTCCAAGCTCACCATTAGCTAGTTATTTACCTTCCCAATCACCAGATCAATGAAAAAGAGGAGATTTAGAGACAATAACAGATTCAGGACCACTAATGGTGGGCAACTACAACTAATAATCAACTATTCGTATTGAATAAATGTCACATACAAACAGGTAGGCAAGTTTCACCTGGATTAGGAATCCTGCTTTCACAACAAAATGCTGCTATAGGGCTGGCTCGTAAGTAGACAACTGAGCTTTTTCCTCTCCTTCTTCTTCCCTTTATCCCTCTTAATCTGACAAGCAAAATTTGTGATATATATATATATGCAGAGAGAGAGAGAGAGAGAGAAAGAGAGTAGCAAGAAGGTGCGAGAAATTTTCACAGAATTATTGTGTATTCAAGTTCAGATGTCAAGAAAAGGATTGGCAGAAAACTGGTGGTTGTGTTTGCTTTTAAGACAGCTGCATCCCAAATTGATATCATAATTAAAGAAATGCACAAGCAAGAGACTAAGTGAACTAGTCTTCTTAGAACACATCTGGCAAACAAACAAGCAAAATTAACATAAAACAGAGTTATCAAGGATTAATCAACTCAAATGAAATTAAATTAATGCTGGACCCCTATTATTTTCTAAGCACCTAACAAGCTATTCTTACTTTCTCAAATTTTAACTTTTGGTGACATTTTGGTGGCAGAAAGAGTAAAACAAAATGATAACGTCAGATATTGGATAACTAGTATGAAAAATGATGTGGTTAACAAAACACTTAAATAATGAGAACAAAATAACAGATATAGCAGTCAATAATTTGATTAATAACGGCTAAAAAATTAATAATTATAATATACACCAACATGTACAATGCTGCCAACAAGTGCTAACTGCAAAGCAAAGATTGCAAGAATTGTATCTTTAATTGTTAAAGGAGTGGATGGGAGTACTTGCAATCCATGTATATGTATATATATATATATGGATAAAAAATATCCAACTTTAATCTTGTTTTCAATTTTAGATGGAATTTTTAAATTTTATTTAGTTTTAATTACATATAAAAATTTAATAAAATTTTGATAAATAAAATTTGTAAAAAAAATTAAGTTTTCCTGAACATAAAATATAATTTGGGGGAGAAATTTAAATTTAAAACTCTCTAAAAGTAGTAAATATAAAGAAATATTATATTCATAAATAAGTTTGACAAATAATAATTAAAATTAAAATGATATATATAAATTCGTACTATATATAACATTGTAAAGGTTAAAAATATAAATTTTACCTAAACGCTTGTTCATGGTGAATATTTTTAAACTTATTTTCGGGTCATTAAATATTCTCTAATACAGTTATTTCTATATCTTTCTTCCTTTCATTATTAATATTCACCATCTGACTCATATAAGTAACCCAAACCCTAAAAAATTCAAATGATCAGGGGATAGTATAAAGACTAGCTAGCACTGTGTACAATGGACTATCTAAGAGCTATTACATCAAAATTGTACTGCAAATATTCAAGCACTGCCTTGTGATGATCTTAACTAAATAATTTAAACCCTGTCCATACATAAACTAGGCCCAGTGGTTCTTTCTAGATGAAATGAAGATTGTTAAACCAATGGACACTCCACATGAGTTCCATCATGAACAAAATTATCATCATTATGACCACTCTATATGTCAGAACTAGCTATATTGGTATGACTAGCATAACTATGGAAGCAATACCATTAATCAGAACTATAGAAAATGACTAACCGGGCAGTGAATTTGCTATCTGCACGAGCTTCAACACGGAGCCACCACAGCAAAACCTTGCGGCCACAGCTGCCCAAACTTGATCTAACACAGGAGATATAATAATAAGCCCATAAAAGTAATGAAGTTCTAAACTCTGAGGTCCAACCTTATATTCATGAATTTTGTTAAAAGGAAACAAAACCACCTACATATTTGTAGGAATATAAAAAAAGAAAAAAAATGACCCAGGAAGAGAAGAAAGCCATGTACTACTACTAATGAGACATACTGTAAGTAAAATCAGAGAGGTTTGAAGGGGCATGGTTGTGATGGGGGACGGAGAGATTCAGATTACAGCAAGAGGGGACTTTAGTTTCTGGGGGTTTGTGTTTTCTTATGGGGATTTGAATGGAAACATTTGCTTAGGGTTTTCGCTGATAATAGTTCATAAGGAGAGTTAAATTTAGTTGCAAATAATTTGTAAGCCGAAATGCTGTCAGAAAGACTTATTTATATTTTATTAGGGTTGAGTAATCAAGGAAATGTGATTTTCTTAACCGAAAAAGGATATTTAGGCAATGTTATAGTCTGTTTCCCAAAGGCAATAAGAGGCACTCATCATTTTCTTAAGGATCGGGTTGTTATCAGGTCTATAATATTCTAATCAGTTATTTCTCAATTTTCAAAGTGCAATGATGGACTTAGTGGAGCATAGAAGAAACCTGCCTGCTTCTAACTGCTTTGGTTTCACTTGATAGAGAGTTAAATTTTGAAGTTAGCATGAAATTTGTGAAGGTTCTGTGAGTTGTATGCAGCCATCCCTCAAGGATTAATCTCATAGTAATCTAAGTAAAATTTATAGTCTTATTTCTCCTACTCTTCTTTTTCTTCAAAAATTATCCTATCCTATCCTTGAAAAACCATTAATAGCTCCAAAATTAAGCATAAATCAACTCATTTTTTCCAATATACCTTTGCTTTAATTCCATATCACCCCTAAACACTGATTCCTGACAGTCCTAGACACACACAACTTCAAACAAAGTCAAAACTCGCCTCTCCAATTTATAGACCTTAGAGATGTCTTCCTCCAACAAGCATGTTAATCATATAATAGAAACATTCCATAACCAGAACAAACACCAACACGAATACATTTGTAGGTTGCTTTGTATGGTTGCTTGCATCAAGATGCATTCGGAAAAAAAGATGCTGCATACAAGATAACCTGGTCAATCAAATCTGGATTTGTCATCCCCCAACCTTTCTTTCGATAAGCTTCACGAACTTCTTCACATGAATTACAACAATCATCATCTGACTGCAAAACAGAACAAAGAATCTTATAAACAAATCCTGATATAAGAGACTTGTGAGAATTCATAGCAGAAAATTGAGATATACGGAAACATACACACCTATAAATCAAATTATCTCAGAAATAGGTGTATGGGAGATCACCTATCTTCTATCATACTAATATTAAAGCACTGAAGTTATCAAAAGGGTTTACTATACATACGATCCATTGGAACTCTGCATCCATCAGTTCAAATACTTTATGCTGCAAATTTCATGCCTGATTTGGGATTTTGTAATTCATACATCAAACTTATCAATTGCTTTCGTTTGATGCTTGCTCTATTCAATCAATCACCTCCCTGAATTTGGAGTTTTCCATCCATTACCATTTTCAAAAAACTAATCTAAGGATAATATTAGTCTGTTTTTTAGATTAATCTGAGGATAATATTAATCTAAAAAACAGAGATCATTTTCAACTTAGGGTTTTCGCTGCAAATCAATCATCTCTCCAGAAGTTAATTGCAATGATCTATATCTTCCTAGATCCTATATTGTATTCGCATAGAAGTATCAAAATGAAAGATCATTTGAATTACCTTGGGAAGATGATCTCTGAGTTGCCAAAGCGGAGCGGTGTGAGAGAAACGAACAACAGAATGCGACGATGACTACCGGAGGCGACTACGACGACGATCGGAGAAGGAGACAGATGCGAAGGCGGAGGCGGAGGCGGAGGGGTCGATGGCGGGAGTTCAGAGAGAGAAAGAGTTGGGGGAGAGTGAGAGAGAGTTGGGGGAAGGGGGGAAGAAGGTGCGTGATTGAGAGAAGGGGAGGGGGGGAGGGGGAGAAGATACCAAATTTAGGGTTTTGGAGGGAATGGGAATTTTGGGAGGGAAATAATTTTTTATTTTGTTAAAATATTAAGTTATTAAATAAAAAATAAAATAATTTATAAAAAATATTAATAATTATTTTGGCATCCACGGCTTTGACACTTTTATGGTATATAATTTCACCCATTTTGTAATTAGATATTCTAGAAAAAATATTTTTTTTACTTTTATTAATTATTTTATCAAATAAAATTTAAAAAATATTTAGGTATATTAAAAATTTGGTAGAGCTTTAAAAGAAGGAATATTTAGGTATATTAAAATATTTAGGTATTTATTTGTTACATTAGAATAGACATATTTGTGTGCCGTGTATGTATATATGTATAACGTATGTGTATGTGTATGTATATGGATATGTATGTATGTACTTATTTATAGATACACACATATATAAAGATGGTTTTACAAAAAATATATAATTTATTAATTTTGGTGTAAATTGAAAAATAAATTTTGAATTAGTAAGTTATTTTATGTCGTATGGTCTAAAATTTTTTCATTATAAAAATATTTATTTTTATTTTATTTTTAAACAAAACACAAAAATGTAAGAACATCCAAACAAACAAATTAAACCTTATATTCATATTCTTTCTAACTATAAAAACCTTATATTTTATATTCTTTCTCACTATAAAAATCTTATTAGTAACTCTTACAAAAAAAATTTCAAGTCTCTTTAAGGTTACATTTTGGTATATGTCTTATATAATAAATTTAGCACCAGACGTTGCCTAAAATGCCTTTCTTGTCTGCAGAAGATAGTGTCTATCTGATTAAAATTATTTTGTCCAGGTGTTTGTGTTTCTTGCTGTTGCTGTATGGATTTTGCATTTTGGGCTTCCCTTTCCCCCTTCCTCTTTATAATAATTGGGAAAATACTATTCAGAAACATTACTTTAATTTTTTCACCAAAAGCCAAAAGGGGTGTAGAAAGAAAATATATAAAACTAATGAAAAATTTATGCGATGTAACAATTTCACAATTTATCCCAAAATAATAATAATAATAATAATAATGATAATAATAATAATTTGACTGAAAATATAGTCATATATATAAAATTCCTTGTAAAATTGTGTTTATATAAAGGGATTTTAAATTAATAATGTAATTTAAAATGACATTTATGTAGTTGTAATTTTATTTATTTTTATTTTAGGAAGCGTATTAATCTAAATTTCAAATTTATATCAAAAGGTAATTTAACATTTGTAATTATGTGAATACCTACACATATCTAACATTTGTAATTATATGTGGGTAAATTTATAAATAATTACCCACACACACTAAACATTTATTAATATGTGTGGATAATATAATTCAAAAAAGTGTCACATCAGCTAATACATATCTACCCACACAAATATAACATTTGTAATTATGTGTGAGTAAGTTTATAAACAATTACCCACACATATGTAACATTTTTTAATATGTGTGGATAATATAATCCAAAATAATTGCCACATCAGCTAAAATTTTTTTCAAAAAATTATCCTACCAACCTCTGAAAGTGGAGGGAATTTTTTTCGCCAAAAATAAGTGTGGGTATATCAATTTACCCACACATAATAAATATGGATAATGTAATGAGTTTGTCTAATTTAATCACCCTCACATATTACCATTATGTGTAGGTAAATACCCACGCATAATATGTGTGGGTAACTTATATGTGGGTAAGTTTAAAAATAATTACCCACACATACATAACAATTATTAATATGTGTGGACAATATAATCTAAAAAAACTACTACATCAGCTAATACGTGAATATACCCACATATATATAACATTTGTACTTATGTGTGGGTAAATATTTAAATAATTACCCACACATGAGTAACATTTATTAATATGTGTGGGTAATATAACCCAAAAAAAGTGCCACATCAGATAAAATTTTATTGAGAATTATCCCACCAACCTCTAAAAGTGGAGGAAATTTTTTCCTCCAAAATAAGTGTGGGTATATCAATTTACCTACACATAATAAATGTGGATAATGTAACGAATTTGTCTAATTTAATCACCCACACATATTAACATTATGTGTGGGTAAATACCCACGTATAATATGTGTGGGTAATTTATGTGTGGGTAAATCCCCTAAATTCTTGTAGTGACACCCATTTATATATATACACATACACAGAACACACACATACACCCATTTACATATATATACGCATACCCATTTACACAACACACACATACATATATTACGTATACACAGAACACACACACACACCCATTTACATATATATACACACACCCATTTACATAGAACACACACATACATATATTACGTATACATAGAACACACACACACACCCATTTACATATACACAGAACACACGAACACACACACCCATTTACATATACACATAACACACACGCACATACATACAGTGGAGACGAGGAGGATACGATGGAGCTGGAGGCGATGGCTGCGTAGATGCAGCTTGAGGCGCCGGAGCTTGAGGGAGTGGGAAAGAGAGAAAGAGATGGTGAAGGCTGTGCGTTGGGGGCGATGGAGATTGAGCGGCTGCCGATGGAGTGACAGGGGGGGCGGCGATGGCGTGGGTGGGTGGGTGACTGTGAGAGAGAGAAAGAGGGGGAGAGAGAGCGGGTGGGCAGAGATGGAGTGTGAGAGGGAAACAGGGGATGTGATGGTTTTTGGGGGGGGAAAGTTACATCCTCAAAACTGATCTCAGCCATTGAACTTCTTGAAAATTAATCTCAACCATCAAAAATGTCTCCCTCACATTTGTCTATAGATTTCAAAAACCATGCTTCCTTATTATATAGATATTTTTAAAAAAGTAAAGTTTTTATTTTATTATATATTTTTTTAATAATTTGCTTAATTTTTTTGGTTTTTTTTTTTTTAAGTGGCCCAATAAAATCAAAATCACATATACCACACAAAACAATTCTTTAAGTACACCTTACCCCCCAACTTGAATTGCGCATTGTCCTCAATCGACAATAATAGAAAACATAGAGGATAGGCATACCTGGCGGTCATCGATGCATGAATATGTGATGTTTTCTTCACCCTGAACAGCTACAGGGGTTGTTGTTAATGTCCTGGACCTAAAGACATCCATTTAACCTAAATGAAAAGGTGGTCTTTTAACGTCAGATTCCCAGACGATACGAAACCTCTTTTACTCATTTGATGGTGGATCCCCTAAATCCACACTTCCTTCGTTTTCCTCATAATTATACTGATAAGGTTTCAACCTATGACCATTGACCTTAAGGCATTGCCCTGACTCCGGATTTTCAATTTCGAAAGCCCCATATTCCGAGATGGACTTGATTATGAAGGGGCCAACCCATCTTGACTTTAATTTTCCCGAGAATAAATGCAATCGAGAATCATACAAAAGTACCTGTTGCCCGACATGAAAGCTTTTCCTAATGATGCGTCGGTCATGCAAATCTTTCATGCGAAGCTTGGCCAGTCGTGCATTTTCAAATGCATTGTTTCTTATTTCATCAAGCTCATTTAATTGGAGCTTCCTAGAGAAGCCTGCTTTGGTCAAACTCTTGTTGATTCTTTGAATTGCCCAATATGCTCTATGTTCAATTTCCACGGGTAGATGACAAGGTTTACCATACACTAATCTATATGGAGACATTCCCAAGATCATTTTATGTGTTGTCCTATATGCCCAAAGAGCATCCACTAATCTCAAAGACCAATCTTTGCGATTGGTGGCAACAGTTTTTTCTAGGATATGTTTAATCTCCCTATTAGCTAGCTTAGCCTGACCACTGGTTTGGGGATGGTACGGCATAGAAATCTTGTGCAACACACCATATTTTTTCATGAGACCTGCCACGACCTTGTTACAAAAATGGGAACCCCCATCACTAATGATTGCTCGTGGCATCCCAAACCGACTGAAAATGTTCTCCCTTAAAAATTTCACCACAATCCTATGGTCATTACTCCTTGTCGGGATTGCCTCGACCCATTTGGACACATAGTCAACAGCAAGTAAGATATACTCATGCCCAAACGAACTAACAAATGGACCCATAAAGTCTATACCCCAGCAGTCAAAGACTTCTAACACCTGGATTGGTTGTAATGGCATCATGTTTCTCTTGGATAGACTGCCTAGTTTTTGACATCGATCACAACTTGAACAAAATCTGTACACATCCTTAAATAATGTTGGCTAATAAAATCCACTTTGTAGAATTTTTGCAACTGTTTTCTTGATGGAAAAATGGCCTCCACAAGCAAGAGTGTGACAAAAATTTATGACACTTTGTTGTTCATGATTAGGGATGCATCTGCGAATGATTTGGTCAGGACAATATTTGAACAGATACGGGTCATCCCAGAAAAATGTCACCACTTTCCTGAAAAATTTTTGTTTATCTAGTTTGGACCAATAATCTGGGATCTGTTTAGTGACTAGATAATTTGCTATATCAGCGTACCATGGAAAGGTGAGCGGTTCAGTTTGAGTGTTTGTTTGAAACAATTGTTCATCAGGAAAGGAATCTTGGATTGGGTTTTCAAATTGAGTAAGATTTTGGCATGGTAGACGAGACAAGTGATCGGCTATGACACCCGTAACTTAAAGACATGCTTAATAATAATATCCATATGAAATTCAAAGTTTAGCGCAGACGAAAACTTGAGAAACCAAACTTTAATAAACTTAAGTAAAGTTTTAGCCATAATAAGATTCAGAATATCTTTTGTGTAAATAAAAAGTTTGGTACTGAAAACATGGCTTCAATAATATAAAGAAAGACTTAGCAAATATAATAGTACCCATACTGAGAAATCTGGACTTAAAATGAGACTTGGCTCTTTTCATAAGCTTAAATAAGCTTTAAGAACATATGGTGTAGCAATCCTGTACATATATCATAAGAGTGTAATATCGAAAATATTACAAAACATTATTTTGACTATTAAAAGTTATCTTCAAATATCCACCACACTCCACGTCCACGTTCCGATCTCCTCATTCATAATCACCTGGGGGGAAAATATGGGATGAGATTCTTGCGAGTCTCAGTAAGTACAAGCGAATCATCATATGTATTTAAACAAGTCATGACATAACATAACATATCATATGGAGACACGAGAGGTTCTACCAACTACGGGGGCATGAACCCTCGTGCGTAGCGCTACCGAGCTCCGATCTCGAAACTTGCGTGAACATAACATAACATGAGGGACCACATAACATAATTCATGGGCATGCTTAAACATCATAAATAGTTCATAATGTACTTACTTCAACTTGTTTGGGCAAGATTTAAGTGTTTAAGGCTTCACACCTTACTGGTTTGTTTTTCTGCTGAAATCATGCATTTAAGTGAATTCAACTTTAAATATTTTTACACAGGGTTGTAGGTAATTAAAATAGGAGAACAACGGTGAGAATTTCAGGCTGAACGGAGGTCGGATGCGTCCTTACGGGCCCTCGGAAGGGTGGCCACGCGCTACCCCCTTCTCTATTTTTGCAACCCAAAATTAAAACAGCCATAACTCTCTCATTTTAACTCCGATTTGAGTGTCGTTTGAACCTATGCACTCCCCTTTCAGTGTACTACGATCTTACAGAAAGAAAAGTGACTTAACTTTTAGCTTTCTTCTTTGTTTTTGGCGATTTTCAATCTGGTCTCCCCCTTGGCTTCTCTTGCCTTCTTCTTTGGTTTCTTCTTCTCTTGCTTTTCCTCTTCTATTTTTCCTTCTACGTGGTCCAACTCTCCACCCCTTTTTATAGTCCTTTTACCTCCAAGCTTCAAGATCACATTTGGTTATTTTCTATCCTAGCCATGATTACTATGTTTGAAAAACTTACCTTGATTCCATGCTTATCCTAGAAGCTTTTCCCTCTCCCAATCCATTCCTTCCATTTGCCCCTTACGTGACCCTTTATTCAACCCATCTTATCCTTATCTTTTAGCAAGCCAATAACATGCTTTCAACTCCATTTACTTTTGAATTAAGGAATGAGTGTAATCATGGTTTAAGATTTTTGAATACAAATCATCCAATAACACTTTACCACCTCAAGGCTTCTTCAATAAGCCTTCCTTATGTCAATTAGTCTCCCAAGTAAAGTCTTCCAAGTTAATCCATTCCAAGACTTTTGATGTAAAATCATCCAATACTATTCTACCATCTTAAGGCTTCTCAAACAAGCCTTTAATTTATCTACTTTTCTTCCCTAGTAATGATGGCTTATTTTGAAATTCTTTCACTTGATTCTTCCTTCCTTTAGAAGCCTTTCATTCTTCCAATCTCATGCCTTCAATTGCTCCTAACGTGGCTTCCAAGACAACCTTTCTTATCCATTTGCTTTGGTGAGCCAATAGAATTCTTCCAAGTTTTACAATTCCAAGACTTTTGGGGTAAAGCTCATCATTACAAAGACTTTAGGGAAAATTCTCAAACAAGCTAATCCTAAGCCTTCTTGAATAAGAATTCATCATTGCTAATATTCCCATTCGTTGGAGACAGGCTATTTTTATTACAAGTTATGATATTTTCTTTTAGGTCCCAAAACACTTTATTGCAACATTCAACCTTTATATTAAATTTTGGATATTACATATTTGAATCAAAATCTCGGGTGTTACATCGGCTACCACATTTTCTACCCCTTTTTTGTCTCTGATCTCGATATGGAATTCTTGTAACAATAAGATCCATCTAAGAAGACGGGGTTTTGCATCCTTCTTTGTTAATAAATATTTAAGAGCAGCATGGTCAGTAAAAACAATCACTAGTGACCCCACGAGGTAAGACCAGAATTTGTCTAGGGCGTAGACAACTGCTAGCAACTCTTTCTCTGTCGTGGTGTAGTTCTTTTGGGCCTCATTAAGAGTTTTGCTAGCGTAATATATCACATAAGGTTTCTTGTCTTTCCTTTACCCTAGCACGGCTCCTATCGCGTAATCACTGGCGTCACACATCAACTCAAATGGTAGGGACCAATCAGGGGACTGAATGATGGGTGCGGAAACAAGTGAGTTTTTAAATTTCTCAAAAGCAGTTTGACACTTACTGGTCCACTCAAAGGGCATGTCTAGGACTAAAAGACGACATAAAGGTCTGGCTATGGCACTGAATGAAGCAATAAAGCGCCTATAAAAACCAACATGGCCAAGAAAAGACCTAACATCCCTCACATTCTTTGGGGCGGGTAATTTTTGAATTAATTCAACCTTAAACTAATCGACCTCAATACCCTTAGAAGAAACAATGTGTCCCAAGACACTTCCTTGAGTGACCATGAAGTGGCACTTCTCCCAATTTAGCACTAAATGTGTTTCCTTGCACCTTTCCAAGACTCTCTCTAAATTTTTCAAACAACTGTTAAAGCTGTCTCCATACACTAAGAAGTCATCCATGAAGACTTCCACCACATTCTCTACCAATTCACTAAAGATGCTCATCATGCATCTTTGAAATGTTGCGGGGGCATTGCACAGACCAAATGGCATTCGTCTGTAAGAAAATGTCTCAAATGGACAAGTGAATGTGGTCTTCTCCTGATCCTCTAACGCAATTTCAATTTGATTATACCCAGAGTACCCATCCAAGAAGCAGTAGAAGGCATGTCCCGCTATTCTCTCTAAGACCTGATCCAGAAATGGAAGCGAAAAATGATCCTTCCTCGTCACGGAGTTGAGCTTCCTATAATCAATGCACATACGCCATCCAGTCTGGATACGCGTAGGGATGAGCTCATTGTTCTCATTTGCTATCATAGTGACTCTTGACTTCTTAGGTACAACTTGAGTCGGACTGACCCATTTGGAATCTGAGATGGGGTAAATGATACCTGCATCTAACAGTTTAAGAACCTCTCCCCGGATAACTTCTTTCATGTTTGGGTTCAAACGCCTTTGCATTTGCCTTACAGGTTTCGCATTTTCCTCTAAGAAGATCCTATGGGTGCAGGTGAGGGGGCTAATGCCATGTAGGTCAGAGATGGACCATCCTATAGCTTTTTTGTGCATTCTGAGGAGATCTAGTAATGCTTCCTCTTGATGCAATTCTAGGCTTGATGAAATCACTACTGGGAAAGACTCCCTTTCACCTAAGAATGCATACTTAAGGTGATTCGGCAATGGTTTTCTCTCAAGTTGGGGTGGGTGGACCAAAGATGGTGGGGTTTCATTCCCAGGTAATTTCAATGGCTCTGGGCCAGGCATCAGTTGTGTGATCACCCTGGCTGACTCAATGTCAGGCTCTATCCCTTCCGAAGTTTGCTTCTCTAATTTATAAATAACCTGCTCATAAAGAGCCTTCTCAAAATATTCTTCACTTAAGGTCTGGATTAAATCAACTTCCTCCAATTCCATTTCGTCATTTGGTTGCTTAGCTACCTTGAAAACATTCATCTCCACCGTCATATTCCCAAATGATAGTTTCATGATCCCATTCCTACAATTGATGATTGCATTCGAAGTAGCAAGGAATGGTCTCCCTAGGATAACGGGAATAGGTGACTGAGGACCCTGGTGGGGCTGGGTATCTAAGACAATAAAGTCCACTGGGAAATAGAATTTATCCACTTGGATTAGGACATCCTCCACAATCCCGCGAGGAACTTTTACTGATCGGTCAGCCAATTGAAGAGTGACCCTAGTGGGCTTGAGTTCTCCCAACCCTAACTGCTGATAGACACTGAAAGGCAACAGATTGACACTAGCCCCTAGGTCAAGAAGTGTTTGGTCGACTTTTTGGCTTCCAATTATGCAAGTAATGGTAGGACATCCTGGGTCCTTGTACTTTGGAGGGGTCTTGAATTGAAGGATAGCACTTACTTGTTCCGTTAAGAATGCTTTTTCCTGCACATTGATTTTTCTTTTGACTGTATAGAGATCCTTCAAAAACTTAGCATACGAAGGTGTTTGCTTAATTGCATCCAATAAAGGAATGTTTATCCTTACCTGTTTGAATACTTCGTATATGTCTGCATTTGTTTTATCTCTTTTTGATTGGGTTAATTTTTTAGGAAAGGGTGGTCGAGGTTCAAATTTGGTTCTCTCTTCAATACTCTTCCCTTTTTCCTTTTGCTTTCTCTCTTGCTCTCTTTCTTCCTTCTCGACTTTCTTCTTACCCTCTTTACTTCCTTCATTCACTTCCTCATCATTCATTTCATCATGCCCTTGGTCTTTTTTACAAGTGGTAGGCCACATTATCCTAGGGTCCTCAGGTTTCTCAATTACTTTCCCACTCCTAAGGACAGTGACAGACTGGACTTGTTCATGATTATCACTAGATGACCCTTCGGCCCTATGGGCTTGACCTATAGGGTTTTGACTTGGTTGTGAGGGAAACTTCCCTGGTTCTCTAACACTCAAGGTCTGAGTCAACTTAGTTAGCTGACTTCTCATGTCTTCTAGAGCCCTATTTGTTTGTTCTTGAAACTTGGCTACTTGGGTATTAGTTCCTATTTGACCTTGCATGAATTGTTGTAGGGTGTCCTCTAGAGATCTCCTATGAGGAGGTTGATATGCACCAGATGATCCTTGGTTTGGTTGGTAAGAGTGTGGCTGTGAGGGGAAGGGTGCATGGGGTTGGGCGGCAGAATCATTTCTCCATGAAAAATTAGGGTGATTATGGGAGTTGGGCTGGTATGTATTGGAATTAGGATTGTACCCTGAGTAGTTCCCACTCTGATTCTGATAAGGCCTACCCTCTGTGTGACGTGGTTGTGCTCCAGACGCTTGGCCATATAGGACCTCTTTAAAAGCAGGAATGGTAGGACAATCTTCTGTCATATGGCCATTCGTCTCACAGACTACGCAAAGGACTTCCACTTCATGGACGGCCTTGGTTTTTTTTAACTCTAATTCTTCCATCTTCTTTGTTAATGCTGTTAACCGGGAATTGATGTTATCACTTTCACTTATTTGAAATTTTCCTCGAGGCTGTGGACTGACATGCTCTCTTGAGTCTTCCAAAGACAATTGACTTACCTCCCAATTCCTAGTATTCTCAGCTAAAGTGTCGAAAAAATGAAAAGCTTCTTCGGGTGTCTTCTCGTAAAATTCACCATTGCACATGGTCGACACTAACATCTTAAGGTTAGGGGTCAAGGCATCATGAAAAAAACTAACCACCCGCCACTGCTCAAAAGCATGATGTGGGCAAGTAAGAAGTAGATCTTTGAAACGATCCTAGGCTTGAGCAAATGACTCAGTGGGTTTACAAGCAAAGTTCATCATTTGTCTTTGAAGGGATGCTGTCCTATTGGCCGGGAAGTATTTCTTTAAAAATTTAGTTTGCATTTCTCTCCATGTTCCTATTGATCTCGACTCTAATGTGTTCAACCACATTTTAGCTTTGTCCTTTAATGAAAATGGGAACAATTTTAGCCTCACAGTATCCTCATTGACATTCTGATCGACACAAGTGCCGCAAACCTCTTCAAATTCTCTCATGTGAGTGTACGGATTTTCCGAATCCATACCGTGAAAAGTAGGTAACATCTGAATGGTACCCAGTTTAAAGTTGAATCTATGATGGTTAACTGGAAGTACAATGCAAGAGGGAGTAGTTTGCCTCGGAGGGTGCAAATAGTCCCTGAGAGGTCGAAGCATTTTAGCTTGCAAGGGATCTTGATCAGCATGATCACCCCTTTGAGCAGACAAGTTATCATTTTGTTGAGACATTAGAGATTGTGAATGGACTTCTTGTTCTAGCACTCTACCTGATCTAAGTCTCATACACTGTTTAGTAACTAAAAGTTACCTAACAATTTTTTTAAGTATACAGATTTTTTTCTTATCTTTAAAATATTTACTTTTGATTTTGTTTTTTTTTTTTTGTTTTTTTTTTAAAGTAGTAAAACAACAAAAATAACACACTAAGTTACCAATTAATCTCCCCGGTAACGGCGCCAAAAACTAACTACTACGCTACCCTGCACATTTATTTATCAAAACAACAACCAAATTTATCAAACATTAATCCTCTTGTTAAAGCAGGTATAGGGTGATTATACTCGCCAGTGTGCGAGTGTGCGTGTAGTACAATTTTAAATTTATAATTCGGTGAGTCCGAGTCGGTTCACAAGGAGATTATTTTGGATGAAAACAGAAATCACTGAATATTTGATGTTAAGAGGTGATTAAGATAATCTAAAGGAAAGGATTAAAACTAAATTAACAATGAATTTAAGTAGCTTGGGTCAAGACAAATTCAATGTCAAAACCAATTAATTCCCAACTTAATAGAAAAGATCAATAATATTCATTTAAATTAAGTTTTTTAGATCTGTCAGTAATTTTAGTTCAAGATAATGATAATTCTTGTTTAAGCAATCTCCATACATGGCATGGAAATTCTAAGTTAAGCAATTATCATAAATTGAATTATATCCCACAGACATAATTTATAGGTACAGATTAATCATTTGGGCATGGGTATGAAAACATTTCTAGATCTAGCAATCTCCATACGTGGCATGGAAACTCTAAGTTAGGCTTATGCTCCAATCCAAACTCAAAGATACACTATACGCACACTACTCAAATTAAATCAGATTAATATTACACAATTGAAGCGCAGCTTTCTTTGGGAATCATTGGCGTTGGACGCTGTCCTTGCCTTAACCCAAGATTGGATTTAGCTACTCATCTTCATTTGAAAATAAATTGGCAAGAATTTAAATGACGGGAATTAAAAGACAGTATTTAAAAGACTATTTTTTAACCGACCATATAGGCGGTGTATAATGAAAAGACAGTAATTGAAAGACTATTTTTTAACCGACCATATAGGCGGTATATAATGAAAAGACAATATTTAAAGACAATATTCAACCGACCATATAGGCGGTATATAATAAAAAGACAATATGAAAAACATAACACAACTATATGGAAACAAAGGTTGAAGATTTAAGAGAGAAATTCTAAGAACGAAACTATATTGAAACTAAAGTGAAAAATTTGAGAGAGAAATCTCAAGAACACAACTATACTTTCATTATAGGAAAATTGAATGGTTACAAATTGTAACGACCCGCTCCCACTTACGGGCGCCACCGGTAAATAATCGACCGGATTACTCACCCGACAAACCACAACTGAAGGGTTGGACTATGTTTCAACAGGAAACGCTCTAGGTGGGAACTAGGCTTTGTCCTTCCCTTTGCTCCACTCAGGAATCGGTCCCAACTCAAACAAGAAAAATCCAGCGGACTAAGACCCAAAATTCGAGTGAGCTTCACCTCTCTTCAGCTCGCCCCATAGCAAGCCAGAGGTGACCCAGGCACAAAGCTAGCATACAAACACTTCGCTGAGTATTGGGGATTTATGAGAACATACCTCGCCGATCTTACTCGGTCTGAAACTTGGCTTTACCGACTATGCCACATTCAACAAGCAGTCTCACAATCATCTAACATACTATGATGATTACAACAATTAAATACATTTACTCACAAGGGTATACATACACGTCGCCACCTGGCTACATACAAGCAATATTAAAAATACATAACTCGGGCCACACAACTAGTTGCCACAACGGCCTCCCGGCGCCATCCCTACTTGCATCCGGACTTGCATCATCTACACATCAGGTAAAACCTCATGAGTCATAAAGACTCAGTAAGGGTGCAATGTATGTAAATATGAATATAATCATGTTTATCTACGCCAAATGCATGCAAATGAGGCTAGGCCCACTTATCCTCACAACCCACTAAGGTTTGACGCATCAACCTATCAGCCCCTACCACACTAGTCCTCCATATGGCCATAGGTCCACTAGGTCTTGCATCACACAAGATATAACCACTACATGCCAATGCAACATAAAAACATTATCAAACATATTTACCGACTTGCAAGGCCACCTCCACATGGGGCCATCCCTTACCTGGCTCGAAGCCTCTTCTCTGCCTCGGCACGAACTCCAGCCTGAACCGCAAGTTCCTCTAGGATCACTGCCATCCCGGTTGAACCTAGAGGCAAAACACACAAAACCCCAACTCCATTAACATTCGGCATTCAACCAATGCCCTCAACTACGCCGCACATCGCCAAAATCATCCATCAACAAGATTTCATATAACCCCAACACAGGGTTTAATCCAATAATTAATTATTCTACATTAACTCGCTTAATGTAAATAATTTGGGAAGAAATATTAATTTACCTCGGACAATTTGGAAACGAAAATGGGCCAACCGCCCACACCGGCATTGCCTCTCGAGCTGCCACTTGCACTCAAAATCCCATTCTCGAGCTTCCGGCACGCTCGTCAAGCCCCAAAATAATTCTCAGGATTATTCCAGAATTTTCTAGAATTTTTGGAGATTTTTCCTCTATTTCCTTCATTTTTATTTTCTTTTTCTTTTATTTATTATTTTTTTCTTTTATTTTATTTTCTCCATCCTCTCCAGTGCCTTCTTCTTCTTCCCCTGTTTCTTCCTTCCCGTGCGGCACCTTCCTCTTCCTCTCGTGGTTGACCTACGCACCAGCCACCCGCCGCCGCCTTCGGCTGCCTTCCCTGCCTCTCGAGCACTGCCCGACGCTACAGCCGCCATAGCCATCCTCCTTGCAGCTTCCAGCCACGACCGCTGCTGCCCGCGCAACCACCATCAGACTTCTCAGCTGCTCCAGCTTCGCCCAACCTCCATGGCGTCTTCGCTGCTGGCTGCTGCTACCAGCACTGCCATTGCCGACCACAGCGGCTTCCCTCATCGCCGCCCTTGCTCCCGGCCGAAGCTCATCGCTTCAGGCCGCTTCCAACCGGCCATCTCTCCCTCGCGATCTCCCTCCATTGCTATCGCTGCTCTCGGCCACTGCAACTGCAACGTGAGGTTGCTACCGCCATGGCCGTGTTCCGCCATTAAGCTTTCTCTCACTCTCATTCGTAAGCTCTCTCTCGATCACTCTCTCCCTCGGGCGCAGATGGCCCTCTCGGCCATGCTATCTCCCTGCTTTTGATTTCAAATACTCAGAGAACATATGAGGAAGCTTCAAGGAAGCTTCCTCCCCCTTTACACGCACACACCGAAATATATACATATATATAATTAAATTACACATTTACCCCATTTAATATTATTAATTCCTCTTGAGGAATTTAATTTTACCCTTGAGCCCTCCCAGGCCTTACTTAATTCTCATCAAGCCACTCCCAACTCGATTTCTTCTAAAATTAATACTCGACTTTTACTCGGGAATATCGATTTCATCTCTGCGCCTGCACGGGACCTTTATTCCACCCGAAAGCACTTAAGGGTTGTCTTATTCAGAAAACTGAACCACCCCTAGGGTCCCCTCAGCTTCTAGGAGGTCCTCTCCGACTATTCGGTATTGGTACCCACTCGGGCTTATACAGAATTTATTCCGAAAATTATTTCCGGTCAGACCGCTGCCAGCGTTACTATCCTCATCTCAAGACGCTCACCAATCACATGCCTTCTTCCTTGGACATCCAAGTCCCGAGGCACTCCCAGCCGCCAATTCAGCAATTTTTATTATTTAATTCCTCGAGGTTGACCCTTGGGCTTCCCGGACCACCTGAGGTCCTTTCAAAATAATCAAAAATTATTTATTCTCAATACCATGTAATATCGGGTATTAGATTCCACCCTCCTTAAAGAATTTCATCCTCGAAATTCACTTTGCCTTAAACTATTGCCCAAGATAATCACATTCTCAGGCTACTCTCCGAATCTCCTGCTCGAGAATCTCAAAGTCGAACCATTTCTCAACCTTTACCTCGGGTTATTCCCACCTCAAGGCTTTGCTTAGGCATTTGGTCCTCCTCCTCTCGAGGATATTCACCAACTGAATATTGTCTTGGCCTCCAGCCAAATCGCACCACTGGTCGCTGGTCATGCTTACTGTAATGATATCCATCTCCGGATGGATTTTCTCTGCCTCGAAGCATCGCTCTGCAGGTTTTCTTCCCATTTCCCCTTTTTCGCATCAATCGAAACAACTCTCACTAACATTGCTTTACTGATCAGTCTACCACGATTTTACGCCGATCACGCACGGCAACGTTTCCAACTGCCAATCACACATGGCCACGATTTTACGCTGGTCCAACCAGCAACGTTTTAGCACTGATCATCAGCCGCAATGTTTCCTTTAGTGCCCACAAGACACTCAGACACCCATTTATCATGGCATACCGCTATCAATCACACACATGCACAGCTTGAATCGATCCTCATGGCAACTTCTCGTTACTGATCAACTTACTACGCTAGCACTACTTGGGAAGCACCTATTTGGTCCACCCTGCCAACTTCGACCATTTCATACATGGTCTTCTGCTTTGACCAGCGGACCCTCATTTATCGATACGATTACGTAAAATCGATATACCTAACACCATGTCAGGTAATTACAGATTTCAATCCATACGTGCACTGCCCGAGTTCGCCTCGAGCTTGGAGATGCACGCACCATTACAATCTCACCTCGAGCTCGACCATGCTCGGGCCACAACCTTCTCCCAACTGGGAGTTCTTCACATTAAGCACATAGAGACACTTAGGCCTTGCTTACTAGCCGATTTCACACGCTAGTAGGGGTCTTATACCCATACTAGGAGACTCTTTATTGAGCAACTCCTTCCATATCTTCACCTTATTACAGCTTTCACAATCATGCCCCATGCCAGGCCTCACCTTGGCTGTTAAACCCTACCGTGAGTTAAGGATCCTACCATTACGCTTATGGTCGGGAAACCATTAATCGGCTCTAGTCATCATCCATGGTGCGTGGCACAAGTGATTGGCTTATTACTATCTGCACAATCACTTATTACATCGTACCTATAGGATGACTCGTGCCTTCGGTCTGCACCATAACAAGCTAACATGGTTACATCCCTACTCTTGTAGCGGTCTTCTAGCCAAATTTACTCGCCCAGCTTCAATTTCATTGGGACCTTTCAAATCTCACCATTTCTCAACAGAGCCTCTTACTCTTTAAGCACGGAACTTTTCGGCAATCCGTAAATCAGGTTCATTCTCAATTTGCGATAAACACCTGATTTAAACCATGCATAATGGTTCTCTTTGTCCTACTCGGCAAGGACAACACCATGACAACAATGAATTCCCTAACAGCGACGATGACACCACCATGTCATCTCAAAAGACTCGTTACTCATTGAATCTTACTGGTCATCGCAACCAACACGACCCCACTCTTAGGCCGCCTTCCTCATGTCACTTTGCTATGCTTATAGCAGCTAGCCAATACCCTGAGAGACTCTGGCTTCTCCTGGACTTCTTATAACTTTTGCTTCAATCAGCTCACACCACTCGGTGAGCGGCCACATGGGCTCTAATGCCATCATCACCGACTAAGATGACCTCTTGCCATCGCTTAGCGCCACATCCAGTCGCAACCGCGACTTAGGAGTCACCTACACCATTGACCGACTACTCTCACGTCTCCCCACGACCCTGACCAGCCGCTGCACTACTGCCGCCACTATCACCGGTCGGCGTCTTCGGTCGCCATCGGCTATCCCTGATTGATCACCAATCGACTCCCCTAGCTGATTTCCTTTCACAACCGTTAACCTTTAGCCACGAGATTAAATCTCATCAATTGCCCCCACTTCAAGGCATCCCTCTAGCTGTTTCACTCACAGCCATTAGGTGATTTCATCACCTCGTCACCATTTCTGGAAACCAATCTCGTCCCATTAGCTCTTCATTCGAGCTCTTATCACTCGTTGACGACATTTTAAATTCGCCTTTATCTTCCATCTAACCGAGTCAATTAACTTCTAGCCGGATCGCCCGACTCACAACCCAACAAGCTTCCTCCAGGCACTACACTTGCAATCAACGACTACCACTTCGATTTAAACTCCTCACATTGGAAATCACCCCTGCCATTCATGTGGAATTCAGACTTCCACTTGATGCCGTAGGACTCACCTTCGTACTCAGGCGCTTGCCATTACACTAGCTTTCCCTGGGTAATCCCTCCTGTTAGAGTTGTAGTGCCTTAGGAAGTCCATCTAGTATTGTGGCCCCATACCCAACCTTTCTTGGGAGAACATCTCAAGTTCTTTCTAGGCCACATCTCAGCACTACCATCGTTAACTCCCGCTACGGAGTAACACTCCTTCAAGCACAATTCTACCCTGACCAACCATCTTTTATCACCTTGGATCTCTGATCGGGGCTGTCGAACACCGATAGATTAGATAAATGATGATTTGGATTTGCAGCAAGAGTGCAACCCTAAGTCGTCTCCCAACGAACCTTCAACGAATCTGTCAAAACAAGGTTAAACGGGGGGGGAAAGTTTTGATGAAAAACAGAAAACTAAACAAGCAAGAACACAAGAAATCAAGATGCAATCAATTGCAAACCAACCTTCTATCCCAGTTTTCATCGCCTTCTCAATAAACCATTTGTTTAGTTTCAATTCTCAAATCAAAAACCAGAATAATCCTTTAACAACCGCCAAAGATTGGAAAGAAAACCAATAAACAGATTTCATAAACCTCTTAGTTCGATTTATCAGTTTTGATTCCCCTTATTGTACAGATTTGAGATTGATTGAAATACCATTCAAACAGGTTGTTCTTGTTTCTAGTTAAAGCCTCAACCGAGCACAAAAACCTTGGATTCTCAAACAAAGACAATGCATGCATTCATCCAACTGGCATCAACACATACACAGATTTAAGAGAGAACAGAAACAAGAGAACAATGAAGTTAAAACTAAAAAAATAGATTTCCATTAAAACCAAAGACTCAAACCGGGAACAAGGATGGTATTGCAACTGATTACAGAACCTTAGCCCTCCATCTTGACAAGAACAATGGGGAGAAGGAAAGCTCGCTACTGTTCACGCCCTTCCAAAGAATCCTCTCAAAATCGGCCACTTAAGGTGCTTAAGTAGATCTTAAGGATGAAACCCTAGGTTACTGCCACTTCACAGCCGATTTCGGATAGGTTAGCGCACGTTATGGGCTTCGGCCTCTTCATAAGAATTGTATATCAGGAATATTAGATTAATTTGGGCTTTTGAATCACTTGATTTGGATATCGGACGCCCAAGATATGGCCCTTTTAAGGAATCAGCATCTGTGCAGCTTTCCTAATTTGAACCCAACTTCCTAGCCCCGACTTGAAGTGCTGTTTGAAGGCCCAAACGAACTCGGATTTGGACAAACCATACCTTTACAGAAAGCCCTGGAAGTCCTCTACAATATCTCTGAAGACATCATCTTCATTCTAGAACTTTATCTAGGCCAAAATACTGAAGGAAGTGCAGGAGGTTAAATCTGCTAAAAATGGCCCTCACTTCTCTATCTCCAATTTCCAAGATATCTCATTGCCATCAAGACGTTTCATGCCCCATATCATGCTCCCATAGCCCTAAACCTGGAAAAATAAAGTAAAATAGTGTGAAGCCCAATTTCTATAAAATAAAACCAAGATGAATAAAAAGGACACAACTAATGTGCAAAAAAGACTAAATTTGAGGGCTAAATAATATGAGAATATGTGCTCTATCAATCTCTTTCTTAAAATTCACCTGGTCTAACCACCAGGACCCGCTGAACTTTTATGTACACGGTCAATCAACAAGGCTTTACATCACAGTCCTCGAGCCTCACGCTCCCATTAGTGCCATCAGGTGCTACCACCTGGCAACTAATCCTGTGTCATCGACCGGAAATCCATCCAGTGCTACATGAGGATACTTCCTCACTTTCGCATCGACACATTAGGACTAATATTAGACCGTGCAATTGCAAGCCTTCACGGATTTCTAAACCATGCCTTAACCACACGTTTAGCCTACCACAACTCACATCACATGATTAGAGATCCTCATACTTGAAACTTTTGCATGCTTCAATAATACCATCTCATGGTTGGCTTCTAACTCGTAAGTCTCGCCCTCCACGACACTTACGTAACATTCTAGAGCCATTTACCGACTCCACCAATCGACCCATCTTCTTGCATCACGGCAAGGTCACACAGGGTCCATCCTCTCAATTTACCATAATCATTTCGGTTAAATTCAACCACAACTGCGTTAGCATCCTTCAGCAAGGAGCATCGCCGCACATCTTGTTATCATATCACAAGATATCACCCAATCGATTCACAAACCTTCTGTTACCATAACAACAAAAGACACTACCAAGATTCTTCAACCCTCACGGAAATTTTAGGTCTGGCCCAAACATAACCTACAGCATACCCCAAGTCTTCGGCGTCTAACCGTCTCCACCGCAGACAGGTTACTCCACATAGAGGGCTGCAGTCCCTCCTGTGAACTAACCGTCTATATCCAGTGGTCCTTAGCATTAGACCCGTCAACCGTAGGCATCAACTGCAGCGTTATTCCCACACTAGACCCGTTTCTTTTTCCCGGGTTTCCTTCTCAAACATCCCTAAGCGCTACAACACCCGAATCTCTGCTAAATCGCCTTGACACTACTTTAACGAGATAAAGGGCTTAAACCCCACTTGGGTGCAACACCCTGACAACTCTTATTACTAGCAGTTGAGTTGTGGAACTGGCCACAACTTTCGTCACCCTACCGCATTTTACAAATCTTTAGCCCCTGACCATCTGCATAATCACTGTGTTGCCCTGTGCTTTAGGTGAGCCAACACCTAGTCATCATTACCGTGTCACTCCCATACACTGGCCCAACACTGGTTCCCCATCGTGTTGCCCTGTGCTTCGGAGAGCCAACACCTAATCATCATTACCGTGTTGCTCCCATACACTGGCCCAACAACAGTTTCCAACAGCATGGCTCAGGTCCTACTCTGATCTGTTTCGCACCCCGTTATGCGATTTTTAGCCTTCCAGTCACACCTCTGATATCAAACCCGGCATGACTACCTCGCCACGCTCGCAGCCACTATTCTTACCAGGCATCCTACTCGACAACAATCTATCGAATCCTTAACGCGCTTCGCTATCCCTCCTTAGGACTACTCTAGATGTCCTATCCTTAGCAGGAGATTCTCAGTCTCACCTGACCAAATTTCCTAGGGTGCTGCTCCAAATCTTCAGCATTTGACCGTCACCTGCAGTTCACTAAATTGCTCAGGCCCATGGGCCACTTGCCCTCAACGCAAGCCAACTCATTAGTCCTCTGCCACACGGTCCATAGCATTAGATCCGTTACACCGAGCCTTACACCCTTAGCATCAAGGCTACTTATAGCCTTTCCGAACTACGATGGTTCTACTACTATCCTACCCAAGCCATCTTATTTGGTTATCATTGTCTTGATAACCTCAAGCTCATACCATGAGCCTCGCTTCTCAAGACTCTGCATCTCTTACCACTTAAGAGACTCTCAAACTACTTCACCTCTTGAGGCCTCATAATCTTACCCCATGAGATCATACCTCAAGCCCCGGCACCCATAACCATAGAGCACCTACCATTACCTTTCAGGTAAATAGAGACCTCTCGTCTCTCCTTGCATACCCACAGTGCATTTAGACACGACGCCCAGCTTGGCTTTCCAACAGGCCTCTCTCAGGCTCCCATGACTTGGAATATAAAATTCGGGGCCTTCACATTGCTCACCATACCCCTGCCCCACTAGGCATCCGAAGTTGGCATTTCCATCGTGCGCATAGCCTATGGATGTCCTGTTGCCACAACTCATCGCCCTAGGCCCACACACACCCGTTCATACCCTTCATTGGGTGACCTCCACGTCTCCCATCAAGGGTCTCGAGACCTTAGGCGTCCCACCAGACCCCAAGCGTCATAATGAGAGTTTTGATTGGGCCCTCATCCATCAATCATTTGAACAGTCTTTTGGCCCTTCACAACAAGGACTTCTAACCCAAAGGCTCTCACACGCATATCAATGCATGCCCAACTCCTTAATCCCAAATCTGGATTCCCCTGGATTCCAGCTCGACTCACTTGGGATTTCCATCTCATAGAAACACCCGTTAGGGTCCACTTGCCACCTGCTTGTCATTCCCAAGGGTAGACTTCGTCTCTTCACGAAACCAAATAAGGTCCACTCATACCCTAGTCAGGTCCCCTCCAGGATCATCATAACAATACGATCACATCACATCACATACATCTAGCATCTTGACTCCCCTCAGAGTCCTTCCGGATGCCACTTACTTCATGTCGTCATTGGCCATGTCATACAAATGCCTTACAGGCACACTCTCCATAGAGCCTCACTAACGTCTCATATCCTTGAGTCCCGAGCTATCTTCCACTTTAGCTCACTCTATCTCAAGCGCACAAGCCTTACTGCACCACTTCCAACGGACAACTCTATTCCCTCGAACATGCTTGGCAATTCCCTGACATAAGGACGCTCCATTAATCCTTTCCCGGACTAGTCATGCCTCGGCTTTGTGTCCCCACACGAGCCTCAACACTTCAATCTCAAGGAGTTCCCATCCTTGAAATACTCCATATCCCCGAAATGCCACATTCGGGTTTCTTGACACCGACACCCACACTTGGGTTTCTGGTTCTTCTTGAAGGATAAAAAACGAGGATACAAAAGCATGCAACGAAAGAGTTTTAATCAAAAACGATCCTCGTATTGATTAGAATTTAAGAGACTTACTTTTGCGGCGGATTACCGGTCGGAATGGGGCGATAGGGGCAGGATGCGCGGTAGCTTCTTCGCGTGGTGGAGACGACGGCTGTCCTGCTATCCTTCGGCTCCTTCGCATCAGAACTTCGAGGCTCTCTTTCGGTCTTCCGAAATATGACTCGAACTCGTGGCCTCTCTTCGGTGAAGAAGAATGAAAAACGACTTGGATGAAAAAACAAATAATGAGAGAATATATAGGGAGAACCCTAGGGTTAAAACCCTAGTGGGCCAAACCCTAATGGGCCAAGATCATTTAATTAATTTTCTAATTGGGTTAGCCCAATTAATTAATTAAAAACCCTAATGAACTATTATTTTATTCTAGCCCAATTAATTATGGACCATTCTGAATAAAATAATTCTCTCTCAATGTAATTCATCCAACAAGCCAAATGTATTAAAAAATACATGAGTTACATCGAGCTACCCCGGGGACCAAAAGACAAATTATTCACGGCTACTAAAATGACCAAAATATCCCTGCTACCTAGTAGCTATATTTTGTCATTCTAAGTGTTCCAACTATCACCATATGGTAACACTGACCCCACGAATAATTTTGCATATGCCATGTCTTTGACCTACTAGTGTAATGACGAAAATACCCCTCTGCGTAACACCCATCATTTAGAAAGGAATAATGTACTAACACCTCTCTAAATGATTTCTACCATCCTTAGATCACTAGTCTAATAATCCGTGACTACTCAAATGTACTTGCTTATCACTGGGAGCTACCCAGAAGCACACACTCTTAAGTCACGTTCCCAGGGCCCTGGATTATTTGATTATTCTTGGACAATCACAAGGGGGTGAATCACAGAAACTATCATGTATTAGTCTGTCTTAGCTAATTAGAAACCATACTCCCAACTCAAAAGGATATTGATCTTTGATAGACCTCACCTACAATGAATCTAAGAATATAGCTCTAGGTTCACTAGACCACCAACTAATACTCAAGTATTAGAGTACTCATCCACGTAGTAGCAGTGATAGACTAGCTCCATGATAATTAGTACTTTGTCATTAGCTTCTATCACAGGTCCACTCTACGCATTCCAAATGCGCTTGTACAATTAGAGTAAATGGACTGTTTACTGGCTAAGGCAAGCCATCCTCCATTAGGATCTATTGCACAATGATCTTATCATGATAGAATGCCCAGTTCTATCAAAAGATCAAGAGTAATATTTTCTTGCTTATTAAGTACCCATGATTCATGCCTAACTGTGAAGAACGACCCATCACATGAATCACTTACTTAATAGCATGGACACCTTTCCAACAATTAAATGCAAATAATATATGTGCCATAAACTGAATAAAAGAAACATCATTACCATAAATTAAACAAAACGTGTCTTTAGGGCATACATTTCCAACACTTCTTTGCTCAACCCGTATACCTCTACAGGTATATCATCTCAATCTAAGATATTTTCTTATCCCTGGATCAGGAACATCAAAGCATACCCGCAAAGCTATCACAGGCCTCAATGCCTTGACCACTTCCCTTAGGGTCCTCAGACCACATGTCCAGCTTTCAAGTTATCGAATCAATCTCACATTGAAATCTCAAAATTTCAAATCAATTGTTCTCGACCCCAACTCAGCAGTTAAGACATTTCGACTTACACCCAGATCATGCCAAACATCCTCTATTCCAAAACCCTGGCAATTACTCACATTAATCCCTTAACCGACCACACTTAACACTTAAACACGCTAGCCTTCCTCACTTATATAGCTAGCCATGCTCTGATACCAACCCGCTCCCACTTACGGGCGCCACCGGTAAATAATCGACCGGATTACTCACCCGACAAACCACAACTGAAGGGTTGGACTATGTTTCAACAGGAAACGCCCTAGGTGGGAACTAGGCTTCGTCCTTCCCTTCGCTCCACTCAGGAATCGGTCCCAACTCAAACAAGAAAAATCCAGCGGACTAAGACTCGAAACTCGAGTGAGCTTCACCTCTCTTCAGCTCGCCCCATAGCAAGCCAGAGGTGACCCAGGCACAAAGCTAGCATACAAACACTTCGCTGAGTATTGGGGATTTATGAGAACATACCTCGCCGATCTTACTCGATCCGAAACTTGGCTTTACCGACTATGCCACATTCAACAAGCAATCTCACAATCATCTATCATACTATGATGATTACAACAATTAAATACATTTACTCACAAGGGTATACATACACGTCGCCACCTGGCTACATACAAGCAATATTAAAAATACATAACTTGGGAAACATAACTAGTTGCCACAACGGCCTCCCGGCGCCATCCCTGCTTGCATCCGGACTTGCATCATCTGCACATGAGGTAAAACCTCATGAGTCATAAAGACTCAGTAAGGGTGCAATGCATGTAAATATGAATATAATCATGTTTATGTACGCCAAATGCATGCAAATGAGGTTAGGCCCACTTATCCTCACAACCCACTAAAGTTTGAGGCATCAACCTATCAGCCCCTACCACACTAGTCCTCCATATGGCCATAGGTCCACTAGGTCTTGCATCACACAAGATATAACCACCATCTGCCAATGCAACATAAAAACATTATCAAACATATTTATCGACTTGCAAGGCCACCTCCACATGGGGCCATCCTTACCTAGCTCGAAGCCTCTTCTCTGCCTCGGTACAAACTCCAGCCTAAACCACAAGTTCCTCTAGGATCACTGCCTTCCCGGTCGAACCTAGAGGCAAAACACACAAAACCCCAACTCCATTAACATCCGGCATTCAACCAATGCCCTCAACTACGCCGCACATCGCCAAAATCATCCATCAACAAGATTTCAAATAACCCCAACACAGGGTTTAATCCAATAATTAATTATTCTACATTAACTCGCTTAATGTAAATAATTTGGGAAGAAATATTAATTTACCTCGGACAATTTGGAAATGAAAATCGGCCAACCGCCCACACCGGCATTGCCTCTCGAGCTACCACTTGCACTCAAAATCCCATTCTCGAGCTTCCGGCACGCTCGTCATGCCCCAAAATAATTCTCAGGATTATTCCAGAATTTTCTAGAATTTTTGGAGATTTTTCCTCTTTTTCCTTCATTTTTATTTTCCTTTTCTTTTATTTATTATTTTTTTTCTTCCATTTTATTTTCTCCTTCCTCTCCAGCGCCTTCTTCTTCTTCCCCTATTTCTTCTGTCCCGTGCGGCACCTTCCTCTTCCTCGCGTGGCTGACCTGCGCACCAGCCACCCGTCGCGGCCTTCGGCTGCCTTCCCTGCCTCTTGAGCACCGCCCGACGCTACAGCCGCCATAGTCATCCTCCTTGCAGCTTCCAGCCACGACTGCTGCTGCCCGCACAACCACCATCGGACTTCTCAGCTGCTCCAGCTTCGCCCAACCTCCATGGCGTCTTCGTTGCTGGCTGCTGCTACCAGCACTGCCATTGCCGACCACAACAGCTTCCCGAAGCTCGTCGCTTCAGGCCGCTTCCAACCGGCCATCTCTCCCTCGCGATCTCGCTCCATTGCTATCGCTGCTCTCGGCCACTGCAACTGCAATGTGAGGTTGCTACCGCCATGGCCGTGTTCTGCCATTAAGCTTTCTCTCACTCTCATTCGCAAGCTCTCTCTCGATCACTCTCTCCCTCGTGCGCGGATGGCCCTCTCGGCCATGCTATCTCCCTGCTTTTGATTTCAAATACTCAAAGAACACATGAGGAAGCTTCAAGGAAGCTTCCTCCCCCTTTACACGCACACACCGAAATATATACATATATATATAATTAAATTACACATTTACCCCATTTAATATTATTAATTCCTCTTGAGGAATTTAATTTTACCCTTGAGCCCTCCCAGGCCTTACTTAATTCTCATCAAGCCACTCCCAACTCGATTTCTTCTAAAATTAATACCCGACTTTTACTCGGGAATACCGATTTCATCTCTGCGCCTGCACGGGACCTTTATTCGACCCGAAAGCACTTAAGGGTTGCCTTATTCAGAAAACCGAACCACCCATAGGGTCCCCTCAGCTTCCAGGAGGTCCCTTCCGACTATTCAGTATTGGTACCCACTCGGGCTTATACAAAATTTATTCCGAATATTATTTCCGGTCAGACCGTTGCCAGCGTTACTATCCTCATCTCGAGACGCTCACCAATCACATGCCTTCTTCCTTGGAAATCCAAGTCCTGAGGCACTCCCGGCCGCCAATTCAGTAATTTTTATTATTTAATTCCTCGAGGTTGACCCTTGGGCTTCCCGGACCACCCGAGGTCCTTTCAAAATAATCAAAAATTATTTATTCTCAATACAATGTAATTCTGGGTATTACACAAATGCATCCCAAGTGCTCTATTTATAAGGTAAAAGATGCAATAGAGACCACTGAATTATATAAATTAATAATACAAAATATCTAAAGAAAAACAAAATAACTAATTTAAAAATACAAAGATAAGTAAAATATCTAATACATGATGTAACCGATGATGTCATTCCAACCCATGATGTAAGCGATGATGTGACACCCGTAATCTTAAGAGCATGATTAACAATAATAATATCCATATGAAATTCAAAGTTTAGCGCAGACGAAAACTTGAGAAACAAAACTTTAAACAAGTCAGAGTACGGGGGCACCCGAACATAATAAGATTCAGAGTATTTTTCGTGTATATATAAAGTTTGCCACTAGATTTACATAAATCCTTTTTAAAGGAGCCACCATGTTCCACGTCCTTTCTCCAGTCTCCTCATTCATAATCACTTGGGGGGAAAATATGGGATGAGATTCTTGCGAGTCTCAGTAAGTACAAGAGAACTATCATATGTATTTAAACAAGTCATGATATAACATAACATAACATATCATATGGAGACACGAGAGGTTCCACCAACTACGGGGGCACGAACCCTCGTGCGTATCGCTATCGAGCTCCGATCCCGAAACTTACGTGAACATAACATAACATGAGGGACCACATAACATAATTCATGGGCATGCTTAAACATCATAAATAGTTCATAATGTACTTACCTCAACTTGGTTGGACAAGATTTGAATGTTTAAGGCTTCACACCTTACTGGGTTTGTATTTTTGTAGACAAAACGCGTATTTTTGTGAACTAAAACTAATGTAATATTATATTGGATTGTAGGTAATCAAATAATGGGTTCATATCTTAAATTTAATGGGAAAAGAGGAGTCCACGCGCCCTCACGCGCCCCAAGAAGAGGTGGCGCCTATTTTCGCGTTTTGGGGGCAGATTTGACACCCTTTAGTATTTTTGCCATATCTTTCTCATTTTAACTCCGAATCGACTTCCGTTTGAACCTACGGACTCCTATTTCAGTTCTCTACATGATTATAGAAAAAAATAATACTTACCTTTCCGATTGGAAGACTGTTATGGCAGATCTTCGCGGCTGTGCACTTTCCAATCAAGTCTCTTTTTCCTTTCTTCTTTGCTTTTTTCTTTGTTCTTTCCTTGCACTTGCTTTCTTTCCTCTTTTCTTAGCTTCTCATGGCCTTAATTCCTTCCCTTTAAATAGCCTTTAAATGCCCAAATCCTCAAGATTTTACTTGGCCTCCAAGTTGCTCATTTTCCATCCTAGTAATTATTACAACTTTGAATTTTCTTCAATCTTCCAATGCAAGCTTCTTCTTCTTCCAATCCTAGGTCACCAAATACACCTTCAAGATAAGCCTTATCATCTTCTTCCCTTGCAAGCTAAATCATAGCCAATCCTAACCTTCCAACTTTAGACTTTTAGGATAAAGACTAATTATTACAAACTTTGAATATTTCTTTCTTTGATTTTAGCTTCCCATACAAGCTTTTATTCTCTTCCAATCCAAACCCTCACGTGGCCTCCAAGATGAGTCTCTACTTCTTTTGTAAGCCAATACAATTCTTACAATTTAAGTCTTCCAAGTCAAGTCTTCCAAGTTAAGCCATTCCAAGACTTTTGTGTAAAATTCATCATTACAAAGACTTTAGGGTAAAGTTCATCATTACAACTTCCAAGCTAAGCCATTCTAAGGCTTCTAGTGTAAGCCAATCTCTTTCTTCCAAGGTAAGCCATTCTAAGACTTTTGGGGCAAAGTTAATTATTACAACTTTCAAGATAAGCCACCTTAAGACTTTAATTGAAATCCGGCCAATAGATTTGTGCCACGTTATTGTTGATCCTATCCTTAAACACCCAATAGGATGCTTCCACCTCACAAGGACACTTGGAGAGTGTTCATTGGCTAATCCTTGATATTTTTGGTTGATATTTTGGCTAGTTTACCAATATTACACTTGTGCCCAAGTTTTCCAAAAATTTCGCTCTTACCCGGACTTAGTGTTTACGATTTTGCCACTACTTCAAAAACTAAGTTGTTGTCTTAGGATTTTCGTAACCACTTGAAAGTGTCTCATTTCATCATATATCTGAACTTAAATATCCTTGGTATATATCACAATTGAAAGTTCTTGGATATTACATATTTGAACCGAGAAAGGAAATAAACAAAATCTCGGGTGTTACAGATGATGTTATCAATTTATGGGACTTAGGTTTTTCATATTTTTGGGCTTGGGCCTTCCTTGTGTTGGGCTTGGGCCTTCCTTGTGTTGGGCTTGGGCCTGGGCTTTCCATATTTTTATATTATTATATTATTATATATATTATATTTATTTTTTATATTTTATATATTTTTTATATTAATATTTTTAAACATGCACAAAATCACAAAATGCATGATAATATTCAATTTAAACCATTTTAAGATCAAAATAAGGGTGAAATTATAACAAAATTTTTACAAAATTGATCACTAATCAACCAGCATATTCTTTTTTTTTAGAGCTTGTTGCTATACAATTGTTAAGTATATATAGCAACTCCATTATTCAAGTAGAGTCTGTATGCTATACCCCGGAACTATTATAACGACTTGCTCCCACTTACGGGCGCCACCGATAAATAATCGACCGAATTACTCACCCGACGAACCACAACTAAAGGGTTAGACTGTGTTTCAACAGGAAACGCCCTAGGTGGGAACTAGGTTTCGTCCTTCCCTTCGCTCCACTGAGGAATCAGTCCCAACTCAAACAAGAAAAACTCAGCGGACCGAGACTCGAAACCCGAGCGAGCTTCACCTCTTTTTAGCTCGCCTCATAACAAGCCAGAGGTGACCTAGGCACAAAGCTAGCATAACAAACACTTCGCTGAGTATTGGGGATTTATGAGAACATACCTCGTTGATCTTTACTTGGTCCGAAACTCGACTTGTCCAACTAAGCCATATACAACGAACAATCTCACAATCATTTATCACACTATGATGATTACAATAATTAAATACATTTAACGCTCAACAACACATACATTTACTCACAAGGGTATACATACATAACACCACATGGCTGCGTACAAGAGATAATAAAATACACAACTCGGGTAACATAGCTAGTTGCCACAACAGCCTCCCGACGCCATCCCTGCTTGCATCTGGACTTGCAACATCTACACATGAGGTAAAACCTCATGAGT
The DNA here is from genome assembly GCF_014633365.1 of Diospyros lotus. Classification (NCBI taxonomy): domain Eukaryota; kingdom Viridiplantae; phylum Streptophyta; class Magnoliopsida; order Ericales; family Ebenaceae; genus Diospyros; species Diospyros lotus. The sequence continues at coordinate 23,796,332 of NC_068342.1, forward strand.
CATAAAGACTCAGTAAGGGTGCAATGTATGTAAATATGAATATAACCATGTTTATGTATGCCAATGCATGCAAATGAGGCTAGGCCCACTCATCCTCACAAGCCTCCAAGGTTTGAGGCATTAACCTATCAGCCCTCACAACACTAGTCCTCCTCATGGCCACAGGTCCACTAGATCTCGCATCACGTAAGTGTTAACCACTACATGCAAATGCAACATAAAAACATTATGAAACACATTTACCAACTTGCAAGGCCACCTCCATATGGGGCCGTCCCTTACCTGGCTCGAAGCCTCATCTCTACCTCGACACAAACTCCAGCCTGAACCTCGAACTCTTCTAGGATCATCGCCTCCCCGGTCAAACCTAGATGCAAACACACACAAACCCAACTCCATTAACATCCGGCGTTAAACCAATGCCCTCAAGTTCGCCACGCACCGCAGAACCATCCATCAACAAATTTTGAATCAACCCCACCCGAGGGTTCAATCCAACCAACACCACACATATTACTATCTCAAATAAGGGAAATTAACTCGAAAATAAATTTAATTAATTGCCTTAACCAATCTGGAGGACAGATTCGAAAAATGCCCAACTCGGCGATGCTTCATGGGATGCCACCCTATGCTCAAAACCCCATTTCCAAGCTTCTGGCACGCTCCTCAAGCCCCAAAATACTTTCCAGACTTTTCTCCCATTTTTCTGGAATTTTTTTGGCATTTTTCTCCATTTTCCCTTATTTTCCAAAATTTATTTTCTTTTTATTTCTTTTCTTTTTATTCTTCTTCTTCTCCATTTCTTCCTCCCGCACGTGTAGCCCCTGTTCTTCTTCCTTCTTTGCGTTTGTCTTCTTCTTCTTCCCACGTGCAGCAGCCATCGGCGCCTCTGGCCTTCACCGCTGCCGCCATCTGGCTCGCCGTCAACTGCCACCAGCTGCACCACTACCGCCGCCATCGTGAGCAGCAACCACCACTGGCTTCTCGCACACACAGCAGCCGCTGCACATCCTCGCGTTCACCATGGCTGTCGGTTGAAGCTCTTGGCCGCCATAACGTGACCGCCTTCCACCGCCATTGTTCGCTCCTCCATAAGCTGCTGCAATCGGCCATCGCGTTATTGGCCACTGCTATCACGAGCTGCCATGGAAGCTTCCCCCGAGCAGCTTGTGCTTGCACGCACCGCCGCTGCCATCACCGCTGGCCTTGGCCGACCATCGACGCATCAAGGCAATCCCTGCGACGCACCTAGGAAGCCCCCCTTCGGTCTCCACGAGCTCCGTCGCGCGCCCTCGCTAGTTCGTCGCTGCCTTCTTTTTCTTCCATCATCGGCCATGGCAGTCACTACCATGGCCGATCAGCCCTTCTCGCTTGATCCTTTATCACTCTTACTCTCTTTCTCTCGCAATCTCAGCCTCCCACGAGCTCTCTCTCGGGCCTGCTCTCTCAATCTCCCTCTCTATTTTGATTTCAAATTTTGAAATCTTCCCCAGCACTCACGCAACCGTATATATATATACATATATATAAACACATAAATTACTATTTAATCTCTCTAATTTTTCATAATTTCACTTAAGGAATATAATAATTACAGTTAGGGATTTTCTATAATTGCTCTTGGACCCTCCCAAGACTTTAAATTATACCACCAAGTTACACCAAATCTCGATTTATCAAATTAATAACTGATCGCTACTCGGGAATACTGACCTCGTCCTTACGCCTGCACGGGAAATTTATTTGACCCAAAAACATTTAAGGGTTGCCTTACTCAGAAAACCGAACCACCCTTAGGGTCCCCTTAGCTTCCAGGAGGTCCTCTCTGACTATTCGGTATTGGCACCCACTCGGGCTTATACAGAATTTATTCCAAAAATTATTCCCGGTCGGACCACTTCCAGCGTCACTATCCTCATCTCGAGACTCTCACCAATCTCTTGCCCTCTTCCCTGGACGTCCAAGTCCCGAGGCACTCCCTGCTATCAACTCGACAAATTTCATTAATTAGTTTCTCGAAATTAACCCTTGGGCTTCCCGGACCATCCAAGATCCTTTCGAAATAATCAAAAATTATTTATTTTTAACACCATGTAATATGGGGTATTACAACTATCAAGTCAAATTTATTCATATTTAGATCTCAATTTGATTTATCACTTTTTCAATAAAATTTGTATTCACAATTATAATTCAACAGATGATTATAATTTGTCGATCGGATCATACATAGTCTTTGGTAGCATTCCAAGATAGTTGCACCAAATTATAATTTCAAGAAAGAGTTAAAGGTCAAAGGGTATTTTACGAGATCCTAGTGACCTCGAGGGTCTCACACAACTAAAAGAAGAGGTTGATATCTTTTGTTACCCTATTTTTGATCGAACTTTGCACACATGGTATGAAACACATGCTACGATATTATTCTCCTTTCCCTATGGAGCATATGTCTCATTTTATATAAATATCGTACAGGTGATAGTTCAAATACAATCAGTATCTAACTTGAGTTCACAACTCTACTTTTCATATATCTATTAAGTAGAACTCCTACCTGGCATTCTTAGACAGGTAAGGTAAGAAGCGAATCTTCACCTTTTGACTATCCTTTATAATCTCATCTTGATAACTCATCAAGGTGATTTTGTTTTAAGCTTGAGCTCTCATTAGCTTGGCTTTGTGATATGCTTAAAACTTATCTTTCACCTATGTACCACTTAGTTATAGATGTGGTTGTTTGTGTGAGAAAACCAACCATCTGTCCAACATATGTAAAGCCCAACTTTTCCAAATACATAACAACGTGAAATAAAAGCAAACATCACCTAGGGCTTTATGGAAACCATTGCCAACGGTAGCGTTGGATCGAACCTGAAAGTTTAATCAAAGCTAAATAAATGGGGTTTCTGATCGAGACTGTCGAACCTCGATGATTGTAAAAAAAAATATATTTTGGATCTGCAGCAAGGGTGTGACCCCAAAGTCGTCTCTCAAAGGAACCTCAATACAAATCTGTCATGACAAGAACTGAACGAGGGAGGTTTTTTGATGAAAAAAAAAGTATGAAGATTGAGTAAAAATATAAAAACGAAACTATCTATGGATCCAAACGCAACCAGTTACAAATCTTTCCCTTAAACCAGGTTTTCATCATCCCTTCTTATAGATTATATCTAGCCGAGTTTCAACACCCAAAATCTGCATAAATAAATCTCCAACAACCGTCTAGAGATCAAATCAAAGCTGATATAAAAATCAAAGAAAACCTCCTTCAATCAGTTTACCAATTTTAATCTTCATTCACACAGATTCCAGAACCTAGTATCCATAACCATCCATACCAAGTTATTTGTTTCTGCTTCTTTCCTTCGTGTGTTGTATTAACCGACTATAACATTAAAACCGCAATATAGAAAAGAGAAATCCACCTCGTATATGTTCATACAACCGTCTTGAACATGCACTAGAATAAGCGAAAAAGAAGTAGAGAAAACTTAAAACAAATATAATTGAAATTCAAACCAGATTTCGTAGAAGCTTTCGGGATTCAAACCATGGAATAAGTTCGGATTTGCAACTTGATGATTAATTTTATGAAGTGGTAGCCGCACGTTCCCTTCTTGCCTCTTCAGAGGTACCTGCAATGGAGACGGGGACTTGTTCCCCCGGTCAACCTCTGACGATCAAGTCAGATATCTCTCAATTGAGGATTAAGTGTATTTACTCAAACTATATGCTGAAGAAAAGAAAAAGGAATCCACTTTCTCTTACCTCGCCTCCCCTTTTAACCTTTTCTCGGGATAGGGATCATGGAGGGATCTTCGGGATCTCCCTTTCGTCTTCTTCAGAACCTTCCTGATAAGGATTTCATAATAGTATCTGTCTCCGAGGAGTTCAGGATAGCTGCTGCCTCCGTGACCTTCGGCGAGTTAGTCTGTTCCTACGGCCTCGGAGATTTCTTTACTGAGTGCCTATCCGATTGACGTGGCGATGCTTATCTGCCACGTGTCTTCTAGATTTAAACAAGAAGATCACAGAAGAAACTCCCTATTAGGAAACGTATCTCCTGACCGCCACTGGGTATCTGTCTGGGGCATTGGCGTAATTATGGGATAGAGGGCATTCTCCTCATCACAACTGATTACAAGTGTTTAGCCCTCCATGGAGAAGAAAACAAAAATAGAGAAAAAACGGCTATTGTTCATGAGACAAAAAAAAATATATATCCCGCCACCTAATGGCCTCCTAAGGTGCTTAAATAGAGCTTAAGGAGGAAACCCTAGGTTACCACAACTTCAAAGCCGATTTCGAATAGGATAACGTGCGTTCTGGGCTTCGGCCCCTCCATAAAAATTATAGATCAGGAAGGGTAGATGAATTTAGGATTTATAATCACTTGATTTGGATATCGAAAGCCCAAGTTATGGCCTTTTAAAGAATCAGTGTTCAGTGTAGCTTTCCTAATTTAACCCAGCTATCTGGTCCCGACTTTGAAGCGATGTTTGGAGGCCCAAACGAACTCGGATTTGGAAAAACCATACCATTACAGAAAGTCTAAGAAGTCCTCTACAATATCTCTGAAGACATCATTCACGTTCTGGGATTATAACTTGGCCAAAAATTTGAAAAAAGCATAGAAGGTCAAATCTATCAGCACACTTTTGCTTCTTTGTCTCCAATATCCTTGTTTCCCTTCTTGCCATCAAAATTCCTTATGACCCAGGAAGCCCTAATCTGTCCAAAATAAAATAAAATAGTGTGAAGCCCAATTCCTATAAAATAAAATAAAACAAAATCAAGATGAATAAAATGACACAACTAACGTGCAAAAAGACTAAATATGAGGGCTAAATAATATGAAAATATGCGCTCTATCAGTTTCCACTATAGTTCCTTTACAAGTATGAGAAATGCTCACGACCTCCAATATTCCAAAAGACAATACATCACTAAAGGTACAATTGCAGGACACCTGCACACATACTTCTTACAATCTTGAGTATCCTAGCTGCTATTCATAATGCATCATTCCAAAACTTCCAAAATCCAACAAACAACTCTTACCATGTTCAATACATAGTAACCCCGACTTACACCCTCAACAACATATAAGGTTAATCCAAGCCTTACATAACCCCTGTTTACACAAGTCTCAAATAAATTCAAAGGTTACATAAGATCCATAGCACATGAATAACATGAAGTTAAACTAAACATCAGCCTCCTCATAGCCTTTTCTCCTGCTTGTCTCCAGACCCAGATAACATTGTTCAAATATAGGATAATTAAACAGAGAAAATATTTCTCCATTTTCTGTTCATCTTTTTCCTTTCATATTTTAACCACAGGGTTTTTAGCAATGAGTATGGTTCTATTCCACAAAGGTCAATGCTTCGAACTAAGAACTACATAACAAGTTAGTAATTATCTAAGACTACAAATATCACGGAGTGGGAACACCAAACATGCCTCAGGTACTAAATGAAAGCCACCCTCCTCCCCTGGACTTTGATTCTCAAATGAATTGAAAACAAAAGTAAAAAAGTATCTAGTATTACAACAAACAGAAGCCATTATTTCCATTACATAACTAGGAGAAAACTATAAACTCTCTCACATAAATGTCCTCCTATTCAATAATTTAAATTAGAGTCTTTCAAGTACTAGGAATATTCAACTTACCCACTAACATCCGTTGGATTGCTTTCGGCCTGTAAAATATGCTCAACCCCAGGAGAACTACTTATAGAAAATTCCGTAACATTTCCAAATGGAATAGTAACCTACAAATTGAAAATAAATGCCAGAATAAGAAATAAATGAAAGAAACAACGAAAAAAAGAAACATAGAGAAAAGATGTTAGTGCCAACCTTGAAAAAAATATCAACTTTCAGAGAAATAAAAATGTATATAAAACATTAAGCAAAGGCGGCAGGAGGCCTGATCTCAAAGCATTTAATATTTCTCCTGAGTTTATAAATCTTTTCTCTATCCACATCTACATAAACCATTTTCATAGAAACACAAAAAGAATAGTCATAGAACATTTACTGTGCCAAATATGAGCCATCATGTGAGCCATCATGTGACCTTATCTTATCTTCTAAGTGGCCAATGGTTGATTGCCATGTGTCATTGAAGATAAGGCTTCATCATTTCTCCCATGTGCATCCAACCCAAATGCACTACTCGTCTCTTAATTGAATTTAATAGAGTTTGGAATCCAATGCTCTATTTGATTTGAATTTGAAATCCATGATACCTTGAAGAGATATTTTTAAGGTTTCAAGAACTACACCTTGGCCCAAACTTTTCGAATAATTCGCACTTAGGCCCTTAAAACTTGGTCCCCGGACCATTTTTAATTGCACTTTTTGGTCCTTGAAAAATGGATAAATTACACTTAGCACCCCAAGATTTTAGGTAAATTACACTTTTACCCGAACTTCAGTATTTATGATTTTGCCACTGGTTCTGAAACTGAACCTTTGCCTCAAGGCTTCTATAATCCCTTGAAAGGACCTATTTCCCCAAGTATTAAAACCTAATAACCTCAGGTATTACATTATATTTGAGTTTGAAAATCTGGGATGTTACATCCTCCCCCCCTTAAAAATAAATTTAGTCCTCGAAATTTCACCTCATTCTTCAAGATTATGGTGTCCCCAAAACACCTTCCTCAAGAGATATCATCTCACTCCTCAAGACTCACATTAGGATGGACAATGTACTCAATTTGGTATGACTTATCCAACATGGTTGCCCCAACTTCAGGCCTTAGGCTCCTGAATTCAACTTAGAAATCAAAGTATTTCATCAAAAAAACAGCGTCAGTGTTTTTGACCCATTCCCAATTGACTCCCTTCACGAGCCTTATCATAGACACAACTATTTCAGAGAATCCCTTCCCGAATCTCTAACAATAGATTACCAATCTCAAAAAGCTTTCAACCATTTATAGACAGTTAAGGATCAAATCACAGAGCTCCGGTCCTTTGGGACTTGGATTCTAGTCCCAACATAATAGCCATGGTGCTGCCCAAACTTTGGCATCTAATTGTCTCCACAGTCCACTAAGTAGCTCTGACTCATGAGTCTCACACCTTTACCGTGAACCAGCTCACAAGCCGCATCGGTAATCAGTCACGAGCCCATCACTAGTCCTATGCCTGGTCCTTAGGTTCAAATCCGCTGTTACAGGCCACACACCCATGGTGCTATTGTTAGGCTAGAGCCTCCTACCCCGTCTCCGAGAGTTGTAATTGACCAAGCTCTTGTCACTTCTAATACTTCTTTCAGTACCAGCCCAAATCTCCAAATCATGAGTAACTCAACACTACTCACAATTTCCCTTCTACTGGAACCCATGCTCCCAAGTGTACCAGAGTGTATCTACTATTGCATCATCCAATATTTCAACAGGGCAAGATTCAAGATAATCAAACCAGAGCCAGCTGCTCATAACTATTGGGATGTACAACTGTCTGCATACTAAACCGAAAGTCAGGTCGGTAACTAGAGTAAAATTTCCCTTCCCCAAAGGTTAAGTATGGGAACCACAATCCCATTGCTTGCTATTATGGGAAAACACATTTCCTAAGCAAGCTCACAACACACCACATACCTACATCAAGGAAACATACCACTCACAGTTACGACCTACCCCGACCCACATATGCAACCACAGTTTCATCACCCTTCTCATGCACAAACTTTCGAATCTCTAAGCCCACACAACATATCGTGTAGTAGTCACTCTCTTGGTACCTAGGTCTTTTCCCTCAGATCGATGACTTAAACCCATGATCCCAAGCTTTCTTTCATTTTCTCTCACAAAGGAAAATACTTAACTTTTAAATGTTCTTTAAATCATACCCACTCTATATTCAGCGTACCTTGCTTTTCGCGATCCGACAAAATTCTTATCATTGCTTTCCACCAATAGCCCGCTTCGTCAAAAGCATAAAGTGGAACAAATGATCTTTTCATTTTCACTTGGTTGCCGCTTTCAATCTTACATTGCCTCTATCCTTGAAGGACTCACAGTTAACCTGTTTCTCATAACTTAGAAAAAAAAAAAATACCTGCAGCGCCTTATAAGACAATTCTCAAGTATTGCTCGATTTCCCTGCAGGCTAAGTAAATCAAAATATACTCAACCAATACAGTCATAAACCAATCCTACTTTGGTTTTCAACATCCAAGTTATCGAATCCATAAAGGCTACTGGTTATCCCAATTGCTATCATCAGATACCCATAATAATCTGTAACAAAATCTAAGGCAACCTTACTATATCCTCTTCTTTAATTCTCAATGAGTATATCATTCCCATATTCCAAATTTCTATAAACAATTTAGACAATAGAATAGTCTCCCAAGCATTTATTATCTAAAATCCTCAGGATCTTAAATCCATCGAACACTTGTAAAATAACCATATAGCAAAATGGTCTCCCAAGCATGTAGCTTCCAAATTCCTCTGGACTTTGGATCCACCAATTTCCTGCAAAATAAGTAGTCTCCCAAACGATTACTTAATACTCTCGAAACTTCAAGTTTGTCAAATCCCTATGATTCAAATAAGTTTCATCTAAAATATCCCCAAGTAATCTTTAAGTAAGGAAGATGTCTCCCAAAATCATGCATGTCATTCAAGATTTTTGGCAGGGGTTTGATTTCATCAAGTTACTAGATTACTTACTCGTACTAAGTCCCGTCCTGTAAAACAATTAGGCATCTCCCAAACGATTATTGTCTAGAATCCTCGAGATTCCAAATTTATCAACTCCTGCAAACTAACTATTAGTACGAGACTCTAATGAACCATATATGGGAATACTTCCAAATACAATTAGTTTCACAAGACCTCAAATCCGTCAATTTCCTACAAACAGTTGTTGATAAGAGATTCTAACAATCCTCAAATCAAAGTACTTACTCGTTGGACTTTACCATAGTCATTGAAACAACATCAAATCCCATGTAACCCATCCTGTCACTAACGGCCCAAATATTTAGTAACATCAATTAAAACATCTCATCTTACTATTTTACCTTCTAGGATCCTCAAAACAACCATATAATCTATCATGTCACCAAGGAACCCTAAAGTTAGTACCATCAGGTGTATCTCTTGAATCCAAAAATTTATGTAGAAAATAAAATAATCTTCCAAAGAAACCCCCAAAATCCTCAAATTGACATAGTGTCTTCATGACCTTGACTCCATACACTCCTCAAGTTTCAAGAATTCTCATAAATAATTTGTCTTACAAAATAACCTCTCGAAATCATCGAGACCTAGGTCCACCAGGTTTTGGCAAAATATTTGTTAATAAAAATTTCTCATCTCCCAAAATGATCAAATGATCTCCTTAGCACCCAATAGACCTCAAATAAACTCCGATATAAAGGGTTCTATCTTCCTTCAATAATTTAATTAGTTCTTCCCAAGATTTTCCAAATAACCAAATGCTTACTCGCGTCTTGTCCAATTTACGTACTCACCGGATCTTGTTGTCCTTAAAAGGGATAACCTCAAACAATGAGTAGCCTATCCTGTCATCAAAACTCAAATATCAGTAATAGGAGAACATCATACAATGCTATTTACATTTACCCGCATTTATACACGTATATAGACTCCTCATTTCACTATTTTCTCTATCCAGTTACATCTACATACAATCCTTTATTTTGAAAACCAAAAAATAATATTCCTTGGTTTCGAATTCTATTCCTACCATAGATCAAAACATCCTCAAAGTTAGTCAACTCAAATCTAAATCAAAACCATAAAATCTCGACAACTCAAAATATCCTCTAGATTAATCATTCATACTTAAAAACTATATATTCTAGCTCTGATACCAAGTGTAATGCCCCACTTTTCCAAATACATAACAACGTGAAATAGAAGCAAACATCACCTAGGGCGTTATGGAAACCCTTGCCAACAGAAGCGTTGGATCGAACCTGGAAGCTTAATCAAAGCTAAATAAATGGGGTTTCCACTATAGTTCCTTTACAAGTATGAGAAATGCTCACGACCTCCAATATTCCCAAAGACAATACATCACTGAAGGTACAATTGCAGGACACCCGCACACACACTTCTTACAACCTTAAGTATCCTAGCTGCTATTCACAATGCATCATTCCAAAACTTCCAAAATCTAACAAACAACTCTTACCATGTTCAATACATAGTAACCCCGACTTACACCCTCAACAACACATAAGGTGAATCCAAGCCTTACATAACCCCTGTTTACACAAGTCTCAAATAAATTCAAAGGTTACATAAGATCCATAGCACATGAATAACATGAAGTTAAACTAAACATCAGCCTTCTCGTAGCCTTTTCACCTGCTTGTCTCTGGGGTACCTGGCATACTAATATACCTGGGACATTGAATATCCCAGGGGTATGAAACACCCAAGTTAGATAATGACATCTAAGTGAGTGACTCAGAAAAGGAAAGTACATGCATGCAAATGCAATAATGCCATTATGAAATTCACCCCTGTGGTTGCAATGCCAAGGGGTTGCAATCACCCCAGCGGTCATCATAGTCACCCCTGGCTCACCGTAAGAGCACGAGTTCTTCCATGATGGTCCAACAACTAGCGACAATTACCAACACAAACATGATATATGACAAAGCAGAAGGAATATGCATAGCCAAGGGAAAATATGACATGTATGCCACGAAAGCATGATATGCGAGCCAACATCCACACACAAGTGAAGCAACAAATGCTCAAAGTGCCACAAACATGCAAGAATCACTCTCATTGACCGATTACCTTAGGAAGCACGGTTCACAACAAGGAGGATGGGTTTTCTCATAGTTTTTCTTACTGCTTGGCACTAACTTCGAGAAAGACCCGAAAACTCCGTCAAGGCCCATTCTCCCTCATTTCTCCCCTAATTTTCTCCCTTCTTTTTGGTAGCGTTTCCTCTCTCAAACTCCCTTCATTTTACTCCTTTCTTAGTGCCCAAAATGAATCACCCCAAAGCCCTTATTTATAGGAAACTTCGACGAACCAAATCGCCCCACGTGTCGGGTCATCATTCCATCAATGAGCATCCAATTAAAATATGCCACGTGTCCCTAGGGATTTGTGCCTCCACATGTTTAATTAGATTTTCAAGATTCCCCATCATTACATCCCACATGGTAAATTACATTTTCTACATTTCCTATCATTACAACTACATCCCACATAGTTAATAGCATTTTCCACATTTCTCATCATTACACTTCAAATCCTATCTCCAAGTGGCCAATGAATGCTTGTCACATGTCCTTAGGGAAAAGGTTTGGAGACTTTTGCCAACTTGGAAGCTAAGTAAGCTTTTCCTTTGCTAATCATGCAATGCCACCTCAAAGGGTCATTATAAGCCATCATGTGACCTTATCTTATCTTCCAAGTGGTCAATGGTTGATTGCCATGTGTCATTGAAGATAAAGCTTCATCATTTCTCCAATGTGCATCCAACCCAAATGCACCACTCGTCTCTTAATTGAATTTAATAGAGCTTGGAATCCAAAACTCCATTTGATTTGAATTTGAAATCCATGATACCTTGAAGAGATATTTTTAAGGTTTCAAGAACTACACCTTGGCCCAAACTTTTCGGATAATTTGCACTTAGGCCCTTGAAACTTGGTCCTCGGACCATTTTTAATTGCACTTTTTGGTTCCTGAAAAATGGATAAATTACACTTAGCACCCCAAGATTTTAGGTAAATTACACTTTTACCCGAACTTCAGTATTTACGATTTTGCCACTGGTTCTGAAACTGAACCTTTGCCTCAAGGCTTCTATAATCCCTTGAAAGGACCTATTTCCCCAAGTATTAGAACCTAATAACTTTAGGTATTACATCATATTTGAGTTTGAAAATCTGGGATGTTACAACATACCTTTAATTATTGCACCCAACAATATGCACGAAGCATTGCACTTAGAATTATGCACGAAGCATTGTGTATATGTGTAGGCATTATAAATTTGTGTATTAAACACAATTGACATTAATAAACATGAATCATGAATTGACATAAATTGGGAAAATATTATATATCAATATTGACAAAACAAAAAAAAATATTTAACATCTACGCATTCCCAAGGATTTAACATGACTCTGGAATAAATCTCTTGGAATGGGTTTTGTGAACGAATCTACTATCATTTTGTGTGTAGAGATATACTCCAAGCACACCTCCTTCTGTGCAATAATATCTCTCACAAAATTATATCTTGTGTCAATATGTTTGGTCTTCGAATGATATTTGGTATCCCAAGTGAATGCCATTGCAGCTTGACTGTCGCAATTCATAATAACAGAATTCTACAAAACATTCACAATTCCCAAGTGGTTTAGAAACCTCTTCAACCAAACAAATTTTTGTACTATAACTAATAGTGATACAAACTCAGCTTCCATTGTAGACAAAGCTACACAAGTTTGTTCCTTGCTACTCCAAGAGATAGCTCCATTGCTAAGTAGAAAAGCATATCCAGAGGTAGATTTTCTTTTATCTAAATCTCCTCCCCAATCAACATCAGTATACCCCTCAAGGTGTAGATCTTTTCCTTGATAACAAAGGGAATAATCCACTGTACCATTTAGGTACCTCATTATCCTTTTTACGACTTTCCAATGGGGTTGGCCAATTGCATAGCAAATATCTGGTCTTGTGCATATCATAGCATACAAAGACTACCAACAACATTAGAATAAGGAACTCTAGCCATCTATTCCTTTTCTTGTGGAGTTTTAGGACACATCTTTCTAGTTAAGCCTTCGCCTTTAGTAATTGGAGTATCTACAGGCTTGTAATCTTGCATATGAAATCGTTCAAGAATCTTTCGAATATATGGTTCTTGAGAAAGAGCTAACAATTTCTTTGAACGATCTCTCTTGATCTTAACACCAAGAATATATGCTACTTCGCCTAAGTCCTTCATCTCAAAATTGGAGGACAACCCTTCTTTGATACTTAGAAGATACTCCTTATCATTCCCAGCCAGAAGTATGTCATCAACATAAAGAGATAAGATTACAAATTTATTGTTAGATCTTTTGACATACACACAGTGGTCGTCATCAATCATTTGAAAATCACATGAGATAATTGATTGATGAAACCTTAAGTACCACTGTTTGGAAGATTGTTTCAATCCATAAATGGATCTTATGAGTCTGCACACTTTGTGCTCTTGACCCTCTTGTATGAAACCTTTGGGTTGTTCCATATAAATTTCTTCTTCCAGTTAGCTATTTAGAAATGTTGTTTTTACATCCATTTGATGTAATTCCAAATCTAAACTGGTCACCATTACTAGGATAAGGCATATAGAGGTAAACCTTACAACAGGAGAAAAAGTTTCTTCATAGTCAACTCCTTCTTGTTGAGTATATCCCTTGGCTAGTAGACATGCCTTATATCTCTCAATGGATCCATCAACTTTGCGCTTGATTTTCAGAACCCATTTATTTCCAATAGCCTTACGATCATGTGGAAGATCAACCAATGGCCAAACTTGGTTTGATTTCATTGAATTAATTTCTTCTTCCATTGCCTTTTGCCATTTTTCTTTAGCAGGTCTAGAAAGAGCCTCTTCGATAGAATTAGGTTATTACTTATCTTGTGGGGCAATTAGAAAAGCTTCACTTTCAACATCGAAACGACGCCGAGGTATGTGTCCACGATTACTTTTTCTAATTTAATGTTCACGTGAAATAGATTCAGGAACTATCGTCTCGCCCCCACTTGGATTAGATTCCCTAGGTACATTTTCAGGTAAATGTATTAGACAATTTTGAACAATGGAATCATCCTGATCCTCAATTTCATAAACAGACAAATTCTAATTTATCTCTCCCCTGCTAGGAAACTCATTTTCTAAGAAAAAAACATCCCGAGATTCAAACTTGGTAACACTCTCACTTGCCTAATCACCAATAAAAACATATCCCTTTGAGTGATGAATATCTTACAAATATACTCTTTTTGGCTCTTGGACCTAACTTTCCATGTTTGTGAGAAGGATCATGAACATAGGCTTCGCATCCCCAAGGTCTCAAATGACTTAGATCAGGTTTCCTTCTAGTCCATAACTCATATTAGGTAGAGGATACAGATTTGGAGGGTATATAGTAAATTGAGTAGATAGGCAGTTGTTAACAATGCATCACCCCAATAGGTGATTGACAACTTTGCCCCTACCATCATTGACCTAACCATTTCTAGAAGAGTTATATTTCTTTTTTCCACAACACCATTTTGTTGTGGAGTATATGGAATGGTCAATTGTCTCTCAATTCCTTTTTCATCACACAACAATTTAAAATGTTCAGACAAATACTCACGACCACTATCGGTTCTTAATGCATTAACTTTTTTGTCTAATTGATTTTCTACTAAGTTCAAATATCTTTTGAAGCACTCTAAAGCTTCTAACTTGTGAGAAATCAAATAGAAAAAGCCAAAACGAGTATAGTCATTAATGAAAGTAATGAAATAAACACCTCCATGCCTAGCGCTAACATTCATTCGACCACATATGTCGGAGTGAATTAAATGCAATAGATATTTAGCTCTAATCGCTTTGCCAAATGGTTTTCTTGCCATTTTTCCTACAAGACAACTTTCACAAGTTGGTAGATTCACTTTTATAACTTGGCCTAATAAGCCTTCTTTTGCTAATCTATCCAATCTATGTTGTCCAATATGGCCTAATCTTGCATGCCATATATTCTCTTCTTCATACGAATTTCTAGAAGAAGTAATAAGGGGAAAACTGGTACTTTGTAATTTGCTACATGAAGCATAATCTACATCAAGAACAATTAAAACATTTTTCAAATTACCAAAACCATAATACATTGAATTTAAAAATAGTTCAAACATCGTGTCATGGAAATACATAGCAAATACATAATTGAGAAGAACAGGTACAGAAATAAGATTTCGTCGAATTTCTGGTGCAAACAATACATCATATAAAAACAAGGTTTGACCACCACGCATGTAATACCTGAGAAATTCTAAAGGACTCAAGGGTAATTTATCTTGGGGAAAAAATAGAATTTAAGGATAAATTGAGGATATAAAGGTAATTTATTATCGTATGGATGATCGAATCGACTACCGGGAGTGCCCTGGAGCCGAGATGCCAAAAGAAAATGATGTGGCATTAACGAGCAACCTGAGATAGGATTTATGGTGTAGAAAAAAATCGAATCGAGAATAGTTTTTGGTACAGCAAAATAACAGCTGCCAATTAGGCTGTAATACCGAATTATTATAGACGACTTCTCAAAAATCAACGAAAGCTTGAGGAGGCTTTGGTTTTTCATTAGGAACAACTCTTTAGAGCTTTCAGGAAGAAATGAGAGGGTTTGAGACCAAAACGAAGATTTGGGCCTAAGTGCAATTTTTGAAAATTGCTAGAGGGAGGTTGAAACGATATTTTTTCCGAATCCTCAAGGGTCAAATGAAAGTTTTAGGACTTGAGGGACTCAATGGAAATATTGGAAAGTTTAGGGGTTAAGTAAAATGGGCTAAAGTGATAATAGCCAAAACTTGGAGGGGCCAAAGTGCAAAAACGCAAAAATGGCAGCATGGGCAAATCTGACCAGCACATGGCCGGTTGGCCATGGCCAATTTCGGCCACAGGGATGGCACGAGGGAAGGCCAGGGAGCATCTATTGTGAAGGTTGGACCGACAAAGGCCACGAGGGTGGCTAAAAATCGAGAAAAAATTGACCAACTTTCTGGTCGAGCGATGGTAGCCCTGTAAGTTGCGATTTTGGTCACTTAAAGTCTATTGAAGGTCGATCTAAGGTAGGTGATTTGTAATGACCCGTTTGAGCGATAGGAAGGACCAGAACAACTTACCCTGATGGGCCTACGCGAACTTCCCAGGGGGTCACCCATCCTTTGATTACCCCAGGTTAAGCACGCTTAACTTAGGAGTTCTTTGCCAACATTTAGCCCAAAAAGTATCTAGGTGGTGTTGTTTCATTTCTTACACTATCCTCGATATATACTAACTTCTCTTGGCTCTCGGGGTATTACATTCTCCCCCCTTTAAGCACATGACGTCCTCGTCATGCGACCTTACAACCGATCCTAGATCTCTCCCCTTGCATGGCCGATGTGGGATTCGCCTAAGGTGCCTACACGCACCCTCCCATAGGGGCCTACATGTACCCCCTACACGCACCCCCCATAGGGGCCTACACGCACCCCCATCGGGACTCAGCCTCCTCGCTGAGGTTTGCCCCACCACCGCGCTCAGAGGCTTGGGGGTCGGCTTTGATACCACCTGTAACGACCCGTTCGAGCGATAGGAAGGACCGGAACAACTTACCCTGATGGGCCTACGCGAACTTCCCAGGGGGGTCACCCATCCTTAGATTACCCCAGGTTAAGCACGCTTAACTTAGGAGTTCTTTGCCAACATTCAGCCCAAAAGGTATCCAGCTGGTATTGTTTCTTTTTTTACACTATCCTCGATATATACTAACTTTTATGGGCTCTCGGGGTATTACATGATTGCTCTAAGAGGCTTGGGTCATTCGAACAAAGGCATTTGAGGCATAGAGGATGCCTATAAATAGGGGTTTCGTGATGGCCAAAAATTTGATAAATTTTAGCTTCAAATCGACCGAGGTAATGAACGAATTAGCCATCCATTTTAAGGGCTTTTGAATCCCATGAGAGGTAGAAGCTTTCTGGAGAGTTAGAGCCATTTTCATAGCTGTTTGAAGGTGATTCGAAGCTTGCCGAAAAAATGAGGCGGGTGGTCTGGCCGAACGTTCGAGGCCCCGATGGGAGGTCTTCCCGTGCTCCTTTGAGGCTAAAACTTGGCCATGAGGATCGACCAGAAGAGGGCTTCAAGATGGCATGGATATCTCAGATCGCTGGCATGGTCATCGCTGGAGAAGATGACCGACATATGAGGTACACGTGTCGGACTTCACGCGCTCCCCCACTCTTGGCGCGTGGCAGCTTGGAAAAATCTCTAAATTCCTAGAAATTCGTGATCTTGGAGTGTGTGCAAAAAGATTAGGATTTAGGATTCCTGATGTCTCGGTTTTAGCATCAAAGAACCTCGTTTTGCATGAAAACGTAACATCCGGGTAAGTTCAATATTTTTCCTTTGAAGTTTACAGTCTATTATGAATTGTTGTGAAGATAGATTTGAGGAAATGGTCCCGAGGTATTTATTGGGATTTTTAGAAGGAAAAATGAAGAAAAATGAAGGAAATAAATGGAATATTGAGATATTTAGTAATAGAATATCATTTTTATGTTTGAGGTAATCGAGATGATGTGATTGGTGTGACTTTTGAGAGTTGGCACAAAAATTGAGGTGGGGTACACACATCGAGGCGATGCATGCTTTTTAAGAAAAGGCAAGTTTATCTCAAAATGTGAGTTTTTCTATCCTACATGATATGATTGTTTATTATGCATGATATTTATGAAAGATATGATTGCTTATATATGCATAATATTTACGAAAGATATGATTCATTTTGTCATATTGCATGGAAAGTCATGATAATTGCATGGCACCATATTATTGTCACGTTGATATTTGTGCATGGGAATGGGATGTCGCCCCCAGAGTGTAACCGTAATTCTCTTAGGGTAATAATGGAATAACGTTAGACTTATTCTGCAGAGGTTCGGGATTTGTCTAGGATTTCGTGCCGGGTTGGTCCGCTTGGGAAGTTACATTAAGGGTAAATGTTGTTCATGTGATTGCATCATGCATTCGTATATATATATTTTGGACCCTCACTAGAAGTTTCATCTTCTAATGGGTTATGCCCCTAGAACATTCAATGTTCCAGTTTGGACTTGCAGCTTAAGTAATGAGCAGGTTGAGATTAGACGGCACATGATGGCGCGGCCAATGGATTCAGCGAGCTGACTCAGATATGTTTTAGCTGATGCTTTATTGATGATTAGTCTTGTTAAAATATTATGGAATCTCCATGTATTTATGTATTTCAATATTGAGGATATGTTGTTAACTATGGTACGGATTCTAATGTTATAAATAAAGTGAATTGATTATGTACCATGTCAGGTTTGGATTATTGTTTCCGCATCTTTAATGTTTTTTCTGGGGGTTTTGTTTGGAATTCAGTACTTAAGGTTAAGTTATGTATCGAGAAAGAAAGAAGAAAATGATTTATGTATATTTTGGGCCCCAGCATAGTGACACGCTCGGTAAGAGAAAAAGCGGGGTGTAACAGTTGGTATCAGAGCGAATGTTTATTCGGAGATATAGGAAATGTCTGAGCCTTAAGTGACTCTTGTATGGTCAATATTAGAGCGAACCTAAGGAAAAGGTCGCATGTGGCTAGATAAGCAAAGCCACCATAAGATTTGGGTATTGACGGTTACTGGATAAGTGTGGTGTAGTGGAAGTGCATGTCTATGAAAGTTCTGGCTAAGAAAAGACTTGGTACTTAAGTGTGTCCGTTTGTGACCCACCTCTCTTTCCTGGGAACTTACCTGGTGTACTATTCACGAGCAGACATAATTTCAGTAGACGACTACTATTAGAATAAGGATCCGATGAAATGATTCGAGTGTAAGGTTGACTCGGTAACCGTGATTATGGATCCGAGAGATTTAGAGACTGATGATTTGATGTCATTAGTCAAAATCCTGGCAATGAGAGATGAGATAACTGCGGTTATCAAAGATGATCGGATCAGTGATGATTAGTCCAATGTGACAAGGCTTAGTTGATGAATTAGGATCGAAGGATAAGATTTTCGAGGATCATTTGGTATCTTGAAAATAAGATATGGGATCCCACGGATTGGGACGAACGAGAGGCCAAATATGGCCAAATAATGACGCGTGAGTACGTCAATTGATGAGTTGAAAGTAATGCAACCGATGTGACTCGCAAAGACGGGATAGGAAACCCTAGCAGCATGACGGCACTACTGGTTTGGTGTTCGCAATAACAGATCTCGATCTAGGGACCAAGGCAGAAGACTTGTGATGAGCTTATGATCAATGTACCGGGGAAGCTAGTTGGCTGTATCGCGGTATGGGCCTGGGACCCAGGTCTGAGTTGCTTAGTGAACTGCTAAGGAGACGATCAGATGCTAAAGATCTGGGATAACCTAGCAGAGTCTGTACCTTGAAGAGAATTCCAAGTTCCAATGGTCTTGGATGCGAGGTGTGCCACTAGTTACTGTTGATCGAGGTCGGAAGCCTAGGGAACCAACCTATGGTAAGATGGATTGAATATGGATCGAGTGTCCAATTTAAAGGATTGCATCGAAGTTTGTGGTCATCTTGGGAGTAGGTGACACAACGAACAATGTGAGACTCGAGGAATAGAATACCTTTGTATGGTAATGAGATCATGAGGTGGTTATAATTGCGATTGCCTTAAGGAAAGGGTTGGGTTGCCGAAAGAAAGGCTACCTGACATATGAAATGGAAAAGAAAGATGCATGCTCGTGAGTCTTGTAGGCGCTACCTACGAGGTGATGAAATCACCAGCCATGATGAGGGCCTATAAGGAATGTTCTTACAGAATGAGTTGGACTCAGTGGCAATGACAACGAATGATAGTTCTAAGAGGACTACAATAAGACCGTGCAGTTTTCACCCGGGATGTACCCGTGTGAGGGTCGACGTATGATATAGGAGTAAGCCTACCATATGATGGGGGTGATAATGACAGTTGTGTGCTGGCTGACGGAAAGAGTAGTGCCTACGAAGAACTAATTTAATGGTCGGCTGCCGATAGTCAACTGGATCTGAGGGACGAAATGCAAAGGTCAATGGATTCTTGGTATGAGATTTCAGGTAATGGAGCATGACCGGTCCAAAGGCTTGACCGATGAGTTCTGAAATGGTAGTCTTGACTCAAAGTAAAGTTCGGGTACTAAAAAGGAAAGAGGTGCTTCATGGTCGTATCGACTGTAAAGGAATGATAAGGAGACCTAGTCAATAGAGGTTGTGACTACATTTCAGTGTGCCAAATGAACCTGCAGAATCAGGTAAAGTTGTCGGTAGTCAGATCTGACGAGGAGAGCTTAAAAGCACCATGATTAATGGTGGATAGAAAGCCATAGTGGCAAAGGAAATCGAGTTCTTGGAAGATGATGGAACCAAATATTGTGATCTGATTTGGGATCTTCGAGGATAAGTTGATTTGAGATTCTTAAGGAAATTTCTCAAAAGAACAAATTGAGGATCTAGGGATTCATGATGGAACTTTAGGGTTTCATGAAGAAATCCAGCAAGGATTGGAGTACCATAGGTGATGTAAGTACTTACCTGCTCTAGCTGATTTTGGATTGTCGTCTTGAAGATCGTGTTAATCTTTGTGATGATTAAAAAAAAAATAAGTTATGGCAGATGTGCCCGGATGACAGGTCACGATAAGGGAAGCTGTAGACCTAAATCGATTAAGAGATCCGAGATTTTCAAATTTTGGAGAATGAAATTCTCATATGGCTAAGACAGTTAGTCTAGCCCTGGTAGGTAAATTGAGAAATAGATAGCTAGACAACCATTAAAATGATATCAGCAAGTTATGAAAATAAAGGACTTATTGTTATGAGGTGTAGGCACTTGCGGTCAGTGAAAGGCCGTAAGAAAAATGGAAAATACCAGGATATATTCTCGAAAGATTTAACAGGATTATTTAATGATGAAATTGCCAATGATAGCTTAAGGTTATTGGATGCTTAGCTATGTGTGACTTGATTTAAGAGGGGAATTATCATGTGATAATTTAGAATCGATAATTTTTACCTTGATTTGATGAACTATTAAAATAGCAGCAAGAGGCTGAGATATTTGATGATCAATATACAATCGAGGGTAAGACAAGGGGATGAAACATTAAAGTATTCAAAAGCATAATATGAAGGATAAAAAACGAGGATACAAAAGCATGCAACGGAAGCGTTTTAATCAAAAAAATGATCCTCGTATTGATTAGAATCTAAGAGACTTACTTTTACGGCGGATTACCGGTCGGAATGGAGCGATAGGGGCAGGATGCGCGGTAGCTTCTTCGCGTGGTAGAGACGACGGCTGTCCTGCTATCCTTCGGCTCCTTCGCATCAGAACTTCGAGGCTCTCTTTCGATCTTCCGAAATATGACTCGAACTCGTGGCCTCCCTTCGGTGAAGAAGAGCAAAAAACGACCTTGGATAGAAAAACAACTAAAGAGAGATATATATAGGGAGAACCCTAGGGATAAAACCCTAGTGGGCCAAACCCTAATGGGCCAAGATCATTTAATTAATTTTCTAATTGGGTTAGCCCAATTAATTAATTAAAAACCCTAATGAACTATTATTTTATTCTAGCCCAATTAATTATGGACCATTCTGAATAAAATAATTCTCTCTCAATGTAATTCATCCAACAAGCCAAATGTATTAAAAAATACATGAGTTACATCGAGCTACCCCGGGGACCAAAAGACAAATTATTCACGGCTACTAAAATGACCAAAATATCCCTGCTACCTAGTAGCTATATTTTGTCATTCTAAGTGTTCCAACTATCACCATATGGTAACACTGACCCCACGAATAATTTTGCATATGCCATGTCTTTGACCTACTAGTGTAATGACGAAAATACCCCTCTGCGTAACACCCATCATTTAGAAAGGAATAATGTACTAACACCTCTCTAAATGATTTCTACCATCCTTAGATCACTAGTCCAATAATCCGTGACTACTCGAATGTACTTGCTTATCACTGGGAGCTACCCAGAAGCACACACTCTTAAGTCACGTTCCCAGGGCCCTGGATTATTTGATTATTCTTGGACAATCACAAGGGGGTGAATCACAGAAACTATCTTGTATTAGTCTGTCTTAGCTAATTAGAAACCATACTCCCAACTCAAAAGGATATTGATCTTTGATAGACCTCACCTACAATGAATCTAAGAATATAGCTCTAGGTTCACTAGACCACCAACTAATACTCAAGTATTAGAGTACTCGTCCACGTAGTAGCAGTGATAGACTAGCTCCATGATAATTAGTACTTTGTCATTAGCTTCTATCACAGGTCCACTCTACGCATTCCAAATGCGCTTGTACAATTAGAGTAAATGGACTGTTTACTGGCTAAGGCAAGCCATCCTCCATTAGGATCTATTACACAATGATCTTATCATGATAGAATGCCCAGTTCTATCAAAAGATCAAGAGTAATATTTTCTTGCTTATTAAGTACCCATGATTCATGCCTAACTGTGAAGAACGACCCATCACATGAATCACTTACTTAATAGCATGGACACCTTTCCAACAATTAAATGCAAATAATATATGTGCCATAAACTGAATAAAAGAAACATCATTACCATAAATTAAACAAAACGTGTCTTTAGGGCATACATTTCCAACAGGAACAACGTAGGGCTCGAAATGAAATTTTTAGGAATCAAGTTTCGAAATAGAATGCTAAGATGTTTTGAAATAAGATGTTTCGGCAAGCTGTTGTCAAAAGGCAGTGATGGAACACTCTGGAATAATTATGTCCACAATAGGACTCATGAGAAGAGTTTAAATAAGAATAACCTGCCAGGTGCAATAAGAGTTTATGATAGCTCAAAGGATCGGATTGCATGTTAATGCAACATGACCAAATGATTACGTGTGGATTATAGTAAGGCACAAAAGAGAACTACCCGATATATGACTTGGAACTAACAGCTAGGGTGTGTGCTCTTAAAATTATGGAGACACTACCAAAATGATGGGACATTTGATGTGCTCACGAACCACGAGGAGCCTGAGGTATGAGTTCTCACAAAAGGAGCTGAACAAGAGGTAGCGACAGTTGATGGAGTTCCTTAAGGACTACGACTGCACTACTTCGTATCACCTGGCGCGTGGCAGAGAGGTGCCCAACACAAGACCTGGTGGATAGCTGTGAGTGACAGATGAAGTTAGAGGCTTGTTGGCCTGCTAACTATGATGGTAGTGCCAAAGGGATCGTCTATTTTTATGGCTAGCCTGGTCGTTTAGCTAGATCTGGTGAACGAGATACGAAAGGCATGTGTGGTTGACAAGTGTACTTGTCTATGGAATGATGATATTGCCAGCCCAAGGTTTATGATTTTTGAAATGCGTGAAGGCATTCTCAAAAGTTTTGGGCTAGAATGTGCGTGCCTAAAATGATAGAAAGATGTGTGGTCATCTGAAAGGAGCCACAACAGGAAATTATGTGAATGACGCGGTATGCTTGTAAGCATTAGACGTGTAAGGAATGCAAACAGATGTGTTTGTCAAGGATCAAATAGATATTTGATTTGAGGGGTTCAGGTAATGAGCTATGTATTGTCTTAGTTACCTTAACGGTCTGATGAAAATTTCGATGATGAAATTTCTTTAAGGAGTGGTGGATGTAATTCTCGAGAAATTCTAAAGGACTCAAGGGTAATTTATCTTGGGGCAAAAATAGAATTTAAGGATAAATTGAGGATATAACGGTAATTTATTACCTTATGGATGGCCGAATCGACTGCCGGGAGTGCCCTAGAGCCGAGATTCCAAAAGAAAATGATGTGGCATTAACGAGCACCCCGAGATAAGATTTATGGTGTAGAAAGAAATCAAATCGGGAACAGTTTTTGGTACGGCAAAATAACAACTGCCAATTAGGCTGTAATACTGAATTGTTATAGAGGACTTCTCAGAAGTCAATGGAACCTTGAGGAGGCTTCGATTTTTCATGAGGAACAACCCTTCAGAGGTTTCAGGAAGAAACGAGAGGGTTTGAGGCCAAAACGAAGATTCGGGCCTAAGTGTAGTTTTTGAAAATTGCTAGAGGGAGGCCGAAACGATATTTTTTCGGAATCCTCAAGGGTCAAATGAATGTTTTAGGACTTGAGGGACTCAATGGCAATATTGGAAAGTTCAAGGGTAGCCAAAACTTTGAGGGGCCAAAGTGCAAAAATGCAAAAATGGCAGCATGGGCAAATCTGACCAGCACATGGCCGGTCGGCCATGGCCGATTTCGGCCACAGGGATGGCACGAGGGAAGGCCAGGGAGCATCTTTTGTGAAGGTTGGACCGACAAAGGCCACAGGGGTGTGATAGCATGCATATTTATACTATATTTTGGCATTTCACCTCAGTCTTATTAGGCCATTTGAAGTAATTTTTGCTGATCTTTCATTGTTTCTATTTTATTATACTTCAAATCGTCCTTACACTATTTTCTATCTTACTTCTATGGATCCAGGCTTGCTTAGCTTTAGGGAATATTGGATGGGCTAGAGAAGTGGCTCATCTAAAGGAGCTTGGGCTCACTTTAAAGGAGCAGATTTGGGCTGCAGATTTGGGCTCAAACTATACATGGCTCGATTTTGTTGTTTATTTTCTTTTTTTTGTTGGGCTAGGCCCAACCCTAGCCTTCCTAGCTTAGCCATGTATTTAAGGCCTCTTAGAAACTATTTCCAGGGAGAAGGGAGATTAGAACGAGAAGAGATTCTGGCCGTTTTTTTATTATTGTTAGCATTTTCTGTTTTGCTTCATTTTTGTCTCCATTTTATTTTCCTTGCTGCAATGAGAGGCTAGAGCTATTGTAACTAGTTGTGTATCTCGAACCCATGTGGAATCTGAGTCCCGGATGAGCTATAAAAACCTGGTTTGTTGTTTGTTTCTTATTCATTTCCATTTGGTTTAGTTTGAGCAGATTTGTGAATGCATGGAGTTCATGGCAGGTTTGTGTGAATTTGCATGGATTCATTTTCTGTTAAATGCTTAAGAGAGCAGAATGTTGTAGCCGGTTGGTATAACATCTCAGAAGTGAATATAATGTGCTTGAATGGTTGTTCTTGCATAGCTCCGGATAGGTTGAATAGAGAGTGAATGGTTGCATTTTGTTTATAAGAGATTTCTGTATTCATTTTGTTATTCCAATCATTCTAATCCTTGGACGGTTGTTGGGGATGCTTTAAGTTTGATATCCGGAGATTAAAACATCTAACAAGCCAAGATTTATAGGTTGGACAAGGAAGATTTCACATAGGGGACAAATACACAGCCGGTTGCATTTCATTTATTGATTTTCATCTATCATTTTGTTTCTGTTTTGTTACTTAGTTATTCCAATCATTCTAATCATTTTGTTGCATTTCATTTCATGCTTTAAGTTTGGTTCTCCTTGTTGGTAGAAGAAGGTGAGGCTCCTTGTGAGAGATGACCTAGGGTGCACTTTGCTACAAACTAGAGAAGAGAAGAGATATATAAAGATACTAATTTTGGAGTGGTTCGACAGCCGGCCAAGGTGGCCGAAAATCGAGCAAAAATTGACCATCTTTTTGGTCGCGCGATGATGGCCCTGCAACTTTCAATTTTGGTCACTTAAAGTCGATTGAAGGTCAATCTAAGGTAGGTGATTGCTCTAAGAGGCTTGGGTCATCCGAACAAATTGGCCGTCCATTTTAGCTTCAAATCGACCCATGTAATGAACAAATTGGCCGTCCATTTTAAGGGGCTTTTGAAGCCCATGAGAGGTAGAAGCTTTCTGGAGAGTTAGAGCCATTTTCATAGCCGTTTTAACATGATTCGAAGCTCGCCGGAAAAATGAGGCGGGTGGCTTGGCCAATCTTTCGAGGCCCCAATGGGCGGTCTTCCGGTGCTCCTTTGAGGCTCAAACTTGGCCATGAGGATCGACTAGAAGAGGGCTTCAAGATGGCATGGATATCTCAGATTGTCGACATGGATGGCGCCGGAAGATGACCGGCGCGTGAGGTACACGCGCTGGACTTCACGTGCTCCCCCACTCTCAGCATGTGTGGGCGCGTGGCAGCTTGGAAAAATCTAGGGAAAATCTCTAAATTCCTAGAAATTTGTGATCTTGGAGTGTGTGCAAAAAGATTAGGATTTGGGATTCCTGATGTCTCGAGTTTAGCATCAAAGAACCTCGTTTTGCATGAAAATGCAACATCCAGGTAAGTTCAGTATTTTTCCTTTGAAGTTTATAGTCTATTATGAATCGCTATTAAGATAGATTTGAGGAAATGGTCCCGAGGTATTTATTGGGATTTTTAGAAGGAAAAATGAAGGAAAATGAAGGGAAAAAAGGAGATAAATGGAATATTGAGATATTTAGTAATAGAATATCATTTTATGTTTGAGGTAATCGAGATGATGTGATTGGTGCAACTTTTGAGAGTTGGCACGAAAATTGAGGTAGGACACGCAATCGAGGCGATGCACGCTTTTTGAGAAAATACAAGTTTATGTCAAAATGTGAGTTTTCTTATCCTACATGATATGATTGTTTATTATACATGATATTTATGAAAGATATGATTGCTTATATATGCATAATATTTACGAAAGATATGATTCATTTTGTCATATTGCATGGAAAGTCGTGATAATTGCATGGTACGATATTATTGTCACGTTGATATTTGTGCATGGGAATGGGATGTCGCCCCCAGAGTGTAGCCGTAATTCCCCTAAGGAAATGATGGAATAACGTTAGGCATATCCTGTAGAGGTTCAGGATTTGCCTAGGATTCCGTGCCAGGTTGGTGGGCTTGGGAAGTTACATTAAGGGCAAATGTTGTTCATGTTATTGCATCATGCATTCGTATATATATATTTTCAATCCTCACTAGAAGT
Source organism: Diospyros lotus (assembly GCF_014633365.1). Taxonomy (NCBI): domain Eukaryota; kingdom Viridiplantae; phylum Streptophyta; class Magnoliopsida; order Ericales; family Ebenaceae; genus Diospyros; species Diospyros lotus. The sequence continues at coordinate 23,823,035 of NC_068342.1, forward strand.
TTCATCTTCTAATGGGTTATGCCCCTGAAACATTCAACGTTCCAGTTTAGACTTGCAGCTTAGGCAATGAGCAGGTTGAGATGAGACGGCACGTGATAGAGCGGCCAATGGATTCAGCGAGTTGACTCGGATATGTTTTAGCTGATGCTTTATTGATGATTAGTCTTGTTAAAATATTATGGAATCTCCATGTATTTATGTATTTCAATATTGAGGATATGATGTTAACTATGGTACGGATTCTGATGTTATAAATAAAGTGAATTGATTATGTACCATATTAGGTTTCGATTATTGCTTTCGCATCTTTAATGTTTTGCTGGGGTTTTGTTTGGAATTCAGTACTTAAGGTTAAGTTATGTACCGAGAAAGAAAGAAGAAAATGATTTATGTATATTTTGGGCCCCAGCATAGTAACATGCTCGGTAAGAGAAAAAGCGGGGTGTTACAACGCATACACAACTTGCAGGTGCCAATGCCTTTAACCTCAACTCTTGTATTGTTTCCCACGTAGATCCACTTAGTTCCACATGGTATTCAACGATCTTCCACTAAGGAACTTCTGTCTCTTGCTACATGGTCTGTGGCTCCTGAATCAACTGTCCACAAAGGATTAGATTCGGTCAAGAGTACTGAACTCAAAAGATATATAGCATTCGAAAATACATTTAAGGCATGTACCTTTTTTGGTCCATTGCAGTCACCTGCAAAGTGCCCCTTATTACCACAATTATAGCACTTTACAGTCGCCATGTTCTTCTTTTTGGAGGGATTACGAGCCGGTCCCTTACCTTTGTTGTAATACCCTTGATAAGTTATGATAAAATTATCAATTAAGAGAATATTGGTATATGAAAATTTTCATAATTTCCCTTGAATTAAAGAAAAGGCACATAATATATAGGATGCCTTAAGAGGGGCAAAACGATAATTTGGACTTCCATCCCATAAAAGGGTAAATTATTTTTGGAGAAATTATTTATATTGAAGAATTGATTTTGGGAGAATTTAATTCTTGTTTAAGTGCATGGGTAATTAGAAATTAAAATGGAAGCCAAGTAGGTTAGATTGGTGACACTTGGCAAAATCTCATGGAATGGGATTTAATTAAATTTGGGAATAAGAAATTATTTGATTAAGTGTAATTGGTGACACTTGGCATGATCTTATGAAGCAAGAGTGGGATTTAAAGAAATTCAAAAAAGAAAAGGAAATTAGTCTCTCAAGCATTAAATGAGTCATTATGGTGAGAATTAAAAGAAATTCCATATTAATTGGAAATTAGTCATGCATTTATGTGGAAAAATGGTGGAATAAAATAAATGCCAAAGAAAAAGGAATTATGTCTTTCAAGAGCCATTTATATTAAATCAAAAGGAAAAAGATTTTAGTCTCCATTAAATGCTTGACAATTTATGGGATTTAAATTAAATGAAAAATGGAGAAAGGGTCAATCTTGAAATTAGTCATTATTTCTTAATTTAAAAAATTGGAGAATTATGGGAATTGGAGAATTGATCCAAGGGTTGAGGATTTAGCTTGAAAGGGATTAAGATCTAATGGCTATAATTGAGTCTTGAAAGTGGCATGGATTGCCAAATTTGCAAGTTAAATAAATACCTAATAAGCCTAATAAAAGAATGGATGGGGGAGATGTGGCCTCTAGTTTATTATCAATGGTGGAGATTTAAAGAGACTTGAGGGCAAGGATTGTGTTTCTCTAGAGAGTAGAGATGGGTTCTCTTAAAATCAAAGGCTAAGATTGAGTTTAGGAGAAGCACAAGGATTGTGCTAGTTTCAAGGGTTGGGATTTACTCTTCAAAAGATTAATCAAGGGCTAGGAATTAGTCTTGAACTTGTGAGATGTCAAGACTTAATATATAGAGGAAGAGAAATCTCTAAGAGGAGGTTTTGCTTGGTGGAAGAAATTAAGGAGAGTTCTCTTGTGAGCTTCCAAAGGAGAGAAAGGTAAGTCTTGAGTTAAATCTCTTCTAGAAAGTAAGTTTTCATTCTCCTTTCATTTCTTTAGTCTTCAAGATCTTAAATGCTTTAAGAATATTTTTCTTAAGGTGGTTGAAAGCCAAAGAGAGAGTCTTGGCAAATGGAGTCTTGAAGCTTCAAGGATAAAGAGATAAGGGATAACCCCAAGTGGTGGGGTTTTGCTTGCATTTGTACATGTTTTTGAATCAGTTGCATGTAATGGTCTTATTGCATGTTTTGTGTTCTAGTGGACCTATGGCCATAAGGAGGACTAGTGATGAAAGAGGGATTGGTTGGTGCCTTAACCTAAGTAGTTATGAGGGCATGGAGGACTACCCATTATATGCATTGCATTTGCATTACATGTTTATTTCTCATGTTACATATACATTTGCATAGCACCCTTATTGAGCATTGTCTCATAAGGTCCTTTGACCTCTATGTAGGTGGAGAATCATCTAAGGGAAAGGGAGTTTTGCAAGGTTGAAGGTAATGGAGCAAGGGAAGTGCATGTGTAGTTGTATGTATTTTGTGGATCTAGTGGTTGATGTTGTATTTATTTTAGTTAAATATGTAATGAATGCTTAATGTGGTTGAATAGTGGCAAACTTAAATATTTTGGAAGCCATTGGAAGTGAAAAATTGGAAGTGAAAAAGCATTCTGAAAAATTTGGGTTTAAAAAGAAAAAAAAAGTTTTTGTTTAAAAAAAAGGTTGAGGTAGTGTGCTGGTGCCAAGGGCGCGCGGTTGGGCGCGGCCGCGCGCAGCGTGCGCGCGCTCATGGCATGTGGCCCGCGCGCTGGGCGCAACTGGCTGCCGCTGCCCGCCCCCCTACTGCTGTGATGTTTTTCTTTTTTTATTTTATTTCTTTTTCTATTTAATTAATTATTTCTGATATTTTGTAAATTTCTAAAATAAAAATTATGTTTAAATAAATAAATAAAGGAGTATTTAAGCCTCCAAATTAATTATTAAATTAATATAAATTTGAGGCAATTGTGGGAAAAATTTCTATATTTTGGGAAATTAAATAATGGAGTATTTTCCTTAAATTTTGAAAATGGATGAGGATGCTTGAGGTTTTAATTTCAAAAATTAATTTCCCAAGGGTTGGAAATTTGTGATATTTTGAAATAATTAAAGGGAAAAATCAATGGAGATTTGATAAGGAAAATTTTATTAAATTTTTCCAAGAAATATTAATGCAAATATTTTCTAAGGGAATTGGAGGTGAGATAAATTGGTTAATAGTTGGGGCAAAGAAGAATTTGTTTTCTTATAATTAAGGCTTTATGCCATAATTTATTTGAAGTAAGTGAGTTAGCTTAGTTCTTTCTATCATGGGAAGTCATCCTTAGCTCTTCATTAAAGAGCTTGAGAAGGGGTGACACTTTGCGAGATTTCGGGTTTTATCTTTGCGGGGTTGTTTCGATATTTCCCGAATCCTTGAGTGGAGCGAAGGGAGGGCAAAGCCTTGTTCCCACCTAGGTCGTTTCTCATTGAAACGTAGCCGTCTCTTCATCTTTGCCCTAGCGTGTGAATAATAAGCTGGCTATTCGTGAGTAACACCCGTAGGTGGGAGCGGGGCGTTACATTTGTCATGGTGACTCTCAAATTTCTCAGAACGAGCACCTTTGCCTTTCTTCGGGACATTATTCCTTTTCTTTCCTTTGTAAGGAAACTTACGCTGAAACTTTGGAATCCCTTTGGAGTTAGATGCCATCATATAGACATCAGTATTAGGTCTAGAGGCCTCAATTCGGTCCTCCTCTAACTCCAACTGGCATGAAGCATCAACCATTATCTTTATGTTCACGTTATGAGTAAGGTAAATTTTCATATGTTCCTAGTTATGGGGTAGGGATCTGATAACAACTTGCACTTGATGTTCATCAGTGAGGTTTACACCAGCATCTTTGAGTTCATTGACCATATTAGTCATCTCTCGAAGATGCTGCCTCATGTTGTGGTTTGGACGTTTTTTGTAGGTATCAAGCTTGATAGTTAGTTGTCTTACCTTTGCAATTGAAGTAGCCCCAAACTTCTCTTTAAGAGCATTCCATATTCCATGCGTCAGCTCATACTTTCTGAATTCACGCATAACATTATTCTCCATACTACTAAGCAACGTAATGCGAGTAGTGGAGTTCTTTTTCTTCCAGGCATTGTAAACCTCTCTATCCCTCCTATGTTGTGCAGTGGTTCCTTCAGCAAGTTCCACCATTGCTTGACTTAGAGCTTCTATTAACTCTTGTTCCTCAAGGACATACCGGATTTTCATACTCCAAATTTCATAATTATCCCTATTCAATTTTTTGCCTCTTATCAAATCGGCAATTATATTCTTTGAAGAATCCATTGTCAAGGATAATCTACACAAGATTCATTTTATTAGTACCATGCCTCACACACATTTACTAAATAAAATTAACAATAAATATTCAACTGGATACAAGGTCGAAAGTTCACTATGTTCCCAATCATCACCGATATTCCAATTGTCCAATTATTGAAAATTTTATTTTTCTTTACCCCAAAAACAAATTTTGAGAACATTAAATTCCACTTAATAAGGAATTATTGAAACATATTTAATCACAAAAATTAAATAACTAATAATTGAGCATGCATATTTAATCACAAAGATTAAACAATTAACATTAAGACATGCACATTTAATCATAATGATTAAATAATTAACATAATTCATTTCATAAAATAAAATAATAAACACATAGTTTAAAATTTTGCTACAAAAGCAAAATAAACTAGATACAAGGATTGAGCAACACATTACTCAATAATTCTAGTTATATGAGGAATTATATGAATGACATCACCGAAAATGGCTCTAGGAGTCCTTTGAGTAATATCACTAACAATATCAATTGGTAAGCTACTTGGGTATAAAGCCATTACAATTTCTCTTCTTTTATATGCATTTAAGAAGAAACACAATGTCCCACAAAAACTTAGATGACTATATTCCCAAATACTTGCTATTAATTCCTATTAGACCGGGAGGTGCTATGGCACACACCAAGATGGGGGTGAATTCGTTATTTTAAAACTATTTTGAACATGATAGACTTTTTGATACAAATTGAGGTTTTAGGATTTAAAACGTGAAGCATATAAAATGACAAATGTAAGTTTACAAAGATAAATATGTGAACCAAGTGAGGAATAATGAAATGCTTGGAAAGATAAATAGATCAAAGGGCATAAGCACAAGAAACACAAAGATTTATAGTGGTTCGGCTTAACCCAAGCCTAATCCACTACCTTAGCTCCTCACTAAGGATTTTGTAAACAATCCTCTAAAACCCCCTACTTAAACCAAGTAGGTCCTCTAGTCCAAGACTAGGAATTACAACCTCTTGCTTATATAAGTAAGCCCTCTAGCACCTAGCTAGGAATTACAACCCCTTACTTCAACGAACAAGTCCTCTAGCACAAAGCTAGGAAAATAAGAGTGATACAAATGTAAATGAGATGCTAAGAGTTGGCACTCTTAGTTACAAGTTCTCTCACAATGAAAACAAGGCTTGAATGAATTAATACAAGTTAAAATCAAAGCCTTGAGGAGAGAAAAAATTGAAGCACGATCACTGTAAATACAAACGAGAGTAACAGTAAGCTCAAATTATTTCATTCCCATCCATTAGCCCTCTCTTGATCCTCCTTGAGTTGTATATATAGGCTTCCCAAATGATTGAAGAGAAATGTAGCCATTTGTGACTGTTAGGATTTGAAAAACTAGCCGTTGGAAGCTTTCTGCGAAAAGAGATAGTCGATAGAAGACAATAGATAGTCAACAGATTCATAAATAAAACAAGACATAGTCGACTATTATCTAACAAAAACAACTCATAGTCGACTATCACATTCACATAGTCGACAGATTAGAAAATATGAAGAAAATTTTGAATATCATATACAAACATAGTCGACTATCCTTACACAATAGTCGACAGAATGAAATATAGTCGACAGAAGCCATACATAGTCGACAGAACAATAGGCATAGTCGACTATCCTTAGACATAGTTGACTATCCTTAAGCACATAGTCGACTATTTATGGGCATAGTCGACAGATTGAAGCACACAGTCGACAGATGAAGAAGATAGTCAATAGAATGAAGCTTGAAAACATTACAACATATTTACATTTCTTTAGTTTAAGTAAATATCCTCATTTTGTTTAATTTATATTTTACCTTCCATTACTTTAATACATAAATGTAAATAAGAAAGTACCCCCCATTTGGATTCAATAAAAATATCTAAAAATCAAAATCCATAAGAATAAGAAAGTAGAATTTGGGTTTTAGTAGAAACTTAGGATTTTGCAATTTTACCACCTCCAAGATATACACTTTCTATTTCTTGAAAAATTTGTTAAAAATCATTTTATCACTAATGAATGTTAGCTATTGAATTACCGAGAGTTAGTTTTCTAAAAAGAAAATATTTTTATATATGTCTCCTTATAAGGTGCTAACTTTCCAGACTTAGAAAAATATGACTTTGAAATCTCGATACTTGAAATTCATTTGGTTTTCATTCTCACAAAGTAATATTGGTTTTCATTCTCACAAAGTAATACTTGATATTGAAATTGATTTATGTTGAAAACCACAACCTTGATTCATGACTTAGGGATTAAATAAAATACTACTTTTCATCATCAAAACTAAGTATACAAAAGTAAAACAACATTCTCCCCCTTTTTGAGGATGACAAAACTTAAAATCAATTTCAACAAATCTCATACTTGATATTGAAATTGATTTATGTTGAAAACCACAACCTTGATTCATGACTCAGGGATTAAATAAAATATTATTTCTCATCATCAAAACCAAGTATACAAAGTAAAACAACAATTCCTTGTCATGTGGCAACAACGTGGTAAGCAAAGATTGATATTATGCTTCTTCAGTCCATAACCCCCTACAACCGGCGAATATAAGTTCTTGCATCATGTCACACATAGTGATGAAGTGCTTATGTATATTCTACCCTGCCATCATCCAATAATCATCTAGCTGCCTTTTCATTTCCATAACTTGGGCTCTTTGGGCAGTAGTTCTTAGGGTTCGTACTCGTGTCATTTCCCTAGAAGCGAATTAAAGGGAAAAATGACAAAATAAGAATTTGACAAACAAATTCTTTAAACAATTTTGTATAAAATAAAATGTATGTTATAGACACATCCACTTATGGTTAACTAATAACCTCAAAACAAATGACAAAATAAAGTATTTATTATTAACTAATAATAATATTTATTTTATTTTATTGTTAACTAATAACAATAAATATTTATCAAATTGAAAAGCAACCAAACAAGTCATTAAATAAAAAAAAAACTTTTGCAGATTTCAAGGTCTCGAATTTACATTTCAATTTTAATTTTAATTTTAATTTCAATATCAATTTGATAACTTGCCAAACATGCCTTTAATTGGAAAGATGACCTTTCACACAAATCAAGGAACCCTCCTGCAACTCTCAATCTAAATTTTCCATTTCATTCTAATTTCATTTGCATTTGAATGCTCATTTCATTGTAAACTTTACATGGAAGCAAAGAAATGAAGAAAACTTTAATGAAAAAAGCCACAATTTTGACTATTAAGGCATTTTCAAAAAACTCATTTTCTGTCAGAAGATTTAAACTCGCAGCAAACCCATTCTCTGGTTCACTGTACAGCAGCCACCACCATCTTCTCCATCACTTGCAGCGACAATAATGAAATGGAATCTAGTAAATTTTATCTATTAAATGTCTATAAATAATTCTTTTAGAGTGTAATTGAAGTTAGCTTTGATAATTGACATTGATTAATGATATTGATTTGAGTAAACAGGTTTACTCTTGTGTTTTTGTTTTGATTTCTGCATCACAGTAGATATTAGTTCATTATTTTAAATTTGCTGATAGATGAAATTTGGTAATACGAAACCTTAATTTCTAAAGTTTGTATCTTATGTTTTCTTGGACTGATGTTTTCATTGCCAATTTTATGACTACCATGTTAATTGTTGGTTTTAACAGCAGTGATTTTACATTCATGTAGAATCTAGCATTTAATTCACATGCAAGGTATTCTATGATCAATAATCGAATCTGGTTGCAAGTTTCTATACTCTTTTTAGAGCTTTGCTAATTTTTGAAATAGGTTAATGTTATAATTGTTTTTGTTTGGTACTAATTCCTAGTTCTATGATGGTAATTTGTGTATATGGTTTGTTTGTAAATTAGTGTCTAAATTTGCTAATACTTTCCTGTGTTCAGGATGTTGATGTACAGGAAGTTGAAAGCTTAAGAGCTCATGTATAATGTTCAAATGACATTAATTCACGAATCCTATTATGTTGGACAAGGCAAGGAAGAATATAGAAGGTGTCGTGTAACACCCGGTGTAACCGGTGTTAAGAGAATAGGAAAGGAAGTGAGTATACTTCCAAAAATGCCCTTGAGGAAGTGATGATCCTTGAGATTGAGAATGCCCATGAGAAGGGTATTTTGGTAAGTTGGATAGGAAAATCCAATAAAAAGAGTATTTAGATAAATTAAAAATAATTCCTATGTGGAATTAGGTGTATAAGTGAATAAAAAATCCCAATATGATATTTATGAGGAAATATGTGGGATTAATAAATTCACAAATAGTATTTGGGAATTTTGGGGGATTCCATGAAGGAAATTAATTATGGAAATAGGGAAAATGGTGGATAATAAATTATTTGAGGAGAATAATTTAATTTTCCCTAAGTTAGTGAATTAATGTGGTAATGCCACATGGAGGACCAAGATAAAGAATTGGAAGCCAAGTTTGTGTCTTAGAGTGACACTTGGCATAATCTTGGAAATTTAAGAGAAATTATATATGTGGATTTATGAGTTGGGGAATGATTTAATTAAATGCAAAAAGAAAGGATAATTGGTTTTTCAAGCATTTAATGAGAGACATTATGGTGATGGATTAAAGAAAATCCAAAAGAAAATGGTAAATAGTCACCATTAATGTTTGAAATTATGGTGGATTAAATAAATGAAAAGGAAAATGGGAAAATAGTCTCCCATTAATGCTTTGGAAATTATGAGATTTATTTAAATGAGAAAGAAAGCATTTATGTCTTTCAAAGTGGTCTCTCATGTGATAGTGGAAAATTGTCCCATTAAATTAAATGGGAAAGAAATTTATTTATGTCATTCAAGTGTGATGGTTATGAAAATAGTCCCATAAATTTAAATGGGAAAGAAAGGATATTTCAAGGGATGAGATTAATTCTTGAAATGGGAAAGTGATCCAAGGGTTGCCATTAAATCTTGGAAGTTGGTATGGATTGCCAAATGGGTGGAGAGATTTTGAAGAGAAATGATTGGAAGGTGGAGATTTAATCTCCAAATTAAATCAAAGGCTAGGATTAAAACCTAGCAAAGCACATGGATTGTGCTTCCTTTGGATGGCTAAGATGTTGTCTTGTAAAGTGAGAAAAGATCCAATGGTGGATTTTAAACAAGACTTAATGCCATGGATTGTGTTAGTTTGGATGGTGAGGATTTATTCTCACCAAATAAATCTAATGGCTAGGATGCATTCTTGAAAAATGAGGGAACTAGTATAAAATGGCAAGAAGGGAAGTCTTGGTTTCCTTTGGCCATTTGGAGAAAGAAATGAAGAAGAGAGAAAGAAGAAGAAAAAGGAGAAGAAGAAATCCAAGAAGCCTAGAGGTAAGGGTTTAATAATTTTCTTGTATCTCTCATTTTTAAAGGATTTCTTTATAATCCTAGGCTTTTTTTTCATGTAAGGAGTTTGAGGAAATTAAAGGAAGTGATTTTGGAGGCTTGAAGTTGTTGGAAACTTGAAGATCCATGGAGTATGAGGTAAGGGGAAAGCCCCAAGTGGATGGAGGCTAGCATGACTCTTGTATGCATTTTAACATTTTTGTGCTTGCTTTGCATATGCTTGTGTGCATGAGACTCATGGCCATGAAATTGTGTGTTGGGATGGGTATGTTGAAGCCTTTAACCTTGAGGGTTGAGGTATTGGAACCCTAGGCACTTGCATATGGCATTAGCATCTATGTTGTTAATTTCCATACTTTATGTCATTGCACCCTTATTGAGCTCTTGGAGCTCATGAGGTTTATTTGACCTCTTGTAGGTATTGAAGCATGCTATGGAAGGGTTTGGCAAGAGAAAGAAGCTTGAGCATGAAGACATTGAATATTTTTCTCAAATGGTGTAATTTATGCTTAAATTGTATATGCTTTAAGTAAGGGTTTCTTAAGCCCAAAGTGTATATTTGGAGTGTATATTCCTTGAAGGGTTGATTTTTTTTAGTGAATGAGATTGAGGCTTATGGCATGTTGAAGCCTAGGCAAGAACTTCCCTTTGGTATGATATGTTGTGTGTTCATCAAGAGGTGGATTAAGCCTTAATTATGGAGAATTAGAGGCAAACCAAGATGAATGTGAAGTTATTTATTTAAATTTAATTTCTGGAAAACTTGGGGTTTTATAGCCCAAAAAAAAAAAAAAAAAGGAAGAGAAAAGGAGGGAACCAGCAGCTGGAAGCTGCTAGAAGTCAGCAGCAGTAGGCCGCAGCCTGCGCGCGGGCTGGGCCGCATGGGCGGCCGCGCGCGCGAGCAGGCGGCCGCACGCGGGCGCGCGCGCGGGCGTGCGGCATGCGCGGCCAACCCGCGCAGCCAGCGCCCAGCGGGGCCCCGCGCGGGCCCTGCGCGGGCCAGTGGGTCCCGCCGGCCAATTTTTTTAAAAAAATTGGAATTTTGGGAGAAATTGGGGCATTTCTAAATCGATTTTGGGCCCCGGAGGAATTTTTCAAAGCAAATGGATTTTCGGGCATTTTTGGAGAAAACACCGAAAATTTGGAAAATTGAAATGATGAGTTTTTCCTCCAAAATTGGTGATCCATCAATGGATTGGTTTAAATGGTGATTTTTGGAGCCCGGTAAAATTCTTCGATGAAAAAGAATTAACGAGAAAATGGCGATTGGGCGCCTGAAGGAGATTTTCCTTATATCCAATGCAGTGTGGCTAAAGCCCAATTCCGCTAGCGAATCCTGGGATTCAGCGAAGGGAAGGACGAGCCTAGATCCCAGCTAGGGCGTTTCGTCTTGAAACACGATCCACCCTTCGCCTAAGGCCGGGCAAGTGGACAATTTGGGTGATTGTTCACGAGTAACACCCGTAGGTGGGAGCGGGGCGTTACATGTCGTGCCCTAATAATCAGAAGGAAGAAGTCGAAGCATTGCCGAGAAGATCAGAAGCTGCTGGGGAAGGGTCTTTCGGAAGGACCCTTCGGAAGGGACCTTTGGAAGCGTCCTTCTCAAGGATGCTTCGGAAGCTTCCTTCAGAAGCTACCTTTTGGGAGGATCACGTGTGCTCCATTCTCGATCTCTATAAAAGGCCAGGTTTAACCCTCAGAAAGGGATCTCTCGACACTGGTATTTCTCTCACCACTTTCCTTCCGAAAATTTTAGCTTCCTTTCCATTCCTTACTTATATTTTCGTTCCGCACTGACTTAAGCGTCGGAGGGTCTTCGTGGGAGGAAAGTCTCGTGAGCCTTCTAACCTTTCTCATATAGTTTCTTCAAAAGCATTCTCCATTTTCCTTCGGAAAGAATTTTCCTCCGGAAGCATAGCTCGGAAGCCAACTCTGCAGCACAGTTCGGACGACCCTTCGAAAGCGCAGTCCAGATGACCCTTGGAAGCCACCTCCTTAAGCCACCTTCGGAAGCTACATTCGAAAGCCACCTTCGGAAGCATCCTTTGTTTACATCTCAGGGCTGATGGCATCCACGAACGTCCCACTCCTAGAAATTTTAATTATTGTATTTTGACAACAACAGAAGGAATACAAGTTCTTCTTATAGAAATGCCACAGTATTATGACATTAATGATATTATAGCAATAATAACTGATATTCATGCCCAATTTAAACAGTAATGGAGGATCTCTAATTGGTTGAATACAGGATGTAGCCTAGTTTCTTAAATTCCATTTCATACAGAACATGCTTTGTTAGCTGCATCCATCTTTCATAACTAATTGAATGAACTTACCCAACTGACCAGTTACAATCTCCTAAGGTGAAGCAACTCTCTGTTTGCAAATCCTATCTGAAATTTGGTGAGACTAAAAACATGACTCTGAATTCCTTTGTGTCCTAAGAGAGCCATGGCAAAATATAAACATGAATTTCTTATTCTTCATTGAAAAATTTAATTGCTCTTGTTTCTTTTTCATTTCTCCTTACATCATATCTTCGAATCCCAAGACAAGAGAGGAAATTACAATTGATGTTGCACACGTGGATTTAAGGAGTTGATGTCAATACTTCTATGAATTGGGATGCAAGTTATATTCACTGTAAGGTCTTTTACCCTGCTTGTTATTTTTTGCAACCAAATATAAATTACCAATATCCACTAAAATAAATAAATTTATATTTACCAACAATGTCCTCTTTTAGGCATTTGTTTTTTTCCCCTATTTGATGCATGACATAACTTCATTTGCAAGTGGAAATTCTTAAACTATTTTCATTCACTTTAATTATAGCTGTTTGTGTGAGTATGTTTGGACTATTTAGAAATGATTAGCACATCGTGTTTCCTCGTTACTCTTAACCATTTTGTGGAATTCTTATAATTGTCCTCAAGTAATAGTTGCATTATTAGGCATGTGCGTACACTATCAGACAGGAATTGATACTAACTAACTATAACCAAATTGTTTTACTTAATATTATTTTCTTGCAAAAAGTATAACTATTTTTAAACTACAAGTATGGTTAGTTCTCTTTATTTGAATTATTATAAATCTTGAAACGAATTATACTAATTTATCTAATGATCTTTCTTTTACTTTTTGTTTTCCAAGTTTTTGGCATGCATGAGTAGCAGAGGAAGAAAGACACTTGAAGATAAATTTTCATATTGTGTTAATTTTTAACTATTTTTATTTTAGAATTTAATGTTGTTATCATTACATATATTGCTATTATGTACTAGTCACATTCAAAACAGTTGGAGATTGCAATTAACATTAGTTTTATTTTATGTGATTAATTGAAAAATTTTGAAGTCATATATTGTGTTTTATATTTCATCTAAATTGTAAGGATTAGTGTAGGTTTAGAGAAAATTATTATTCTCAAAAAATGATTTTTTTTTTGGCTACGAAATTAAATTTAGTGACATCGTAGTGGTTTATTAGTTGCATATAGAATTAACTATGAAAAATTAATTTTTGATTACAATTATATTGGTAGAGAAAATTAATTTGCTACGAAAATTATTTTGTGAAAATCAATTTACTATGAAAATTTACTACAAAAATTGGTATGTGAATCAATTTGCTACGAAAATTGGTATGATTAGCTACGATTTTAATGTAGTGAAAAATAAGCGTTTTCCTTACAATTTGACATTCATAGTAAAAGATATGTGATCTACTACGAAAATTGACATCACCAACTACGAAAATCAGTATCATCACTTACGAAAATCGGCATAATTAGTTACAATATATATCGTAGTAGAAAATCAATGCTTTCACTACGTTTCTTTCATTGTAGCGAAAAATGTATTATTCTCTATTAAACCTTAAATTATAGCTAAATACTATTAGTTACAAGCTTTTAGCTATGATTCACGCTACGAATAAAATTTCATAGCTAATTGGTTTTTGCTACGAAAATTGAATTTTTAACTACGAAAAATTTCGTAGAGAAAACCAAAATTTGTTGTAGTGCGAGAAATCTAAAAATAAACCCCACCTCTAAGAACCTAGTCCCTAAGTTGGGTTCAGCATCATTTCGAAAGGAATGGGGACGGTACACAATACCCCGTAGGCACACAACAAATAAAACCCCAATGAGTCTCATATTTAATTTAAATTAATTCATGCTAATAAAATTCTCGATTCGTATAATTAATACGCGAAACTGAAACGAATTAAGGAAAGATGTGGGGTTCATAAAATAAAAGGAGCTCACAAAGTAGAAGGGAGCTTCCCTCGATTTAGCAGATTTCAAGGTTTTTACGCCCATATGCCACCAAATTAATACACGCTGCAAAATAGAATAACCTCCCAAAATTAACAAAATCGGACCCAAAATTAAATTCTAACCATAAAGAATTATTAATACATCTTTCCCTACTTACCTGACTGATTAATCTTTGAGTAAGCCAAGTGTAATCTCAAATTCCTCCCACTTTCACAACCTCAGCACCATTTTCTTCTCTGTAAGTTCGCCTCTCTGTTTGTTGTTTAATTTCGGCCGAAGCTCGCTGAGATTGGCATTTAAAAAGTTAAATGAGAGGCTACCAGAAGCTCCTACGTGGCAGCCAGATGGTGCCACCGCCTAGCCCCAAAATGACGTCGTTTTGGGGCTGTGTTTGCCGAAAAATCAGCAATTTTCTTTCCCCAGCGCGCAACCACCTCCAAGCCTCAAACCCGTGTCTGCGTCCCAGCCAGCATGCGCCCTTGCCGTCTGATCTGCCATCCACCTTGTTAATATTATGCACTTCATTAAATTTAAAGAGACTCCTCAAGAAAGTTTCAGCAATTACACTTAGATCCCATAATTTTCAGAAATTACCATACGCACCCCACTTAAGAATAACTCTTATACCCCAAATTTTCCAACAATTACTTGCCCAACTCCTTAATACAAAAATAAATTAATATTCCTCTTAACTAGCAAATATTTTATAATCACCTTATATGCTGTAAGGGCCCACTCTCGAATATTCCCGCTAGCATAGGATATTCGAAAGGAGGTCATCACAGAGATGATATTGAACAAATCATAATAAAACAAACAACTCAATTCATTATTAGCAGCGAAAACTAAATTAAGGTTCAGTTACACTTCCAATATCTCAAGAGTTCAGGCTCAACGGCCATACAAAATAGATAAGAGACTCTAATGTTAACTAACAAAATAAGAGTCATTTCATCTCAAGTCTCACCAAAATGATAAACGGGATCTTCAAGTTAGGACACGTCTCCGTAAACCACTATCCCTGGGCCTTAGTCCCACTGGATTTGCCCCCGAAAACGGCCTTCCCTTTACCTGGAATGGCAAGGAAGATCAAGTGAGCCACAAGGCTCAGCAAGTTCGAGAAGCAATGAATAGGGAACAAGAATCAAGAATATGGTGACACAAAAAAAGAATAATCAAGAATTCGACAGTTTCATACAAGATTAGTAATTTATGACTTTATCAGTTTCAATTTAAATGTGTCATGTCACCATATATTACTATGCAAATGTACATATAACATTAAGTATCATAATCAAATCTCGTAGGTTTGCAAGCCATTAAACAACATATGCCAAAGTGCATCAAGAGAATAAAAACTCATATTCAATATGGAGCCAACCTGCCAGGCTATGGCCACCTCGTCCCGTGCCAAGTGCTCTAGGGTAGCCTTTCCTCCACGCAAAATAATAGGTGCGTAAAATTTAATAACAATAGTATATATATCATATTTTGACATGCCATTTCTGAAATCACGTAAGGTTACCAACCTTGATGCCATGCTCTCAAATGCATAAATAAGTATTCCCATGGTTTAATACCACGTATTGATGACAAGTACACCTCCACAAAAGTCTCAAATTTATGATTTGAGTTTCCATGCAACAAAAAGAACCACATCATGTACATTAGCTCTATTAATCTTTACACACAGTGACATTTAATTTATTAGCCATATTCCAATGACAATTAAAAATGCAAGGAAAATTTTGATATGAATTCTTATAAATTTGGGCATATTTAAAAATTATTTAATAGATAATTAAATAATGCTCATTTTAATATACGATAGGTGCGTGGGTCTTAAACATGTGTATACATATATATATATTATTTAAGTGCCTTATGTTTGTTTTTAAACTTACAGAGAGTTGCAACCATACATATACATATATATATATATTATTTAAGTGTCTTACACCTTTAGTGAGTGTTGAACATGGTATTAAACATATATATGTATATATTATTTGGGTGCTTATGTCCATAGTGGTGTTTTAACATGCGTGCATATGAATACATATAAGTGGGTGAGGATTAAATGAAACAAGGAGGGAAAGAGAGAGAGACTACACTGTCGCACATATATATCTATATATGAATACGTAAATGATGGATTGGCTGGGACAAAAACAGGGGCGTGCATACATATATATATTTGTTTAAGTGGGTGATTCACTGCTATGTGCATATTCATATATATATATGGGTTATTCAAATGGAATGAGAGTCACATGAATGGGGTGAATTTATATATATGCGAAGCTCAAACAATGGCTGCCCGCAACATGTATATATGAATATATATATATATATATACAAAGGCCATTTGATCACACAGTGAGGAAAAATCTGATCAAAACAGGGGAGGCTTCCTCAAAAATGACAGCGATTAAGAGCCTCCTAGCAACAGCCTATCTGGTCACATATACAATATATATATATGCGTGTGTGTGTATATAAATGGGTTTTCTCAATTGGAACAGGGCATGGCTGTGAGCATGTATTTATATATATATATATATAAGTGGTGATTCGTATGAGGGCATATATCTATACGGCTATCTACTGAAACAAGGGTAGCCAATTCAGAAAATAAGAAGTAAATGATGTTATAGTAAGAGGAAGAAATAGAAGAAGTTACTCAAGAGGCAGGGGTATGGATATATACATATGTGTGTATACATTTACAGAGGCAATGAACAATCGCCCCAAAAGAGCTGAAATACACAGAAATTATAGAACGTGAATGGAAAGGCAGAAGAAACTTGCCTGAGGTTAGATGAGTCTTCTCCTTACTAGGCTTCAACGGTAGAGAGAGAGATATGCAAAGAGTACCATAAGAAGGAGGAAGATGAAGCATAAGAAGGCGCTCGGGAGTGAGGAAAGAAATGAAACAGTGAAGAAAATGAGGGGCGATATGCACTAAATTTAGAAAATCTTTGCACACAGAAAGGCTGTACAAATTGCACGCCAATTCTAAAATTTTACCAACATGCCCCTCTTCTCATATAATAGAAAAAAATATCTAGGGGCTTTATTGACAAATGCTAACTTAATTTATTTTCTTCTTTTTCTTTATTTTATTTTGTTTATTATTATTATTATTATTATTTTATTTTATTTTATTTTTATTACACCACCAATTTCATTATTTTCAAATTATTTATCACCATGGGCCTAAGCCCAAGCCCCATGTACTCCAGATATATATATATATCAAGCCCACTAGGCTTAATTCCCACCCTGGTCAAACCCGTGACCTCGCTAACTAATTAATTGCAGCCCACTACATTATTTCTAAATTCAAACAAAAATTAGACCCACACACTTATCTTCCGACCACATGAACTATAAAATAAAATTGTTCAACCTAAAATTATTTCTACGCCCTCAAAGAAATTTTTTTAAATATTAAAGTACTTAGACCCACATCTAAAATGCCATTAAACTAATGTTAAATGTTAAAACATCTAGACCCATTTTAGGGTCGTTACATATGCAATAATTAATAGTTATCAACTATCCACTAAATTATTCAATTTCAATAAATCAAAAATTACTTCAAATGTAGAATTTAATAATTATTAATTACTCCCAAATTATCAGGGTGTTACATTACCCGCCATTTTTACAGTCTCCCTACTAGACCGGGGTGTATGGGTGCCCCCTTGGTAAAGCAACGGCGCCAGTACCTAATCCCAAACCCATACAACGTATGACCATGAATCTCATCATGCTCATATGCATATTTCATAAATCAAAATATGTAAATGCAATTTATATGACATACTCACATCAAGGCACAACAACATGACAAAATCATTTACATAAAATTGAATTTTGGGTTGAACCACTTACAAACTAAGCATTTTCATAAAACTAAATCCAATTAGGAAGTACCACTTACCTTGCAAAAAAATAATTTTGCCCCTAACGTAATTTTGCCTCAAAATTCGCGTCGGACTTCCAATCGTACTCAATTATGAATCTTGACGTACCCTGGGCATCATAATTACTTAAAAAAATCAAATTTTTAATTTTCTCTAATTTTCCTAATTTCTCCCATTTCCTCCTATTATTTCCTCAAGATTATGAAATAAATACTTTCTCATAAAATTTTCTCAATTTCTCTTCACAATAATTCCTAAAACAATATTCCTAAACCCCAAAATTTTCTCATAATTTTCAGAATCCATGTTCTATTTATTTCTCATTTTCTCTTTGATTTTCAGGCATCTATTGCCTAAAAAATCCATAATAAATACCAATTATGCATTTATCTTCCAATTTCATCATTAACAATTCTGAAATATCATTTTCATATTTCTGAAATTTTTTGAAGAAATTTTTGAAGATAACTCACATTCCCACGGAGTGATTCAATATTCTTCTATATTACAAGGAAGCCTCGGATTTTTCACACGAACTACTAAATCCAGCTTATAGGATTTTTTTAGAAATTTTTGGTATTTTTCTCTATATATTTTTTTTCCTATTTACTTTCTTTCTCTTTTTCAAATCTCTCTCTCACTCTCAAATTTTTTTCTTACAACTTTAATCTTTCTAATTTAAGTCCTCAAACCTTTCAAGTTTTCTCTATTTATAGAAAGTTGAATTAAGCTTAGCTTAATTGTAGTGACCCACTATCTTTAATTATTTTTCACTAAATCTCTCCCATAATCTTTAATTATTTGTCTACACCCTACTTTGTCTCCCACAT
The DNA here is from genome assembly GCF_014633365.1 of Diospyros lotus. Classification (NCBI taxonomy): domain Eukaryota; kingdom Viridiplantae; phylum Streptophyta; class Magnoliopsida; order Ericales; family Ebenaceae; genus Diospyros; species Diospyros lotus. The sequence goes on from NC_068342.1 coordinate 23,841,828, forward strand.
TTCTCTATTATTTCACCCATTATCTTTGATTATTTGTCCACACCCTACTTTGTCTCTCACATTTCTCAATTATTTCAACTCTTATCTTTAATTATTTTGTCACATTTCTTAATTATTTTTCACTAAATCTCTCCCATAATCTTTAATTATTTATCCATACCCTACTTTGTCTCCCACATTTCTCAATTATTTCACCAATTATTTTTTATTATTTGTCCATACCCCACTTTGTCTCTCACATTTCTAAATTATTTCACACATTATCTTTAATTTTTTTGTCACATTTTTCAATTATTTTCCACTAAATCTTACCCATAATCTTTAATTATTTGTTCACACCATACTTTGTCTCTCAAATTTCTCAATTATTTCACCCACTATCTTTAATTATTTTGTCACCTTAATTATTTTTCACTAAATATTCTTTTGAATAGATTATTCTTTCGTTTAATTCATTAATTTTAAGCCCACTATCTTAGCTTACTAATTCTAAGCCCATTTACTTAGTGTTTCATTTTTTTTCAACTTAGCCCACTAACTCTAAGCCCATTTACTTATCCTTTCATTTTTCAATTTAACCCACTAACACTAAGCCCATTAATTTTCTATATTATAATCTCTAATGGATGTCAAATAATATTTTAAATACAAAAAAATAATAATTATTATTATTCTTAAAATACTAGGATATTACAAGTAGACTTTATGCCCTTCTTCATAACAAGAAAAACATGTATCAAAGAATAATGATTTTTCTTTAGATTTCTGCCAAAACATATTTCTATAGATCTTTTGGTTAGGATTATAAAAATTATTTTTCTTTGTTTTATTATCTTTATTTTTCTTATTTTTGACAAAATTTATTTTCTCTTTTACTTGATTTTTTAAAATTTTCTTTTCTTTTTCGAGACTTTCATTTTATTTTCAAGACTTTCATTTTTTAATATTAGAGAAACACTTTCTATTTCAAAGTTTTCGATTTTTATTTTCATAGCATCATTTTCTTTTCATAAAGAAGTCATTTCATTTTTTAAAGTGGAATTTTTTGTAGAAACTTTTTCAAGTTTATTAAAAACATCATAAAATGCATCAATGAGTTGTTCATATGTTAAATCTAAAGAAGAAAAGATTGGTTTTACCTCATCCTCAAGAGCCATGAGAACTACACTTGCAATCTCATCTTGAGCCTCATCATCTTGCTCACTTTCTTCATTGTCGGGCCATGCTGCCACCATTACCTTCTTCTTTGGTTTCTTAAGCAATGGACATTTGGGTTTAATATGGCTAGATTTCTTGCACTCATAGCAAATAATATACTCTTTCTTTTGAGACCCCTCCATCTTCTTATGAGGCTTCTTTTTGAGAAACTTCCTCTTCATCAACATGTTGTATCTTCTTATGATGAGGGCAAGCTCATCATCCTCATCACTGTCATCCCTTTCATCTTCCTCTTCAATGGACTTCAACGCAATAGTTCTTTTCTTTTTGATGTTGTTGTCCTCTTCTTCCTCTTCTTTGAGCTCTATCTCGTAGGTAATGAGAGATCCCATTAGCTCATCAAGGGAAAGAGTCTTGAGACTCTTTGACTCTTGAATGGAAAACACTTTAAGATCTTTCTAACAATTTCATGGTTAGGATAAGTTTTGCTAAGAGATTTAAGATTATTAATAATATCAGTAAATCTATAAAACATTTCAGAAATAGACTCATCAGATTTCATCTTAAAAAGTTCATAACCATGAATAAGCATGCCAATCCTAGTTTCCTTAACTTGATCAATCCCCTCATGTGTTGCTTGTAACATATCCCATATTTCCTTAGCGATATCACAACCTAAGATTCTATTAAATTCAGTGGGTGAAAGTGCACAATATAAAAGATTCATTGCTTTCGATTTACTTTGTGCCTTCTTAATATCATCTTCATTATATTCTTTCTTAGGTTTTGGAACTACTTCCCCTTCTTCTATTTTGGTAGGTGTTGTGCCCTACTAATCAGAAGGAAGAAAAAGACCCAGCATTGAGCAATAAATAGTTGCTTCGAAAGGGGCCTTCAGAATGACCCTTTGAAAACACTCAAAAACGTCATTCAAAAGGAATTACGGGCTTTTGAAGAAAACCATATGCAAATCAACCCTTCAAAAGCATGTTTTAGAAGGATACTAGGAAGAAATGGAACATGTCCTCGAAGCTCGAGCCCTATAAAAGCCAGCTACAATCCACAGAAAAGAGGATCCAGACATCGGTATTTCACTATTACTTTCCTTTAGAAACTTAGCCTATTTTTCCTTTCGTAAGATTGTTTTTCCTTCCGTTACTGACTTAAGCATCAGAGGGCCTTCGCAGAAGGAAAATCCCGCCAGCCTTCTAACCTTTGTTTACCCTTTACAGACCCTTCGGAAGCATTACCCCCATTCCTTCGGAAGAAGGTGCCGGGACAAAGCTCTTTGAAGACTTCCTTTTTCCTTCGGAAACATCACCCTCATATTCCTCCGGAGACATTCCTTCGGAAGACTCTTAACAGAAGAGTCCAAATCCATACAGCAATCCCACACTTGTTGCCGAGCCATCGAGAATGATCTTCGAAAGGACCCCTCAGAAGTGTTTGACTGCCATTTCATCAACACTCACCTGGAGCCTTTTGTGAGTAGGCCTTTAGGAGGATCTCTTCGAAAGACCCATTTCGGAAGCACGATTGCCATTGCATTAGTGCTCGCCTAGAGCCTTTTTTGAGCAAACCTTCGGGAAGATCTCTTCGGAAGACCCATTTCAGAAGCACTCATTCGGAAGACACGTTTCGGGAGCACTCCTTTAGAAGACTCCTTATAAACCGAACCTTGATCGAATCCCAGAAATATCGGCATCCCACTTCTATAAATTCTAATTGTTATATTTTGGCAACAACAATTTGGCGTCATCTGTGGGAAAATGCAACAAAAAGCTAATCTTAACCCAAGATGCCGAGAGGGACAAGATCAACTGGTTTGGAAAACCAACCTAACCCCACACGTAGAAGTGCCTTTACTAGGATAGGAGACCCCAGCCAGTTACACCCTTTGGTACATGGACTTTTGGAAGAACACCAAGACAATGAGGTAAGCTTGGGAAACCTTCCAATGCTAGAAGGCCACCAGACTATCGGATTGGGGGGGGATTAAGCATTCAGAGCAAGGGGAAGTGCACACTGTCAGAATAGGGAGACAAGTGACGAGGCAAGGAAGGCAAGTCCTGACCACAGTGCTAGCGAATCAAGAACAACACTCCCTAGGATAGTGCTCAATCCCAAGAAGGAACCCTGCGGCGACTTGCAGTACCTCTAGTGCCCTCTGGGATAGTTTCTCCCACAGTCCCACTATCAGTTTACGAGCAATTACAGAAGAACTTTGAAGAGCTAATGCACCAGAGTGATGAGCTCAGGATGAACAATGAAGAGAGCATGAGAAGGTTGCAGGGGATAACCGCACTTTTGCAGGAATTAATGTTGGATATCCGCATCCCTCACTCGAGACAACCAAGCACGGGAGAAGGGCATTGGAGATCCCAAGACAACCCTCAGAGGTCCCCATGATAAGGGATAAGTATTGGGACCCCCAAGTCTAATGATCGAATCCCAGAAATGGAAAATCGGGGGGGGGGGGGGGAGATTATAATAGGAGGCCAGGGAAAGCTCCAATGTATGAAGAGACGGCATAAAGTACCCACTCTAGAGCCCTTTGCATCCCGTCTCCCCACAGAAGCGAAGTGGAAAAAGAAACGCTCAAGGCGTCCGACGTCAAACGCCTCATAGAGCTTTTAGAACAGAAGCAAGTGGTAATGACCCCAAAGGAAGCGCTCACAAAGGGATTCCCACTGTTCGAAGAACTCTAGAGACAGCCAGTGCAACCGGGGTTCAAGCTACCATAGCTCTCAGTGTATCTAAGGAAGGAAGATCCCGAGAGACACCTGCAACACTTCATCTGTAACACCCCGCTTTCTTCGAGCATGTCACTATGTTGGGGCTCATCGTTTAAATACATATTCTCTTCCTTAAATACATTTCTTAAACCTCAAATACCGTATTTCAAAGTGAAACCCCCCAGCGCATATCCTTACAAATGCGGAAGCGATAATCGAAACCTGATATGGTACATTCACTTTACAACATAAGAGTCCGTACCATAGTTAACATCATATCTTTAACAACCTTAATACATAGCCATTACTCAACTCATCTGAAACATATTCGGATAGACAAATTCCCAGAACCACCTGCTGAATCCATCAGACACATCACCCCGTGTCGTCATATCTCAATCACATCCTTGCCTAAGTTGCAAGTCTAAACTTGAGTATTGAATGTTCCAGGGGCATAACCCATTAGAAGATGTGTAACGCCCCATTTTTCGAGCGCGTTAAAACTCAAGACAATTCTAGGAATAATAAATTTTTTTCTATTTAAAAACTATTGCTAAATCATATCACTCCTCATATCTATCCCAAAATCTCCATACATTTATCTCGAAAGAGAATCATCATAAACATTAAATGCGAAATCTAGAATCGAATCTAACATCTTAAAATTAATCGCAAATCAATTCTTACATCCTCATTAACCATAATTAAGGTTATACATCATCATTTCTCAAAACGTTTAGAATTCAAAGTAACAGAACTTAAATACATGAGCTACATAACATACATTCAACTCATCATGCACTTTGCTAAGTGCCATTTCATACCTCATTCATCCCCGTATCTGCTACAATCTCCATCTGGAACATTTGAATATTCCAGGGGCAAAGCCCAAGTTAGATGATGAATCATCTAAGTAAGGGAACAAAATATTTAATGCTCATGTATGTATGCAATGCACATAACATCATAACTCTCATGTTTGAGTCGATTGCACCTTAAGATTACCTGTCATTTTTCCAGTCTTTCTGTCAGACCGAGGTGTATGGGTGCACCCTTGGCAAAGCAACTGCTCCAGTACCTAATCCCAAACCCATGCAATGTATGATTGTGAATCTCATCATGCTCATATGCATATTTCATTATCAATGCATGTAAATGCAATCTACATGACATACTCACATCAAGGCATGATAACATGACAAAATCATTTACATAAAAATGGATTTTGGCTCGAACCACTTACAAACCAAGCATTTTCATAAAACTAAATCCAGTTGGGAAGTACCACTTACTTTAGCACGAAGTTTAGAATATCTAAAAAAAAATGCGCATCGCCTCGATTTGTGTGCTCGACCTCGATTTTTGTGCCAAATCTAAAAAATTGCACAAATCACTAATCTTTGAGCACAACAATCCTATAAGACATATTTATCACGAAAAATATCAATTCTCCCATTTCTTCACATTTTCCTTTATTCCTCTTCCATTTTTCCTTTTAAAATCCAAATAAATACTTCATAAACTCTCTTTCCACAACAATTCATATAGCCTATGAACTTCAGGAAAAACGAGGTTGTTCGAAGGGAAAACTAAGATATTGGGAAGGCAAACACCAAATCTTTTTTGCACAAATCCCATAAAATATTTTTCTAGAATTTTTGGGATTTTTTCGAAATTTTTCCAGCCTCCCACACGCCCGCAAAAAATTTTGTCGACTCCACCATCTTCTTCTCCTCGACCAGTCGATCACCATAGACTATCTTTTTTCTTGAAAGAAGCATTGGACGACCTTCAACCGAAGGCTTAAAGCCTCAGCCGACGCCACCGCCTCCCAACTCCGGTGAAGCTCGAAACTCCATCAAATCTCAACCAAAATGCTTCTAATTTTCCAGAAACAATCCTCAGGCCGTGGGCAACAAAAGCCCCTTATTTTGGAACCCTAATTCGTTCAAAAAAATGGTCGATTTGAAGCTCAAAGTCTTCCACTTTTCAGCCACCATGAATGCCTATTTATAGGCAAATCCGAACGCCCAAATGCCCTTGCTCGGCTAACCCAAGGCCCTTAGAGCTTAAACCTACCTCAGATTGACCTGAAAACTGCCTTATTTAACCAAACAAGGCCATTTGCAAGCATGACAAACCGACCAATTTTTTAATCGATTTTTTCTTCAAATCCAACCACCCTAGTGGCCGTTATCGGCCATGATTTGACCCAAAGGCATCCCTGACCATCCCTCGTGGGTTCCTAGCGGCCAATTTTGGCCATCGCCATCCAGCCATGTGCTGGTCGAATTCCCATTGGCCAAACTTTTGCTTAATTGCATTTTGACCCCTTTAACTTTTGGCTTTCTCATTTTAGCCCATTTCACTTAACCCCTTAACATTCCATAATTGTACTTAAGACCCTCAAGTCCTAAAGCATCCATTTGACCCTTGAAGATTCCAAAAAAATTCATTTAGGCCTCCCTTCGTCAATTTCAGAAAACTGCACTTAGGCCCGAATCTTTATTTTGGCCTTAAACCTTTTTGTTTCTTCTTGAAACTACTGAAAGGTTGTTTCTTATGAAAAACTGATGCCCCCTCAAGCTTCCATTGACTTCCCAGAAGTCGCCTATAACAATTCAATTTTGTAGCCTAAATGGCAGCTGCATTTTAGCTGCACCGAAAATCGTGTTGACTCTATTTTCTTTTAATACCATAAATTAAGCCTCGAAATGCTCATCAAAATCGTATCATTTTCCTTAGATATCTCAGCTCTAATGCACTCCCTACAGATGATTTGGTACTTATAATTGCTATCAAGCCAATTTTTTGATATTCTAAACTTACTTAAATTACATGGTAATCTCATGAAAATATGGGTTCTTGCATTCTCCCCTTCTTACAAAAATTTCGTCCTCAAAATTTGCCATATGTTCTAAATCTCAAAATTTTATCCTCGAAATTTGCACCTAACCGATCGAATACTTAGGGAAAAACATACCTCAATACCTTATTTCTAATAATCCTGTTGTAACTCTTCATAGGAGATCACATATCCCAATGAAACTATATCTTTTAAAATCCACATATCCTGATCCATGAGCCACGAGTCCCAACCTGAACTACCTTCCCAGTCAGTACACACATCATCATGTTGGGTTTGCGGCTCTCTTATCATCATCAATATCACTTCTCTATTGCCCCTCTCTTTTTTTTCTTTTTCTTTTTTTTTTTCATTTTCTTTTCTTCTTCTTCCTTCTTCCTCGCGAACGCCTACCGCCCGCGCACAGCCCGGCCACCCCTGGCCTCCTCCGCAGCCGCTGCGTCTGCCTCTGGTTGACTTCCTCGGATCGTTGATCTCCACCGCTGACCATCACCTCCACGGCCCCGATCTCCTATGCACACAACGCCCTACTGCTGTAACCGTCTGCCATCACCTCCGACTGCATTCTGCTGTCCAGATCCGACCAGGCCGTCGCCTGCGTCTGTTCTTTGCACAGCCACTGACCGTCCCTGGCCTCCCCGACCGCCGCTAACCCTCGGATCTTGCCCGTTGCTATTCTTCTTTAGGTCTGCCATTTTTCCCTCCTAGCCTTAGTTTTGAAATCTTAAAATCTAGATCTTAAATTAGATCTAATTCTGTAATATCCTAGTATTTTGAGAATAATAATAATAAATTTTATATTTAAAATATTTTTTGACATCATTAGAAATTATAATTGAGAAAACTAATGGGCTTAGAGTTAGTGGGATAATTTGAAAAAAGAAATGTTAAGTAAATGAGCTTAGAATTAGTGGGCTAAATTGAAAAAAAAAAAAAGGCTAAGTAAATGGGCTTATAGTTAGTGGGCTAAGTTGAGAAATGAAAGGCTAAGTAAATGGGCTTAGAGTTAGTAGGCTAAGAAAGTGGGCTTAAATTTATGAACTAAATGAAAGAATAGTCCATTCAAAATAAGATTTAGTTGAAAAATAATTAAAGAAAAAATAATTAAAGATAGTGGGTGAAGTAATGGAAAAATGTGGAGACAAAATATGGTGTGAACAAATAATCAAAGATAATGGGTGAATTAATGAAGAAATGTGGGAGACAAAATATGGTGTGGACAAATAATCAAAGATAAAGGATGAATTAATGGAGAAATGTGGGAGACAAAGTAAAGTGTGACTAAGTAATCAAAGATAATGGGTGAATTAATGGAGAAATGTGAAAGATAAAGTAGTGTATGGACAAATAATTAAAGATTATGAGTGAGATTTAGTAGAAAATAATTTTAAAAAATAATAAAATAATAAAAGATAGTGGATCACTACAAATATACTAAACTTAATTCAACCTCTATAAATAGAGGAAACTTGAAAGGTTGGAGGACTTAAATTAAAAAGAGAAAGGTTGTAAGAAAGAAGAATTTGAGAGTAAGAGAGAGATTTGAGAAAGAGAAAGAAAGAATATAGAGAAAAATACCAAGAATTTTAGAAAAATCCTAGAGGTTGGATTTAATAGTTCGTGTGAAAATTTGTGGCAAAATGCGTTGTTGGATACGCAAATCGAGGCTTCATCGCAATATAGAAGCATACCGAATCACTCCGTGGAAAGGTAAGTTATCTTAAAAAAATTCTTTAAAAATTCCAAAAATATTAGAATGATATTCTAGAATTTTTTATGGTGAAATTGGAAGAGAAATGCATGATTAGTATTTATTATGGATTTTTGAGGCAATAAATGCTTGAAAATCAAAGGGAAAATGAGAAATAAATAGAACATGGATTTTAAAATTATGAGAAAATTTTTGGAGCTTAGGAATATTGTTTTAGGAATTATTGTGAAGAGAAATTGAGGAAATTTTATGAGAAGGTATTTATTTTATAATCTTGAGGAAATAATATGAGGAAATTGAAGAAATTAGAAAAATTAGAGAAAAATTAGAAATATGATTTTCTTAAGTAATTATGATGTCAGGGTACGTCAAGATTCATAATTGAGTACAATTGGAAATCCGGCGCGAATTTTGAAGAAAAATTACGCTAGGGGCAAAATTATCTTTTTTCAAGATAAGTGATACTATTCAACTAGATTTAGTTTATGAAAATGGCTTGTAAGTGGTTTCACCAAAACATGATTTTATCATGTTGTCATGACTTGATGTAAATATGTTATGTGAATTGCATTTACATATATTGATGATAAAGTATGCATATGAGCATGATGAGATTCACGGTCATACGTTGCATGGGTTTGGGATTAGGTACTGGCGCCGTTGCTTTTGCCAAGGGTGCACCCATACACTCCGGTCTGGCAGGGAGACTGTAAAAATGGTGGGTAATCTTAAGGTGCAGTCAACCCAAACATGAGAGTTTTGATGTTATGTGCATTGCATATATACACGAGCATTAAATGTTTTGTTTCCCTTACTTAGATTATTCATCATCTAACTTGGGCTTTACCCCTGGAATATTTAAACGTTCCAGATGGAGATTGTAGCAGAAACGAGGATGATTGAGGCATGAAATGGCACTTAGTAAAGTGCATGATGAGTTGTATGATCAGTTGAATGCTTGTTATGTAGCTCATGTATTTAAATTCTGCTACTTCGAATTCTGAACGTTTTGAGGAATGATGATGTAGAACCCTATTTAAGGTTAATGTTAGTTGAGAACTTATGTTATGTATTAAGACATGTTGAGAAATTTATGTTCCCGAGATGTAAGCACTGAATTATGATTAATGTTATGATGTTAGGTTCGATTCTAACTTCTGCATTTGATATTTATGATGATTCTCCTTGGAGATAGATGAATGGAGCTTTTGGGATTTATTTAAAGAGTGATATGATTTAGCAATAGTTTTAAAAAAAAAATTATCCCAGAATTGTCCTGAGTTTTAACGCGATCGGAAAACGGGGCGTTACAAATTCGACCCGATCCATTTAGATTTATCCCATCCATCTAGATCTGACCCATTAGATTTGTCCCTAGATCTGGTTAGATCTAGCCAGCACCTAAATCCATGTCGGGACCCGGGTTTCCATGTGGTGCTTGCAAAGTCTTGAGAAGGAGATGCACCCTATTGTGTGTTTGTGCCCTTTACTTCTGCCATGAGGAAGCATCTTTTCATTTTACTGCCATCCATCAGGTCTTTGGTGCCAGTAATGCTTCCGAAATCCTGGCCCAACTTCTAGTAAGTGATCGATTTAGGGTAGCCATTACACTTACTATGGAATCTCTAGCTTGGCTTCAAGATCCTATTTACGATTGTGTATCACATATTTTTTCCCTCGAACAACAGGTTGTCGATCTCCAACAACAGGTTGTCGACTTGCAAGCCTATGTAGCTTTATTATAGAATTTACTTTTTGCAAACAATTCTCCATATCTTCAACCGGTCCCAAATTGGTCTCACCAACAACCTCATCCACACCCTATTCCAGAACTTGATCTGAGCTTTGCCGACATTTTTTGACCTATCTTGCATGGATCACTACCCGTAGATGATCCAAATCCATTCAGGAGCTCTGGTTATCTCATTATCCCAGAGAATGTCTCACTTCCTAGTTTCCCAGAGGCTACTTCTCTATTTAACCCTGGCGAGACTAGCAGTAGCCAGTAGCCTGAATATCCCATTATGCCTGAACATGCCTCACTCCCTAGTTTTCCAGAGACTTTTTCTCTATTTCACCTCGGCCAAACTAGCGGTATCCAGTAGCTTGATTATCTCATTATGCCCAAGCATGCCTTACTCCTTAGTTTTCCGGACACTACTTCTCTATTTCATCCCGATGAAACTAGCGGTATCTAGTGGCCTCTTCATAACGACATCGATGAGCTTGGACTTGACATTTTCGGCAGTCATCATCAACATTGAGTATTGGGGACATTTTGGGGTTTAACTCTCTCTCCCTTTTTTTTTTTATAATTGTATGACTTGATCTCTTGTAACTGTATTGAACATATGGAATGAATGTTATATTTTTGGGTACTTTAATGTCTCATTCCCTTATCTTTACCCTTGATCGTGTATCAATCATAAATATCTCAGCCTCTTGCAGCTGTTTAATAATTCATTAAATCGAGATAAAAAAAATCAACTCTTAATTATCATCTTTTTCAAAACCTGATAATTTACGTCCTCAGTCAAGACACACATAACTGATCATTAGATAACCTCAAGTTATTAATAATAGTTTTATTTGTCAAGAAACAATTTCAATACATCTTCCGAGAACACATCCGGGTATTTCTTTCATTACCTCAAGTTTCTTACGATTTTTTCACTGACCGCCAGTGCATATACCACATATTAACCAGCTCCTTATTTTCATAAATGATTATCCTAAAGATTTCTCACATCTATCAGAATAGCAAGCCATAGTCATATCACCAGCTAGTGGCACACCTCGCACTCCAATTCATTGGAACTTGGACCCCTTACAAGGTATAAACCCTATTATGTTGTTCTAGATCTTCAGTATTTGATCGTCTCCCATGCCATCTGTTATAACGCTTTGGTCGATGGGTCTCCCCTACCTTACCACAAGCCATCCATCAACCCTTTGCAGTGGGTCCCTAGATCTAGATTTGTTTACTGCGAACACCAACTAGTAGTGTTGTCACGTTGCAAAGGTTCCTTGTCTTGTCTCTATGAGTCACATCGGTTGTACCATTATCACCTCATCAATTGACGCAACTCACCCACCATCACTTAGCCATCTTCGGCCTCTCGTTTGATCAAATCCATTAGATCCCTGATCTACATATCTTATTTCTGAGACACTAAATCATCTTCAAAAATCCTTATCCTTCGATCCTCAACTCATTAGCTAGGCCCTGTCACATTGGACTAATTATCCATGATTCGATCATCCTCGATAACAACAATTATCCTATCTTTCATTGTAATGATTTTGACTAATGACCTCAAATCAACAGTCTCTAAATCTCTCGAATCCATAATCATGGTTACCGAGTCAACCTTACACCCGAATCACATCATCGGACCCTAACTTCAATAACTAGATCATTTCGCTTGTATTAGCTTCCATCAGGCTTCCACTATTTACTGAGAATAGTAGCCGTATACGGGAATAGTGTCTGTTCGTGAATTGTACAATGATGAGAATCATGGAGGGCCAACTAACAATGATGCAATCGGACAAGTCAACCTCCTCAACCATGTCAGAATTGGATGATTGACAAGATTTGCGCATAAAAAGAAATGGTTATTGATTGATTGGTTGATTGCAAGATTTGGGCGCATGATTGATTGATTGATTAGTTAATTGATTGACAAGATTTGAGAGCATAAAAAGGAATGGATGATTGATTGATTACCTGATTGATTGATTGAAAAGATCTGGGAATATAAAAGGAATGATTGATTGATCGACCAGATCTAGTTATTTATTTATTTTCTATGTAATTTAGGATTTTTATTAATTTCCATGTAGAATTAGGATTTAATTATTTTCCTATTTAAAGGCTTTTCCATTGTAAACATTAGATAGAAATTATTATGAATTTTTGAATTTGAGAGATTTATCTCTTTTATCTTGTTCTTCAATGAACAAAACTTCGAACTTATCAATGGAGTGATTCCTTTGTGGCGTTCAAAACCCGAACTTATCAAAGATCTGGGCAGTCTTTGTGGCGTTCAACAATTCTTGGTTCTTGCTTCCGTATAATCAACGGGTCTAGATTTTAATATAGTCTAGGTTCTTGGTTCGTGAATCAACGGGTCGGGAATTCTTTGCCTTCTACCCGATTTTGGCTTTTCTGGGGTTCTTTTCAATCTTTTGTGGGTTCCTTTGGTCTTGTCCCATCGCGGGTTCACATCAGTACACAAGGGAAGTTCCCAGGAAAGAGAGGTGGGTTACAAATGAACACACTTAAAATACTAAGTTTTTTCTTAGCCAGAACTTTCCTAGACATGCACTTTCACTATACCACACTTAAATCGAGTAACTTTTGAGACTTCGATTATCCATCCTCGAATCTCTAAATAGAGATTTCTAAATCTAAGTTTTTCTAAACCTCGGTTTCATGGATTCTTGATGATCTTTCCTAAGTTTTCTTATAGTTCACTCTGATACCAACTATAACGCCCCATTTTTCGAACGCGTTAAAACTCAAGACAATTCTAGGAATAATAATTTTTTTCTATTTAAAAACTATTGCTAAATCATATCACTTCTCATATATATCCCAAAATCTCCATACCTTTATCTCGAAAGAGAATCATCATAAACATTAAATGCGAAAGCTAGAATCGAACCTAACTTCTTAAAATTAATCATAAATCAATTCTTACATCCTCATTAACCATAATTAAGGTTATACATCATCATTTCTCAAAACGTTCAGAATTCAAAGTAGCAGAACTTAAATACATGGGCTACATAACATACATTCAACTCATCATGCACTTTGCTAAGTGCCATTTCATACCTCATTCATCCTCATATCTACTACAATCTCCATCTAGAACGTTTGAATATTCTAGGGGCAAAACATTTAATGCTCATGTACGTATGTAATGCACATAATCATAACTCTCATGTTTGGGTCAACTACACCTTAAGATTACCCACCATTTTTTCAGTCTCCCTGCCAGACTGGGGTGTATGGGTGCACCATTGGCAAAGCAACGACGCCAGTACCTAATCCCAAACCCATGCAACGTATGATCGTGAATCCCATCATGCTCATATGCATATTTCATTATCAATACATGTAAATGCAATCTACATGACATACTCACATCAAGGCATGGCAACATGACAAAATCATTTACATAAAATCGAATTTTGGGTTGAACCACTTACAAACCAAGCATTTTCATAAAACTAAATCCAGTTGGGAAGTACCACTTACTTTAGCACGAAGTTTGGAATATCTCAAAAAAATACACATCGTCTCAATTTGCGTGCCCGACCTCGACTTTCCTACCAAACCTCAAAAGTTGCACAAATCACTAATCCTCGAGCACAACAATCCTATAAAACATATTTATGACGAAAAATATCAATTCTCCAATTTCTTCACATTTTCCTTTATTTCTCTTCCATTTTTCCTTTTAAAATCCAAATAAATACTTCTTGAACTATTTTCTCAAATCTCTTTCCACAATAATTCATAATAACCTATGCACTTCAAGGGAAAATTACTGAACTTACCTGGATGTTGCATTTTCACACAAAACGAGGCTGTTTGGTGCTAAAACTGAGATATCGGTAAGGCAAACACCAAATCTTTTTGCACAAACCCCTATAAAATATTTTTCTAGAATTTTTGGGATTTTCCCAAATTTTTCCAACCTCCCATGTGCCCGCACGCACCCACACGTACTAGGGCCACCGGCGACACATGAAGGCCAGCACGTGTGGCCTACGCGCTAGTCGTCTTCTCTAACGACGGCTAGCTGAAAAATTTTGTTGACTCCACCATCTTCTTCTCCTCGACCAGTTAATCACCATGGACTATCTTTCTGCCTAAAAGGAGCATCGAACAACCTTCAACCGGAGGCTTAAAGCCTCGGCCGATGCCACCATCTCCCAACTCCAGCGAAGCTCGAAACTCCATCAAACCTCAACCAAAATGCTTTTAATTTTCCAGAAACGATCCTCAAGCCATGGGCAACAAAGGCCCCTTATTTTGGAACCCCAATTCATTCGAAAAAATGGTCAATTTGAAGCTCAAAGTCGTTCATTTTTTTGCCACCATGAATGCCTATTTATAGGCAAATCCGAACGCCTTGCTCGACCAACCCAAGGCCCTTAGAGCATAAACCTACCTTAGATCAATCTTAAAATAGCCTTATTCGACCAAACAAGGCCAATTGCAAGCGTCACAAACCGACCATTTTTCTGGTCAGATTTTTCTTGAAATTCGGCCACCCCGGTGGCCGTTATCGGCCATGATTTGACCTAAAGGCATCCCCGACCATCCCTCGTGGGTTCCTAGTGGCCAATTTTGGCCATCGCCGATTGGCCATGTGTTAGTATAGGTGCTCTAGACCCAATTAGATTGGGCATGTTGTACACTGACAATTGTAATCATGTTTATTATTTGAATAAGGAGTTATTCAAATTCACAAGAAGTCATTCTATTAGTTTCTTGTTATTATTGTAATAACCAAATGAAACTAGATAGAAGTCCATATGATGTATACTGTGATTAATCTATAAAGATGTGAGATGATGCATAGTTTCTAGACATCATTAAATGTTCCAAGTCGTAGCAATATCAAGAATGGACATTGACAATTGCGGTAAGACTTGTATATGCTATGTTTTTGCTATGTGATAGCAATGGGGGTCTCACACCCATAGGCATGGGAATGCCTAGACAAATACATAGGTGACTAATGTTGGAGAACGTGTCACTGGACATGACTCGCCATGAGAATCCATTTTGGTTATATGTTAATAGAATTCTCATACGAGATGGGTGTAACTAATCCTTGGACCTGAGATTGTCACGATTATCTCATAAGAAGACCGATATGCTTTGACATCTTTTCGATGGGCCAAGACAAAGGCTGCATGTGGGCGATCGTTGGGTATATCGTGAGGCTTATGGAGATGGGTGCATAGCCAAGATGGGACTTGTCTATCCCTTGATAGAAGATGATGTATCTAAGGCGCATTTGGTGGATATTCACTTTAAATCCATGGCCATGGTGAAAGAGATCAATAAAGGGTTATTGATTTACTTTTTAATTAAGTGAAGATATTCGAAAGACTGAAGAAATCTCATGTGATCGTTATCAAGGAACACATCGCCATACTTGAGATCACATAAGATACATTGACGAGAGGATCGTATTACACGGTAACCATGCTCGTGAAAGGTTATTTGCGGATTATGAATCCTTCTGAATAATTGGATAGGCATGATGCCTTGCTAGAGGCCAATCTTATCTTATGTGTTCGTACCGACACATTGCTAACATATTCGGGATCCTAATGAGTCATACGCAATAGGCACAGTCCCTGGCTTAAACCAGGAAAGCAGACGTATGGTTAAGTGGGACACTTCGGCAAGAAGTTGTGCCGTCGTAGGTTCTCACGGGAAAAAGAACAAACAGACGTAATGACATCGATATGACGAGAGGTCGTCATAAAGGAAAGAGTTTCCTAAAATAACAATTGATTAAATTAAAAATAAATTTCTAATTTAATAATTTGGGGTTAATTTAATACTTGGGCTAAATAAAGTATTTGGGCCAAATATTAAATTAAATTAAATATTTGGGCTAAATTAGATTTGGGTTAAATATTAAATAATAAATATATATTTGAGCTAAATTAGATTTGGACCAAATATTAAATATTAAATATTTGGACTTGAATTAGATTTGGGCCACTTTAATTTCTAGTTGGACTAGGATTAATGGGATAGCCCAATCCATGTCCATTAGGGTTTGGGAAACCCTAGGAGGTTGCTTCTCTATTAATAGCCCTTTATGGGATGCCCAAATTAAGCTTTTGTTTTTGTTGGTTTTCAAGAGTTAAAAATCGATTCTTTTCCCGTCCATTCATAAGCCTTGTTAGGAGAAGAAGCTAGCACTCCCATTCCCCTCTCCTCACCAACGGACATGCGCTGCATATCACAAGTTAGAGGTCGGACACTTAGACAGCTCGAATTCGCAAATAACTCGAAAATCTAAAGGTTAGATTTACTTTATTATGTATGTGATTGTTTTATTTCGACGTTGATCTAATCGCCGAGATAGGGGTAAGGTTTAAAATTTTTGAACTACGCTGCTTGCCCCGTAGCGATCTTGCTTAACTTTCACCATGTGCTGGTCGGATTCCCATTGGCCAAACTTTTGCTTAATTGTATTTTGGCCCCTCCAACTTTTGGCTTTCTCATTTTAGCCCATTTCACTTAGACCCTTAACATTCCATAATTGCACTTAAGACCCTCAAGTCCCAAAACATCAATTTGACCACTGAAGATTCTAAAAAAACATCATTTAGACCTCCCACCATCAATTTCAAAAAATTGCACTTAGACTCGAAGCTTTGTTTTGGCTTTAAACCTTTTTGTTTCTTCCTAAAACCACTGAAGGGTTGTTCTTTATGAAAAACCAAAGCCCCCTCAAGCTTTCATTGACTTCCCAGAAGTTGTCTCGAAATGCAAAAACTGTTTCGACTCTATTTTCTTTTAATACCATAAATCATGCCTCGAAATACTCGTCAAAATCGTATCATTTTCCTTAGATATCTCGGCTCCAGGGTACTCCCTGCAGACGATTCGATACTTATAACTGCTATTAAGCCAATTTTTCGGTATTCTAAACTTACTTAAATTACGTGGTAACCTCATGAAAATATGGGTTCTTACAAGGTGAAACTTCTAGTGTGGGTCAAAAAACGTATATATGTATGCATGATTCAATAACATGAATAAACATTTTCCCTAGTGTAACTTCCCAAACCCAACAACCCAGCACGGAATCCTAGGCAAAATCCCAAACCTCTGCAGGATAAGCCTAACGTTATTCCATCAATTACCCTTGGGGAATTATGACTACACTATTAGGGTGACATCCTATTCCCATGCACAAAATATGATAATAATATCATGCCATACAAATATCACGACTTTCCATATAATATGAAAAAATGATCATAGCATTCATGAATAGCATGCACATATACGCAATCATATCATAAATAAAAGTTCTTGGGAGAAAATCACCCACCTTTGCCCAAAGATCAGGACACCTCGAAAAACACGCATCGCCTAGATATGCTTGCCCGACCTCGATTTTCGTGCCAAATCTCAAAAGTTGCACCAATCACTTTTCCTTGAGCACATCAATCCTATATAGCATATTTAATCACTAAATATCTCAAAACTCTAATTTTTAGATATTTTCCTTCATTTTTCCTTTCTCAAAATCCAAATAAATAACCTCGGGACTGTTTCCTCAAATCTCTTTCCACAACAATTTAGAATATCCTATGAACTTCAAAGGAAATATACTGAACTTACTCGGATGTTGCATTTTCATGCAAAATGAGGCTGATCAATGCTGAAACCGAGACAACGACAAGCCCAACTTTAAAACTTTTTGCACAGACATCAAGATCACATTTTTCAAGAATTTCTAGGATTGTTTGCACAATTTCCCAAGCTCCCATGCGCCGGTCATCTTCCCCTCCCACGATACACCGGAAAAACTAGAAACCGATGCTATCATCTTCCTCTCCTCGAATCAATCCAGATGTCATGATTTGTAAGTAGAAAGGAGCATCAGAAGGCTTCCGTTTGGCCGGCCAAACTCTCAGCGATAGAGACTGCCTCTCTTCTCTGGCGAGCATAGAACAACCCTCAAATCTCTTACAAAACGCCTCCAAGTTTCCAAAAATCATCCTTAGGCCATGGGAAACAAAAGCCCTCTATTTTGGTCTCCCAATTCATTCGAAAAAATGATCGATTTGAAGCTCAAATCTTTTGAAAGCCTCGGCCACCTTTCGGTTATTTATATCCAAAATCGAGCAATGAAACCCTTTTGGCCGCTTAACTCGACCCCTTAGGATTCTCTACCACCCCTAGATCAACCTGGAAGTAACCCTTGCCGATCACGAAAGCCACTTGCAGGTGTGCGACAAACTGACCAAACTTCGGGTCGATTTTCTCAATTTTTTTGCCAAGCCCTTTACCAAAAAGCTTCCCTCGACCATCCCTCGTGCAACCTTGTGCTCCAAATCGGCTATCACCAAACATAAAATAAAACTGACTGATATACTGAAATCTGATACCATAATGAATATCTTAATCAACTGAAATAAACTCTGAGTCAACAAAAACTAGAAACCATAAACTACATCAAAGGGAAAATCCCTAACTGGAATATAAAATAAACTTAAACTGATAAAACACCAACTAATAAACTCTCATATATCTTTGGTCTTGAGTGGCTCCACGTAAACACACTACTGGACACTACTACTAGGCCCCACATCTGGTACTCCCCCTCTAGGATCTAGAATGGTGAAGAGTACAAGGTTAGCTATAAAGCTCAGCAAGTAATGAACTGGAAAGAATAACTGAAGCTGAATCGAAGAATATCGATACTAGAAACATACTTATTGAACTTGTATTGAGAGATATAATAATCACTGGATGGCATTTACAAGATGTAATGCACATAAACTGTAAACTAAATGCAGGTATGCAACTTTGGCACATAGGCCCACATATCTGTAATACATACCTGACTAATCTTAATCCTGCAAACATAAAAACTGTAAGCACATAATGTGGGCAATATGCCCCTAGCTCCCTAGTCGACATCAGGCGAGCGACACACAAACTGAAACTGAAACTGGTGGGACCCCCGCGGACTAGTCATCTGGCGCGCATAATGCAATGCTCACATACATGCTAGCACACGATATGTAGTGCTCCATAGAAAGTCATTCTCAATGCTCATACCAAGATGTATGCACATAAACTCACAAAATAATGCTGATCATGTCAAATTATATGCTAAACATGTAATCTGATCTAATATATTGGAATACAAAGATTTACTCGTGTTTTCCCTTGAATTGCAATATTTTTTGATATTTATTTAATTATTTATTTATTGCAACTTGAAGACTTCCCAAGGGGGTCACCATCATAGAATTACCCCAATCCGAGCACGCTTAACTTTGGGGTTTTCAAAGATATTGGAACCAAATATGAGACAAGATGGAATTTCGGTGTGAGTGATATACACTCTAGGCCCATTGGGATATGAAAATCACCCATCTGGATATGAGACACATGAATTGAATGGGATTGCGAGAGACATCCGGATGAGTAAGGTCTCATCCGGATACAAGACAAATGAGCTTTGGATAAGTTGTGAGAGACATCCGGATGAGCAAGGTCTTATCCGGATACGAGACACAAACATATTTGGACACATCCGGATACAACACAAGGTATCCGGATATCACTCTCAAAAAGCTTTAGACTCATCCGGATACGACACAAAGCATCCGGATATCACTCACAAATAACTTAGACACATCCGGATACGACTCAAGGCATCCAGATACTACTCACAATCACTGCTAGACACATCCACATAAAAAAATGAAGCATCTGGATATCACTGGACCATCCGGATATGAACAAAAGCTATCCGGATGTCACTCACATAAAACTTTCTGACTCATCCGAATAGCCTCTAACCTATCTGGATGCTACTCACATAGTCTGAAAAATCTATCCGGACATGAGGGAATCTATCCGGATATCTGCAACTTTTAAACCCAGAGACGAACACTCACAGAGACTCTGAAACTTGATTCAAACTTAAATAAACTACACCATTCCGAAAGGAAACTTGGGAAATCGAATCCCAATTGGTTTGAAACAAACTCATGAATGATTCGACAATAATATTGATAAGAAACACTGGACAAAATCATGCATGATCTGATATACATACTTACTGCTCGTGTATATATATATATACACTGACTGTAACATAAATCTGAAACTTAAGCAAGGAGCTACTGAAACTGATGATCGAATGCTAAATACGATCTTGTAAGGAAGGTTTACAGGGAGAAGAACTTACCTTAATCTCTCTGATCGATTCAACTGATTGCAACAGAGGATTTAGACACTGTTGTAACTTGAAGACTCCACTGTTCTTGCCTTCTTACTTCTTCGCGGCGTGAAGAAACTAAGACTATGACTCTATATATATATATATATACTAGCGAGAGAAGCAACCCTAAAGCCCACTTCTTATTCTCCTAATGCAACTAAGAGCCTACAAATCCAAAACCTTCTCACACTCGGTTTCATCAAATCCCTTAATCATATTAATTCACATTAATTATAAAGGAAAATAAATTCTTCAATGACCCTTAAGTCCTTGCATTTAATTTCCCATAATATAAAAAGAATTAAATGCTATTTAAATACTATTCTCACTATTAAAAATCTAAATTGCCACTTTAAAAATTAAATGGAAAATTCTCTTAATTAATTACTTCAATAATTAATTAACTAATTCTAAATAAATACTAGGCCCTCTAATGGGTCGTTACAGGCCATGTGCTGGTTGGATTTCCATTTGCTAAACTTTTGCATATTTGCAATTTGGCCCCTCCAAGTTTGGGCTTTCTCACTTTGGCTTATTTCTCACAGCCCCTTAACTTTCCATAATTGCTTTCAAGACCTTCAAGTCCTAAAACATCCATTTGACCCCCGAAAATTCTGGAACAACGTCGTTTCGACCTCCCTCCGATAATTTTAAAAAACTACAATTAGGCCCGAATCTTCGTTTCCGCCGAAAACCCTCTCGTTTCTTCCTGAAACCACTGAAGGGTTGTTCCTTATGAAAAACCGAAGCCCCATCAAGCTTTCATTGACTTCTTGGAAGTCCCTCACAACAATTCAATTTTGCAACCTAAATGGCAGCTACATTTTAGCTATACCAAAACTCGTTCCCAATTCCATTTCTTTCGCTGCCATAAAACATGCCTCGAAATACTCATCAAATCCATATCATTTTCCTTTGGCATGTCGACTTCAAGGCACTCCATGCAATCGATTCGGTCATTCATACAATAATAAATTACCCTTATATCCTCAATTTATTTGAAAATTTCCTTTTTAACCCAAGATAAATTATTCTTGAGCCATTTTGAAATTCTCAGGTATTACATCATCACAATGGTTATGTTGCATGGGTGGAACGAGGTTACTAGGTGCAGGGCTTTCCCACTTTTGCTGGCAGGGCAGGCTCAACAGTGGTGATCACCGAGTTACCAGCTGGTCATATTTGGTCATTCGAATAGCTAAAGAAGGAGTTTTTGGAAGCATTCTATGCCTATGTCCCAAAGAAGAAGAGTGTCATATATTTGATAAGCTTGAAGCAAAGACCAAATGAATCCTTGAAACAGTATGTCGAGTAGTTCAGAGCTACGATGTAAGAAGTAAGGGACCTCCCAGTTGGTTTGGCAACGTCGACCTTGCTCAATGGTACCACGTACGCCCCGCTCAGAAGATCGCTAGCCTTTTCCGAGCCAGATTCAATGACAGAGTTGTTTTCTTGAGCAGAGTAGTTTATTATCCAACTGGAAATTCTAGAGCAGGGTAGCTAAAGTACAAAGAAGGAAAGAACCCCCAAAGATGCAATTCTAGAGCTTCACCCCCCTTACAGAGCCAAGAGCTGCCATTCTTTCCTCCATATCGCACATACTAGGCTTATCAACTTCCCCCACACCCTAATCAGTCGATCAGCAGGAACATGGACTCTTTCTGTAAATTTCATGAATCCCTAGGACATACTACAGAACAATGTCGAGAGCTACGAAACTAGATTGAACAGCTAATCAGGGACGAGAAGCTTGATCGATTCATACTTGTGATGCCCCGTTCCCACTTATAGGTGCTACTTGTGAACAATTACCCGAATTGTCCACCTGCAAGGCTTTTGGTGAAGGGCGGACCATCTTTCAAGACGAAACGCCCTAGGTGGGAACTAGGCTCGTCCTTCCCTTTCCTCAACCCCAGGATTCACTAGCAGAATTGGGCTTTATCCACACCGCATTTGGTTGAAAAGAATTCTCATGAAGATGCCCAATCGTCATTTTCTTATTTATATTTAATTCTTTTTCCATCCAAGAATTTCACCGGGCTTCATAAAATTCACCATTTCAATCAATCCATTATTTGATTACCAATTTTTTGAGGAAAAACTCAAAAATTTTCTTTTTTCACAATTCGACATTTATCTCAAAAAATGCCCGAAAAATCCCTTTATTTTGAAAATTCCTTTGGGGCCCAAAATTAATTAAGAATATGCCCCAAAAATCCCAATTTTTTGGAATTTTAAAAAAATTTGGCTGGTGGGGCTTGCGGCGCACCCCGGGGCCCACGCCTGTGCAGCCCAGCGCGCCCCCAACGCCTGCTGCTACTGCTGCCATCTTCACTTCTTTTCTTTTCTTTTTTTCTTTTCTTTGGGCTTTTAAACCCATATTTTCCAGATTTCTCCTTCCAAAAATAAGCATCCCAAAGCATCACATTTCCAATAAAAACCATTTTATTTAACCCATTTGATGCTTCCAACAACTCTTGCCAAATGAGAAATTAACATCCATACTTAGGCCTCTTCAAGCTATAAGCCAATATCTCATTTTCTAAATACAACATACATTTCAAAACTAACAAAATAAATTACATTACATAAATCAAACACAACACATAGGCTTCCATAAGCCATAATAAGCTCTTAAATCTTCATTCCCAAGCTTTCCCATGTCATTCCACCATTGCCTTGACTTTCTCATGCCTTGACAACCTATATGTGAGGGTAAAAATCTCATAAGCTATTAAGCTCAATAAGGGTGCAATGCAAAATAAATATGAACATAACAAGATTATATGATGCCAAATGCATGCAAGTGTGGCTAGGTCTCTTTGCCCTCACAACCCACCAAGGTTATAGGCATCAACCCACCATTTCAACCATGTTCCCAAACTATCCTGGCTGCGCTTAACCTTGTGCATTTATTTCAAACAAACACGTACAAAATAAACAAAGAAAAAAAACAAGCATGCAGGCACAAGGCGTTTATACTCGCCAGTGTACGAGTGTGCGCTGTAGTACAATTTAATTTTCTGGGTAAGTCCAGGTCGATTCACTGGGAGATCAAAACAGAAATGAAATGTGGCGAAAGATTTTTATGTGCTGGACGGGTTTGTCAGACCAATTCAGCTAAACGACTTGTTTTTCAAGATTAAAAATAAGATGATGTTTGTGTATGGAAGGTAATCTTGGGACAATGCAATTTATGTGCCAGCCCACTGATTTACCAAAGAGATATCAAAATACTTAACATTAACTGATTTAAATTGAGGTTATGCAGTTAACTGTATTCCAAGATGATAATAGTTCTAAGTTAAGCACTCTCCATACATGGCATGAGAGAGTCTGGATTAAGTAACTATCATAAATTGAAATACAGATTAACACACATTTGAGATCCGATAAGTAACCACAACTCAAGGTCATGGTAGTTCTAGGTTAAGCACTCTCCATACATGGCATGAGAGAGTCTAAATTAAGAAACCACCATAAATTGGATCGCAGATTAATCATTCCAGCTTGAGTATGAAACCATTTCCAGTTTAAGTAACCTCCATACATGGCATGGAGACTCTAAGTTAGGCTTATGTTTCAACTCAAACCCAAAGATTCAATACACACACATTTCTCAATTTAAATAAGCATTCTGTTAATTCAATCGGAGTTCGGCTCTCTTGGGCAAGCAGTGGCACTGGACACAGTCCTTGCCTTGGCCTAAGCTTAAGCTTAGCCACACATCTCCAACTAAAGATTAAAGAGACAGGAAGTAAAATGCTAGAATGTAATACAGAAACGTAAATAAACAGTTAAAGAACATTACAGAATGTAAACAAGCATGAAAATAAATTGCAGAATGTAACTAACAGAAAATGAAGAACACTGTATTGATGAAACAAAGTAAATGAACAACACTATTGGAATGAAAGAAAAACAGAACATAAACAATGCTCTCTTCCCCTTATTCTGGTTAAATGGCAGATGGGGTCCCTCCTCGTGCTGAAGTCGACGATGAATATATATATGTACATATTCTGCAAATGGCCCTGGTCAAAGAAGAAATTACATCACATGCCACCACGTTCATTTACGCGTGCTCTAACAGAAGACCACATGGTGAAGCTGCTGTGCGCCTGCTAATTTCACGAGCTGGGCTTCCTTTTTAATTTCATGGGCTGCTTGGAGCTGGGCTTTAATTTAACATTCAATTGTGGGCTTCAGTTTGATAATAGTGGGCTTCACGCTTCTGGACTTCAATTTCGCTTTCAATGTGCACATGCGTGGGCCCCAGTTTGGACTTCTTGATTTGATCTCCAAGTTAAATTGCAATTAGCCTTATTTCAAGTCCACTGGTTCACGCTACATACAAAGAATATATGTTATTGATATATTATATATTATATATATGTATGTCATGCATGAATATAGAATACATATATGTATTATATTTATATATGTTATATATTATGTTTATTTACTATCTTATTATTATTATATATATATTTTATTTATATTTTTTTATATTAATTTTTAAAACCTACATATAACCACAAATTGCATACATTTATTCAATTAAAACTAATTTTAAGATTAAACTAGGGGTATAAATATAATAAAATTTTAATATTTTTGAGCATCAATCACACCCCCCAACTTAAACATTGCTAGTACCATAGCAATCAGATTTTATACTTGCCAATTTTAATTCACAATATCAACATTAATGTTTAAATTTCAAATTTGAAACCAAAATGTATAAAACAAGAATAAGCTACTCTAACACGCAATTGACAATTCTTTGTCAGATTTTCGTCATAGGACACTCAATCATAGAAAAAGCAATCAAATAAATTAGCACACCCGCATTACAACCTCTAAGCTTTGACTTCAAACCCTCTCAGGTGTATACTCCAAGAAAAATGATCCCTCATGGCTACTCTTTGGGATGCACCGTAATAAGAGTAAATGCAAAAAAAAATTCAAATCGGTGTCAACCTAAAATGAAAAATGGACTTTAATGAAAGAAAATGGATTTTGACATAGCTTTATGATAGGAATAATGCACAAATGCACAACTTCAGATTTTAAACAAAATTTCAATTCTAAAATTCAAATCTCAAGCTTCCATGTGTCATAGGATGTAGATGGATTGCATAAGAATTGTAACGGGGCTTAGGGGTGGATGGGTAAACAAAGAAAAGGGTAAAGAATTCAAAGAAATGTGCCTCGAGAAATATTCCTATCTAAGCAGATACTCATTTTTTTTCTTTTTCTTTTTCTTTTTTTTTTCTTTTTTTTTTCTTTCTATTTTTTTTTTTTGAATTTGATGTTAACAAAAAAAAATGAATCAACACAATGAAAGCATACATCTTCTCATCAGCTTTTTATTGAATAGCTACGAGTTTTTTTTCTTCTTTTTTTTCATCATTTTTTTTCTTTTCAATTTTCAGTACTAAGATAGACTATTTCCCGTACACATTAAGTGGGGCAAATATTTACACGGTTTAGGATAAAAGGAGGGTAATAAGAAAAGAAATAATTTAATGGGCTCAATGGGGCTAATAAGGGAAAATAATAGAAAAAGAAATAGGTTAACAGGCTTAAATTTTCAACAAGAGAATTCCACTGTTACATCCTATGACACACTTTCACTCAATCATCAAATTTAGAATTTGAAACTAGTTTAATTCTTTCATTGACATTTTTGGCATTCAAAGCAAAGTAGTGTAATAAAGCTATTGAAAAACATGAAAGGCAAGGAAAATTGCAACTAGAGTAAGCGCTTATTCACTCAGAAAGAACAGTTAATAGGCTCAATTGATCACACTAGGTAACAGTCTCCACTTAAGTTGAGGAATCATGCAGTGCATTAACCAATTAATTACTATTTCAATAGATTTCATGCCCGACAGACAAATTTCCAATCAAAGAACAATCTATGCATACAGATCACTCATTCTAAATCCTATATATTCATGTGTTCAAATAAGAAATCATCACACTCATGCCTAAAATTACAAACTCAAATTAGCTAACAACATAAAAATCTAATGCGATAGAATAAGCATCAATGAAAGTATATTAATCCTCAAATAGAAAAAAATATATACGTATGCAGGATAATTGTAGGAGTAAAAAGGAGCAAAAGAATCCCATAATTTTTTTTCTCTCTTTTTTTATTTTTTTATTTTTTTAATTAATTTTTTTTATTTTTTACTATTTTTTTTATTTTTAAATTAATGTATTCAGATGCTACAGAAGCTCATTCGAATTGATTTTTCATTTTTTTCTCTTTTTTTATTTTTTTATTATTTTATTATTTTTTTTAATTTTTTTAAGGGATTCATTCGAATGTTACAATAACGTTTGAATGAATTTGTTAATTTTTTTAATTATTTTTTTAAATATTTTATTTATTTTTTAATTTTTTAAGTAATTTATTTGCTACAGGAATAACATTTGGATTGATTTTTGTAATTTTTTTATTTTTATTTTTTTATTTTTTTTATTTTAATATTATTTTTTTTAATATTTTTAATTTTAAGTGATGCATTCGAATGGTGATGGACAACATTCGAATGCATTTGTTCAAACTTTTTTTTAATTTATTTATTTATTTATTATTATTATCTTAATTTATTTATTATTATTATTATTTTTTTAAATCATTCGAATGAGTGCAAAATTCATTCGAATGAATTTCAAATAGTAATTCAATTTGTAAAGAGTTTTCACAAGCCATTCGAATGAAACAGTGATATCATTCGAATGTGTTGTTTTTTTTTTTTTTGTTTTTTTAATTATAATTAATTAATTTTTTTAAATTTTTTTTTAAGAGATGCATTCGAATTCTAGGGACAACATTCTCAACAATTATTATTTTTTTTAATTTTTGAATATATATTTTTTAGTTTTTTTTATTTAATATATATATATATTTTAGGATTATCATTCGAATGAGAACAAAATTCATTTGAATGAATTTTAAATAGTAATTCAATTTGTGAAGGATTTGTATAGGTCATTCGAATGCAATAGTGCTTTCATTCGAATGAATTTCATACATATTCGAATGAAAATGGAGACATTCGAATGCTTTTTCTTTTTTTATACATTTCCTTCTTGGTTTCCTTGAGTCATTCGAATGTAGCGGCAACTCATTCGAATGTCAGCCAAATTTTTTTTTTTTACATAACACAAACAGAAAAACACATAAACAAATAAAATTAAACACTCAAATTGAGACACTAAAACACAACGAAAATATTTTTTTTTCTTTTTATTTATTATTATATAACACAAACAAAAACCAAATAAAAACAGAAACACACAAATAAAAACTTGCATTCGAATGTTTTTATATAACACAAACAGAAAGTCACACAAACAAAATTAAATAGAAACTATTTTTTTTAATTATTATTATACATTTTTATTTAAAAAATAACACGACCACACAATTAAACAAAATCAAAATAGAGTCAAGCATGCTCATGGGTAAACATGAAATAGGGTCGCATTTTTTTTTTTAATATTGGAACTGTTGAAGCCTAATTAACAAAGACTCATAATATTAAGCAAAATAAACAAATCAAACACCAGTAAATAGAAAAAATATATATATATTTTATTTTATTTTAAATTTTTAAATTTTTTTATTTTTTTAATTCTGATAACAAAAACAAATCAAACAAACAAAGTCACATTCGGATGCTTGAGATGAATTCGAATGAAAGTCAGGTTAGTCGAATGACCTTGAGGGTATTCGAATGCCGACTGCAGCTTTTGAAAGAAATGACAAATTCATTCGAATGAATTCAAATGAATTTTACCTTCATTCGAATGAATTTTAAACAGTAATCTCATTTGTGAAGGAATTTGGCCGGTCATTCGAATGCAACAGTAATTTCATTCGAATGAATTTCATGAACATTCGAATTTCTTTGAGAGTATTCAAATGGTTTTGGCAATATGCGCACTGAGAACTATGGGTCATTCGAATGTGCCTGAGATCATTCGAATGTTGCAAAGGTCTTTAGAATATGTTATTCAAACATCAAAATCTTTTTTTTGTTTTTTTCAAAAACAAATCAAACAAACAACCACAATTAAGCATGAATCAATTGTACCTCACCCCCCAACTTGAACTATGTATTGTCCTTAAACATAATAACACGTAAAAAATTAGAAATACCTGGATGGTGAAATACCCTTAGACACAGTAAGAACTTGAGATTTAGGAGTACTTGGTGTCTTCAATGCAGAAAAGATCCATATGCTCATTGTGGATTTCAAAATCTAAACTAAAAAAAAAGAGGGCATAAACTGGTGAACCTTAAAGAGAAATGCCAAACTTACAAAAGAACTCTTAAAAAAAAAAAAAAAAAAAGACACATTCAAAATCAAAAACAACTACATGAAGGCAGAACTAATAGCCTTTTATTCTTTCTTTTTTTTTTCTATTGCTTTTTCCTCTTCTTCCAGTTAAAGATCAAATAAGTGGTTGCACTTCGAATCACATCAATGATTACATGCTTTAAACCACTTAGAACATTATTTTCAAAATGATGCAACTGGATTTTTCTTATAAAAGCACGACCATCTTTTGAAAATGTTTCATTCAAAGGTGTTGGATCTATTACATCAGAATGTGGCATATCAATTTGCACAAACACCTCACACATGTTTGGTTTAATTTGATCCCCTACATAGACCAACCTAAAGGACAAAAAGTTAGGCTCAAATGTGGATAGACCTATGTCATCTTGACATTTCAACTTCTGGATCTTATCCTCATCCTCCTCCCAGACTTCTTCTTCTAAAATGGTATGACTGGACGAAAGTTCCTCCCAAACACATTGACCTATAGAATCTTGATTAGGTTGGGTTGGAAACTCACCCGGATCACTCATGCTCAAGGACTGTGTTAACAAGGTCAATTGTTCTAAAATGTCACTTGTGGCCCTAATGGTTTGTTCTTGAAGTTTGGCCATTTGATCAAAAAAATTTTGACCTTCCATGAACTCCTGAAGGGTATCATCTAAAGATTTCTCATATGGAGACTAATAAACATCATATGCAAACCCTTGCTCTAATTCAAATTGGTGAGGTGATAGAGGAAAAGGTTCATGAGATTGGAACACAGAGTCATTGTTCCATGGATGATTCAAATGGTTAAAAGAAAACCTCTCCTCACTGTGGTGTGTTTGAAAATCAGATGGCTGCCTATTCAAAAATTTCTTGAGAACAGGTATGGTAGGACAATCATCTGTTTGATGATTTGAAGACTCGCACACCGAGCATCTAACCTCACTTAAATTTTGAAAATTTTGAAACTCTAACCACTCCACCTTCCGAGTTAAATAATCCAATGTCGCACTAGGGTCGTCATAAAAATCATAGGGAACAACAGGAAGTGTGGTATAGGATGAAGTTGGTTGCCTAGGAAGGTTTGAGTAATCCTCAAAGGATTTGGAAACAGTTTGCTCAATGGGATCATGATAACCAAAAGAATTTCCAAACACAGACATGTAATCAAAATACTGAGACATGATGGAATCTGAACATGAAAATGTAGATAAGAATTCTAACAATGAATCTTACCTAACCTATGTCTCATGTATTAATAACACAACAACAGAATTAACAAAAACTAAATTACTGTATTTTTTTTTTGCAGCACTAATTCCATCACCGATCTCCCCGGCAACGGCGCCAAAATTGGCTGCGCTTAACCTTGTGCATTTATTTCAAACAAACATGTACAAAATAAACAAAGAAAAAAAACAAGCATGCAGGCATAAGGCATTTATACTCGTCAGTGTACGAGTGTGCGCTGTAGTACAATTTAATTTTCTGGGTAAGTCTAGGTCGATTCACTGGGAGATCAAAACAGAAATGAAATGCGACGAAAGATTTTTATGCGCTGGACGGGTTTGTCAGACCAATTCAGCTAAACGACTTGTTTTTCAAGATTAAAAATAAGATGATGTTTGTGTATGGAAGGTAATCTTGGGACAATGCAATTTATGTGCCAGCCCACTGATTTACCAAAGAGATATCAAAATACTTAACATTAACTGATTTAAATTGAGGTTATGCAGTTAACTGTATTCCAAGATGATAATAGTTCTAAGTTAAGCACTCTCCATACATGGCATGAGAGAGTCTGGATTAAGTAACTATCATAAATTGAAATACAGATTAACACACATTTGAGATCCGATAAGTAACCACAACTCAAGGTCATGGTAGTTCTAGGTTAAGCACTCTCCATACATGGCATGAGAGAGTCTAAATTAAGAAACCACCATAAATTGGATCGCAGATTAATCATTCCAGCTTGAGTATGAAACCATTTCCAGTTTAAGTAACCTCCATACATGGCATGGAGATTCTAAGTTAGGCTTATGTTTCAACTCAAACCCAAAGATTCAATACACACACATTTCTCAATTTAAATAAGCATTCTGTTAATTCAATCGGAGTTCGGCTCTCTTGGGCAAGCAGTGGCACTGGACACAGTCCTTGCCTTGGCCCAAGCTTAAGCTTAGCCACACATCTCCAACTAAAGATTAAAGAGACAGGAAGTAAAATGCTAGAATGTAATACAGAAACGTAAATAAACAGTTAAAGAACATTACAGAATGTAAACAAGCATGAAAATAAATTGCAGAATGTAACTAACCGAAAATGAAGAACACTGTATTGATGAAACAAAGTAAATGAACAACACTATTGGAATGAAAGAAAAACATAACATAAACAATGCTTTCTTCCCCTTATTCTGGTTAAATGGCAGATGGGGTCCCTCCTCGTGCTGAAGTCGACGATGAATATATATATACATATTCTGCAAATGGCCCTGGTCAAAGAAGAAATTACATCGCATGCCACCACGTTCATTTACGCGTGCTCTGACAGAAGATCACATGGTGAAGCTGCTGTGCGCCTGCTGATTTCACGAGCTGGGCTTCCTTTTTAATTTCATGGGCTGCTTGGAGCTGGGCTTTAATTTAACATTCAATTGTGGGCTTCATTTTGATAATAGTGGGCTTCACGCTTCTGGACTTCAATTTCGCTTTCAATGTGCACATGTGTGGGCCCCAGTTTGGACTTCTTGATTTGATCTCCAAGTTAAATTGCAATTAGCCTTATTTCAAGTCCACTGGTTCACGCTACATACAAAGAATATATGTTATTGATATATTATATATTATATATATGTATGTCACGCATGAATATAGAATACATATATGTATTATATTTATATATGTTATATATTATGTTTATTTACTATCTTATTATTATTATATATATATTTTATTTATATATTTTTATATTAATTTTTAAAACCTACATATAACCACAAATTGCATACATTTATTCAATTAAAACTAATTTTAAGATTAAACTAGGGGTATAAATATAATAAAATTTTAACATTTTTGAGCATCAATCATGTCCTATGGCCATAAGTCTCATGAACACAATAGAACATGCCAAATGCAACATATACATTTATGAACCATACTTACAACACATTGCAAGGCCACCCTTCCATGGGGCCACCCTCCCATGGGGCCATCCCTTACCTCATTCTTGAAATCTTTAAATCTTCATCTCAAGGAAGCTCCCATCCTCACCTTCTCCCATCTAAGATGACATTCCAACAAGCAACTTATTTTGTAAACAAGCATCCTAAAAATAAGAGAAGAAGAATGAAACTTACCTTGATTTCTTCTTCTTTTCTTCCCCATTTCTTTCATCTTCTGTCTTTCTTTCTATTGGAAGACTTCAACCTTACTCTTTTGAAATGTGAAAAAATTGAGCATAAAGCTCTCTTTCCCTTATATTTTAAATACAAGACTTCATCTCAACCCTCCATTCTCTTCTTTTTTGGAGTGGAAATCCTAGCCATACAAATAAAACACAATCCATGTGCTCTTGAGAATCTCATTCTCAACCATTAATGTAATACCCAAGAATGATTTGAGGATATAAACAGTATTTAGTGAAGGGCATAAATGGACTTTGTGGAAAAATAAGACTATAGGGTACACTAACGCAACTTTGGACGATCGAATTAGTCAGATGGAGTACCTTGGACCCTAGATAGCCAAGAAAAATGGTATAGTATCGACAAGTAATACGAGTTATGATTTTAGGCATCAAAAGAAGTTGGATCGGGAACGGCTCCCGGTACAGCTAAAAAGGCAATTGTGATTTAGGCTGAAATACCGAATTATCGTACGGGGCATCCGGGAAGTCAATGGAACCCCGAGGAAGTTCATATTTGGCATATAGAGTAACCCTTCAGTAGTTTTTGGAAGAAACAAAAGGGTTTGTAGCCAAAATGAAGATTCAGGCCTAAGTGCAGTTTTTTGAAATTGATAGAGGAGATCGAAACGATATTTTTTCAGAATTTTAAAGAGAATGTTTTAGGATATTTCAAAGGGTTATAAAGGTCTTTAAAGAGAAGTTCAGTTTTTGATTCAGGGGCAAAATAGTAATTTTTGAGGTTGGGGTAAAAGTGTAATTTACCTAAAAATTAAGGGCATTAGCGTAATTAGTCCATTTTTTTAGGGACTAAAATGCAATTAAAAATTAGTCCGGGGACCATGTTGAAAAGGGTTAAAGTGCAATTACCCAAAAGTTCGGGTCAAAGTGTAATTATTGAAACCTTTTTACTAGGGGCATTTGAAAAATTCAGGAAAAGCCTCATAAATGACTTTAGTGATAAAGATGAAGTTTCATGATGATATTAAAGATAAGATGAAGCCTTATGATGACGTTAGAGATAAGATGAAGGCTCATGATGACTTTAAGGATAAGATTTGATTGGATAAGATAAGATTTGGATAAGATTTAATTGGATAAGATTTTGTTGGATATGATTTGAATAAGATTTGATTTGGATAACAAAGATTATATAAAATCTCAGAAGATTTAGAATGATTGCAGAATATCTTAGAAGATTTGGTAATGATTATATAATATCTTTGAAGATTTACAATGATTGCAAAAGATATTAGAAGATTTTGGAATGATTGCAAAAGATATTAGAAGATTTGAAATGATTATAGAAAATCTTAGAAGATTTACAATGATTACAGAAGATCTTTAGAAGATTTGGAATGATTGTAAAAGATTTTGAAATATTTGAAATGATTGCAGAATATATGTTTCTTGGTGGCTAAGTTTCCAAAACCTATAAATAGGGGTTCATAACCAAAGGTTTCTCATTCAAAATTATGAGAAGTTCGTGCCAGATAAGAGAGCTTCGGGTTTAGTAGATAGAGGGCTTTTTAAGCATATGCGAAGCATCACACGCGTAGAGCACTTGGATAGCGCGTGAGGGCGTGTAAAGAGGTGGTTTGGTCAAAAAACTTGAGGAGTTGCACAAAAGTTGAGGTTCAGCACAAGATTTGAGGCATTTGAGTTTCGTTCAAGGTGAGTGGTCTGATCCTATCTTTACCTTATCTTGAAAATATGTTGGAAGGTGTGTAGTGGGTTCAGGTGGGCGGTGTTACCCTCCCGAACTTAGGTTACATGCAATTGGGACCAGTTCTAGTGAGCGATTTTACCCTCCGAAACTTGGGTTGTTCTGCAAAGGCGTTTTACTTATGTATTTGTGGCATCATTTGCATATTGAACATGTGATATATTGCATCAACTATTTTTACCTATAAAAAGAGTCGGTGCATGGTGTGTGATTTTCATATCATCGGGGTATTGATCTTCGTGTTAGTGTTGTGTTTGTATGGGACGGGATGGGGTCTACTTGAGATTGGGATAATGTTAATCCAGGTGAATGGGTGTCACACTGGGGCACTCGAGGGAATAATGTTAAACTAGGTGAACGGGTGTCACGACGGTGCACTTGAGGGATTAATGTTAAACCAGGTGAATGGGTGTCACAGTGGGGCATTCGAGGGATTAAGTATGTCGCGGCAAGCTCAACCCCAATGGTGTGTGGAATGGTGTTTTCCACGGGAGGTTGAGTATGCCAGGGTGATTTCTCAAGCTAGAAGTGTCTTGCATATTGTTGTCTTCGTATGCGATGCTCGTGTGTCTTTCATGCATTGTATAAACTATTTCATGCCATCACTTAGATGTTTTATCATCTAACCTGGGCTATGCCCCTGGAACGTTTAATGTTCTAGACAGGGACTGCTGCGAGGGCAAGGACGTGGCCAGTTGAGGGCCAATGGTGCTTAGTTTGATAGTCGTTGTAACATTTGGAGGCTTTAATACGTATCTCAGGTTGTAAATGAACAGTTGTATATTAGTAATGTTATCATTTGATCTGTATGGCGTATTTTGCTAAGGAAATGCAATGTAAGAACTACGGTGTTTTGATATTAATGTATCCGCTGCGTCGTATTATGTCCCGTTTAGTTTAAGATTATTGATCTTGGTAGTTAAACGGGCAAGGCTGGGGTTCTCGGGGTTTGTATCTGCATGAAAAGATTGTTCTGACACACCGCGCGTGTTGAGCTTGAAAAAAAAAAAAAAAAAGAAATCCCGGGCATACCCTTATAGTGACATGCCTGGCGAGACGGGGTGTTACAATTAATTTTTGGAAGACTTAATCTCCACCTTTAAGAGAAAACACTCTTTTAATATGTTGGCAATCCATGCCATCCTCTAAGATCCACTTTTAGCAATTGGATCAATTTCTCTTTCAAGACTCAAGCACAACCATTGGATCACTTGGAAATTTCCTTTTATTTCCAATTAATTTTATTTTGA
This sequence comes from Diospyros lotus, assembly GCF_014633365.1. Lineage (NCBI taxonomy): Eukaryota > Viridiplantae > Streptophyta > Magnoliopsida > Ericales > Ebenaceae > Diospyros > Diospyros lotus. The sequence goes on from NC_068342.1 coordinate 23,877,060, forward strand.
CTATTTTCAACCCATCACCATGAGAGACATAAATCCTTCTTATGCTTTTAAATAAATCTCATATTTTCCAAAGCATTTATGGGTGACTAATTTTCCATTTCATTTGGATTTATTTAATTCACTATAATCATGCTCAACATTAAATGCTTAAAAGACTAATTAATATTTCTTTTGTATTTAATTCAATCTCTCATTTATACTTGAACAAGGATTTGCCAAGTGTCATCCCTAGACACTAACCTTGCCTTCCAAGTTCTAATCTCATCTCTCCATGTGGTATTACCACATTAATTAACCATTTTAGGGAAATTAATTATTTTCTCAAATAATTGCATATTCTCCATTTTCCCTATTTTCCATAATTAAATTCCTCTATGGAATTAATTCCAAAATTTTCAAAATACCCTTTGTGAATTTATTAATCCCATAATCTCCACATAATTACCAAATTGGGATTTAATTCACTTACACACCTAACTCCACATAGGAATTATTTCCAATTCACCAAAATACCCTTTTATTCGACTTCACTATCCAAATTATCAAAATGCCCCTCTCATAGGGCACCAATATTCTCAAGGATCTAACACAATCTCAAGGGCATTTTTTGAAGTTTTCTTACTTCCTTTCTCATTCTCATAACACTAGGATTACTGGGTGTTACAATACTAGATAAGGAAAAAAAATAGCAAGGCAGGGGAGAAGCATCCAGGAGAGATAATTAGATGAGGCCACCTCGTCTGAGAAATGACGCCCTAAATGGGAGGAAAACCAACCGCCTTGGCAGAATACATGGGGAGAGAAACAACTGAAGAAGAGAAGAGACTGGACCAAGTGCATGGGAAAAAGACAATGAGCCTATTATGGAAAGAATACACGTAACGTAATCTCAGGAGGAGAAACCATGGCAAGCGATTCCTCTTCTGCCAGAAAGGTATATGCCAGCCAGGCCCTACATGTGGACTCGGTGGCAAAGGTTCAAGAAGATAAGGACTCCATTATCTTCACGTCGGAAGACTAGGGGGATGTACTACTCCCTCACGATGATCTTTTGGTTATCTCCCCCGTTATTGCAAAACACCCCATTGAAAGAATACTAGTGGGTAGCGGAAACTCTATTAATCTATTATATTGGAATTACTTCGAGAAGATGCACATCGCCCACAACTGGTTGAAAACAGTCACTTCCCCTCTATATAACTTCACGGGAGAAGCGGTGCTACTAGTTGGATCAGTTCAGTTGCCCATCACACTTGGGGACTATCCCCAAGTGATCACCCGGTAGGTTAACTTTTTGTGGTCAAGACTTTCTTTCCTGCCTACAACGTGATCCTGGGACGTTCTCTCATTAATGTTATGGGGGCCGCCATTTTCCTGGGGTATTTATTGATGAAGTTCCCCACGCCACAGGGAGTAGGCCAAGTAAGGGGTAATAAAAAATAGGCTTGGGTATGCTATGTGAGCTCTACGAAAGGCGCCAAAGGGAAGGAAAAAATGATGACTGAGGAGACCTTACTGATCAGTGAGAAAACTCTGAAAGCTAACAAGCCTCAACCTGTTGAATCACTTGAAGCCATACCTTTGAACCCTAACGATGGCGACAGGCAAGTGTGCACGAGGAGCCAGTTAGAAAGTCCAGAAAAAGATGAGGTCATCAGATGTTTGCAATCTTATGAGGATGTATTCGCTTGGACACTCGCCGACATGCCTAGAATTAACCCAAAAATCATATCCCACCAGCTGAATGTCCACCCGGAGGCCCGACCAGTCAAACAAAAAAAAAGACATTCGCCCTAGAGAGATTAAGGCATCGAGAAGAAGAAGGAGATAAACTCATTGAGGCAAGATTCATCAGGAAAGTCCAATATACTGAATGGATAGAGAATGTTGTGATGGTACCTAAGGTCAATGGGAAAGGGCGAGTATGCATCGATTTTACTAACTTGAACAAGGCTTACCCAAAAGACTCATACCCACTCCCTCAAATAGACAGGCTGGTGGATGACACCTCCGAATATGCTGTGTTAAGTTTCTTGTATGCCTTCTTGGGTTACGATGAGATCATCATGTATCCACCCGACATTGAAAAAATAGCCTTCATTACAGAAAAGGGGACGTATTGCTATAAGGTAATGCCCTTTAGCTTAAAAAATGCAGGAGCCACCTATTAGAGGATGGTCAATAAGGTATTCAAAGACCTGTTGGGAGAGGTAATGGAAGCTTATGTGGATGATATGATAGTAAAAAGCAAGTAGGGAGAGTCGCACGCCAGACAGCTTGGGAAAGTTTTTGTTGTGTTTAGGAAGAATAAAATGCGTTTGAATCTGGAGAAGTGCGCGTTCGGGGTGAAGTCAAGAAAATTCCTGGGATACATGATTACTCACAGAGGGATAGAGGCTAACCCTGAAAAGGTGCAAGTGGTAATTGACATGCAGTCCCCCTCCTCAATAAAGGAGGTTCAGAGGTTAACCGGTCGTCTAACGACATTGGGCAGATTTCTCTCAAAATATGTTGAACGCATCCTTCTTTTCTGCAAGGCCTTACAGGGGGGCAAAGGTTTCCAATGGACTCCTGAGTGCGAGAAGGCCTTCCAAGAATTAAAAGAGTACCTCAAGGAAATTCCCCTATTGACCCGACCAGAAACTGGGGAAAAGTTATACTTATATTTAGGAGTCAGTCATCAAGTCGTAAGCACAATTCATGTCAGCTAAGTAGGTTAGATTGATAGCCCAGTCTATTATGTGAGCAGAGTACTGCAGGGACCAGAGCTGCGGTACCCCTACATTGAAAAAATAGCTTTGGCACTGGTGACAACAGCGAGGAAGTTAAGACCCTACTTTCAAACTCAAGCTGTGGCAGTGTTAACTGACCAGCCGTTGAGACAGATTCTACAGAAGCCTAAATGTTTAGGAAGGCTAACCAAGTGGGCAATGGAACTCAGTGAGTATGATATCAGCTTCGAGCCTCGAAGAGTAATAAAGGGGTAGGAGTTGGCATATTTTATAATGGAATGCACTCACTCGCCAACAACAGACGAAGCTCGCGGGAAAGAATGGATGCTATTTATGGACGAGGCATCCAATGCCAAAGGGAGTGGGGTGGGGGTGGTACTAATTTCTCCTGAGAAGGAAGTGTTGGAATACTCCCTACGCTTCACCTTCCCCAATTCAAACAACGTAGCAGAATACGAGGCTTTATTGGCTAGGATAAAATTGGCAAAAAAATTAGAGGTGAAAAGCCTGATAGCCCACAGTGACTCCCAATTGGTGGTGGAACAATCTCAAGGAACTTTCGAAGTACGGGAGCCGATCTTGGCCCGTTATCTACAAAAGGTAAAGGAACTGGCCCACAGGTTTGAGCACTTTGAACTTATCCAGATCAACAGGTCCGTCAACCAACATGCTGATGTGTTGTCCAAATTGGCCCCCGCAAGGGACACCCCGGGCCAGTTAATTCACATGGAGATCTTGCAATGACCAAGCGTAAAGGAAAATGAAGGGGATGTGCATTGCATAACCATGGTTGACGATTGGAGAACGCCTATGCTTAAGTACTTGCTTCATCAAAAGCTTCCAACAGTGCTTTTAGAAGCTAAAAGGCTAAAGACTAGTGCGGCCCGTTTTACTATTATCGGCCAAGAGCTATACAAGAGGGGGTATTCCACGCCATTGCCCAAATGTATGGGGTCTCTAGAGGCAGAACAAGCCCTAGAAGAGGTGCATGAAGGGGACTATAGAGAACACCACAGAAGAAGAGTATTGGCTGAAAAAATCCTACGGGCTGGTTTCTTTTGGCCCACTCTGAGGCAAGACACAACCCAAAAAGTGCGAACATGCGATCGATGCCAGAAGCACGCCCCTTTGACAGCATGACCCCTTTCATCCATCAAACCGATATTCCATCCATCACCGTTTTTGCAGTGGGGGTTAGACATTTTGGGACCGTTTCCAATGGCATCAGCACAAAGAAAATTCTTATTGGTGGCCACTGATTACTTCACAAAGTGGGTCGAGGCCGAACCTCTAGCAACCATAATCGAGAAGAAGGTGGAAGGAATGGTGTGGAAAGATATAATTTGTCACTTTAGCATTCCCCGCATTCTCAACACAGACCATGGAACATAGTTCGATTCAGAGCTTTTTGTCAAAGATGGGGAATAAGTTTAAGGATGGCATCAGTAGCATACCCCCAAGCTAATGGGCGAGCAGAGGAAAGCAATAAAACCATCCTGCATGGGTTGAAGACCCAATTAGAAAAATCCAAAGGCAGATGGGCCGATGAAATTCCTAGCATCTTATGGGCCTATCGTACCACCAGTCGTGTATTTACTGGAGAAATGCCTTTCAGTCTGGTGTATGGGACATATGCTCTTATTCCGATGGAAATAGACCTCATCAAGCCCCGAGTTATAGCTTTCAACAAAGAAGAGAATTCAAATTGTTTGAGAGAGAGCCTAGACCTGTTGGATGAACTAAGGGAAGAGGCAGCTATACGACTAGCAGTGTATCAGAGAAGGATTGCTGGCTATTACAATGCGAAGGTCCGCCCTCGAACGTTTTAGGAGGGAAATTTGGTGCTCAGGAAGACAACAATTACTAATGCTCTCAAGGAAGAAGGGAAGCTCAGACCGAATTGGGAAGGGCCCTATAGGATACTAAAGATGCTGGGGCCTAACACTTGTGTATTGGAAACATTGCGAAGAGAGGCGATAGGCAAGACTTGGAATACCATGCACCTTAAGAGGTACTTTCCCGCTCCATCAATCGAGGCAGGGTAGGAAAGATCTGAAGCACAGAACATGGAGATGAATTCATTGTAAGAGGCGCTACCCAGCTCCCCTGGGAGCCGTAATTCCCTTTAATTTTCCCATGTAATAATTCCCTATGAATAAAAGAATGTGACCCCTGTATTCCCGTGGAGTAGGAAAAACAATAAGCCAAACCACGTAAAATCCCTTGTGTCTCGAGAATTTGTATGTATGATAAAATGTGATGTAGGTACAGTCGCTTAAGAAGGGCCCCCGAAGAAGTCGAGGTCGCCCGGTGGTGAAAGGGTGTATGTGACCACGGGTCGAGCTGGGATTGTTGGATGCTTCAATGCCTATGCTCGCAGACTCACCCTGATCCCTCGATTGAGTCAGGTGCTATGCCTTCAAGTTAGACCTGACTCCTCGATTGATCTGGTGCCTAGGTCTCCCGGTAAATTCGAACGCCTGAAAAGAATCCTGAACCGGATCCGTGGCCAAACCCAGGTCCCCTGAGGCAGACCAGACCTCAAAAAGTGGTGGGCAAGAAGGTGAAAGACATGATTCTACCATCGAGGGTTCTAGTCACCTCACTTTAATCTAGCACATATGGCCATTGACTAACTTAGGGTAATCGGATTCTCTAACGCCTATGCCCATAAACTCACCTAGATCCCTCGATCGAGTCCGATGCTATGCCCATGTGCTAGACCTGACTCCTTGTTTGATCTAGCGCCTAGGTTAACCAGCTAACTCTGACGCCCTAGGTGAATCCTGCGTTTGATCTTTGGCTCGACCTAGATTTCCTGGGGCAAACAAACCTAAAGAAGGAATGATAGACACCATTGAAGGAGTGTCCCCTCTTAAGAACCGCATGAGTCTCGAGGTTATGCCAACAATGCGAGACTTATCCTGAGCTTCCCATGGCCGGAGAGCGTAAAACAGGAAACGCATACATACACAAATGAAAAGATTAAATCGCTGAGATTACTAAATAAAACTTCGGGCACAAATGTAAACTACATAGCTAATGAGAAAATGGAAAAGACAGAATAAGATTGCGCAACCACGAAAATGAGGCAACTACATGAAGCACGTCGGAACGACTACAGAAGCATCATTCATCCAAAACTGACAACTAAGGAAATATATTAGAAATCCCAAAGAAAGCGCTTCAAAATGAAACTATTGAAACGATCATTGCTTACAGCCTAGCTGAAAGACAATATAAACCATGAAGTCTACACTAATCTTCAGCTGGGGGACGATTCGCATGACCCGAACTTTCTCTCGGGAGCATACTCTAAGAGGCGTCACCAGCAAGGTTAAAATCTTGGCCCCTTTCGATCATCTGAGCGGTGCCAGTCAGGTCAGTACCCACTTCACCCTCCTTAAGGTCGAGAGCATAAGGGCTCCATGGACCTTCCAAGTTACTGAGGTCATCCTCCAGGGCCTGCCTTATGCATTCCACGGGCCCAGGATTGTTTGGTTTGTACTTTCTCGAGTCGGGAGGAGTCCCGGCAAACATAGCGTTATCAAAAGTTACCTCTAAGAAAGAATCCCCTGGATGCCTTGATTCCATGAAGTTGTGACAAAGGTAGAAGCCAAACTTCGAGAAGCAGCTGCCATAACTATCCTTGCGAAGAAAATAATCCCTTGAAAGGTGGTATTATTTCACGACGTCTCTCATTGCCTCTTCAATCTCTCGCCGCCTACTTTCTTGTATTTGATCCATCTCTCACCACCAATTCTCTTGCATTCTATCCATCTCTAGCTGAGCATGGGTAGTCGTTTGAAGCGACGCGGCTTCCCTTTCCTAGGCTTAGGCCAAATCACCTTTTAAGCGTGACACCTCCCCCTGGGCCTTCGCTAGCAAGGATACATTTTCAGCACAGACCCGGTTCTGAGCCTCCAGCTCCTCCTCTGCCACCTGGCGGCTAAGGGAAAGATCTTGAAACTGAGCTTGAAGGCTGGTCTTGTCTGATTCCAGATGTCAGATCGTCATGTTTAAGACATGCTCGTCCTCTTTTCATCATGAGTACTTCTATGTCCAGTCATAAATTTGTGCCTCTTGACGGGCCAACCACTCGTGATTCATAGCATTAGTCACCACGGTGCCCTGAGCACCTTGTGGGGGGAGAACACGAGAAGGTTTTAATAAAAAATAGCAATATATAATAGTAATATGATGAATGAAATGCATGAAGGAAGTAACTGAGAAAACTGTTGAGAAAAGGAAAGTGGTTAGAAAGCCAAAAAAACCTACGATCATAAGGTGGCATTCAAATTCGTCCATGTCTGCAAGAGAGTTTAAAAAATAATGACCTTTGTCACGTGGGAGTATAGAGGAGTAAAGGATACGGGTGCTGACCCTGGGCATGTCAATCGTGTCTGTGTTCAAAACCCCGGGTTGCATGTCAAAAAGCTCCCCCAGAACCCAATAGTTATTATCCAATTGTATGGCCCCCTGGTGAGGAGCAAGTAAAGTAGGAAAAATCGGGGCCAAACCTCTGGCAAAAGACCCCTCCTCCATATGTAAAGTGCGGCTTTCGCCGCATTGGGGATTGATCATAGCGCGATGATATAATCCCTGGCTGCCAGCCTGAACTGCATTAACAGCGGCCTGGTCATAGCGGGAGGTAGCCTCACCCCCCGAGGTGTTGGAAATGTATGCCCTAAAGACACGTTTTGTTTAATTTATGGTAATGATGTTTCTTTTATTCAGTTCATGGCACATATATTATTTGCATTTAATTGTTGGAAAAATGTCCATGCTATTAAGTAAGTGATTCATGTGATGGGTCGTTCTTCACAGTTAGGCATGAATCATGGGTACTTAATAAGCAAGAAAAATATTACTCTTGATCTTTTGATAGAACTGGGCATTCTATCATGATAAGATCATTGTGCAATAGATCCTAATGGAGGATGGCTTGCCTTAGCCAGTAAACAGTCCGTTTACTCTAATTGTACAAGCGCATTTGGAATGCGTAGAGTGGACTTGTGACAGAAGCTAATGACAAAGTACTAATTATCATGGAGCTAGTCTATCACTGCTACTACGTGGACGAGTACTCTAATACTTGAGTATTAGTTGGTGGTCTAGTGAACCTAGAGCTATATTCTTAGATTCATTGTAGGTAAGGTCTATCAAAGATCAATATCCTTTTGAGTTGGGAGTATGGTTTCTAATTACCTAAGATAGACTAATACAAGATAGTTTCTGTGATTCACCCCCTTGTGATTGTCCAAGAATAATCAAATAATCCAGGGCCCTGGGAACGTGACTTAAAAGTGTGTGCTTCTGGGTAGCTCCCAGTGATAAGCAAGTACATTCGAGTAGTCACGGATTATTGGACTAGTGATCTAAGGATGGTAGAAATCATTTAGAGAGGTGTGAGTACATTATTCCTTTCTAAATGATGGGTGTTACGCAGAGGGGTATTTTCGTCATTACACTAGTAGGTCAAAGACATGGCATATGCAAAATTATTTGTGGGGTCAGTGTTACCATATGGTGATAGTTGGAACACTTAGAATGACAAAATATAGCTACTAGGTAGCAGGGATATTTTGGTCATTTTAGTAGCCGCGAATAATTTATCTTTTGGTCCCCGGGGTAGCTCGATGTAACTCATGTATTTTTTAATACATTTGTCTTGTTGGGTGAATTACATTGAGAGAGAATTATTTTATTCAGGATGGTCCATAATTAATTGGGCTAGAATAAAATAATAGTTCATTAGTTTAATTAATTAATTGGGCTAACCCAATTAGAAAATTAATTAAATGGACTTGGCCCATTAGGGTTTGGCCCACTAGGTTTTTAACCCTAGGGTTATCCCTATATATACCTCTCTTTGGTTGTTTTTCATCCAAGGTCGTTTTTGCTCTTCTTCACCGAAAGAGAGGCCACGAGTTCGAGTCATATTCCGAAAGATCGAAAGAGTGCTTTTGAGTTCTAATGCGAAGGAGCCGAAGGATAGCAGGACAGCCGTCGTCTCCACCACGCAAAGAAGCTCCCGCGCATCCTGCTCCCATCGCTCCATTCCGTCCGGTAATCCGCCGAAAAAGTAAGTCTCCTAGATTCTAATCAATACGAGGAACGTTTTTTTGATTAAAACGCTTCCGTTGCATGCTTTTGTATCCTCGTTCATGATCCTTCACGTGACTTAAGAGTGTGTGCTTCTGGGTAGCTCCCAGTGATAAGCAAGTACATTCGAGTAGTCACGGATTATTTGACTAGTGATCTAAGGATGGTAGAAATCATTTAGAGAGGTGTTAGTACATTATTCCTTTCTACATGATGGGTGTTAAGCAGAGGGGTATTTTCGTCATTACACTAGTAGGTCAAAGACATGGCATATGAAAAATTATTCGTGGGGTCAGTGTTACCATATGGTGATAGTTGGAACACTTAGAATGACAAAATATAGCTACTAGGTAGCAGGGATATTTTGGTCATTTTAGTAGCCATGAATAATTTGTCTTTTGGTCCCCGGGGTAGCTCGATATAACTCATGTATTATTTAATACATTTGGCTTGTTAGGTGAATTACATTAAGAGAGAATTATTTTATTCAGAATGGTCCATAATTAATTGGGCTAGAATAAAATAATAGTTCATTAGTTTTTAATTAATTAATTGGGCTAACCCAATTAGAAAATTAATTACATGGACTTGGCCCATTAGGGTTTGGCCCACTAGGGTTTTAACCCTAGGGTTCTCCCTATATATTCTCTCCTTGGTTGTTTTTCATCCAAGTCGTTTTTACTCTTCTTCACCGAAAGAGAGGCCACGAGTTTTGAGTCATACCTTGGAAGATCGAAAGAGAGCCTTCAAGTTCTGATGCGAAGGAGCCGAAGGATTGCAGGACAGCCACCGTCTCCACCACGAGAAGAAGCTCTCGCCCATCCTCCGCCTGTCGCTTCATTCCATCCGGTAATCCGTAGGAAAAGTAAGTTTCCTAGATTCTAATCAATACGAGGAAAAGTTTTTTTTTAAAATCGCTTCCGTTGTACACTATGTTTCCTCGGGATGATCCTTCACGAGGTGCCATGGAAACTCGAACCCCCTCCATGCCAGGCTGGCTCGTGTCATGTGTGGTGGGGGGACCTGCTCATGGCCGTAGACACATCCATCTTGGGCAAAAAAATACAACGGGAAAGTCAAGAAGAGGCTTTACTGGGGGGTCATGGATGTCGAAGCCATCAGCCTGTTCAAACGTTATAGGGCTTGCCTTTACCTCTTGGTGACGACTCCTCTTCTTCTTCTGACACCCTCACCTCGTTTGGAATTCTAAATCATAAGATTGGGGGTCCCATATTGGGGGTCGAAAGATGGCGGTACTCCATCCGGAGTAGCTCTAGGGGTTACCCTTTGATGAGCGGATCTCATTAAATGATGCATGGTTGCAACGAGGAACACGCAATGCGGTTAGATACCAGAAAATAACTTATGCATGGAAATTCAAATAAAGCAGGGTTAATCTAAACAGGGAAGGATTGCAAGCAGCTAGGGAGGGGTCCACACCCTCAGGAGAAGATTGCTCCTATTGAGGGATATCCTCTCCTCTCGCTGTGGCCACGGGAGTTGGGTTAGTTGGAGGATCTGGATGCAGTGCCCTAGGCACCCCACGACGAGATGGCTCGCCACGCTTCGGGATCCAGCCCACCCTTATTAATCTATCCACAATTAAGAGGTCAAGGAGATGTTTGGGACCACCCCAGGTAATAACATGATGGCTATCCTCATATCATTCTCTGAGTTCGAAAATGGGCGCACTCAATCTCGATTTTACTACTCTCGTAGGATTAGAGCGCCACTCACACAGCGCGTTCCACACACCGTTGGGAGGTTTAACCAAAAACCACCGAGAGTCGAATGAAGCCTCACGAGGAGGAGAGTCATAAAAGAGACAGTCCTCTCAGGCCCATTGCAAGGTGTACATATGGTAACGTTCCTTAGCTAACCGTAAGTGAAAAAGACAGTAAAGGAAATCGACGGTAGGGTCTATGTGGTTTTCGCGACAAATAAAGAAAAAGCCAACCAACTGAGCCCAGCCATTGGGGTGTAGTTGGCCTGGAGCTAGATCGCTAGGGCGAAGAAACTTAAGGCCAAAGTTGGGAAGAGGAAGATGGAAACCTAGGCGGAAGCTAGCTTCATGGACACTCATCCACTCTTCTTCTATGTCCACTACACAATTTTCCTCGGGACAAGGAAGTCGGGTGCGATAATCCCAAGGAATGTTATAGTTTTGGCGAATAAGGGCGATGTCGTTCTCTATCATCCGGGAGCATTTTCCCTTCAGAAAGAAGTGTTCAACCCCATGGGAATCAACATCGTGATGATATATTTTTTCGCTGGCCATGCTGGCAGGAGAAAAAGAAGCAAAGAAAGAAAAAAATAAATAAAAGAGTCTAGTTCTTCCCTAACAGAGGAAATGGTGTTCCTTCGAGAGGATCTCCCTTCGGAAGGACGTTCCTTCAGAAGGAACGGTTCTACGGAGGAAAGTTATATGAGATTAAAGAGAGCACGGTTCGGAAGGAATCTAAGTGCCACACATCTTCGAAAGAAACGCTCTAACACTGTCAAGGTTTTGGGAAAAGTAACGTTACCTAGAAGGCGATCCTTTTGGAAGAGGGAAGTTTGAAAGGAAGCAAAGAGCACAACAAAAACTTTCTTTGGAAGAAAAGAGAGGAAAGGAAAAAAAGTCCCTTGAGAAGAAACAATCCGCAAGTGTAGGAAATTTCTCGAAGCAAGTGGTCATATTTATAGCCATCAAGCGGAAGCCCAAACGTTTTGATGACAAAGCATGCTCGGGAAGAATCCTTCCGATGGGGCCTCCGGAAGCATCCTTTAGATTTTTTATGCCACTATTTTAGAAAATAATCTTCATTTTGTACTTAAGAAAGAACAAAACAAAGAGTGGGGGATAATTGTTGGGCCCCAATAATCGGAAGGAAGAAAAAGGCTCAGCATTGAGTAGTAAATAGTTGCTTCGAAAGGACCCTTCGAAAACACTCAAAAACGTCCTTCGAAAGGAAGTTTTTTTTATGGGCTCTTGAAGAAAACCATCTACAAACTGACCCTTTGAAAGCATGTTTCGAAAAGATACTAGGGAAGAAATGGCACATGTCCTCGAAGCTCGAGCCCTATAAAATCTAGCTACAGTCTACAGAAAAGGGGATCCAAACATCGATATTTCATTATTACTTTCCTTCATAAACTTATCCTATTTTTCCTTCTGTAAGATTGTTTTTCCTTCCGTTACTGACTTAAACATCGGAGAGCCTTCACGGGAGGAAAATCCTGCCAGCCTTCTAACCCTTGTTTACCCTTTACAGACCCTTCGGAAGCATTACCCCCATTCCTTTGGAAGAAGGTGCCGAGACAAGGCTCTTTGAAGACTACCTTTTTCCTTCAGAAGCATCACCCTCAGATTCCTTCGGAGACATTCCTTCGGAAGACTCCTAACAGAAGAGCCCAAATCCACATAGCAATCCCACACTTGTTATCGAGCCATCGGGAATGATCTTCAGAAGGACCCCTCGGAAGTGTTTGATTGCCATTTCATCAACACTCACCTGGAGCCTTTTGTCAGTAGGCTTTTGGGAGGATCTCTTCGGAAGACCCATTTCAGAAGCACGATTTCCATTGCATCAGAGCTCGCCTAGAGCCTTTTCTAAGCAAACCTTCAAGAAAATCTCTTCAAAAGACCTGTTTCGGAAGCACTCATTCAGAAGAAACGTTTCGGGAGCACTCCTTCAGAAAACCCTTTACAGACCAAACCTTGATCAAATCTCGGGACCATCGGCATCCCCAGGCATACCATTTCTACAAATTCTAATTGTTGTATTTTGGCAACAATAGTAGGCATTTCTATACCTTTAGTTATGGATTTCCATGCATCATAATCATTAACTTTAACATAAATTTTCATTCTAGCTTTCCAATAGGTATAGTTTGTGCCATGAAACAAAGGAAGTCTATTTGTGGACTGACCTTCAGCTGTACCATTACCAATAATGGATTCTATAGAAAATATAAAAGATAAAGATCACAAGAAAGAGTAATAGACAACTAGATTAGATTATACACTTGCTCTAATACCAATTGTTGCCCAGAAAAATACCTAAGATGGGGATGAATTGGGTTTTTAAAAAATTAATTAATACTTTTAACTCTTTTAAAAACTCTTAAATTTGTGATTTTAATATGTGATGATTGCAGTAGGATTAATAACAATAAAATCACACAACCACAAGAAACAAGAAAAATTATAGAGGTTCGGCTCTAAAGAGCCTAATCTTTTCTCTTAAGACTTAGCTTGAGGTTCCACCAGGGAGAATCAACACTAGCTTTTAATTAGAGCTAGCACCAACATACAATCTCTTGCCTAAGCAAGAACCACTAGCACACTACTAGAAAATACAATCCCGTCACACAAAAAGTGAGTAAAAATAACAAACTTACAAACATAGACAATTACAAACAAGTCACCAACGGTTGAGAATTCCACCAGCCAGCCGACTTCTAACACTTCGAACCTTCTCACTCTTGTTTTAATGCTCTATCAAGTTTGTTCTACCTTGAGCCTCCATACTTACCCTATATATATACATCTTCCAAACACATTAGCCATTAAAGAAAAGGTTAATATGAAATTTAAAATTTAAAAAATGTTTGGACTTTCTCAAACAATAAGAAAACATGTCTCATCTTTAATTCAAAATAAATTTACTTTTTGCATGAGAAATCAAGATTTGAATATTCAAATATAAGCTTTTGAGACATAAATGATTAAAACAAAAAAACATGCCTAAAATCAATTCTCTTTTAATTCAAAATAAATTTATTTTTTGCATGAGTAAGAGAAAACATGTTTAAAACCAATTCTCTTTAATTCAAAATAAATTTACTTTTTGTATGAGAAAGAGAAAACATATTAAAAAGCAATTCTCCTTTAATTCAAAATAAATATACTTTTTGCATAAATAAGAAATGCATTTATCAGGAGATGAAAATTCAAACATAAACTTTTGAGACATAAATGATCAAAATAAAGAAACATGTCTAAAGACAATCCATCTTTAATTCAAAATAAATTTACTCTTTGTACCTACTTTTAATTCAAAATAAATCTATTTTTTTTATGAGAAAGAAATACATTTATATAATAAAAATATTTTTGTTATCATCAAAATCGTATTTACTTACCCTTGAGCTTAATAGTTTCCTAAACCTTGTTCATTCCACCTTTTACATGAATGTGCATGGTAGAAAACAGTAATTTAAAAGGACCAACACTTGTCTTTGAGTCCAAAGACAAATTGAATTATCTCATGGGAGTTGCCCGCTAACCCAAGTTGATGGGAAAATCCCAAGTGAAAGGACACAAGCCCTACCTAATGACACAAGGCATACGCTGGGGCACTCTATTTTGGTGTCGCGATTTTACCTAGTGTCTATGTCCACTCCTATTTTGTATCAACAGTTCAATGAAGCGCCTATGTTCGCAATCATGAAGAATACCAATATTTTGTTTCAGTGCTTCAACAGAATACCTACGTTCGCTATTAGAATACCAATATTTTGTTTTGGAAAAATACCTACGTTTGCAATTAGAATACCAATATTTTGTTTCGGTAGTTTGGAAAAAGCATACATCCGCAATAAAAAAAAATGCTCCATATTTTGTTCTAGTAATTTGGCGCAATGCCTACATCCGCAACTCAATAGAAAATCCATCCATATTTTGTTATGGTGATTTAGCATAATGCCTACATCTGCAACTCAAGAAAAGATCCATCCATATTTTGTTCTAGCAGTTCGACACCATGCCTACATCCGCAACTCAAAAATGGTGTAAGACACATTCTCTTTAAGAGACATGTTTGTTCTTTAGTTGTGTCCCCAAAGGACCTACCAACCATGGGGGTTAGTATAAAGAAAAGGAATGTCACCTTACCGATGATCTTGCATAGGATTGTAATCCCCTGAAGCAGGAGTCGTACGTTTTTTGAGTACTGGCATGCCTGTGCACATATATATTCAAAGAAAACTCGACTTCCCCATGTGACTGTCTTAGGGATGCCGGATTGTCCCAACTTTCTGGGGAATAAGGAAATTATATATAGATAAGGGATAAATGCATGAGTAATGACTTTAATAAACATATCTGCTAGATGCGTTATGAGATGAACCATCATGTTAAAGTTTTGAGGCCAGTGGGCAATATTTCTATTTGAATCACGATTGGGAGGATTGGTCACACTTCACTTTCCCGGGTTACCTTAGATTTATAGATATTGTCAGGGTTGACCAGTTGTCACCACTTTTCCCTGGTGAATTTCTTCGTCCAACGCGTGCCCTCGAGGAATGTAGGAGGGAGGACACTAGAACCCATAAAGCTTCTTTAAGAGAGGGTTAAACTCAAGTATGGTAGTGCCCCAAAGTAGTGTGTAAGAATTGAGTTCTTCCCTCGCTACCTTTGAACCAATTGTCGGGCTTATAGATTGTCATGCTTACTCCAACTTTCTTTAGGGTGTAATGTAAATGTATGTTTATACAATTGGCATGACCAAGGATGACAGTAAATAGTATAAGGTATGAAACAAGATAGCGATACCTGGTCAGTTGTATATTAGGTATGCCTTCCTAAGGCCCGTCAACCATAAAGGTTAAGATAAAATAATAGTAAAGCAAATGTGAGTTGATACCTTCCTTTTCGATCGCGTGCAAAGGATATCATGTAAAGCCTAATTGCTTTAAACCACGTTGTTGTTACCAAAATAGAACAATCTATTTTTTATTGTGGGCAAATGTAAAAGTCTTGGGAGTCGTGCCTTCAATGATGAGAATCTTGGCGAACAAGAGAATCTGACGAGCCACTAGATTTGGTAGTCGAGCAGATCTGGTGATCCAATAGAGCTGATGGTCTAGTAGGGCTGATGACTTGGTTGGGCTGATGATTGGATCTAGTAGATCTAGAATTTGGCAGCCTTCTTTGCTTCAGTGGACACCAACTCTGGAGCATATCGTGATAATGCTATAAACTCTGCCTCGTACTGAGCCACCATGTTAGTACCTTGCACCAACTCAACAAACTCATAGACTTTCTTCTCCTTGACCCAGGCTAGGCAATAAGCATCATTGAACACTTGTTGAAACTCAACCCATGTGGGCTCTCGATCACCAAACCTCTGGCGGGCAGTCTCCCACCATCTTTCGGCGTCACCTCTGAACATGAATGTGCTAAGTCGCACCCGTCGGTCGTCCGTACAACCAATCGATCGGAGATGATTCTCTAT
This sequence comes from Diospyros lotus, assembly GCF_014633365.1. NCBI lineage: Eukaryota > Viridiplantae > Streptophyta > Magnoliopsida > Ericales > Ebenaceae > Diospyros > Diospyros lotus. The sequence goes on from NC_068342.1 coordinate 23,893,117, forward strand.
TGATAGCATCCAATTATCCGTCGTTGCTGTATCTGTACCTCCATGAAATGCTGGTGGTCGGAAAGCCATGAAATCCGTTAGTAATTGGCTCCCAGTATCTGTCACTACAGTTGGAACCGCTGGAGTAACTGGTGGATCGCCTCCACTACCTCTTGCTTCTTGTGGTACTTGCGGTTGTCTCGCCTGATTTGTAACTAGGGTATCGAATACCCTCATCAATCCTGCCAACATGCCTTGCATCTCGGCCATACCCTGTCGCAAGTCACTACCAGACTCCCATGGTGAGCCTGGTGTGGGAACTGAGACCTCGCCTGGCGTAGAAGTTGTAGGATCATTAACGAGGAAATAAAGCATGCAGCGGAAGCGGTTTAAAATCAAAACCGTTCCTCGTATTGATAAGAATCTAGGAGACTTACTTTTGCGGCGGATTACCGGACGGAATGGAGCGATGGGAGCTTCCTCGCGTTGTGGAGACGACGGCTGTCCTGCTAGCCTTCGGCTTCGTCGCATCAGAAACTCAAGCGCACCCTTTCGATCTTCCGGAGTATGACTCGAACTCATGGCCTTTCTTCGGTGAAGAAGAATGAAAAACGACTTAGATGAAAAAACAACTAAAGAGAGATATATATAGGGAGAACCCTAGGGTTAAAACCCTAGTGGGCCAAACCCTAATGGGCCAAGATCTTTTAATTAATTTTCTAATTGGGTTAGCCCAATTAATTAATTAAAAACCCTAATGAACTATTATTTTATTCTAGCCCAATGGACCATTCTGAATAAAATAATTCTCTCTCAATGTGATTCATCCAACAAGCCAAATGTATTAAAAAATACATGAGTTACATCGAGCTACCCCGGGGACTAGAAGACAAATTATTCACGGCTACTAAAATGACCAAAATATCCCTGCTACCTAGTAGCTATATTTTGTCATTCTAAGTGTTCCAATTATCACCATATGGTAACACTGACCCCACGAATAATTTTGCATATGCCATGTCTTTGACCTACTAGTGTAATGACGAAAATACCCCTCTGCGTAACACCCATCATTTAGAAAGGAATAATGTACTAACACCTTTCTAAATGACTTCTACCATCCTTAGATCACTAGTCCAATAATCCATGACTACTCGAATGTACTTGCTTATCACTGGGAGCTACCCAGAAGCACACACTCTAAAGTCACGTTCCCAGGGCCCTGGATTATTTGATTATTCTTGGACAATTCCAAGGGGGTGAATCACAGAAACTATCTTGTATTAGTCTGTCTTAGCTAATTAGAAACCATACTCCCAACTCAAAAGGATATTGATCTTTGATAGACCTCACCTACAATGAATCTAAGAATATAGCTCTAGGTTCACTAGACCACCAACTAATACTCAAGTATTAGAGTATTCGTCCACGTCGTAGCAGTGATAGACTAGCTCCATGATAATTAGTACTTTGTCATTAGCTTCTATCACAGGTCCACTCTACGCATTCCAAATGCGCTTGTACAATTAGAGTAAACGGACTGTTTACTGGCTAAGGCAAGCCATCCTCCATTAGGATCTATTGCACGATGATCTTATCATGATAGAATGCCCAGTTCTATCAAAGGATCAAGAGTAATATTTTTCTTGCTTATTAAGTACCCATGATTCATGCCTAACTGTGAAGAACGACCCATCACATGAATCACTTACTTAATAGCATGGACACTTTTCCAACAATTAAATGCAAATAATATATGTGCCATGAACTGAATGAAAGAAACATCATTACCATAAATTAAACAAAACATGTCTTTAGGGCATACATTTCCAACAATCTCCCACTTGCACTCAAAGACTATGAAAATCCATAAGTTCCCACCCCTATGACATCTAAGTGTCTTCGAAAGACCTTCTTTGCCAAAGGCTTGGTGAAAGGATCTGCTAGATTGTTTGATGTAGATATCTGGTCCACCACTATCTCATTCTTCTGGATGAACTCCCGAATGAGGTGGTACTTCCTCTCAATATGCTTGCCCTTTCTGTGGTTCCTTGGTTCTTTGCATTGTGACACTGCTCCGGTGTTGTCACAATAAAGTATAATAGGCTTTTCCACATGTGGTACAACTCCTAGTTCCATAAAGAACTTTCGGAGCCAAACTGCTTCCTTGGACGCCTCTGATGCTGCTACATACTCAGCTTCCATGGTGGAATCAGCAATACAAGATTGCTTGATACTCCGCCATGAAATAGCTCCTCCAGACAAGGTGAAAACATATCCATTAGTGGATTTTCTTTCATCCTTATCAGCCTGGAAATCTGAGTCTGTGTAGCCTACTGGAACTAAGTCATCAGCTCTGTAGACTAGCATATAATCCTTAGTAGCCTTAAGGTACTTGAGTATATGCTTTACAGCTTGCCACTGTGCTTCCCCTGGATTTGACTGAAATCTGCTTATCATGCCTACAGCAAAGCAGATATCTGGCCTGGTACACAGCATGGCATACATGAGACTTCCTACAGCTGAAGCATAAGGAATCCTACTCATGCGCGCCTTTTCTTCCTCTGTCTTGGGACAGTCCCTGGAAGATAAGCCCAATCCGTGTCTAAAAGGAATTAATGCCCCTTTACACTGATCCATACTGAACCTGACCAATATCTTGTCAATATAAGAAGATTGGGATAAACCTAACATTCTCTGCTTCCTATCTCTAAGAAGCTTTATACCGAGAATGTAACTAGCTTCTCCCATATCTTTCATGCTAAATTGACTTGATAGCCAAATCTTTATTGATGATAACATCCCTACATCATTTCCTATGATGAGAATGTCATCAACATATAGCACCAGAAAAGACACCTTTTCACCATTTGTTTTCTTATACACGCATGGTTCATCTACGTTTGGAATAAATCCATAAGACTTTATAGACTCATCAAAACGTTTGTTCCATGCCCTTGATGCCTGCTTAAGTCCATAAATGGACTTCTTAAGCTTGCAGACCATGTGATCTTGGCCTTTCACAACATAGCCTTCTGGTTGGGACATATAGATGTCTTCACTAAGATGGCCATTAAGAAAGGTCGTCTTAACATCCATTTGCCATATCTCATAGTCATAATGACATGCTATGGCAAGAAGTATGCGAATGGACTTAAGCATGGCTACCGGTGAAAAGGTTTCCTCATAATCGATCCCTTCTTTCTGAGTAAATCCTTTTGCAACCAACCTTGCTTTAAAGGTTTGCACCTTTCCATCCGCTCCCCTTTTCCTCTTGTATACCCACTTACACCCTATGGGTTTTACCCCTTCAGGTGTAGCTACAAGATCCCAAACCTGATTGAGATGCATAGACTCAATCTCGGCATCCATTGCAAGGCGCCACTTGTCTACATCGACATCAAGGACAGCCTCCTCGTATCTAGTAGGATCTTGTTCCTGATTGTCAGAGACTAGCTCGAAAGCCTCTCCTGTCCATCTATCAGGAACTTTAGTTTCCCTCCCACTACGACGAGGCTCCGTGCGTATAGAAACACTCGGTTGTGTCTCTTTTGGTTCCTCAATTGGGACACTAGATGTACCTGAAGTTTGTTCAAAAGACAACTTCTCATCTAGTTCTACTCTACTTGAACCCTTAGTGGACATACTCTGATCATCCTCAAAGTATCTAGCATGAGTACTAATTAGTACTTTTTGCTCCTTAGGATAATAGAAATATCCACCACGAGTGCCTTTTGGATATCCTATGAAGTAGCATAATTCTAACCTTGGTTCCAACTTACTCCCCTTAGTCAATACATAAGCTGGACAACCCCATATCTTGAGATGATTTAGACTGGGTGACCAGCGATTGTCGAACCGCTCCAGAATTAGAGATCTATGAATCTCTTCTCTAGTTTGCAGCAAAGTGCACCCTAGGTCATCTCTCACAAGGAGCCTCACCTTCTTCTACCAACAAAGAGAACCAATACCAATAACAGTTTGTTTGGGGGGGGTTTTGACAGAAAACTAATTAACAAAACAGAAAGATAAAGATGATGAAAAATCAGTAAAAGATATGCAACCGGCTGTGTATTTGTCTCCTATGTGGAATCTTCCTTGTCCAACCTATATGTCTTGGCTTGCTAGATGTTTTGATCTCCGGAAAACAAACTCAAAGCATCCCCAACAACCGTCCAAGGATTAGAATGATTGGAAATAACAAAATGAATGCAGAAATCTCTTGCAAACAAAATGCAACCATTCACTCTCTATTCAACCTATCCGGACCTATGCAAGAACAACCGTTCAAGCACACAATATTCATTTCCGAGATGTTATACCAACCGGCTATAACATTCTGTTCTCTTAAGCATTTAACAGAAAATGAAACCATGCAAGTTCACACAAACCTGCCATGAACTCCATGCATTCACAAATCTGCTCAAACTAAACCAAATAGAAATGAATAAGAAACAAACAACAAACCAGATTCTTGTAGCTCATCCGGGACTCAAATTCCACATGGATTCAAGACACACAACCGGTTACAAAATGTTCTAGCCTATCATTACAGCAAGGAAAACAGAATGGAACAAAAGATGTAGAAAACAGGAAAGTGCTACAACAACAAAAACGGGCAGAATCCTCTCTATTTTCTCCTCTCCTTCTATATCATCCTCTTCTGAAAATTAATGCTAAGAGGCCTTAAATACATGGCCAAGAAAGGAAAGGCTAGGGAGGCTAGGGTTGGGCCTAGCCCAACAGAAAACAAGTGAGCCCAAAACAGCACAATGAGTAGCCCAAGCTCCTTGAAAGTAGGCCCAAGCTCCTTTAGTAGGCCCAAACTCCTTTAGTTGAGCCACTTCTCTAGCCCATCTAATATTCCCTAAAGCCTGGATCCATAGAGTAGAGGTAAGATAGAAAATAGTGCAAGGACAATTTGAAGCATAATAAAATAGAAACAATGAAATATCAGCAAAAATTACTTCAAATGGCCTAATAAGAATGAGGTGAAATGCCAAAATATGATATAAATATGCATGCTATCACTGGGCTTTCGTCCCGTCCACATCTCATAGGGTGTCCTAGGTACAGACTTGGAAGGTACCAAGTTCAGAATGTATGCCGCCGTTTCTAAGGGTTAGAATATTGTAAATTGGGCTAACTTATCTAACTAACGGATACAAGTCCTAACTCTACCCAACATCCTATGTGTGTACTGGAGACTTCTCAAAACACCGCCCTAATACCAATACTATAACACCCCCTCTTCTAGAACTGCCCGAGAAGAGGTGCTACGGGAAATAAAATAAAATTGACTGATAAACTGCAATTTGATACCAAAAAAATAAATATCTCGAATAATTGAATAAAACTCGGAGTCAACATCAACTGAAAACCATAAACTACATCTAAGGGAAAATCCCTAAACTGGAATATAAAATAAACCTAAACTGATAAAACACAAACTAATAAACTTCCAGACAACTTTGGTCTTAAGTGGCTCCACGTACACACACTACTGAACACTACTGCTAGGCCCCACATCTGGTACTCCCCCACTAGGACCTGAAATGGTGAAGAGTATAAGGTGAGCTACAAAGCTCAGCAAGTAATAAACTGGAAAGAATAATTGAAGCTGAATCGAAGAATATCAATACAGACAAAAATACTTACTGAACTTGTACTGAGAGATAAAATAATCACTGGATGGCATTTATAAGATGTAATGCACATAAGCTGTAAACTAAATGCAGGTATGCAACTTTGGCTCATAGGCCCACATAACTGTAATGCATACCTGACTGATTTGAGTCCTGCAAACATAAAAACTGTAAGCACATACTATAAGCAATATGCCCCTAGCTCCCTGGTCGACATCAGGCGAGCGACACACAATTTGAAACTGAAACTGGTGGGATCCCCGCGGACTAGTCGCCTGGCCCGTAAAATGCAATGCTCACATACATGCTAGCACACAATATGTAGTGCTCCATAGAAAGTCAAGCTCAATGCTCATACCAAGATGTATGCACCTAAACTCACAAAATAATGCTGATCATGTCAAATAAAATGCTATACATGTAATCTGATTTAATATATTTGAATACAAGGATTTACTCTTAATTCCCCTTGAATTGCAATATTTTCTTACATTTATTTAATTATTTAATGATTCATTTATTGCAACTTGAAGACTTCCCAAGGGGGTCACCCATCATAAAATTACCCCAACCCAAGCACGCTTAACTTTGGGGTTTTGAAGATAATGGAACCAAATAGGAGAAAATATGGAATTTAGGTGTGAGTGTTATACACCCTAGGCCTATTAGGATATGATTTTCACCCATCCGGATATGAGACACATGAATTGAATGGGATTGTGAGAGACATCCGGATGAGTAAGGACCCATCTGGATACAAGACACATGAACTTTGGGATAAGTTGTGAGGGACATCCAGATGTGCAAAGACCCATCCAGATATGAGACACAAACATATTTGGACACATCCGGACACAACTCAAGGTATCCAGATATCACTCTCAAAAAGCCTTAGACTCATCCGAATACGATACAAGGCATCCGGATATCACTCACAGATAACTTAGACACATCCGGATATGGCTCAAAGCATCCGAATACTACTCACAATCACTGCTTGACACATCCGGATACAAAAATAAAGCATTTGGATACCACTAGACCATCCGGATATGAACAAAATCTATCCGGATGTCACTCACATAAATATTTTTGAACCATCCGGATAGCCTCTAACCTATCCGGATGCTACTCACATGCTTAGAAAAATCTATCTAGATAGAAAGGAACCTATCCAGATGTCTGCAACTTTAAAACCCAGAGACGAACGCTCACAGGGACTCTGTTCTTGATTCAATCTTAACAAAACTACACCATTCCGAATAAAATCTTGGGAAAATGATTGATGCTCAAAAATGCAAAAATTTGTTATATTTTTTATTACCTCCTAATCCATTTGATCGACTTAAAATCTTCAAAATTGCTTTTTACAGCCAAAAGAAGGAAAAGAGATGAAAGGAATGATTAAACTCTCGAAAGGCATGATTAAAAAAGGAAGAAAAGGCCAAGAAATGAAGGTGTTCTGATAAGAGTCAAAGCCATTCGAATGAGTCTTCAGAAGATATTCAAATATGGAGCAATTCAAATGGAAGCTAGTCAAACATTCGAATAAATCATTCAAGCATTCGAATATGCAAAATATCGAGAATGTATTCGGATAAGCTTGGCCCAATTCGAATAAGAAGTAACAAAAATCAAGGACTCCAGGTAAAATTGTGCATATCCGAATGAAGGCCAAGTCATTTGAATGAGCTGAAAATGCAAAGAAATTCGGATAAACATATCGTATGGAAACAATGAAGATATATCCGAATGAAGGCTAAGTCATTTGAATGAGCTGAAAATGAGAAGAAATTCGGATAAACATATCGTGTGGAAATAATGAAGATATATCCGAATGAAGACCAAGTCATTCGAATGTAATTGAAGAAGAAAGAAAATCTATTCGAATAAGGCTGAGTAATTCGAATAAGAAGCATCGCAAAAACTCCAAATTCGAATACTTCCCAAGACATCCGAATGCTATGAAGAAGTCAAGAGGAAAATTAGAAATCCATTCGAATGACTGAGAAAATCGCCGTGTAAGGAACAGTAAAGTGTGAAATTCATTCGAATAGGATTGAAATTCATTCGAATGACCCAAGCTGCCAAAGAAAACTCAGCACGCATTCGAATATCTCTGCTAGCATATTCGAATGAGCATCTGAACAAAAAAATCTGACATGCGCAAATAAACACGGTGGCTCTGAGGTAAATTCAACCAACTTTTTGAACAACTTTTCATCAAGTGGTCCCCACTTCCATACGCCGTAAGCTTAAAAAGGAACCAACATTCTTTGGAATCAGGGGTTGGTGAGAGTACAGGATGCTAAGAAAAACAACACAAAAAGACGAAGATCATTGGAAAGTAGGAAGTCTTTTCATTCTGTCTATTTTTGTTCTTGTCTGTATTTTTTTTTTTACGAATAACACTTCAGTTATCTTTCTTGTTCTTGCTAAGTTCTGAGCTTTTGTATCACAAGTCTTTTTTTTTTTACTTTTGTTTCAAGTTGTAGTTCGTTTCAGTAATCAATATAGCAGTAATTGATCCAATTCTTATCGTTTGATCCAATTTATTTTCTTTGTGAATCTCGTATTCATCCGTTGAGATTAGTTTTAGTCATGCACTTCCCATGAAGATGTGTGGCTAATTCGATTCTTGGGTTAAGGCAAAGAAGGTGCCCAAAGCCACTGATGAATCAATATAGCAGAACTCTAGATGTTAAAGTAACCAAAGCAAAAGTAGTTTGGGAAATATTATTAACGAAAACCTCAGGCTTGGATTGGTTCGTACGCCTAACTTAGAGTTCCCATGCCATGTATGGGGGTTGCTTGACCTGGAAACCTTCTCATACCCAAGCCCCGAGCAATTATTTTGTCAAAACGTTATTTATACACTGACTTATGATAGCTGCTTAACATAGAGTCTCCATGCCAAGTATGGAGGTTGCTTGAACAAGAGTTATCATCATCTCAGTAGTACATTTAATGGTTGAAAACCAAAGCTATTTGAGCTGCTAGTTACATTACAGAAAGCTATATGGTAAATCAGTTGGGTTTGGCACTAGATCTGTCTTAACCCAAGAACCCTCCATATCCAGATTACAGTCATATCATATTTAGTTTGATCTCATTTCATTATTTCGTTAATCAAAAGAACTGGTGTGGTTATCTCCTTCCATGAGTAATCTCCCTGTGAGTCGACCCGGTCTTGCCTGGAAAAATTACATATAAATTTTCTGCTACAATCACACTCGTGCACTGGCAAGTCTAAACGCCTCATCCTTTCTATGAACATAAATAATTGCTAAATCAGCTGAGTTAGTAAAAGAAAAATACAAAAAGTGATAAATGAAGGGTGAGCGATGCAGCAGAAAACAAATCCCAATTGACATGAAACAACTTTAGGAATGATTTAGTGATCATATTTAATGGAATCGTTGTGAGGAAAACATGCACGAACTGATATACACATACTGTATACGCATATATATATATAACGTATCTGAAACTGGAACGATACAACTTGATAAACAATCTGGAATAACTGAGGTAATGCTAATATACTCCTGTAAGAAAAGATTACAAGGAGAAGAAACTTGCCTTGATCTCTCCGATCGATTCAACCGATTGCAACAGAAATCTTCCTAAGCAAAGAATTGAACCCACTGTTGGCTCTTGCTCTCTGTTCTTGCGGCGTGAAAACTATGGCTATGGTAAATTATATATATATATATAGACATCCCTAAGCCCATCAGATTCCCATTATAACTTGGAGACTCGCAAAACCTTCTCCTATTGAGACTAGGAGACTTTCAATTCTAACGCACGCTCGGTTTCCCTCAAGAACACAAACTCTTAATGATAATTAAATTCTAATTATTATTTAAATCTCTACATTACTTTCATGCCCTTGCATTTAATAAAGAAATATAATTAAATGCTATTTAATTGTTATTTTCTCATCTAAAAATATTCTAAATTTCCACATTAAAATTAAATGGAAAATTCTCTTAATTAAATACTAGGCCCTCTAACGGGTCGTTACATCCCCGCGTAAACCCTTTGATGCTTAAGTTAGATCTCGAGAAAAAATGCGAAATTGTATTTGAGTAGCTTAAGAGTGCATACCTTGTGAGAGAGACTAGACCTTGTATTTATAGTGGAGGGTATGGGAGGCCATGCGATAATCTCGGCGTGGGTTTCGCTGCCCATTCCAGAGATCCCGCGGCCCATTTCAAGGATTTCAAAGCCCATTCGATTGGGCGCCTGATGACGAGAGGGGGTCCACTCAGTTACAATCGAGTGGGCTATGAAAATGGCCGGGCTGGGGAGTCACTCGGCATAACTGAGTGACCCCTCACTCGGTTATGCCTTGAGGGGGACCCCTCGACCTAACTGAGCTGGGGTACCCACTTGGCATAACCGAGTGGCCCCCCACTTGGTTATCCCAAGTGGGTCTTCTTCTCCCTCCTCATGATGCTTTTCTCTCTCTTTCTTCATCCATATTGGGGCCCACCTTTGATCAGGTATTTCATTGATTTTCCCTGGTACATCAATTGCTCCCTGCTTTTTTAGCTGAGGGAGTCGAGTGAAAAAGCATACATTGCCAAAAAAATTTAGCGTACCTCTTGCCATATTTTACTTATCTTCAGAAGACCATTTGTGCATGTTTGCTCTTTATTTTCTGCATTCATCCAAAAGTTTAGATGTTTTTTCGTCTTTTCAGCCCCTATAAATAGGGTTCAAGGTCTTCATTTTTCCCAAATAAGGATTGGTCGTGGGTGTCTTCAATATTCAAATTCTCTCAGGTCTTAGTGTATTTAGAGGCCTCGTCACATTTCCAGCCCACGGCGCGAGGCATTTGGCCACTCGGTTATAACTGAGTGGCCATGATGATGCGATTGAGGGCCACTTAGTCATGACCGAGTGGCCTTATTTTTGCGACTGAGGCCCACTCGGTCATGACTGAGTGAGCACCCACTCGGTTATGCCCGAGTGGTCATGACCGTGTGGCGTCTTCATCTACTCCCGGTCGTTTATTGCTTCCTTACACTGCTTCGCTCTTCTTTGTCTTGCACTGATGTTTTTACTTTACCTGCAGGTATTTGTTTGTTGTGATCATCCGTCTTTTTCCACTTCTTCAACATAACAAGGTAGCGCTCTCAAGTCTTTCCAATATGTCGAGGAGAAGATCGGCATCACCCCCCAGCCCCACGCATATTCCTGTCGATTCAAGCTCTTGGCTCCGTTACGAGGATTTCAAAAAGGTTTACGATGCCAATCCTTCAGGATATATGGTGAGGTATTCTCGCCTTGATGAACCGGATCCCTCCCAAGTGTATGAAGGTTCCCTTGGTATTCATTTTGCTTCGTTTGAGGTGAGACTCTACTTTCCTCTTCCGCTTTTTTCCATGGGGTGGTTGCATCATTACAAGATTGGTCCAGCTCAGCTTCATCCTAATGGTTGGGCCCAGTTGGTGGATTTTTCCGTACTTTGTCATCAACGGGATGTAGTCCCTTCCTTGATGCTTTTCAATTGTTTCTATCGGTTACGAAAGGCTAGTAAAGACCATCATCTCTATACGCTCCAAAAGGTATCTGGCTTCGAGCTGTTCAGTGCTTTCCTAACAAGATCAACTAATTCGAGGAACGATGGTTGGTGATAGAGCCTCCACCCACTTGGGATGCTCCCATGCATTGGAATCATCATGATGCCAGCCAAGGGTTCCCTCCCTACAAAGACGTTCGGGGAGTATATCATTGTCTTATGGGGATACTAACGGCGCAGGGTCCTGTTGATTTAATGAGCCTCTTGAATTTAGAAAATTTTAGAGTCGCGGGTTGGGGGGTTGTGACACTAACTGCTCCTCCCTCTTCTATGCTGTCCAACCGAGAAATGGAAGGAGTCGAGGAGGAGGAGATGGAAATCCCTGGGCCGTCTTCACATCCTCATTTCAATCCTCAGGGGGAAATCACTCCTAGGGTAGATTATCCTTTCCTATTGCCTTCCTTCTTCCATTATTGCATTATTTTCTATATTAAATGCTTTATATTGATTTTTGCAGAGATGGCTAGATTAGGCAGACTGGTGGAATTACGCAAACGTCATCCTGAAGAGGAGGCATGCATTGCGGCAACAACTGGGGTTTCTACTGGTGGTGCTGAGGGATCTACCAGTTCTCGTCCTCCTCGGTCACGCAGACCTGCTGGAGTTTCTCTTACCGCCTCCTATACTTTTCAATCCCGGTGAGGTGAGACATACTATGATTCTCGAGGATGGTATGAAGCTTAGCGGTTAAGACTTTCAAGTTTCCCCCGGGGTACTAGAGACAGACTCTGTTTCTGAACCTGGGATTGGTGCCTGTCTCATTTATTCCACCATTCTCCCTCTAGATGAAGAGCAATTTATTGGCAATAACCATGCCCAAGCTAGGGATGAAGCGGAGCAGTTCCTGGTGTAAGGGATTCAGGGAATCGTTGCTTCCAATGCCAGGGAAAGGGCATATCATGAGCAAGTAGACACACAGATGTCAGACTGAAGAAATCGCCAATCCACTTGGAATGAAGAACGCCAAGAGCTAAAGTGTCACGCTAGCCGAGCGGAGGCCGGGAAGAGAAATGTAGAGGCATAGATCGAGAGTATGCGTGCTCAGTTGTCCGAGGTTGTGGTTGGTACCTCGGGCCTTCAAGGGGAAATCCAAGATTTACATTCTAAGCTAGAGGCTGAAGAGCGAAAGAATGTTGGTTTGATGACGAATCATAAAGCACTTTTACAAGAACACTCTCTACGCCTGGCAGAACTAAAAATAAGTCGTAGGGATGCTCGTGCCATTCGGGCTGATGCGGTGAAGGAATATCGTCTTTTGATCGACTGCCAAGATAGGAAGGGGCGGTATGCTTTAGGTTTTTTGAAGTATGGATTTTATTTGACCCACACCTATCTAGAATCTCAGCATTCAGGAGAGACTTTTTTGGAACTTCTGCTTACTCCCAAAATTGAGGAATCTGCTCAGGTGGACTAGCGTCAGTATGAGCCGAATGCTCCTATGAGTCCTTCTTCTTACTTAGATTCTTTTATGGTGGATGACTTGGAGAATCTGTCGGGCCCATGGAATCCGTTTCCTTTCAATCATGGGGGAGAAGGCGTGGCGGACGACCCTGAAGCGATTGAAGAGGATCCTGGCACAGTTGTTGAAGATATGCCAAATACGGACGAGGCTGAGGAAGGGGAACTTCCAACAGTGTCCCCTGAGATTCCTGTTGCATCATTTGGGTCTACTAGGCGCTCTTCTCGCAAGTCTCGCTCCCACGAGTAGATCTTCATCGTTGTTTTCTTCTCGTTGGGTTGTTTTTTTTTTTTTTTTTTGTACTCTCTATTGTTCCTACTGCAATGAGAATTATCGCTTTATCTCTCGGTATTTTTCTTCTTTGGTCTGCTCGACATGTTCCGCTCCTTAATGTTTGACTTATTCTTTTAATGTTGACCTTAGTGATATAAGGTCAGGGCTTTTCTTTCGTTGTTGGGCTGCGTGTGGAATGGCAGGCTTGGGCGTATTTTACCTCATGGCTGGGCCATGAGCAGGACAATGGGTTAGAGTGTATTTTACCTCATTATCAGGCTATGAGCGGGGCAACAAGTGTGAGCATATTTTACCGCGTTGTCGGGTCATGACTGAGGCAACGGGTGTGAGCATATTTTACTGCGTTGCCGGGTCATGAGCAGGGCAACAGGTGTGAGCATATTTTACTACATTGCCGGGTCATGAGCGGTGCAACGGGTGTGAGCATATTTTACCGCATTGCCGGGTCATGAGCAGGGCAACAGGTGTGAGAGTATTTTATTACGTTGCAGGGTCATGAGCGGGGTAACGGGTGTGAGCGTATTTTACCTTGTTGTCCAGCCATAGGCAGGCAACAGGCTAGAGCACATTTTACCTCGTTGCCGGGCTATGAGCAGGGCAACGTTTATGAGCATATTTTACCTCGTTGCTGGTCCATAGGCGGGGCAATGGGCTAGAGCGTATTTTACCTCATTGTCGGGCTATGAGCAGGGCAACGGGCTTGAGTTTCCTTTCCATAGATAAATAATGCAAATAAAATGAAAGCATTTTTATGTGGTTCGGCCAAATGTGCCTACGTTCACGGTCCCAATTAGGGCTTATATTACGGCAGATACTTTGCTAGGTCAATGTTCATATACAACTTAAGATAATTTAAATTCCACATTTTTCCAAGGGTGTCTCCCGAAAGGGTTTGTAAAATGCAAGTGTTGGGACCAATCAACTTTACAATGCAGTATGGCCCCTCCCAATTTGCTCATAACTTTCCATCATCCTTGAGCGCGTTGGTCACAACAGATCTCTGGAGTACTAGATCTCCCTCTTCCATGGGCCTATTCTTTACCCGAGAATTGAAATAACTGGTGATTCTTCTCTGATAAGCAGCTATCCTCATGGCAGCGCTATCCCGCTGCTCTTCAATCAAATCCAAATTTTCTTGCAATGCTTCAGAATTCCTTGCACCGTTCTCTTCCTCATATGCCATTAGCATAGGGGACTTAGCTGAAAGTTTAATGGGAATTAAGGCCTCTGTTCCATATACCAGATTGAACGGAGTTTCACCAGTAGCGATTCGACTAGTCGTTCGGTAAGCCCTTAAAATCGAGGGTAGCTCGTCAACCCATGTCCCCCTGGCTCCTTCAAGTCGGGTTTTTAAGCCATGCAGTATGGTTCGGTTGCTGACCTCAGCTTGTCCATTAGCTTTGGGGGATGCCACTGAAGCGAATCGTAGTTGAATCCCTAGGTTGTCACAGAATTTTCTAAATGAATTACAATCAAACTACTTCCCATGATCCATAATGATAATTCTAGGTATCCTAAACCGGCACACGATGTCTTTCCATACCATTGTTTCTACTTTTCTTGCTGTAATAGTGGCCAATGCCTCAACTTCAATCCATTTGGTGAAATACTCAGTAGCTACTATTAAAAATTTTCTCTACCCAGGTGTTGGTGGGAACAAACCCAGAATATCCAAACCCCCCTGGGTGAATGGTATAGGCTGGAATGTAGGCTATAGCTGAGATATCGGGGCAGATTGGATTGGGGCATAACGTTGGCATTTGTCACACGATTTAACTTTCTTTAACGTGTCTGATCATAGCGTGGGCCAAAAGAAACCAGCTCTCAAAACTTTAGTTGCTAGGGCTCTTGCTCCCAAATCTTCCCCACATATTCCGCTATGGATTTCTGTCAGAGTATATTCGGCCTCTTAGGGGCCTAAACACTTAAGAAGGGGTGTAGTGTAAGCTCGCTTATATAATACCCCGTCTATAATGGTAAACCTTGCAGCTCGTATCTTAAGTTTTCTTATTTCTTGTGGATCATCGGGTAATTCATTGCTGGTTAGGTAACGGTAGAAGGGCGTTCACCAATCTATTCCTGCTTCAACACATGATACTTCTTTTTCCTCAATGCTCGGTTGGTGGAGCACCTCAACAAATACTGCTCGTCCTGTTGTTTCTTTAGTGGACGCTAGTTTAGACAAAGCATCAGCATGTCCGTTGAGCGATCTATTTATTTGTGTTAATTGAAAACTCTGAAATGTCTGTGCCAAGTCTTTTACTTTGCGTAAGTAATGTGCCATTGCCTGCTTTCTGGTTTCATACTGTCCATGAAACTGTTGTACAATAAATTGGGAATCACTATGGGCCACCAATTATGTTACCTCCAATTTCTGTGCTAGCCTCATTCCTGCAATCAATGCTTCATATTCGGCCACATGTTGGTACTTGGAAAAGCAAATCACAAAGAATACTCTTGTAATGCCTAAGATTTTTAAACTGAAATATAATGTAATACTTGGGATTTTTAGCTTCTAATACTTGAGGAAATATGTCCTTTCAAGGGATTATAGAAGTCTTGAGACAAAGGTTCAGTTTTTAAGCCAGTGGCAAAATCGTAAATATTGAGGTTCGGGTAAAAGTGTAATTTACCTAAAAACTAGGGGTATTAGCGTAATTAGTCCTTTCTTTGGGGACTAAAATGCAATTAAAAATTGGTCTAGGGACTAAGTTGGAAAGGGTCTAAAGTGAAATTACCTGAAAAGTTTGGGCCAAAGTGTAATTCTTGAAACCTTTTTACTAAGAGCATTTGGGAGATTTAAGAAAAGCCTCATAAATGATTTTAGAGATAAGGATGAAGCCTCATGATGACGTTAGAAATAAGATGAAGGCTCATGATGACTTTAGAGATAAGATAAAGGTTCATGATGACTTTAGAGATAAAGATTAAGCCTCATGATGACTTTAAAGATAAGATTTGGTTTGATTTGGATAAGATTTGATAAGATCTTATTTGGATAAGATTTGATTCAGATAAGATTTGATTCGGATAAGAATGATTACAGAAAATCTAAGAAGATTTGGAATTATTAGAGAATATCTTAGAAGATTTGGAATGATTAGAAAATATCTTAGAAGATTTGGAATGATTGGAATATCTTGAAAGATTTAGAAAAGATTTGAAATGATTGTGACTTACTTGGTGGCCAAGTTTCCAAGCCTATAAATAGGGCTCATGGCCAAAGGTTTCCTCATTCTAAGTTGGGATAAATTCGTGCTAGACGGGAGTGCTTCGAGCTTTTCGTAAATGTGAAGCCTTCAACATTCAAATCTCATCAAACCAAGTTAAGGTAAGTGCATTATGAACTATTTATGATATTTAGGGTTGAACTCTGATCTTTTCCTATATGTATGCCATAAAGCATGTCTTGGAATTTTATTTGATTTAAAGGAAGTATGATTTTCGTTTTAAGCTCCAAATATTTTTATATGAATATTATTATCATTAAGTATGTAAGTAAGTTACGGGTGTCACAACTCTAACGTTTCTCCCTCAGGGGGTATAACTACTATCCCAGTGCCGCTACCCTGCGAGCTAGATGCTCCATCCACAAACAATAACCACTCTATCTGTTCATTTTCTCCCATTTTACTGGAGTGTGTACATTCCACAATAAAATCAGCCAATGCCTACCCCTTTATAGCTTGTCGAGGTTGATACTGGATATCATATACACTTAACTCAGTAGACCACTTAGTAAGGTGACCGGAACATTCAGGCTTTTGCAAAATACTCTGTAATGGTTGGTCTGTAAGTACGATGATTGAATGAGCCTAAAAGTACGGCCTCAATTTTCTAGAGGCGTTTAACAGAGCTAACGCTATCTTTTCAGCCAAGGGGTAACATGTCTCTGGGCCCTATAACACCTTGCTGACATAGTATATTGGCCGATCTACATGTCCCTTTTTCCTAGTCAATATTGCACTTATTGCTTCATCACTTATCCCCAGGCATAAATACAATGTCTCTCCAGTTTCTGGTCGTGTCAATAGAGGAACTTCTTTCAAGTATTCCTTTAATGCTTCAAATGGCTTCTGGCATTGTTCTCTCCAATCAAACTTTTTCCCAGCCCTCAATGTTCATAAAAATGGGAGCTCTCTTTCAGCTAACTTGGAGAGAAAACGCCCAAGAGCTGCCATCCGTCCCGTCAATCGCTGAACTTCCTTGGTTTATGTTGGCAGTTCCATATCAAGTATCGCTTGAGTCTTCTCAAGGTTTGCCTTGATTCCACTTTGTGTGATCATATATCTCAAGAATTTTCCTGACTACACTCCAAAGGCACACTTTGTTGGATTTAATCGCATTTTGTATTGTCTAAAGACTCCGAGCACCTGTGTTAGCTTTTCTACATGTGATTCATCCTTCCGAGTTTTCACAATCATGTTGTTAACGTATGCTTCCATTGTGTCGCCCAACAATTCTTTAAAGACTTTATTCACCATGCGTTGATAAGTGGCCCCAACGTTATTGAGTCCAAAGGACATGACTTGATAACAATATTCCCATTTTTGGTGATAAACGATGTTTTCTTCTGGTCTGGAGGATACATCATTATTTGGTGATACCCCGAGAAAGCATCCAAAAAACTCAAAAATTGATACCCAGACATTTCATCTACGAGATAGTCGATCCGAGATAGTACGTATGAGTCTTTGGGGCATGCTTTGTTGAGACTTGTGAAATCCACACACACATGCCATTTTCCATTGGGTTTCAAAACCATAACAACATTGGCCAACCATTCCGGATACAATACTTCTTGAATAAAGCCTGCCCTTAGCAATTTATCAATTTCCTCTTCCAATGCTTGTAGCCTATCAGGGGCAATGTTTCGCTTCTTCTACCTGACTGACTTGAACTGGGGATCCATATTCAAACGGTGACATATCACTTCTGGACTGATCCTTTGCTTGTCTTTTGGTTTCCAAGCAAATATATAATACCCCATATTTTCGTGAAGATGCCACGTATTTTAAGTGAGTTTAAAATATCAAAAAATATGCTTGAAATGGCAACAAGTGACCGAATCCATCGTAGGGAGTACCCTAGAGCTTAGATACCTAAGGTTAGAGGTATATTTTTTATGAGCGTCTCGAGGCGAGATTTATGACGCTGAAAGAAATCAAATCAGAAATGATTTTTGGTTAAGCTAAGTTGTTGCCTAAAAAGACCGAATGATGGTAAGGGGCTTCCGAAAAATCGTATATATTGAGTAATTTTGAGTTATTAATTTTGGAATTTTAAGTATCTCGATAAATTTGATGTTTGAGGGTGTAATTGTAATTAGAGAATTATCCAAACGAAATAAGGATAAAATTAAGAGCTTATGTGGTAAAATATTGAAGTTGAGGACTTGAAATAAGCACCAAAGTGTTATTTGAAAGAAGTTTGGGGTTTTAGCTTGGATTTCAAAAGATCAATTCATTCTAGTTTTGGATTTCAAAAGCCACTCAATTATGGCTTTGAGTCTTTGGAGTCCATGGCTAAGATTTTGACAAGTGGCATAATGTGATTGGTTAGAGAAATCTATAAAAAGGCACCATGGGTTCTTCTCAAATCATTCCAACCAAGTTTGAGGAGTGAAGCACTCTAAGAGGAGGATATTTCTCTAGAAAGAGAGAAGGGAGTTCGGCAAGAAGGCGGGAAGAAAGCGGCGAAGAAGCGGAGGAGAACAAGCCTCGTCAGAATTGCGGGTTTTCGTCGGAATTTGCCAAAATCAGTCAGAAAAAAAAGAAAGGTAAGTCCCATTTTTTTATAATCCTGTAGAGGGAGAAGACAGGGTCGCGTAGGTTCAAACGGGGGTCGAATCGGAGTTAAAACGAGGAAGTTATGGCCGAAATACGAAAACGAGGCGTTGCTGTCCGAAATCTGGTGCCTGCGCATGAGTTACACGTGCCGAAAAATGGCTGCGCGTGAGGGCGCGTGGCCCACCTTTCAAGGGCGCGTGAGGGGCCTATTTTCCTTAAAATTTTCTAGCTATACCTCTAATTTAATAACCTGAACTCTATAGAAAAATATTTGGGTTTAGGTTTACCCAAACGCGTGTTTTCTGCAGAAACCTAGGCCGTTTGCTATAAAATTATACCGTCGAAGAGATAAACCAACAAGGTGAGACTCCTATACTCCAAATCCTATTTTTTATTCTCTTATGAGAGACTTCTATTGCATGAGACGTGTTTCAAGAATTCTTTACACATAAACGCTTGTTATTCTCTTACGTGAAATCATGATGCATATATGAAATGTATTTTTCTGAAAATTATATGCTATTGGCTTCTTAACTGTTGCATTTATAAAATTCGTGTGGCCATACTTTTGTACCTATTTGTTGTTGGCCGAGGGAAAAAGTCGGATATCCCCCGAGAGGCGCTATGCGTGCGCCATCAAGAAAGCTCTCGTGGGGAAGACCGTGAGTCTAAGGAACAACGGATGTGGTGCTTGCATGAGTACTATGAAGTCAGGCCAAAATGACATGGTTAGGGACCTCTCGAGATGCGCTATGCGTGCGCCATTGAGAAAGCTCTCGTTGGAAGAGGCTAACGTGTTCACGTGGCACTTCAGAGTATTTCTCGTTGTCTTCTCATACATTTTATACCTGATCATGCATCTATATAAACTGTTTTTGGAGTTTCTCACTAGAAGATTCATCTTTTAATTGCACTATGTCCCTGGAATATTCAAACGTTCCAGGTTCGACGAGCACCTCTAAAGGAAATGAGGTAGCTAAAGAATAAGCTTAATTTACTGTTGTTGTATGTTTAGCATATTCTTGCTTATGTGCGAACCTATGTAATTTTGGATATGTTTAAGATGTTCAGTTATCATTTGCGAGATATGATATAATACATTTTGTAGATGTCTTGAACAATTTTATGATAAATAAAGCGTTATGGTTGTGAACCATATCAGGTTCGATCTAGCTTCCGCATTTGAAATTTTAGCACCTGTCTTAGCTATTTAATATTAGGTTTGTTAAGCTGAGAAGGTGAAAATTAGGATTTTTTGGGAATTTGTGTGATGTATGGCAGCGATTGTGGTATGAAAAATTTTTATATTCCCGAAATCCTAAGTTATAACACGTTCAAGAAAATTGGGGTGTTACAAAATACGTCTGAATTTTCTCGCTGGCATTTCACAATATCTTCTTTTATATGTTCCAGAAATTGTGAGCCAATGTAACACCCCGCCTCGCCAGGCGTGTCACTATAAGGGTATTTTCGAGACTTTATTTTTTTTTCAAGTTCATCACTCGCGGTGATTTCAAGAACAATCTTCACATGCAGATAACGAATCCTGAAAACCCCAGTCTTGCCCGTTTAACTAATAAGATCAATAATCTTAACAACTAAATGTGTAACACCCCAAGTTTAAAAATCCTAAACCTAGATGTGTTAACATTTACTTCACTTTAAATGAGGAAATAAAATAAATTTGTCTTCAAATTATCTCTTTTTACTTTCTTTATTTACCACACACACACACATATATATATATTTATTTCATATTTTATTTTAAAAAGAATTCTATAGAAGTTTCAGCGGAGTCTCCCCTGTAAATTTGACTTAGCAAACCTGTAGAGGGACACCGCATCCACAACTATAGAAATATTAACTAACTAAGTAAATAACTCAGTCCAAATAGAAGATTTGAGTCCAATCAAACCAAAACTATCATATTCGAAATCTCAAAATTAAACAATTAAAGAAAGGGGTAAATAAATGATTAACGAACAAGTGTTATAAACCACAAGTCCAAAACTAAAACCATATGCCATGGATTACTGGGTGAGTCTGCCTCCAAGCGATCTCCTCAACTCATCTAGCTCTCATCACCTGAAATGTGGGGAAAATAAAAGGGTGAGCTCAAGCTCAGCAAGTAAACTCCATGCACATGATGCATGCTTGTGACATGCAAGGTTTGAATAAATTTTGAAAACTACATCCCCATTTACTTTAACTTCTCAAAACATTTCATTTCTAAGGTATGTCATCCAGCCAATCAGAATGCAGTGGGCAATTCTTATTTGGAACCAGGTTCATTCCACCGATAGTACCGCAAAGTAGTTAAAAATTTCTTTCCACTTTCAACTTTTACATTCACATTACTTTATCAATCGGGTGCGTCGGTCCCCCACGCCCCATTTTCCACTCACATTATTCATGGCGTAGATATTCACCCATTTCCTTTAAAACTTGAGTTACATATCTTTGAAAGAAAATTTGCACCTTTACACATATTTCCTTTGAAAACATTTAATTTTCCCAAATCAATGCCTATGTGTGCTCATTGATGCAATGGCATGATATATATATATGAAAGTAAAGCAAGATCGCTACGGGGCAAGCAGCGTAGTTCAAAAATTTGAACCTTACCCCGATCCCGGCGATTGGATCAACGTCGAAATCAAACAATCACATACATAATAAAGTAAATCTAACCTTTAGATTTTTAAGTCGTTTGCGGATTCAAGCCGTCCAAGTGTCCGGCCTCTAACTTGTGATACGCGGCGTGCGTCCGTTGGCGAGGAGAGCGGAATGGGAGTGCTAGCTCCTTCTCCTAACAAGGCTTATGAATGGACGGGAAAATAATTGATTTTCAACTCTTGAAAACCAACAAAATAAGAGGCATCATTTGGGCATCCCATAAAGGGCTATTTATAAAGAAGCAACCTACTAGGGTTTTCCCAAACCCTAGGGGACATGGATTGGGCTAGCCCATTAATCCTAGTCCAACTAGAAATTAAAGTGGCTCAAATTCATTTATAAATATGTGGCCCAAATCTAATTCAAGCCCAAATAATTAATATTTAATATTTGGCCCAAATCTTATTTAGCCCAAATATAATATTTATTATTTAATATTTGGCCCAAATATTTTATTTGGCCCAAGTATTAAATTAAGCCCAAATTATTAAATTAGAAACTTCTTTCTAATTTAATCATTAAGTTAAAAACTACTTTCTAATTTAATCAATTGTTATTTTAGGAAACCTTTTCCTTTATGACGACCCCTCGTCATATCGACGTCATTACGTCTGTTTGTTCTTTTCCCGTGAGAACCTACGACGGCACAACTTCTTGTTGAAGTGCCCCACTTAACCATACGTCCGCTTTCCTAGTTTAAGCCAAGGACCGTGCCTATTGCGTATGACTCATTAGGCTCCCGAATATGTTGGCAATGTGTTAGTACGAACACATAAGACAAGATTGGCCTCTAGCAAGGCATCATGCCTACCCAATTATTCAGAAGGATTCATAATCTGCAAATAACCTTTCACGAGCATGGTTACTGTGTAGTTCGATCCTCTCGTCAATGTATCCTATGTGATCTCAAGTTGGCAATGTGTTGCTTGATTATGATCACATAAGTCTTTCTTCGGTTATCCGGATATCTACACTTAATAGAAAGTGAATCAATAACTCCTTATTGATCTCTTTCACCATGACCATGGTTTTAAAGTGAATATCCACCAAAGGCGCCTTAGATACATCATCCTCTATCAAAGGATAGACAAGTCCCATCTTAGTTATGCACCCATCTCCATAAGCCTCATGATATGCCCAACGATCGCCCACGTGCAGCCTTTATCTAGGCCCATCGAAACGATGTTGTTGTTGCCAAAATACAACAATCTATTTTTAATTGAGGAGAGACACAAGAGTCTTGGGAGTCGTGCCTTCACTGATGAGAATCTTGACGAGTAACTGGATCTGATAGAGGTCCAGATCTGGTGATCTTACAGAGTTAAGAGTCTAATAGATCTGATGGTTAGATGGATCTGGTAAATCTGGTAGGCTAATGATTAGGTGGGCTGATGATCAGATGGCCCAAGATGAATGAGTGACCTGAGGATGACGAGTGGTCTCGGATGAACGAGTGACCTGAGGATGACGAGTGGTCTCAGATGAACGAGTGACCTGAGGATGACGAGTGGTCTCGGATGAACGAGTGACCTGAGGGCGACGAGTGACCTTGATGACCGAGTGACCTGAGGGTGACGAGTGGCCGTGACCGAGTGACCTGAGGGCGACGAGTGACCTTGATGACCGAGTGACCTGAGGGTGACGAGTGGCCGTGACCGAGTGACCTGAGGGTGACGAGTGACCTTGATGACCGAGTGACCTCAGGGTGACGAGTGGCCGTGACCGAGTGACTTAAGGGCGACGAGTGACCTTGATGACCGAGTGACCTGAGGGCGACGAGTGACCTTGATGACCGAGTGGCCTACAAAATGAGAGCACCGTTAGGACGCGGGTGGGGGTCCCCGCGCAAACCCTCTGATGCTTAAGTCAGAATCTCGAGAGAAAATGAGAAAAGTATACTTTGATTACTCAAAATTACGTACCATGTGATGAAGGCATGGTCTCATATTTATAGTGGAGGAGAGAGAGAAGACGTGCGAGAATCAAGGCGAGAATCTCGCAGCCCATTTTTATGGTTTCGCGGCCCATCAGAGATGAAAAGAGGAGAGATTGGCCCAAGCCCGCTCGACCATGACCGAGTGGGGGGTCACTCGGTCATGACCGAGTGGGGAGGCCACTCGGTCATGATCGGGTGGGGGGCCACCCGATCATGCCTTCTTTTGCCCTTTTCCTTGGCTCGATTTTGAGTGGCTCCCATATCTCAACTTCAAGTCATATTTTCACATTGATTTAGGCCAAATCGGATCTCGCATGAGAAAGTTATGGCCGAAAAACTAAGGCAGTGCCGTACCCACTCGGCATAACCGAGTGGGTTATGAAAAGTGGGGGAAATTAGTCTCCCCATGACCAAGTGGGGGGCCACTCGGTCATGCCTTCTTTTTCTCGATCGAGTGGGGGGTCACTCGGTTATGCCTTCTTTTGCCCTTTTCTCTTGGTTCGAATCCATCTTCCTTCAATACTTGACTCTAAGCCTTAATAATACAGGTGCATCAACTTCATGCCCGATTTACACCTTGATTCAGCTCAAATCTCTTAAATCTCAAAACATAAAAGTTGTAGATAATTCTCTTTTATTGCTAAAGGACTTTGAATCACCTCAATCGGAGCTCATATGAGAAAGTTATGTCCGATAAACCGAAGTAGTGTCGTACCCACTTGGCATAACCGAGTGGGTCCTCCCCACTTGGTCTCGGCTCGACCTCTTGCTCCATCGGCTTATTTCCTTGATCTCCTACAACCCGCTGGGCATTTGGGCTTCATGTCCATGTCTCACGACTTTTTTAGGTCTTGCAATACTCCAAGTTTGTAGGGCATATCAGATGTCAAAGCATATCGGTCTTCTTATGAGATGACCGTGACAACCTCAGGTCCAAGGATTAGTTACACCCATCTCGTATAAGAATCCCATCAACATTTAACCAAAATGGATTCTCATGGCAAGTCATGTCCAGTGACATGTTCTCCAACATTGGTCACCTATGTACTTGTCTAGGCATCCCCATGCCTATGGGTGTGAGTCCCCCATTACTATCACATAGCAAAAACATAGCACATACAAGTCTTACCGCAATTGTCAATGTCCATTCTTGACATTGCTACGACTTGGGACATTTAATGATGTCGAGAAACTGTGATGCATCATCTCACATCTTTATAGATTAATCACAGTATACATCATATGGACTTCTATCTAGTTTCATCCGATCATTACATTAATAACAAGAAACTAATAGAACGACTTCTTGTAGAATTAATAACTCTTTATTCAATATGAAATATGATTAAAAATGTCAGCGTATAATTTGCCCAATCTAATTGGGTCTAGAGCACCTACACTAACAATCTCCCACTTGCACTAGAACCAATCACTCTTGTATCTCATACCTGATGATCGAACATAACTTCCATGTTTCTCCTAGGACAGAGCTTTAGTTAAGGGATCTGCGACGTTGTCATCCGTCGGTACTTTCTCTATATGCATGTCACCCCAGCTGATAACTTCTCTTATCAGATGGTAACGCCGCAATACATGTCTGGTCCGTTGATGAGACCGTGGTTCCTTCGCTTGCGCGATGGCTCTATTGTTGTCACAATACACTGTTATTGGATCAACAATGCTGGGCACCACTCCAAGTTCACCAATGAACATACGGATCCATACAACCTCCTTAGATGCTTCGGCGGCTGCTATGTACTCGGCTTCGGTTGTTGAATCTGCAACTGTTTCCTGTTTGGAACTCTTCCAACAAATGGCCCCGCCGTTCAGGCAGAATATGAATCCCGACTGTGATTTAAAATCATCATGGTCGGACTAGAAACTGGCATCCGTGAACCCCTTCACAGTAAGCTCTCCTTCTGCATATACTAAGAACATCTCTTTAGTCCTTCTCAAGTACTTAAGGATGTTCTTCACTGCAATCCAGTGTTTCTCACCTGGATCAGCTTGATATCTACTACATATGCTCAAAGCATATGCGACATCAAGCCTCGTACATAACATGGCATACATAATCGAGCCAATGGCTGATACATATGGTGCTCGACTCATTCTATCTCTTTCATCTTGTGTCTTCGGACACATAGCCTTGGAAAGATGTATTCCATGTGACATGGGAAGATTTCCCCTCTTAGAATCTTCCATGCTAAACCTCTTTAGCACCTTATCAATGTACGTGCTTTGGGAGAGTCCTAGCAACCTCCTGGATCTATCTCTATAGATCCTTATTCCTAGAATATAGGTTGCTTCTCCCAAATCCTTCATGGAGAAATTTTTTGAAAGCCATTTTTTAACTGATTGCAACATGAGAACATCATTCCCTATGAGCAATATATCGTCTACATAGAGGACTAAAAAGACCACCGCGCTCCCACTAATCTTCTTGTAAACACAAGGATCATCTTCATTTTGTGAAAAATCAAACTCTTTGATTGTCTCATCAAAACGTTGATTCCAACTCTGGGATGCTTGCTTTAGACCATAAATGGCCCTTTGTAACTTACAAATCTTATTTGCATGTTCTTGGATGACAAAACCATCGGGTTGTGTCATATACACATCCTCAATCAGGTTTCCATTGAGGAAAGCTGTTTTGACATCCATCTGCCAAATCTCATAGTCATGATAGGCAGCTATTGCAAGTAGAATCCAAATGGATTTTATCATTGCTACAGGCGAGAAGGTTTCATCATAGTCAACTCCTTGTCTTTGACTGAAACCTTTGGCCACGAGCCTGGCTTTGTACGTCTGTACGTTACCTTCCATGTCAATCTTCTTTTTGAAGACCCACTTACAGCCAATGGGTCTAATACCCTCAGGTGGATCAACCAAAGTCCATACTTGGTTAGTGTACATGGAATCCATTTCGGATTTCATGGCATCAAGCCATTTCCTAGAGTCAATGTCTGACATTGCTTCGTCATAGGTATTTGGTTCGTCATTCTCAACCAGAAGCACATCTCCATGTGTCGAGATAAGAAATCCATATCTCTCAGGCTCATGACGAACTCTCGTTGACCTACGAAGTCCTTGTGTGGAAGATTGGGGAATTGACACAACATCTTGTGTCTGATCTGATAGCATGCATATTTATACCATATTTTGGCATTTCACTTCATTCTTATTAGGCCATTTGAAGTAATTTTTGCTGATATTTCATTGTTTCTATTTTATTATGCTTCAAATTGTCCTTACACTATTTTCTATCTTACCTCTATGGATCCAGGCTTTAGGGAATATTGGATGGGCTAGAGAAGTGGCTCACTAAAGGAGCTTGGGCTTACTTTCAAGGAGCAAACTTGGGCTACTCAAATTATGCTGTTTTTGGGCTTACTTGTTTTCTGTTGGGCCAGGCCCAACCCTAGCCTTCCTAGCTTTCCTTTCTTAGCCATGTATTTAAGGCCTCTTAACATTAATTTGCAGGGAGGATGATATAGATAGAGAAGAGAAAATAGAGAGGATTCTGCCCGTTTTTGTTATTGTAGCATTTTTCTGTTTTCTACATCTTTTGTTCCATTCTGTTTTCCTTGCTGTAATGATGGGCTAGAACATTTTGTAACCGGTTGTGTGTCTTGAATCCATGTGGAATTTGAGTCCCGGATGAGCTACAAGAATCTGGTTTGTTGTTTGTTTCTTATTCATTTCTATTTGGTTTAGTTTAAGCAGATTTGTGAATGCATGGAGTTCATGGCAGGTTTGTGTGAACTTGCATGGTTTCATTTTCTGTTAAATGCTTAAGAGAACAGAATGTTATAGCCGGTTGGTATAACATCTCGGAAATGAATATTGTGTGCTTGAACGGTTGTTCTTGCATAGGTCCGGATAGGTTGAATAGAGAGTGAATGGTTGCATTTTGTTTGCAAGAGATTTCTGCATTCATTTTGTTATTTCCAATCATTCTAATCCTTGGACGGTTGTTGGGGATGCTTTGAGTTTGTTTTCCGGAGATCAAAACATCTAGCAAGCCAAGACATATAGGTTGGACAAGGAAGATTCCACATAGGAGACAAATACACAGCCGATTGCATATCTTTTACTGATTTTTCATCATCTTTATCTTTCTGTTTTGTTAATTAGTTTTCTGTCAAAACCCTCCCCCCCAAACAAACTGTTATTTGTATTGGTTCTCCTTGTTGGTAGAAGAAGGTGAGGCTCCTTGTGAGAGATGACCTAGGGTGCACTTTGCTGCAAACTAGAGAAGAGATTCATAGATCTCTAATTCTGGAGCGGTTCAACAATCGCTGGCCATGATCTTCCTCGGGTTCCTGGAGGGGAGTATCTATTTGTGGACCACCTCGAATCTCATCGAGTATAACATTCCTCCCACTAACCACAGCATCTAAGAATTCCTTCTCAAGGAATACCGCATGCTTGGCAACAAACACCTTTTGTTCCTGTGGGTGGTAAAAGTAATATCCATTTGTTTCTTTTGGATATCCCACAAACAAACATCTCATTGATTTGGGTTCTAGGTTATTACTATCAACACGCTTGACATAAGCTTCACAACCCCAAATCTTAAGGAAAGATAAACTTGGCTTCTTTCCTTTCCATATCTCATATGGAGTCTGAGTAACTGATTTACTTGGAACCCTATTCAAAATAAAGATCGCGGTGAGGAGTGCGTATCCCCAAAATGAAATGGGGAGTTTAGTGCGACTCATCATGGATCGAACCATGTCTAACAAGGTCCTATTCATCCTTTCAGATACACCATTCATCTCTGGTGTTCCAGGTGGAGTTCATTGTGAGAGAATCCCATTCTGCTTCAGATGATCTAGAAACTCACTGTTCAAGTATTCACCACCTCGATCTGATCGAAGTACTTTGATACTTTTCCCATTTTGTTTCTCTACTTTAAATCTGAATTCCTTGAACTTTTCAAAAGCTTCAGATTTGTGTTTCATGAGATACACATAACCAAAACGTGATCTATCATCAGTAAAGGTTATGAAGTAGACGTACCCACCTCGAGCCTGGGTGGACATGGGCTCACACACATCAGTGTGCATAAGCTCTAGCACTTCTGTGGCCCTCTCTCCCTTTCTTTTAAAAGGAGATTTAGTCCTCTTACCAAGTAAACAAGATTCGCAAGCACCATATGATTCATAATCAAATGTGCTAAGGTATCCATTTTTATACAAATTCGATATGTGAGTCTCATTTGTATGGCCAAGGCGACAATGCCATAAATAAGTGCTATTTAAATCACCTGATTTCAATCGCTTAATATTTATGTTATTAATAGGAGTATCAACATTAAGAACATACAAACCGTTACATATTGTTGCTTTACCATAAAACAACTCATTTTTATAAAATGAACATCTATTGTTCTTAAATAAAAATGAAAATCCATCTTTGTCCAAACAAGAAATAGAAATAATATTCCTAGTCAAACTAGGAATAAAGTAACAGTTATGTAAATCTAACACAAGCCCAGAGGGCAATGTTAATGAAAAAGTCCCTACAACTAATGGAACAACTCTTGATCCATTGCCGACGCGTAGGTCCACCTCTCCTGGAGTCAATTGTCTCGTACCTCTAAGCCCCTGCACAGAAGTGCAAATGTGAGCACCAGATCCAGTATCTAATACCCATGTGGACTGATCAGAAGTTGATAAATTAACTTCAATAACATAAATACCTGAAGTACTCAAAGTATAACTCTTCTTCTTCTGCACCTCTGCAAGGTATTCCTTACAGTTCCGTTTCCAATGGCCCGGCTTGTTACAATGAAAACAGACCGCATCCTCCTTGCCCTTACGGGCTTTAGTCTTCTGGACTCCTCCAGATGGCGCTGTGGAAGAACTCTTCTTCTGTTTGGCTTTCTTACTCTTTGGCTTGCCCTTGCGCCCCTTGGGACCTCCAACTAAGAGAACACTTCCCTTAGCCTTCTTGTTTATCTCGGGCTCAGCCTCCCGCAACATGGACAGTAACTCTCCAAGAGTTTTATCCATATTCATCATATTGAAATTCATGATGAACTATCCATAACAATCAGGAAGGGACTGTAGCACAAAATCAAGGGTAAGTTCTGCAACCATACCCACACCAAGCTCTGACAATCTGTCAATATAGCCTATCATCTCTGTGACATGCTTTTCAACAGATGATCCCTCAGCCATACGGCACCTGAAGAGCTTTTTGGCAACGTCATAACGTTCATGCCTAGTTCGCTCCTCATAGAGATCCTTGAGCCTAGCCATGATCTCATAGGCGGTATAACCCTTAAGCTGATGCCTATGTTCCGGCTGCCAGGATGTTACACTGAGCAATGATCATATCACCCTTGTGTGTCTTCCAGGCCTCATGTGCTACGACATCCTCGAGTGATGGTTCGGGAGGAAGAAGTGTCTCTATCGTATAGAGGATTTTCTCATGAGTGAGGACTATCCTCACATTCATCTCCCAATCGAGGAAATTCATCCCATTGAAGGTATTATTGCCATCGAGTATCGATCTTATCGACACGTTTCCAAACATTCTGGATCAACAACCTGAATTATAGAGATAAATGTTATAATCATATTTAATTACGAAATCATAAATCGCAAGAAGTAACATTTTATGATTGCTCCCACTATTTTCTACGAGTTTGCCACCCTCAAGACATAACTCGGGAAATCCCATTGGAAGATTTCCTAGTGGACTAGGATCCTATCTCCCCTCGCACAACCTTGAGTGACTCAACAAATTGTGTTAGGATCGATTAGGTAGGTACTTGCTACCAATTGCATCTCCATGCAACTCCTAGATTCATTGGGTTGACAACTCCTTGCCAAGCACATCTTATGTGACTCCCAATCTTTGCCTCTATACTCAGTAAGGCCTTGAGTGACTCAACAAACCCCACCTTTCTAGTTAAGTCGGACCCATCATTCAGGGACATCTCATGGCCCATGAAGCATAGGAATCATAGGTGACACATGACCTTGAGTGACTCAACAAATCAAGTGTCAGCTAGAAACCTGATGCTTCATAATGATGGAAGGCAAGTTAGCTTAATATTAATGAGGGATTTATTATTTATTTATTTAGGTCTCATCACATGCAATTAATCAAATTAATAATGCATAATAAACGACTCAAACCGGTGTATGGTATGGATAACTACGGCTAGTCCCCTCGAGCCATAGAAGGGAAGCTAGCGGGTCAAACCTAGGTGAAGAATCACATCTTGCTTCATAAGCACATTCTTCAAGCCTTCATTGGTCTTCGAATCTTGTCTTCAATTTGGCTCCATCTCTTGCTCTTCATACAAACTACAACTATCACTACTTTATTCTATTCTACATACATTACATAGAATCAGAAACCCCGAGTTACATTCGGGGGGAGTGAGATGAGAAGAGAATGTACATCAGAGTATAAGAGAGGCAGGACACGCAGGCCCTATTTCAAAAACCAAATTTACAAGCATTCATTCCCAACATAAAATAAATGGTCGACTCGATCCATACCATACACCCATGCAATCAATCACATTGATTCATTTAGATTATGTTAATTAATTGTTGCATCTATTTCAAACTTAATGAAACGCTTTCAATAAATTGAAAGTTTGTATAATTTTGGAAAAACAAAATTGTTTTAATTGTGTTGGGCTTGGGCTCCATCCATTAGTCTAACTAACAAGGCTCAACAGGCCTTGGATCAACCAATGTATGTCAAACATACACTAGTAGCCCAATAATTAAAAATAAACCAATTAACGGCCCTGGCCAAATTTTAATCACGGCCCATAAGTGTCATACACTCATGGATCGGATAAAAATAATAAAAAATAGCCAAACAACTTGGTTGGGCCCCACCAAAAGGGAACGGAACGCACTGGGCCACCGAAGGGTCGGCCCGGGTGCTTCACGGGGACCCCCGGGAATGGTCAAATCGAAGCCCGAGGGAGTGGGAGGGGCCGAGAGGTGGCTGGGCAGCATGTCACACGTGCTACCAGCCTAAACAGGGCCAAAGGCTGCGGCTGGCGCGCGCTGGGCACGCATGGGCCGCGGCTGGCATGCGGGGCAGCGCATGGGCCGCGCCTGGCGCGCATAGGTGCGCGGCAAGGGCCGCGGGAAGGCAAGCGCGGGCCACTGGGGCCGCGCGCGGGCGCGCAAGGGTCGCGGGTCGCACCCTTGCGCACGCGCGGCCGCACGTGGGGGCGCCTTGCGCGAGCGCGGCCGCGGCTGTGCGCGCCATGCGCGCGCAAGGCCGCGCCCCAGCGGCCCCTGCGCGCGCCCAACCCGTGCCCAGCGCGCGCGGGCCCCGCTCGGCCGCGTCTTTCGATGCCCCGGTGCATCCGTATGCACCCCGAACCCCATTTTGCCCTTTTTCATGTCATACACGATCTTTTTCCCTTCACCCAAAAACGTTTTGCAATCCAAAAAAAATTACAAACGCAACAATTATTTAATTATTTCACAAATAACAACATAATCGAATCCACACGTAAGGAATTGAAATATTTCGACGATGGCTCTGATACCACTCAAAGTAAAGCAAGATCGCTACGGGGCAAGCAGCGTAGTTCAAAATTTTGAACCTTACCCTGATCCCGGCGATTGGATCAACGTCGAAATCAAACAATCACATACATAATAAAGTAAATCTAACCTTTAGATTTTTAAGTCATTTGTGGATTCAAGCCGTCCAAGTGTCTGGCCTCTAACTTGTGATACGCGGCGCTCGTCCGTTGGCGAGGAGAGCGGAATGGGAGTGCTAGCTCCTTCTCCTAACAAGGCTTATGAATGGACGGGAAAATAATTAATTTTCAACTCTTGAAAACCAACAAAATAAGAGGCATCATTTGGGCATCCCATAAAGGGCTATTTATAAAGAAGCAACCTACTAGGGTTTTCCCAAACCCTAGGGGACATGGATTGGGCTAGCCCATTAATCCTAGTCCAACTAGAAATTAAAGTGGCCCAAATTCATTTATAAATATGTGGCCCAAATCTAATTCAAGCCCAAATAATTAATATTTAATATTTGGCCCAAATCTTATTTAGCCCAAATATAATATTTATTATTTAATATTTGACCCAAATCTAATTTAGCTCAAATATTTAATTTAATTTAATATTTGGCCCAAGTATTAAATTAAGCCCAAATTATTAAATTAGAAACTTCTTTCTAATTTAATCATTAAGTTAGAAACTACTTTCTAATTTAATCAATTGCTATTTTAGGAAACATTTTCCTTTATGACGACCCCTCGTCATATCGACGTCATTACGTCTATTTGTTCTTTTCCCGTGAGAACCTACGACGGCACAACTTCTTGCCGAAGTGTCCCACTTAACCATACGTCCGCTTTCCTAGTTTAAGCCAGGGACCGTGCCTATTGTGTATGACTCATTAGGCTCCCGAATATGTTGGCAATGTGTCGGTACGAACACATAAGACAAGATTGGCCTCTAGCAAGGCATCATGCCTACCCAATTATTCAGAAGGATTCATAATCCGCAAATAACCTTTCACGAGCATGGTTACCGTGTAATTCGATCCTCTCGTCAATGTATCCTATGTGATCTCAAGTTGGCAATGTGTTGCTTGATTATGATCACATAAGTCTTTCTTCGGTTATCCCGATATCTACACTTAATAGAAAGTGAATCAATAACTCCTTATTGATCTCTTTCACCATGGCCATGGTTTTAAAGTGAATATCCACCAAAGGCGCCTTAGATACATCATCCTCTATCAAGGGATAGACGAGTCCCATCTTAGTTATGCACCCATCTCCATAAGCCTCACGATATGCCCAACGATCGCCCATGTGCAGCCTTTATCTAAGCCCATCGAAACGATGTCAAAGCATATCGGTCTTCTTATGAGATGACCGTGACAACCTCAGGTCCAAGGATTAGTTACACCCATCTCGTATGAGAATCCTATCAACATTTAACCAAAATGGATTCTCATGGCGAATCATGTCCAGTGACATATTCTCCAACATTGGTCACCTATGTACTTGTCTATGCATCCCCATGCCTATGGGTGTGAGTCCTTCATTGCTATCACATAGCAAAAACATAACACATACAAGTCTTACCGCAATTGTCAATGTCCATTCTTGACATTGCTACAACTTGGGACATTTAATGATGTCGAGAAACTGTGATGCATCATCTCACATCTTTATGGATTAATCACAGTATACATCATATGGACTTCTATCTAGTTTCATCCGATCATTACATTAATAACAAGAAACTAATAGAACGACTTCTTGTAGAATTAATAACTCTTTATTCAATATGAAATATGATTAAAAATGTCAGCGTACAATTTGCCCAATCTAATTGCGTCTAGAGCACCTACACTAACAATATATGTACATGCTTAATCATTTTCATTGTATGTAAGGAAATGACACAAGTAATGAAAAGATTTAGCATTAAATACCTGCAAGCCCACCACAAAGCATAATTTTTCCACATTAACCGTTCCACATGAGTGAAAATTAGAGAGAGTTTACTTACTTGGAGTCTTTAAAGTTAACTTCTTGGATTTGCAAGTGGAGGAGTGTTAGTTGCCCACGACGTCAATGTGCCAAAAACCCTAATTCATTATCAATCATTTTAAAATTTTCAATAATCCTTACCTTCTAAACATGACTCCAATTCACTACTATATTTTTCTCAAGTGAATTTATTATAATACTACATGTATAAATAGCATTCAATGCAAAAAACATAAATGACACATTTACAATAGAGACCTATTAGTGAAACACTACCCATTTACGAAATTCAACCTGTCGGCCTTACGAAGACAAGCATAAATTTAAATTCTTAGCACAAAATTATGTGAATCCAATTTGGTGGGCTAAATAACTCATAGAGATACATTCTCAATTAAATTCACATCAAGATTCAGATTACAAAACCCTCAAAATATTTTTCCAAATTCACAAACAGAATTTATTTTTTCTTCTCTGGCAGCATGTAGTAAAATATTTTAAACATCATTTAAAAATAGGAAATGATATCATAAAATTATAAAATTTACAAAGGATGTATTAAACTCTTATAAGTTCATCATATAAAAAAATTAGCTCATTATGGTAACGTTTGGGGTTCAAAAATATTTTTATATCCTCCCAAATACTGTTCTCGTATGAATCTGTCAATGTATATGAAAAATATCATAAAAACCTATAAGAGCCTCCAAATGAGGTCATTCCAAGTCTAGATGATAGACAATTCATAGAGGGTCGTTTTCCAATTTAAATCTCCCCAAAATTCGACATATACAAGTTTTAGCGAATTTTTAAAGTAAGAGTAGAAAAGCTGTTAAATCTGGGCAGCATTATTGTTCCATTAGATCTATCAAAATTACATGCCTCTATAATACCCAATCAATATAAAATCAAACCAATCATATGCATTCTTCCACATCTATGTATATATATTTTATGTAAAATACCCATCTTATTAAAGGTAGATTTTGGGGAAAATTAAATAAAACAAAAGTTACCTTTTTCTTCTTCTTCTTCTCCTTGGGGAGAGGTGATGTGTGTGTTGAGAGAAAAGAGAAATGAGATGTGTGTGTGTGTGTGTATGTGTGAGAGAGAGAGAGAGAGAGGAAGTGAGATGGGTGAGGGAGAGACGTGAGATTTGGGAGGGGAGAAAGATATATATTAGGGTTTCTCTTTTTATTAGGTTTTGAGTTGGGTGGGCTTTATTTGGGCTTTGGGCTTTTGAGTTTTTTTTTTTTCTCACTTATTGGGCCAAAAATGAGTCTTCTATAAATTAGGCCCAACCTTAAATTAATTTGTATTTTAGGTCATATTGAGTGCTATAAAAATTCACACCCAAATAAATATATTTAGCCACTTGAATTGAATTTGATAAACATACAATACACTTGAAAATTCTTAAATCAATAGTAACACATTAAACTGCATACTAACAAATTATCATAATTTTTGTTTTTTTCTAATTAGCACATTGAGCGTGACAACGTCCATTTCCTTCCACTGCATAACAAGGCTCAATAATTGACAATAATAATTACAATTGAATCATTTATTATGTCATAAGAAATAAAATTACACAAAATTTATAAATGCATGTAGAATGACACTCGGTGTTACAACTCCTTACCCCCTAAAAATAAATTTCGTTCTCGAAATTAAAACTTACCAAAAAGGTGTGGATACTTAGCGCGCATCTCATCCTCGTGCTCCCAAGTGGCCTTTCTACCACATGATTTCTCCATAGGACCTTAACTAACGTTATCTTCTTCTTCCTTAATTCCTTGTCGGCTTTCTCTAGGATTTTGATCGGTGATTCCTCATACGTTAAATCTTCACGAAGATCCAATGACTCATAACTGAGAACGTGAGATGTGTTCGGGATATACTTCCTCAACATAGAGACATGGAATACATTGTGTACCTCCGATAAGCCAAGTCACCGACCCTTTCTAGTATTTCAAAGGGTCCAACAAAGCGCGGGCTTAACTTTCCTTTCTTTCCAAATCTCATAACTCCTTTCATTAGCGCCACTTTCAAAAAGACCATATCACCCGTAGTAAATTCCAATGACTTCCTTCTTTTATCAGCATAGCTCTTTTGTCTACTCTACGCTGTTTTCATCCATTGGCGAATTTTCTCAACAATCTCAGCAGTCTGTTGTACTATCTCTAGGCCCAATAATTTTCTTTCTCCAACCTCATCCCAGTGAACAGGTGATCTATATTTTTTTCCATATAATGCCTCATAAGGCACCATACCAATTGCTGCTTGGTAGCTATTGTTGTAAGAAAACTCGACTAATGGGAGGAATTCATCCCAAGTACCCGAAAAATCAATTATACAAGCTCTCAACATATCCTTAAGGGTTTGAATTGTTCTCTCTGACTGCCCATCTGTCTGTGGATGAAAGGCTGTGCTAAACCTCAATTGTGTACCCATGGCCTTATGTAGGCTTTTCAGAATGTGGAGGTAAATTTTGGGTCGCGATTAGATACAATGGATAACGGAACTCCGTGAAGTCTGACAATTTCTGCCACGTACAACTTTGCATATTTTTCCATATTATAAGTAGTCTTTACCGGCAAGAAGTGTGCTGACTTAGTAAGACGATCTGAAATCACCCAGATAGAATTATAACCCCTTTTTGTCTTAGGTAAGCCAACAACAAAGTCCATGCCTACTCGCTCCCATTTCCAGTCTGGAATCATAAGAGGCTGTAACAGGCCTGAGGGTCGTTGGTGTTCAGCCTTGACTTTTTGGCAATTAAGGAAACACTGAACGTAGGTTGCCACATCACGACTCATGCCAATCCACCAAAAATATTTTCTCAAACCTCGAACCATCTTTGTACTTCCAGGGTGAATCGAGTATGGGGTGCTATGAGCTTCTCTCATAATCTCTTGCTTCAGTTCTTCATTGTTAGGGACCACCAGTCTATTACCATACCGAAGAGCACCATCTGTAGTTATAACATAGTCAAAGCGTTTTCCCTCAGCCACTTCAGTTCAAATTTTCAATAATCAGGGATCCTCAATTTGTAAGGTTTTGATCCTCTCAAGAAGTGTTAATTCTATAGTCATATTGGCGAGATAGCCTGACTTGCCTCGCATAATGATCTCCAACTCAAGCCTCTGGATGTCTACCAACAATGGTTTTTGAGTGACTTGTAAGGAAGCTATTGCTCCATAGCTTTTCCTACTAAGTGCATCAGCGACCACATTGGCCTTACCAGGGTGATAGTTAATAACACAATCATAGTCTTTAACAAGTTCCAACCATCTACGTTGTCTCATGTTCAACTCCTTCTATGTAAAGAAGTACTTCAGGCTCTTATGATCAGTGTAGATCTCACACCTAACCCCATAAAGGTAGTGCCTCCAAATCTTCAATGCAAAAACAACGACTGCCAACTCGAGATCATGAGTTGGGTAGTTCTTTTCATACTCCTTCAGTTGCCTTGAAGCATAGGCAATCACCTTGCCATGTTGCATAAGAACACAACCGAGCCCTTTCTTAGAAGCATCGCTGTAGATAACAAACCCCTCACTACCCTATGGAATTGTTAAGACAGGCACTGTTGTTAACCGTTTCTTTAACTCCTCAAAGCTTTGTTCACAATCCAGGCTCCATTGGAATTTCATATTCTTCCTGGTCAACTGAGTCAAAGGTGAGGCAATTTTTGAAAATCCCTCAACAAACCTCCGGTAATAACCCGCTAACCCAAGGAAACTGCGGACTTCTACAACATTAACTGGTGTTGGCCAGTTTTGAACCGCCTCGATCTTACTCGGGTCAACTACAATACCTTTCCTTGATACAATATGCCCCAAAAATGGTACCCTATCTAACCAGAACTCACATTTCTTGAATTTAGCGAATAACTTCTTTTCTTTAAGTTTCTGAAGCACCATCCTCAAATGCTTTCATGTTCTTCCTTGGATCGCGAATAAATCAATATGTCATCGATGAAGACTATGAAAAATTGATCCAGATACTCCTTAAATACTCTATTCATCAAATCCATGAATGTAGCAGGGGCGTTTGTCAACCCAAAAGGCATTACCAAGAACTCATAATGCCCATATCGAGTACGAAAAGATATCTTTGGAATGTCTTCTTCTTTAATTCTCAACTGATGATAACCAGATTGCAAATCAATTTTTGAAAAATATCCAACACCTTGAACTTGATCAAACAAGTCTTCGATTCTTGGCAACAGATACTTGTTCTTTATTGTCACCTTGTTCAACTCTCTATAGTCTATGTAAAACCTCATGGTACCATCTTTCTTCTTCACAAATAGCACAGGAGCACCCCATGGTGAAAAATTGGGTCGAACAAAACCCTTGTCCATGAGATCTTGTAGCTGCTCTTTGAGCTCTTTAAGTTCAATAGGAGCCATACGATATGGTGCCTTGGATACTGGGGCTGTTCCAGGCACTAAATCGATGGCGAATTCAATCTCCCTTTTAGGTGGTAAACCATAAAGGTCGTCTGGGAACACATCTTGATATTCTTGGACGATTGGAATTCGTTCAATAGAAGGGTTTATCTCGGGAATCTCAATTATTGCAACTAAGTAGGCCATACAACCCTTATTCACTACTTGGCGAGCTTTCATTGTTGTTACTATTGGAATTGAAGGCTTCACTTCAACTCCAACAAAGCAGAAATGGGGTTCGTTCGGGGGCTCAAACACTACTTTCTTCTTATGGCAGTCAATTGTAGCATGATACCGTGATAGCCAATTCATCCCCAATATGACATCAAAATCGTGGATATCCAATGCTATGAGATCTGCCAACCACTCCCTCTCATTGACTATAATCGGGCAATTTCTCAATACATAACTTGAATTCAATAATGCTCCGGATGGTGTTGACACACTAAACTGGGTATCTAGTTGCAGAGTTGGATAACTCAATTTTTCAGCAAACATGGGACTAACAAATGAGTGGGTCACCCCGGAATCGAACAGGATAGTCGCAAGTGTGTCACTCACATACACGGTGCCTACATGATAGAATGTAAATAGATATATATGTATGCATGTAATCAAATCATATTAATTGATAAATGTACTCAATTGTAAGTTGTAAATACCTGACACTACGGTTGTTGAATCTTCAGTCTCCTTCTTAGACATGGTATAGACTCGTGCTAGAGTAGCCCTCTTTTCTTCCTTGCAATTCTTGGCTATGTGTCCTGGCTTCCCACAATTGTAGCATACACCATTGCAATCATTGGAAAAATGCCCTGGCTTCCCACACTTGTAGCACACACCTTTGCCTTGAAGGCATTCACCAAGGTGCTCCTTGCCACATTTTGGACAAGTCCTCCTTGGTTGCTTATTCTGTTGGTGTCCTTGATGTTTCCCTAAGTCATTTCTCATTTTCTGCCCATTATTGTTCCAACCCTTAGAGTTTCCACCCTTGTATTTCTGGCCACTCAGTTGAACTCTAGTCTCCTCTTTACACATGAGTTGTGCCCTTTCCACCAGGAGAGACTTGTTGACCACCTCCCGATAAGTGGGAAGCTCAAATGGAATCACTGCTTGTTTAATTTGAGACTTCAGTCCTTCTTCAAAATGTCTCACCCTTCTATCCTCTCTCATTACTAAATTCGGAGCAAATTTAGCCAATCGAGCAAATTCTGCCTCATAGTCTGCAACTGTTCGACTTCCCTGCTCCAATCTCACAAATTCCTTCTCTTTCTATTGGCGGATACTCTTGGGAAAGTACTTGTCATTGAAAGCCTTGGTAAACATTTCCCAGGTAAAAGGGATGGTGTCTTTCTCATGCTGATGTCGAACCATCAGCCACCAATCATATGCATCTCCCTGGAGCATGTATGCCGCATAGTTAACCTTCTCCCCATCAGTGCACTTCATGACTGAGAAAGCTTTTTGAATCTCAGTCAACCATTTTTCAGCTTCGAGGGGATCAATAGTGCCAGCAAATGATGGGGGGGACACCTTTTTAAATTCAGAGATCTTCCCATGCTCCTGTGTTTCATTTCTCCTTACTTGGCTGGTTTTCCCGAAAGTAGCCAATGCTTGCATGAATGCCTCCATGGTCATCGGAGGGAGTACCTTGAGGGACAACATCGTTGCCTATCTCTCCATTCTGAGCTTAAGAAGTTGCCTCTTGGGCTTGAGAATGGGTGGTACAAGCCATTACTAAAACAAAGCATAAATCATGCTCATAAGGAAACACTACATCTTAATATGCAAGAAAAATCACAACATTTGAACATTAAAGAACATGCATTAACTTAACAAAAATTGACCTTACCAGATGATCGAGGAGGACTCACTTGTGGCATCACTCAGCACCCGTATACCCTCTAATCAAGTTTTTTTTTTTTTTAAAGTCTACAAAATCGCTTTTAAAACTCTTAGCTCTGATACCACAAATGTAACACCCCAAGTTTAAAAATCCTAAACCTAGATGTGTTAACATTTACTTCACTTTAAATGCAGAAATAAAATAAATTTGTCTTCAAATTATCTCTTTTTACTTTCTTTATTTACCACACACAGATATATATATTTATTTATTTCATATCTTATTTTAAAAAGAATTCTATAGAAGTTTCAGCAGAGTCTCTCCTGTAAATTTGACTTAGCCAACCTATAGAGGGACACCTCATCCACAACTATAGAAATATTAACTAACTAAGTAAATAACTCAGTCCAAATAGAAGATTTGAGTCCAATCAAACCAAAACTATCATATTCGAAATCTCAAAATTAAACAATTAAAGAAAGGGGTCAATAAATGATTAACGAACAAGTGTTATAAACCACAAGTCCAAAACTAAAATCATATGCCATGGATTACTGGGTGAGTCTGCCTCCAAGTGATCTGCTCAACTCATCTAGCTCTCATCACCTGAAACGTGGGGAAAATAAAAGGGTGAGCTCAAGCTCAGCAAGTAAACTCCATGCACATGATGCATGCTTGTGACATGCAAGGTTTGAATAAATTTTGAAAACTACATCCCCATTTACTTTAACTTCTCAAAACATTTCATTTCTATTGTGAGCTCATAAGGTGTGTCATCCAGCCAATCAGAATGCAGTGGGCAATTCTTATTTGGAACCAGGTTCATTCCACCGGTAGTACCGCAAAGCGGTTAAAGATTTCTTTTCACTTTCAACTTTTACATTCACATTACTTTATCAATCGGGTGTGTCGCTCCCCCACGCCCCATTTCCCACTCACATTATTCATGGCATAGATATTCACCCATTTCCTTTAAAACTTGAGTTACATATCTTTGAAAGAAAATTTGCACCTTTACACATCTTTCCTTTGAAAACATTTAATTTTCTCAAATCAATGCCTATGTGTGCTCATTAATGCAATAGCGTGATATATATATATATGTACATGCTTAATCATTTTCATTGTATGTAAGGAAATGACACAAGTAATGAAAAGATTTAGCATTAAATACCTGCAACCCAACCACAAAGCACAATTTTTTCACATTAACCGTTCCACATGAGTGAAAATTAGAGAGAGTTTACTTACTTTGAGTCTTTAAAGTTAACTTCTTGGATTTTCAAGTGGAGGAGTGTTAGTCGCCCACGACGTCAATGTGCCAAAAACCCTAATTCATTATCAATCATTTTAAAATTTTCAATAATCCTTACCTTCTAAACATGACTCCAATTCACTACTATATTTTTCTCAAGTTAATTTATTATAATACTACATGTATAAATAGCATTCAATGCAAAAAACATAAATGACACATTTACAATAGAGACCTATTAGTGAAACACTACCCATTTACGAAATTCAAAGTGCCGGCCTTACGAAGACAAGCATAAATTTAAATTCTTAGCACAAAATTATGTGAATCCAATTTGGTGGGCTAAATAACTCATAGATATACATTCTAAATTAAATTCACATCAAGATTCAGATTACAAGACCCTCAAAATATTTTTCCAAATTCACAAACAAAATTTATTTTTTCTTCTCTGGCAGCATGTAGTAAAATATTTTAAAAATCATTTAAAAATAGGAAACGATATCATAAAATTATAAAATTTACACAGGATGTAGTAAACTCTTATAAGTTCATCATATAAAAAAATGAGCTCATTATAGTAACATTTGGGTTTCAAAAATATTTTTCTATCCTCCAAAATACTGTTCTCGTACGAATCTGTCAATGTATACAAAAAATATCATAAAAACCTATACGAGCCTCCAAATGGGGTCATTCCAAGTCTAGATGATAAAAAACTCATAGAGGGTCATTTTCCAATTTGAATCTCCCCCAAAATTAAACATATACAAGTTTTAGCGAATTTTTAAAGTAAGAGTAGAAAAGCTGTTAAATCTTGGCAGCATTATTGTTCCATTAGATCTATCAAAATTACATGCCTCTATAATACCCAATCAATATAAAATCAAACCAATCATATGTATTCTTCCACATCTATGTATATATATTGTATGTAAAATACCCATCTTATTAAAGGTAGATTTTGGGGAAAATTAAATAAAACAAAAGTTACCTCCTTCTTCTTCTTCTTCTTCTTCTTCTTGGGGAGAGGTGGTGTGTGTGTTGAGAGAAGAGAGAAGTGAGATGTGTGTGTGAGAGAGAGAGGAAGTGAGATGGGTGAGGGAGAGACGTGAGATTTGGGAGGGGAGAAAGATATATATTAGGGTTTCTCTTTTTCTCTTTTTATTAGGTTTTGAGTTGGGTGGGCTTTATTTGGGCTTTAGGCTTTTGAGTTTTTTTTTTTTTTCTCACTTATTGGGCCAAAAATGAGTCTTCTATAAATTAGGCCCAACCTTAAATTAATTTGTATTTTAGGTCATATTGAGTGCTATAAAAATTCACACCCAAATAAATATATTTAGCCACTTGAATTGAATTTGATAAACATACAATACACTTGAAAATTCTTAAATTAATAGTAACACATTAAACTGCATACTAACAAATTATCATAATTTTTGTTTTTTTCTAATTAGCACATTGAGCGTGACGACGTCCATTTCTTTCCACTGCATAACAAGGCTCAATAATTGACAATAATAATTACAATTGAATCATTTATTATGTCATAAGAAATAAAATTACGCAAAATTTATAAATGCATGTAGAATGACACTCGGTGTTATAAAACGAGACATATTATAATGCAGCGGATACATTAACATCAAAATACCGTGACCTACCACGAGTTCATACAAGGTGTTTCTACACCGAAACACTTATTACAAAACTACCAAATGATAACAACATTGTCATACTACCGTTCATACATAACCAGAATACATACTAAAGCTTCCAAAGTGATACAATAACTAGCAAGCTAAACACCATAGGTCTCAACTGGCCACGTCCTTGCCCTTGCAGCAGTCCCTAGCTGGAACGTTTGAATGTTCTAGGGGCATAACCCAGATTAGATGATAAAACATCTAAGTGACGGCGTGAAACAGTTTACATAATGCATGAAAGACATACGAGCATGGCATAGAGAGACACAACAACATGTAACACGTCTAACTTGAGAAATCTCCCTGACATACTCAACCTCCTATGGAATGTCCACTCCACACACCGTTGGGGTTGACCTTACCGCGACATACTTAATCTCTCGAGTTCCCTACCGTGTCACTCGTTCACTTAGATTAACCTTGTCCCATTCTCAAGAAGACCCCATCCAGTCCCATACAAACCCAACAACGACACGAAAAACCAATGCCCCGATGATATGAAAATCACACGCCATGCACCAACTATTTTATAAGTAAAAACAGTTGATGCAATATACCACATGATCAATATGCAAATGATGGCACAAGTACATAAGTAAAACACATATGCATAACATCCCAAGTTCCAGAGGGTAAAACTGCTCACTAGAACTGGTCCAATTACGTGTAACCTAAGTTCGGGAGGGTAAAACCGCTCACCTGAACCCACTACACACACTCCAACACATTTTCAAAATAAGGTAAGACTAGAATCAAACCACTCACCTCGAACGTATTCGGATCGCATCGATCCTCGTGCACTACCTCGATTTGCATGCCAAATCACAAACCTTCAAACTTATACTCAACCATAAGGCCCAAAACTCCCTAAACATCATATTTAATTAAGGAAGCATTAAAATCCATTTTCCTTAATTTTTCCATAATTTCCTCTACTTTCTCCCAATTTTCACTTTGATAATTCCAAAATAATTATCTCCTCACACATTTTTCCAAATTTTTCAACACAATAATTCCTAAAATAAATATAGAAAAATATTGGAAGAGAAATTACCAAAATACCCCTTCTCACGCGCCCTCACCCGCCCAGCGCGTGAGTGCGCGTGAAGTGTGGCGCCTGCAGCTCATGCGCCAACTTCTTCTCTGATTTTTAATCGACGACAGTTCTTCTGATGATCGATTTGAGCACACCCATTCAAGCCCACTCTATGTCGATCATAATGGGACTGGTTTGAGGTCGAAAGACCACCGGAAAGGGGCTTAAACGGCCTGTTGTAGGTGCGGCGAGGCGGACCGCCTCTAATTTCTGGCCAACCCTCGAACGGCCACCAAACGCACTCCAACCGCCTCCCAAATGCTCCAGAAATGTTCTCCTTGATGCAAGGATCAAAAGCCCCTTAACCACTCCCTTCGATTCACTCCCAATCGCGAGCAATTTGAATGTGAAATCTCAGCCAAAAACCTAGCTATTTATAGCAAAATTCTGGTCGTTTTGCAACCAATCAGAGGCCAAGGCTTGGCCCCCAACCCTCCTTGTGCCGTATACTACCTTCCCTGAACAACCCTTGGCTACCCCATTGCCGGAGATAGCCTCCACGTGCGGTGGATTTATGGAGGCCATTTTTGTCTGCTGCGTTCACACCCCAAACTTTCCATTTTTTACACTTTCACCCCCTGACTTCTTCCAATTCCATTTTAGCCCCTACCATGATACCTCTTATCGTTTCAACACTATTACTAAGGCCCACAAGTTTTTTACTTCCCATTTCATCCTCAAAATTTTTGAAAGACCATCGTTTAAACCTCCTTCGGGCAA
The DNA here is from genome assembly GCF_014633365.1 of Diospyros lotus. NCBI lineage: Eukaryota > Viridiplantae > Streptophyta > Magnoliopsida > Ericales > Ebenaceae > Diospyros > Diospyros lotus. The sequence goes on from NC_068342.1 coordinate 23,938,089, forward strand.
ATTTAGAAAATCGCACTTAGGCTCGGTTGCCTGTTTTTACCTTAAATCTCTTTGTTTCAACCCTAATTCGCGCAAGTGTTGTTCTACATGTAAAATATTGGTCCTCAAGACACTCTGTTGACTCTTTGGATATCTCCTACATCGATTCAGTTTTCTTAGCTTGATCAACAACTGTACCAAAAACTGTTCCCGACCCTACTTCTTTCGTCACCTAAAATCATAATTCGTATTACTTGTCGATACCATTGCATTTTCCTTGGCAATCTAGGGTTCAGGGTACTCCCTCTAGTTATTGCGATCAGTTAAGTGTGCTCTATAGCCTTTTTCTTTTGATAATTCCAGTTATACCCTTTATCAAATACCATTTATACTCTTAATAATTTCCCGGGTATTACAGCCAACATATGTTAATTTCCCAGAATCCACTTCACTCAGATGTACTACCTCTAATTCTTCAACGGGTTGAGGTTTGCGAGCGACTCTTTCTTCCAAGGATTTATGTATAGCTTTCTTTGCAATAGATAAGGTTTCCTCAGTTCTCTTTCCTTTTGTAGATGACACATAGCAAGTTCGTGCCTTCTTTTGGTCTCCCCTAACCTATCCAACTCCGGTGGGCGTAGGGAACTTCATCAATAAGTAGCATGAGGACACCACGGTCCTCAGATCATTGAGTAATGGGCGGCCCAAAATCATGTTGTATGTTGCCGAGGAAGTTTTAACCACCATAAAATTCGCTTCTCGAGTCACGATTTGGGGGTTTGCACCCAACGTGATGGGTAACTGAATAGATCCTGCAACTGGGACTGCTTCCACTGTGAAGCTATACAGGGGGGAGGACACTTTTCTTAATCGATCATGAGATAAATGCATTTGCTCAAAACAATTCTAGTAAATCAAATTGACAGAACTGCCACTGTCTACCAAAATTCTACTGATGGGGTGCTTAGCCATGACTACTGAAATAACCATTGGATCATCATGCGGGAGTATTAAATCACCTTGGTCGGCAGGGATGAATGTAATTGGCTCTTCATCATCTCTAACTTCCATCACTGAATTAACCTGGTAGGCTTGACAGGCATATGCCTTTTAGGAGGTCGACGTGTCGCCATCTAGGTTTTCCCCTCCTGAAATAACGTGAATGGCTTGTTGAGTTGGCTCATTGTCTAAATGAGGGTCTTGTCAACGGTCTCTTCCTCTCTCTTGTTGCCTTGAGTTTTGTCTTTCATGCCCATCACGCCTGTCTTCCCTTTGCCGAGGTTTCCAGCCTTCTTCTCCTTCATTTCTCACATATCTTTGTAGGTGTCCCTCTCGAATTAGCATTTTGATCTGATTCTTCAATTCTCTGCAATGATCAGTGGAATGTCCCCGGGTTTGATGGTATCTGCAATACTCCTCTTGGTTTTTCCCCATGGGTCTATCAACTCTGCGGGGTAGTTTAAGGAGTCCCTCCCTCTCTACTGCAGCTAATATAGCTGACCGCGGTTGTAAAAGCCGAGTATAATGATTGAACTAAGGTTTAGGTGCATCTGCTCTCCTAACCCTTTCTTATCGTCAAATAGACTCTTCTTCCCCTTCACGATCTTTTCTCTTTCATTCTCTGTCTTCATTCCCCCCCCACATTCCTCATGATCTCGGTGTGGAGGATATACCTGTTTGCCCTAACAAACAAATCAGCCAGGGACATTGGAGGGTTTAAGGAAAGTGACTCTTGGAGAGAGGCGAGACGTATTCCTTGAAGCATAGCAGGCACTGCTACTTGGGCCGGCAGATTAGGAACTTTAAGAGTGGCATTACGAAATCTGTCCACAAATTGACGTAAGGATTATTTATTCCCCTGTCGTATGCTGAGCAAGTATGTGGCATCCTTTTCCTTTGACTGTTAATCACAGAAGCCTTGATAAATTCTGTTCTAAGTTGTCCAAATGATGAAATGGAGGTTTTCGACAGGTTGCTAAACCATGTTCGAGCGTGTCATGATACTGTTAAGGAAAAGGCCCGACACATTATGTCGTCGTCCCATCCATGCAATATCATCAGTGACTTGTAATTTTGAACATGATCGTACGGATCGTCCTTTCCTGAGTAGGGGGTGATTTGCGGCATTTTGAATTTTGGGAGCAAAGGCCTTTCTAATATATCTGCAGTAAAAGGGCATTTTTTGCGTTGGTGTTCCTCCGTTGCGGGGATTAACTTTCTCCGCTCAAGCAATTCTTCCACTACTCTTTTCATGTCATCACGCATCCTAGCTACTGTTTGGTTATCATGTCTTTTTGGCGTGCCGGCCACTGTTTTATGATACCTCTGCCTTTAGGGGCTTTTGGTCCTGTTTTCCATTCTTGGGTTTTCCTTTCTTTGGGGCGTGGTATGAGGGTTCTTTCTTGGTGGTGGCGATTTGGGCCTATCCTCCCATCGAGGAGTAGATCAGGAATGAGAATCGGGAGTGGCCTCCTAGTAAGAATCAGCTCCCATCTCGGGCTGAGGCTCAGGCGAGGGCATAAACTTTTTCAGTGTATCGGGAAACATCCCTCCAAGCATCATTCCTTGAAGTATTCCAGCCATGTTTCAAAGTGCCTACATACCCTCAACATGTTGTTGTCTCAATGCTTCGTACTCTTCCTAAAGGACCATGCGTAGCAGCTTTCATGAAGCTCACACTTGATCAGCGGGAAGAGATCCCAAGTCGATGTTCAGTGGAGGTGGGACTGATTGGTTCCCCCCTTCCTAGCCTGGGGAAATGGATCGATCACCTCCTTGGGGTTGAACATCATTAGGGGGCGAAGATGCCACTTGTGGGTGAGAATCGGGAATAACGAGAGGCGCTCCCTGTTGTTGAGAGTTCCGTGGTGGTAGGCGTGTTTCTACGCCTTGAGAGAGAGTCCGTCGATGTCCACGGGTGTTTACCATTCTTAGGTTGACTTTTTATCTTGTGTTTCCCAAAGACGACGCCAATTGTTGTTGTTAAAATACAACAATCTATTTTTCATTGTGGGCAGATGTAAAAGTCTTGGGAGTCATGCCTTGGTTGAGAATCTTGGCGAACAAGAGAATCTGACAAGAAACTAGATCTAGCAGTCAAGCAAATCTGGTGATCCAACAGAGCTGATGGTCTGATAGGGCTGATGATTTGACGGGATGATGACTTGGTTGGGCTGATGATTGGATCTGGTAGATCTGGTGATCTAGTGGGTCTGATGATCAGGTGGCCCAAGATAATCGAGTGACCCAAGATAACTGAGTGGCCTTGGATAACCGAGTAACCCTTGATAACTGAGTGCCCTTGGATAACCGAGTGACCCTTGATAACTGAGTAGCCTTGGATAACCGAGCGGCCTTGGATAACCGAGTGACGCTTGATAACTGAGTGGCCTTGGATAATCGAGTGGCCTTAGATAACCGAGTGGCCTTGGATAACAGAGTGGCCTACAAAACGAGAGCACCGTTAGGATGCGGGTGGGGGTCCCCGCGCAAACCCTCCGAAGCTTAAGTCAGATCTCGAGAAAAAGTGTGAAATTGTACTTGAGTAGCTCAAGAGTGCGTACCTTGTGAGGAGACCAGACCTTGTATTTATAGTAAAGGGTGAGTGAGGCCACGCGATAATCTTAGCGTGGGTTTGGTGGCCCATTCTGGAGATCCTGAGCCCATTTCAAGGATTTCAAAGCCCATTCAACTAGGCGCCTGATGACAAGAGGGGGTCCACTCAGTTACAATCGAGTGGGCCATGAAAATGGCCGGGCTTGGGAGTCACTCGGCATAACCGAGTGACCCCTCACTCGGTTATACCCCGGCCAAGAACCCCCGGCATAATCGAGTGACCCCTCACTCAGTTATGCCCCGAGGGGGACCCCTCGACCTAGCCGAGCTTGGGTACCCACTCGGCATAACCAAGTGGCCCCCCACTCGGTTATGCCGAGTGGGTCTTCTTCTCCCTCCTCATGATGCTTTTCTCTCTCATTCTTCAGCCATATTGGGGCCCACCTTTGATTAGGTATTCACTTGATTTTTCTTAGTACATCACATGCATTTGTATTTTCTTGTTGACATAAGTTTCACAACCCCAAATCATAAGGAAAGACATATTTGGCTTCTTTCTTTTCATATCTCATATGGAATCTGAGTAATTGACTTACTTGGAACCCTATTCAAAATAAAGATTGTGGTGAGGAGTGCGTATCCCCAAAATGAAATGGGGAGTTCAATGTGACTCATCATGGATCGGACCATGTCTAACAAGGTCATATCCCTCATTCCAGACACACCATTCATCTCTAGTGTTCCAAGTGGAGTCCATTGTGAGAGAATCTAATTTTGCTTTAGATAATCTAGAAACTCACTGTTCAAGTATTCACCACCTTGATCTGATCGAAGCATTTTGATACTTTTCCTAGTTTGTTTCTCTACTTCAAATCTGAAATTTTAAACTTTTCAAAAGCCTCATATTTGTGTCTCATGAGATACACATAACCAAAACATGATCTATCATCAGTAAAGGTTATGAAGTAGACATATCCACCTCGAGCTTGGGTGGACATGGGCCCACACACATCAGTATGCACAAGCCCTAGCATTTATGTAGCCTTCACTCCCTTTACTTTAAAAGGAGATTTAGTCATCTTACCAAGCAAACAAGATTCGCAAGCACTATATGATTCATAATCAAATGTGTTAAGATATCCATTCTTATACAAGTTGGATATACGAGTCTCTTTTATATGGCCAAGGCGAAAATGCCATAAATAAGTGCTATTTAAATCACCTGATTTAAGTCGCTTAATATTTATGTTATTGATAGGAGTATTAACATCAAGGACATACAAACCGTTGCGTACTGTTGCTTTACCATAAAGCAACTCATTTTTATAAAAGGAACAACTATTATTCTTAAATAAAAATGAATATCCATCCTTGTCAAACAAGAATTAGAAATTATATTCCTAGTCAAACTAGGATTGTAGTGATAGTTATGTAACTCCAAAACAAGCCCTATGGGAAATGTCAGTAAATAGGTCCCTACAACTAATGGAACAACTCTTGATCCATTTCTCACGTGTGGGTACACTTCTCCTATTATTAATCTCCTCGTACTCCTAAGCCTATACACAAAAGTGCAAATATGAGCACTAGATCCAGTATCTAATACCCATGTGGACTAATCAGAAGTAGATAGATTAATTCCAATAACATAAATACCTGAAGTGCCCTGAGTAGAACTCTTCTTACTCTACATCTCCCGGTTTATCATAATGGAGATAGATAGCATCCTCCTTACCCTTTTAGGTTTTGGTCTTCTGGACTCTTCCAGATGGCACTATGGAAGAACTTTTCTTCCTTTTGGCTTTCTTACTCTTGGGCTTGCCCCTGTGCGCCTTGGGCCCTTCAACTAAGAGAACACTTCCCTTGGCCTTTATACAATTTTAGGCTCGATGTCCTTTAGCATGGACAACAACTCTCCAAGAGTCTCTTCCATAACCGTTAGGGAGGGACTGTAGCACCAAATCTAGGGTAAGTTTCGACATCCATACCCAAGTTTAGCTTTAGCAACCTATTGATAAAACGTATCATCTCCATGACATACTTCTCAACAAAGGATCCCTGAGCCTAGCCATGATCTCATATACATCATAACTTTTATGTTGTCGCTTACACTCCGGGATCATGGAAGCCAAGGTGATACACCAAGCGATGATCATATCACCCTCGTGTATCGTCCAGGCCTTATGTGCTACTATTTACCCAACTGGTGGCTTCGTAAGAAGATAGCTCTCCATCACATAGAGAATCTTATCATACATTAGGACTATCCTCAAGATGATCTCCCAGTCATAGAAATTAGTCCCGTTGAAGGTATTATTGCCCTCAAGTATCGATCTTATCGACATGTTTCCAAAATTCCAGATCAACAACTGAATATAGAGATATTATTATAATCATATTGAATTACGAAATCATAAATTGCAAGAAGTAACATTTTATAATTGCTCCCACTATTTTCTACGAGTTCGCCACCCTCAAGATATAACTCGGGAAATCCTGTTGAAAGATTTCCTAGCGGGCTAGGATCCCATCTCTCCTCACATAACCTTGAGTGACTCAACAAATTGTGCTAGGATCGATTAGTTAGGTACTTGCTACCAAGTGCATCTCCATGCAACTCCTAGATTCATTGGGTTGACAAATCCTTCTCAAGCACATCTTATGTGACTCCCAATCTTTGCCTCTATACTCAGTAAGGCCTTGAGTGACTCAACAAACCCCACCTTTGCAGTTAATTCAAACCCATCATTCAAGGACATCTCATGGCCCATGAAACATAGGAATCATAGGTGACACATGACCTTGAGTGACTCAACAAATCAAGTGCCAGCTAGAAACCTAATGGTTCATAGTGATGGAAGGCAAGTTGGCTTAATATTAATGAGGATTTATTATTTATTTATTTATGTCTCATCACATGAAATTAATCAAATTAATAACGCATAATAAATGACTCAAACCGGTGTATGGTATAGATAACTACGGCTAGTCCCCTCTATTGAGTTCTAACCTAGTCAAGAGAGGGGGTGAATTGACACCTTTTAAAAACTCTAATGCAAAACTTATGCATGTATGAGAAAACAAATTTAATACAAACCAAAATTGTAGTTGAGAGTATAGGAACACTTAAATACTAGATGGATAATATTATATCTGCCGGCTGTGCTAGTATGTGCTTTGGTCTAATATACTCATCAAATTACAACTTAGTGAAAATAAGTTATTTGAATGCACACAATAACAAGTCTTTAAATAAACCAAATGGAATATTGAATGAGTACAAAGAATGATCAATTAAAGAAAATTAGAATATAATCAAAATGACCAACAAGAATGTAGGCCTTAGGATTCAGCCACTTCAGATAGCACAAGACCAAAAACAAACAAGTATAAGTAAAAGTGAAAAGAAGAACACAGCGATGTATAGTGGTTTGGCCCTTATGGATTACATCCATTACCTAAGGATTTCCTTCCTTAGGATTTTCAACCAAATCCACTATATGAAACTTTTGTTACAACCACTGAAGCCTTCACTTGGCTTCACCACCACCAAACTACTTCTGGAGTCTCACACTCACTAGTTTGGATTTTGTACGCTCTTTACAAGATACAATAATAGTAGTGATTTGAGAAATAGGGTTCCTTCAAAATAATACAGTGAAGCATAGAGAACTCTCTTAGTTTTCTCTCAAGAAGATAGAGGAAGAGAAAGATTAGAGAATGAAAATCTTGGCCAATAATGTAGAAAATAATAGGGCTTACAAAAGTTGTTCCAAAGCCTTCAAGAGATCCTTTTATATAGTGTTAGAGTAAGCTTTCCTTGATCAATCTCAGCCATCCATGTGGCAAGTCTTCAAGTCAATCTCAGCCCTTCATATTAAATTCTTGATTTACCTTCCATAATCAGCTAACTTGATTGATCATCAAGACCTTTGACTTTTGTTGATCTCCAATCAGTCTTGAATGAGCAAATCAATTCCACTAATGCATGGCTGATTTTAAGGATTAAAATATCATCAAAACCTTTCATAATTCTTGCAAAATCAACAATAAATAAGAAATGATCAATTCTGACTTCTAGTTGATCTTCAAACTCCTTTGATTGTGCAATTGGCCCCTTAGCTTCCATAACAAGCATAGCTAATTTGAAATTTCAATTTAAACCTCCAAATGGTGTAAAATCCAACCAAATATTCTCAAATAATGAAGCAAATTTGTCCAACAATGAAGATATCAATTATAACTTCAAAAGCTCATAATTGATCAAGTTTCCATACTAAAAAATGTTAACAAGTAGAGAATCAATTTGTGTAGCTGAATATATGCAAGATATCCTTTGAATATTTTCCCATAATGAAGATATCAATTAGCCATAATGAGTAGGATACTTGATTCCATGATTTGAGTCTCCATATCCTTTTAATGAGAGAGAATCAGCAATAAAGGAAAGTAATATCAATCAAGGTTTAATTTTCAAACCTTAATTTTGTGACACCCGTAATCTTAAGAGCATGATTAACAATAATAATATCCATATGAAATTCAAAGTTTAGCGCAGACGAAAACTTGAGAAACAAAACTTTAATAAACTTAAGTAAAGTTTCGAACATAATAAGATTCAGAGTATTTTTCGTGTAAATATAAAGTTTGATACTGAAAACATGGCTTCAATAGAAGAGAGAAGGACTTAGCAAATATCATAGCATCCATACCGAGAAAATCGGACTTAAAATGAGACTTGGCTCTGTTCATAAACTTATATAAGGTTTAAGAACATATGATGTAGCAATAGTGTACATCTATCATAAGAGTGTAATATTGAAAATCTTTCTAATACAAGAAGAGAGAAACGTCATTTTGACTATTAAAATTTATCTTCAAATAGCCACTAGATTTACATAAATCCTTTTTAAAGGAGCCACCATGTTCCACGTCCTTTCTCCAGTCTCCTTATTCATAATCACCTGGGGGGAAAAATATGGGATGAGATTCTTGCGAGTCTCAGTAAGTACAAGAGAACTATCATATGTATTTAAACAAGTCATGACATAACATAACATAACATATCATATGGAGACAGGAGAGGTTCCACCAACTACGGGGGCACGAACCCTCGTGCGTAACGCTACCGAGCTCCGGTCTCGAAACTTGCGTGAACATAACATAACATGAGGGACCACATAACATAATTCATGGGCATGCTTAAACATCATAAATAGTTAATAATGTACTTACCTCAACTTGGTTGGACAAGATTTGAATGTTTAAGGCTTCACACCTTACTGGGTTTGTATTTCTGTAGACAAAACGCGTACTTTCGTGAACTAAAACTCGTGTAATCTTATATTTTATTGTAGGTAATCAAATAATGGGTTCATATGTGAAATTTAATGCGAAAAGAGGATTCCACGCGCCCTCACGCGCCCCAAGAAGAGGTGGCGCCTATTTTCACGTCTTGGGGGCAGATTTGACACCCTTTAGTATTTTTGCCATATCTTTCTCATTTTAACTCCGAATCGACTTCCGTTTGAATCTACGGACTCCTATTTCAGTCCTCTACATGATTATAGAAAGAAATCACTTACCTCTCTGATTGGAAGACTGTTATGGCAGATCTTCGTGGCTGTCCACTTTCCAATCAAGTCTCTTTTTCCTTTCTTCTTTGCTTTTTCTTTGTTCTTTCCTTGCACTTGCTTTCTTTCCTCTTTTCTTAGCTTCTCGTGGCCTTAATTCCTTCCCTTTATATAGCCTTTAAATGCCCAAATACTCAAGATTTTACTTGGCCTCCAAGTTGCTCATTTTCTACCCTAGTAATTATTACAACTTTGAATTTTCTTCCAATCTTCCAATGCAAGCTTCTTCTTCTTCCAATCCTAGGTCACCAAATACACATTCAAGATAAGCCTTACAATCTTCTTCCCTTGCAAGCTAAATCATAGCCAATCCTAACCTTCCAACTTTAGACTTTTAGGATAAAGACTAATTATTACAAACTTTGAATATTTCTTTCTTTGATTTTAGCTTCCCATACAAGCTTCTATTCTCTTCCAATCCAAACCCTCGCGTGGCCTCCAAGATGAGTCTCTACTTCTTTTGTAAGCCAATACAATTCTTACAATTTAAGTCTTCCAAGTTAAGCCATTCCAAGACTTTTGTGTAAAATTCATCATTACAAAGACTTTTAGGGTAAAGTTCATCATTACAACTTCCAAGCTAAGTCATTCTAAGGCTTCTAGTGTAAGCCAATCTCTTTCTTCCAAGGTAAGCCATTCTAAGACTTTTCGGGCAAAGTTAATTATTACAACTTCCAAGATAAGCCACCTTAAGACTTTAATTCAAATCCGGCCAATAGATTTGTGCCACGTCATCATTGATCTTATCCTTAAACACCCAATAGGATGCTTCCACCTCACAAGGACACTTGGAGAGTGTTCATTGGCTAATCCTTGATATTTTTGGTTGATATTTTGGCTAGTTTACCAACATTACACTTGTGCCCGAGTTTTTCCAAGAATTTCGCTTTTACCCGGACTTAGTATTTACAGTTTTGCCACTACTTTGAAAACTAAGTTTTTGTCTTAGGATTTTCGTAACCACTTGAAAGTGTCTCATTTCATCATATATCTGAACTTAAATATCCTTGGTATATATCACAATTGAAAGTTCTTGGATATTACATATTTGAACCGAGAAAGGAAATAAACAAAATCTCGGGTGTTACAAATTTCCTCCATTAATGTTGAACAATAATGCTAAATCCTTAACTTCTCCATTTGAATGCAATTCAAAAAATTCTTCCATATTTAACTGAGTAGAGGAGCTTCTAGGAACCTTTAAATTTACTCCATGATTCTCTTACCATATCTAGACCAACGAGATGATGTAGCCTTGATGAGTGTGCTCCACATGGCTGCCATGTCATCAAAATGCCATGTTAACAATGACATGTCGCCAAGTTACATATATGGCAACTCCATATAGTGGACTACTCCAATCTCCTCAAAAATTCCATATAGATCTTTTGAACTTCCCATATATGAACAAAGATTCCATATATATATTTTCTAGACTTTCCATTCCAAGAAGAACTTTCCATACATAGCTCAAATACTCAAATTTCTAGAAAGCTCTCTAAAAACTCGTTTCCATTTATAATGAAATCTCTACATCAATATAAGAAGTTTCCATATATAACCTGTGTCATGAAATCACTAGAGAATAGCTTTGTAAGCCTTATGAAGGCTTCATGCTTTGTTAGTACATAAAATATAAATGTACCATTCACACATACCAATCATCAATCATCAAAATCTACACTCAACAATCTCCCCCTTTTTGATGATTGCAAAAATGTGAAAGAAGCTATACTTAAATGATTTAATAAAAAATATGATTTCCCCTTAAGCTTGCTCTTGCTCCCCCTTAATTTAGGCTCCCCCTTAACTTACTCTCTCCCCCTTAATTTAGTCTCCCCCTTTTTTGTAATCTATCAAAAAATACATGAGAAAGAAGAAAAATACAATTAGGGAATTGGAATCATCCCAAGTGAGTTTCGAAGAAAAAGAAAATTTTCATTTGAAAGAGGTTTAGTAAAAATAGCAACAAGTTGATTCTTGGTATCCACATATTTAATCACAATATCACCTTGTAACACATGCTCTCCAATAAAATGATGTCTAACTTCTATGTGCTTAACTTTGCTATGATACACCGGATTGTTAGATAAACTGATAGCACTTGTGTTATCACAAAAAATGGAAATATTCTTGAACTCTAAACCAAAATCCTCTAATTGTTGTTTAATCCAAAGCAATTGAGAAGTGCAACTACTTATGGCCATATACTCAGCTTCAGTAGTGGAGAGTGCTACACTTGATTATTTCTTAGAAAACCATGAAATGAGCTTATTTCCTAAAAATTGACAAGTGCCCATAGTACTTTTTCTATCCAATCAACAACCAGCATAATCTAAGTCACTATAAGCATACAAATCAAATAAAGAACTCTTACCATACCAAAGACCAAGAGTAGAGGTATCTTTTAAGTATCTAAAAATCTGTTTTACCTCAATTAAGTGTTATTGTTGCCAAAATACAACAATCTATTTTTAATTGCGGACAGACGCAAGAGTCTCAGGAGTCGTGCCTTCACTGATGAGAATCTTGACTAGCAATTGGATCTGGTAAAGGTCTAGATCTGGTAATCCAATAGAGCTAATGGTCTGATAAAGCTGATGATCTGGTGGGCTGATGATCTGGTGACCTAAAATGATCTGGCGGCCCAAAATAACCGAGTGACCTGAGGGTAACGAGTGGCCCAAAATGACCAAGTGACCTGAGGGTGACGAGTGGCCCAAAATGACCGAGTGACCTAAGGATGACGAGTGGCCAAGGTAACCGAGTGACCTGAGGGCGATGAGTGGCCTTGCTGACCAAGTGACCTGAGGATGACTAGTGGCTTTTCAGATCGAGTGACCTAAGGATGACGAGTGACCTTGTTGACCGGGTGACCTGAGGGCGACGAGTGGCCTAGGTGATCAAGTGACCTAAGGGCGACGAGTGGCCTACAAAATGAGAGCACCGTTAGGACGTGAGTGGGGGTCCCCACATAAACCCTCCGATGCCTAAATCAAATCTCGAGAGAAAATGAGAAAATTGTACTTCTATTACTCAAAATTGCATACTTTGTGATTAAGGCATGGTCTCATATTTATAGCGGAGGAGAGAGAAAAGACGTGCGAGAATCAGGGCGAGAATCTCATAGCCCATTTTGATGATTTCGCGGCCTATCCGAGAGGGAAAATAGGAGATATTGGACCAAGCCCACTCAACCATGACCGAGTGGGGGGCCACCCGATCATGCCTTCTTTTGCCCTTTTCCTTGGCTCGGTTTTGAGTGGTTCCCGTACCTCAACTTCATTCCAGATTTTCACATTGATTGATCTCGAATCACTTAAAACTCAAAACATAAAAGTTGTAGATAATTATCTTATCTTTCCATAGGACATTTAATCATCTCAATATGAGTTCATATGAGAAAGTTATGGCTAAAAAACCAAAGGACTGTCGTACCCACTTGGCATAACCGAGTGGGGTCATGAAAAGTTGTGGAAATTTGGTCTCCCCATGACCGAGTGAGGTGCCACTCAGTCATGAAAAATTGGGGGGCCACTCGTTCATGCCTTCTTTTTGGCTTTTGTCTTGGTTCGGGTCCATCTTCCTTCAATACTTGACTCTGAGCCTTAACAGTGCAGGTGCATCAAATTCATTCCCAATTAAAACCTTGATTCAGCTCGAATCTCTTAAAACTTAAAACATTAAAGTTGTATATAATTCTCTTATCTTTCCATATGACTTTAAATCACCTCAATCGGAACTCATATGAGAAAGTTATGTCTGAAAAATCAAAGTAGTGTTGTACCCACTCGGCATAACCGAGTGGGTCCTCCCCACTTGGTCTCGGCTCGACCTCTTGCTCCATCGGCTTGATTCCTTGATCTCCTACAACCTGATGGGCCTTTGGGCTTCATGTTCATGTCTCACAACTCTTTTAGGTCTTGTGATTCTCCAAGTTTGCAAGGCATATCAATTGCTCCCTACTCTTTTAGCCGGGAGCTCCGGGTGAAAGAGTAACTTGTCCTGTAAACTTTTGAAAATTACTTCTCTTTTAGCTACTTCATCTTCTACACATCCTCTCAAGCTTGTTTTCACACCATGCTTTTAAATTTCTAGGCTCTAGTGATTTTCAATTCCTTTGCAGAAGTATGAGGTAGATATACTAGTAAGTTCGTTTTCCATAGATGTCTAATTGTGCACCAAACAATGAGTTTGATTCTGCTCCCAGTTATGGTGTTGTGCATAGGACAATAGGTGGTGAGCAGCACAATGGGCTTGAGTTCATTTTTCCCTCATTGCTGGGCTATGAGCAGGGCAACAGGCTTCAATGTACTTTTTCCTCATTGCCGGGCTATGAGCGGGGCAATGGGTTTGAATGTACTTTTACCTCGTTGTCGAGCTATAAGCAGGACAACGGGCTTGAATGTACTTTTACCTCATTATCGGGCTGTGAGTGGGGCAATGGGTTTGAGTGTACTTTCACCTCATTGCCAGGTTGTAAGTGGGACAACGGGCTTGAATGTAATTTTACCTCATTGCCGGGTTATGAGTAGGACAATGGGCTTAAATGTACTTTTACCTCATTGTTGCCCATGTGCAGGGCAATGGGTTTAAATGTACTTTTACCTCATTTTCAGGCTATAAGTGGGACAACAGGCTTGAATGTATTTTTACCTCATTATCGGGCTGTGAGCGAGGCAATGGGTTTGAGTGTACTTTTACCTCATTGTCGGGCTGTAAGCGGGACAACGGGCTTAAATGCACTTTTACCTCATTGCCGGGCTGTGAACGGGATAATGGGCTTAAATATACTTTTACCTCATTGTCGGGCCATGAGCGGGGCAATGGGTTTGAATGTACTTTTATCTCGTTGCCAGGCTATAAGCGGGACAACGGGCTTGAGTTTATTTTTCCCTCATTGCCAGGCCGTGAGCGAGGCAACGGGCTTGAGTTTATTTTTCTCTCATTGCCGGGCCGTGAGCGGGGCAATGGGCTTGAGTTTGTTTTTCCCTTGTTGCCGGGCCGTGAGCGGGTCAACGGGCTTGAGCTTATTTTTCCCTCGTTGTCAGGTCATGAGCGGGGCAACGGGCTTGAGTTTGTTTTTATTTCCTGTAAGAAGAGCATAGCAAACAAACTTTCATAAAGTAATGAAAACGCTGACATTTTTTGAAATAAGTGAGCACATCCACTGTTTCATTTTGGGGTCATATTGTTGCCTCTGAGCACAAAATACACAGGTCATGCACAACTTCAAAAAGTTTAGTTTCTCGTTCTTTAGCATAGGCTCTTTCCAATGTGTCCGACTTTTGCTCCCAGTTTTCTCTTTGAGGGCATTAATGGTGGCTGACTGCCTTTTTCTAAGGGCATGTCCTTTCGTGGCTTGTCTTGATGGAATAGGAGGAGTCCCCTGCCATAGTTTCACCGCCCGAGATGACATGTATGGGCTCATGAACTGGTTCATTGTCTAGAGGTGGATTCTCTCCGTAATCTCTTCCTCTCTCTTAACATCTCTAATTGATCTCCCCCGCTCTTCCTGTCTATCTTCTCCACTTCAAGGATCACTATCTTTGACCTGTACATACCTTTGAAGATGTCCTTCATAAACTAGCATCTCGATCTGATCTCTTAACTCTCGGCACTGGTCAGTGCAATGACCACGAGTTTTGTGATATCTACAATATTCTTCTCTATTCTTCCCCATGGGATGGTCAACCTTTTTCGAGAGTCTAATGAGACCTGACCCTTCGATGGCTACAAGTATGGCCGACCGAGGTTGGAGAAGTTTGGTGTAATGGTGGAACTGGGGCTAAGGTATATCTGATCCCCTGACCCGCCTAGAGTCCTCTTCAACATCGTTTTCCTTCCTTTTTCGCTCTCTGCACTCATTCCCACCTACAGCTCTCATAACTTCCGTATGGAGCACGTATTTATTTGCTCTAGTAAACAAATCTATTAGGGATATTGGTGGGTCCAAAGATAATGATTCTCGTAGGGTAGTTAGTCTCATTCATTGTAACATAGCAGATACTGCCATTGCAATTGGTAAATCATGAACTTCGAGGGTGGCGTTCTGAAATCTATCCACATACTGACGCAAAGTTTCTTTGTTCCCCTGTCAAATACTGAGTAAGTATGTGGCGTCCTTTTTTCTTCGGCTATTAATCATAAATGCCTTAACAAATTCCATTCTGAGCTGACCGAATGAAGAGATAAAGGCCTCAGGTAAACTGTTGAACCATGTCCGGGCATGCCCTGACAGAGTTAAGGAGAAATCTCGACACATTATGTCATCGTCCCATCCGTGCAATATCATCAACGACTCATAGCTTTGAATGTGATCATAGGGATCATCCTTGTCGGGATAGGGGATGATTTGAGGCATCTTGAATTTTTTGGACAGTGGCTTCTCCAATAAATCTGTAGTAAACGGACATTTTCTACATTGTTGCTCCTCCGTGGCTGGGATCAATTTCTTTCATTCAAGTACTTCTTCAACTACCCTTTTCATGTCATCTCGTACACTTGTTGCTATTTGGTTATCATGTCTTGTTGGCGTGCTAGCCCCAATTTCATGGTATCTCCGTCTTTAAGCGCTTCTAGCCCTGTTTTCCATTCGTGGGCTCTCATTTCTTTGGGGCATGGCGCAAGGATTCTTCCTTGGTGGTGGTGATCTATCCTCTCAACAAGGAGTGGATCAAGAATGAGAATCGGAAGTGGCCTCTTGATAGGAATCAGCTCGCACCTCGGGCTGAGGCTCAGGTGGTGGCATAAACTTTTTCAAAGTATCAGGCAACGTCCCTCCAGGCATCGTACCTTGGAGTATACCAACCATGTCTCGAACTGCCTACATGCCCTCAACGTGTTTCTATCTCAATGCTTCATACTCTTCCCACGGGACTGTACACGGTGGCTGTCGTGAAGTCCCAGCTTGATCAGTAGGAAGTGGCCCTGAGTAGATGTTAAGTGGAGGTGGGACTAATTGGTTCCCCACTTGTTGGCTGGGGGAAACGAAGTGATCACCTCCTTGTGGTTGAGCATTATGAGGGGGAGGAGGTGCTCCTTGTGAGTGAGAATCGGGAATAATGGGAGGCGCACCCTGTTGCTGAGAGTTCTGTGGTGGTAGGCGTGTTTCTACGCCTTGAGAGAGAGTTCGTCAGTGTCCATGGGTGTTTGCCATTCTTAAGTTGACTTTTTGTCTTGCATTTCCCATAGATGGAGCCAATTTTTGTTGCCAAAATACAAAAATCTATTTTTAATTGCGGACAGACGCAAGAGTCTCGGGAGTCGTGCCTTCACTAATGAGAATCTTGATGAGCAATTGGATCTGGTAGAGGTCCAGATCTAGTAATCCAATAGAGCTGATGGTCTAATAAGGCTGATGATCTGGTGGGCTGATGAGTTGGTGAGCTGACGATCTAGTGGCCAAATGATCTGGTGCCCTAAAATGACCGAGTGACCTGAGGGTGACGAGTGGCCCAAAATGACCAACTGACCTGAGGGTGACGAGTGGCCCAAAATGACCGAGTGACCTGAGGATGACGAGTGGCCAAGGTGACCGAGTGACTTGAGGGTGACGAGTGGCCTTGCTGACTGAGTGACCTGAGGATGACGAGTGGCCTTTCTGACCGAGTGACCTAATGATGACGAGTGGCCTTGCTGACCGGGTGACCTGAGGGCGACGAGTGACCCAGGTGACCGAGTGACCTGAGGGCGACGAGTGGCCTACAAAATGAGAGCACCGTTAGGACGCGGGTGGGGGTCCCTACGCAAACCCTCCAATGCTTAAATCAGATCTCGAGAGAAAATGAGAAAATTGTACTTCTATTACTCAAAATTGGGTACCTTGTGATAAGGGCATGGTCTCATATTTATAGCGGATGAGAGAGAAAAGACGTGAGAGAATCGGGGCAAAAATCTCATGACCCATTTTGATAATTTTGCAGCCCATCCAAGAGGGAAAAGAGGAGAGATTGGACCAAACCCACTCGACCATGACCGAGTGGGGGGCCACCCGATCATGCCTTCTTTTGCCCTTTTCCTTGGCTCGGTTTTGAGTGGTTCCCGTACCTCAACTTCATTCCAGATTTTCACATTGATTGATCTCAAATCTCTTAGAACTCAAAACATAAAAGTTGTAGATAATTATCTTATCTTTCCATAGGACATTGAATCAGCTCAATCTGAGTTCATATGAGAAAGTTATGGCCAAAAAACCAAAAGAGTGTCGTACCCACTTGGCATAACCGAGTGGGGTCATGAAAAGTTGTGTAAATTTGGCCTCCCCATGACCGAGTGAGGTGCCACTCGGTCATGAACGAGTGAGGGGCCACTCGTTCATGCCTTCTTTTTGGCTTTTGTCTTGGTTCGGGTCCATCTTCCTTCGATACTTGACTCTGAGCCTTAATAGTGCAAGTGCATCAATTTCATTCCCAATTTACACCTTGATTAATCTCGAATATCTTAAAACTTAAAACATGAAAGTTGTAGATAATTCTCTTAACTTTCCACAGGACTTTTAATCACCTCAATCGGAGCTCATATGAGAAAGTTATGTCCAAAAAACAAAAGTAGTGTCGTACCCACTCGGCATAACCGAGTGGGTCCTCCCCACTTAGTCTCGACTCAACCTCTTGCTCCATCGGCTTGTTTCCTTGATCTCCTACAACCCGCTGGGCCTTTGGACTTCATGTCCATGTCTTGCAACTCTTTTAGGTCTTGTGATTCTCCAAATTTGAAGGGCATATCAAGTGTGGTTGTCTAAGATTAGATTGAAATCTAGCACACAACATGCATAATATT
Organism: Diospyros lotus; assembly: GCF_014633365.1. Taxonomy (NCBI): domain Eukaryota; kingdom Viridiplantae; phylum Streptophyta; class Magnoliopsida; order Ericales; family Ebenaceae; genus Diospyros; species Diospyros lotus. The sequence continues at coordinate 23,956,037 of NC_068342.1, forward strand.
GGGTCTAGATGCAGTAAGATATAACAATGAGCCAGTCATAGATCTATATAGCTTTTGGTCTACTTCATTACCATTTATGTCACTATCAAGCTTTGTATTTGCAGCCATGGGGGTAATACAAGGTTTAGCAAAATCCATGCCAAATCTATATAGCAAATCTTTAGTATATTTAGCTTAACTAATGTGAATGCCATTCTCACTTTGTTTTATTTGCAAGCCTAAAAAGAACGTTAGTTCACCCATCATGCTCATTTGGAATTCACCACTCATACAATCAGCAAAATCTTTACACAGAGAATCGTTAGTTGATTCAAAAATAATATCATCCACATACACTTGTACAATAAGTAAATCATCATTTTTATGCTTCACAAACAAAGTACTATCAATTTTCCCACGATTAAAATCATTTTGTTTTTGAAAACCCATTTTGTACCAATAATAGAATGATTTTCAGGTTTGGGAACTAAACTCCACACTTTGTTTCTTTCAAACTCATCTAACTCTTCTTGCATTGCTATGACCCAATTGGGTGCTTTTAGAGCATCATTAATACATTTAGGCTCAACCAGTTGCAACCTTTCCTCCCTACCCGGGTATCATCATCCACCATATAAAGAACCTATTTATCTTTAATCCCCAGATCTAAAAAAAAATGCTTGACAATCGCCGAAGACTAAATCGAAACAAATATAAAAATCACAGAAGATCTTCTTAATCAATATACAAGTTTCAATTTTTTTAGCACACAGATCTGAAACCGACATGAACAATCGCCCACTAAGTTTATGTTGTTTCTTGCAAACCAATACCCCAATCGAGCCTATTAGTCAAATCTGCCCAAGCATCATGCATGCATTCATACGATCGCATAAAATACATGCACACTTGAGAAGAAGCAAAGAAACAAAACCATAAGATTAAAGATGAAAACAGATATACAAAAACGTCCAAAGATTCAAACCGGATAAGGAGTATGGCATGCAACCGGTTACAAAATCCTTAGCCTTCCATCTTGACAAGAACAATGGAGAAAAGGAAAATTGGCTACTGTTCACGTGAGAAAAGAATTATTTTTTCCTAATGGCCTCTTAATGTGCTTAAATAGAGCTTAGGGAGGAAACCCTAGGTTACCGAAAATTTACAGCTGATTTCGAATAGGATAACGTGCATTATGGGCTTCAGCCCCTTCATAAAAATTGTAGATCAGGAATAGTAGATGAATTTGGGATTTTTAATCACTTGATTTGGATATCGGACTCCCAAGTTATGGCCTTTTAAAGATTCAGCGTCTGTGCAGCTTTCCTAATTTGACCCAACTTTTCGGCCCCAACTTTGAAGCAATGTTTGGAGACCCAAACGAACTCGGATTTGGACAAACCATACCATTCCAGAAATCCCAAGAAGTCCTATACAATATCTCTGAAGACATCATTCACGTTCTAGGATTATAACTTGGCCAAAAATTTGAAAGAAGCACAGAAGGTCAAATTTGTCAACACACTTTTGCTTCTTTGTCTCCAATCTCCTTGTTTCCCTTCTTGCCATCAAAATTCCTCTTGACCCAGGAAGCCCAAATCTGTCCAAAATAAAATAAAATAGTGTGAAGCTCAATTCCTATAAAATAAAATAAAACAAAATCAAAATGAATAAAATGACACAACTAACATGCAGAAAGACTAAATATGAGGGCTAAATAATATGAAAATATGTGCTCTATCAAATTCCCCCACACTTAGACTTTTGCACTCCTGGGCAAAACACTAGACTCTATGATTCAAAACCAAAGATGTGGAATGGTGCAAAGTTACATGCGAGGCAAGTCTTCAAGAATTCAGCATTCAAATATCATCTCTCCTAAACTTCCAAGAAAACAAGTAGTATGGCAATTCATTCAATAGGACAAATCAAAAGAAGCAGTCTCTCACAGGACAAGTGTATGCTCTCAAATCTCTCAAGAGGTGGTGGTAACTATTTCGCTCAAATTCACCCAATCACAATTCCACTACCATAAGCTTGTTTATCTTCTCAATCTCCACTATCCATGTCACATGCATACCATAAATCAAAAGGACTTTATTCAAGGGTTGTAATTTGGGGAAGAAAGAAATGGAAAGACAGCAATGAAGGAAAACATGCCTTAGGTCAAGAAAACACTTCATGCAACTCCAAGATCAAGAGATAGAATTTCCAAGCATAAACATTATGAAAAACTTTGCATCTTTATTTGGTTGAGTGCGTTTTACGCTCCGTCTCAACTTTGCTTTCTTCTTTTTCTCATCATTTTTTTTTTTTTTTTGAAAGAGGTGAGTGCGTTTTACGCTCCTTCTCACCATTTTATCCTTTTGCTTGCTTTTCTTTTTTTTTTTTTTTTTTGTTGCAGATGCAAATGGCCTTTGGCCTTATGACTTGCTTGATGAATTCAATCTCTCTCTCTAGAATGCACTTAATGTCTTTTTCCTAAGATTGGAAGGCTCAAAAAGGGGAGAAATATGAAAAAAAATGGAAGGTAAAAAGAATGGCTCAAAGGGGCAAGCAAAGGGAAAACAATGGGGTTTTTTTTTTTTTTTAATTGGGTTAACCAAATGGCCGAATGGGTTTGAAAGAAAAGAATGCCTTAATCATATTTGGGTCGTGCATGAACAAATATAGCCTCAACCAAGAGTCAAAACAAGTTCTAGAGTGGAGATCATGACAGGTGAATGCACACACAAGAAAGATAATAGGCTCAAAATCCTCACAACTGTAGACTACTCAATCAATCTATCAAATCAAACTCATTGCCAAGTCACTTGAAATCAAGGAAGATAAGATTGAAGTTCTAATCATGCTGGGTTCTTTTAGACTTAATTGCTTAACTTGCATTTCCACGCAAAAATAGACTCAACTAGACCCAAGGAAAAAGAAATATGAAAAGATAAAGAAAATGTTGCTAAAATAAGAATGCTGCCCCCCCCCCCCCGGCCCCCCACACTTAAAATTTGCATTTCTTGGGACAAGTAAATGTAAAAGATTAGGGAGAGAGAAACAGCCTGATGTATCAAATGGAGGTGGCATTGAGGAGAAGCAGCTCCTCCACAGTATGCTCCTGAAAGTTCTCATAGAATGGCTTAAGTCGCTGCCCGTTCACTGTGAATTGCTTTGCATTGGACTCATCCTTGATTGCAATTGCACCAAAGGGAAAAACATGAGTAACTATGAAAGGACCAGTCCAACGGGAACGTAACTTACCGGGCATCAACTTGAGACGGGAATTGTATAGCAGAACTTTCTGGCCAACTTCGAATGTCTTTCTCACAATAAGCTTGTCATGCACAGCCTTGGTTTTCTCCTTGTAGATGCGTGAGTTCTCATATGCGTCCATCCTAATCTCCTCAAGCTCTTGAAGTTGGAGCTTTCTTTGGGCACCTGCGTGAGCCAGATCCATGTTGCAGTTCTTCACCGCCCAATATTCTTTATGCTCTATCTCCACTGGCAGGTGGCATGCTTTGCCAAAAATAAGCCGGTATGGGGACATGCCAATGGGAGTCTTGAATGCGGTACGGTAAGCCCATAATGCATCCTCCAATCTCTTGGACCAATCTTTCCTATTGGGTTGGACTGTCTTCTCCAAGATGTGCTTGATCTCTCTGTTGGACACTTCAGCCTGCCCATTCGTCTGTGGATGATATGCTGTCGCCATTTTATGCAAGACTCCGTACTTCCGAAGGAGGGTCGCCATTTTTCGATTGCAGAAATGAGAGCCTTGATCACTGATGATCACTCGGGGAATGCTAAACCTGCAAAATATGTGAGAACGAATAAAATCTGCAACCACAGAAGCATCATCAGTCCTGGTGGCTTTAGCTTCCACCTATTTAGACACATAATCAACAGCAACAAGAATGTACACAAAGCCAAACGACACAGGAAATGGACCCATGAAGTCAATGCCCCACACATCAAATATCTCACAAAACAACAAGGGTTGCTGGGGCATTTCATTCCTACGTGAGATAGTGCCTGTGTGTTGGCAACGTGAACAATGCTTGCAAAACTCATATGAATCCCTAAAGAGTGATGGCCAATATAATCCAGAATCTAGGACTTTCCTCGCTGTGTGTTGGGGACCGAAATGACCACCACATGCAAATGTATGACACAAATTAAGGACAGATGCAAACTCATGGTCAGGGACACATCTCCAAATCACCTAGTCACTGCACATGCGCCATAAATAGGGATCATCCCACACATAATACCGAGCCTCACTCTTAAATTTGTTTAGTTGCTCTTTCTTAAGATATGCAGGTAATTTAGAAGCGACTAAATAATTTACCAAATCTGCTTACCAGGGCTCAATACCATGAATGTGGTACAGGAACTCATTTGGAAAATCATCTCAGATAGGCTTTGAGCCCATGACTGTGGAATCTGAAGAAGGAGGGACCCTGCTCAAATGATCAGCTACTATGTTCTCGGCCCCACTCTTATCTTTTATCTCAACATTGAACTCCTGAAGTAGGAGCATCCACCGTATCAACCTGGGCTTAGCATCAGGCTTCTTCAATAGGTATTTCAAGGCTGCATGGTCAGAAAACACGACAACATTAGAACCCAGAAGATAGGAGCGAAATTTATCTAAAGCAAACACAATAGCTAAAAGCTCCTTCTCTATCGTGGTGTAGTTTGCTTGAGCAGCATCCAAGGTGCGCGAGGCATAGGCAATGACATGTGACTTCTTCTCCACTCGTTGTGAAAGAACGGCACCAACTGCATAATTGGAAGCATCACACATGAGCTCGAATGGCAAGTCCCAATTGGGTGGTTGTATGATAGGTGGGGAAGTCAGGCGTCTCTTCAACTCATCAAATGCCTGCTTGCAATGTTCGTCGAACTGGAAATCCACATCCTTTTGGAGTAGGTTGGACAAGGGACGGGCAATCTTGCTGAAATCCTGGATAAACCTCCTGTAGAATCCTGCATGTCCAAGAAAAGAACGAATCTCCCACACAGAGGTGGGGTAAGGCAGAGAAGAAATGATATCGACCTTAGACTTATCAACCTCTATACCCCTCTTGGACACTACATGCCCCAAGACAATCCCCTACTCTACCATGAAGTGACATTTTTCATAATTCAGCACAAGATTCTTTTCAATGCACCTCTCCAAAACTCGACCCAAACTAACTAGGCACTCATCAAAGGAGGTCCCATACACAGAGAAATCGTCCATGAACACCTCCATGCAATGCTCAAGAAGGTCAGAGAAGATACTTACCATGCACCTCTGAAATGTACCTAGAGCGTTGCAAAGACCAAATGGCATCCTCCTATAGGAAAATGTACCGAAGGGGCAGGTGAAGGTGGTCTTTTCCTGATCCTCCGGTGCTATGCAAATCTGAAAATATCCAGAGAAGCCATTAAGAAAATAATAGTGTGACTTACCCGCCAGCCGTTCCAACATTTGGTCAATAAATGGGAGAGGGAAGTGATCCTTCTTCGTGGCGAGGTTGAGTCTCCTGTAATCAATGCACACTCTCCAACTATTTTGTACTCGCATCGGAACAAGCTCATTCCTCTCATTAGGCACCACTGTCATGCCCGTCTTCTTGGGAACTACCTACACTGAACTCACCCACTGGCTATCAGAGATAGGATAAATGATACCAACTGAGAGTAGTTTACTTACCTCTTTCTTTACCACATCCAGGATGATGGGGTTGAGTCTCCTCTGGGGCTGTCTCACAGGTTTAGCTCCTTCCTCTAGATGAATCCTATGCATGCATATGGAAGGGCTAATCCCAGGTATGTCTGCCAATGTCCAGCCAATGGCTCTCTTATGTTGTTTCAAAAGAGCCAATAACTTCTGTTCTTGGTGAGGCTGCAAATTATTTGCAATGATGACCGAAAACTTCTCGCCATCCTCCAAGTAGGCATACTTGAGATGCTTGGGTAGGGGCTTGCGCTCAAGTGTAGGTGGCTGCTGTAATGAAGGGACTAACCTGTTTGGCTCTAACTCAATGGAAGCAAGGTTAGTAGAAACAATATCCTCTATGGGGGAGCCATGAAGATCAGAATGTGCATACTCATTTTCAACTTCAGAATCATGATTATCTAGAAATGCAGCAATCTCAGAACATGCATCATATGGATCACTCTCATTACTACAATCAGGACAGATGAAGGAATCTGGAAGGTCATGAATAGTGGGGAATGCATCAATCAAATCACAAGACTTAGTGCATGCTTCATCAACCAACAATTGAATCAAGTTAACTTGCAAAGTGGAATGATCTTCAGGGGGACATTTCATGGCATCATGTTAAAATGAATGGTGCTACCAGCAAATTCCATGGAAAGTGTACCCTTATGCACATTGATGATAGTCCTTGCAGTTTTCAAAAATGGCCTACCTAATATAAGAGATGCATGCTCATGCAAATTGTCATCTTCCATATTTAAAACATAAAAATCAGCAGGGAAGATACAATCCTTAACCTTAACCAGGACATCCTCTAAGACTCCAGATGGGTAGGCTGTGCTTCTATTAGCTAGCTGGACAACCACTCCTGTTGGCTTCAAAGGACCACACTGCAAAGAAGCATAGATAGAGTTAGGCATAACATTAATGGATGCACCTAAATCTAGTAAAGCATTGCTAAATTGCATGTCTCCTATAGTACAAGGAATGGAAAACGTCCCTGGATCTTTGCACTTCCTTGGCATGGCAGGTTGTATGAGAGCTGAAACATTCCTCCCAAGGTTGACTTGTTCGTTCCCTCTTAATCTCCTCTTATGCGTACACAAATCTTTGAGAAATTTTGCATACTTGAGGATCTGTCTGATGGCTTCTAGGAGGGGTATATTGACTTCCACTTTCTGGAATATCTCCAGAATCTCTTTATCTAATTCGGCCTCTGCTCTTTTCTTATTTTGTGTTGCTCGATGTGGGAATGGCAGGGGCTGGTTGTTGGAAGACTCTCCTTGTTCTTGATGGCTGGAGTTGGGCTGCTTGGCTTCTTGGATTGAGGAGGGTTGCTGCTCATTGCTACCCTCTACATGCTACTTCATGTTTGATGATGGTGGAGGGGTTGGGATGATCACTTCTTTCCCACTTCGAAGCATGATGGCACTAACATTACCCCTCGGATTGGCAACTAGTTGTGAAGGAAGCTGCCCCGAACCTTGACTCCTTAACTCATTGATGTTTGTGGCTAGCTGGCTTATTTGGGTCTCCAAATTTTGAATGGTAGTCTCTGTTCTCTGTTTGAATTGGAGTGTGTTGGCTGCTAGTTGCTTGACAAGATCATCCAAGCTAGGTTCCAATTTGGGTGGTGGTTGTGCGGGCTGCATAGTTTGATTTGGCTTGGGTGGGGCATGGTTGTTGGAACTTGGACCTTGAGGATGATTGAATCTTTGTGGCTGCTGAAATTGTTGTTGCTGCAAGTCGTGAGTCTGGTATGGATTGTGCTGCTGGAATGGCTGATTTGAAGACCCTCCATATCTGAAATTTGGGTGATCCCTCTATCCAGGATTATATGTGGCTGAGTATGGATCATACTTATGTTGTGGCTGATGATGTTGCTGGAATGGTCTACCAGGAAAGATTCCAACACATGACTCTGTGTTTTCTTGCAGCTGGGGGCATTGGTCGGTGGCATGTGAAGGTAAGGAGCAAATTCCACATACCTGCTGAGGTTGCTTTCTCTCTAATGCCAACTGCCTGACCATGGAAGCTAATTCCTCAAGCTTGTTTTCTATCCTCTGCTGGTCCATAGTGGCAGCTACACTAATTTCATTGGTGGCCTTTTCAGGGATGTTCATCCGAGTGCCGAACTGTTGCGCATTTTGGGCCATCTTTGATATGAGCTCTTTGGCAGCAGCTGGGGTCTTTTCTGCCAGGGCTCCTCCACTTGCAGCATCTACCAATTACCTGTCCATTGGGAGTAAGCCTTCATAAAGATATTGAACAAGGAGTTGGTCACTTATCTGGTGGTGTGGACAGCTTGAGCAAAGCTTCTTGAATCTCTCCCAGTACTCATGTAGAGTCTCACCACTCATCTGCCTTATACCACAAATTTCCTTCCTTATTAATGCTGTTCTGGAGGCTGGGAAGAATTTTTCCAGGAAGATCCGTTTCAATCCATCCCAGCTGGTAATGGCAGCAGGTGGCTGGTAATACAACCAGTCCTTGGTTGATCCATTAAGTGAGAATGGGAAGGCTCTCAGCTTGATTTGCTCTTCATCTACTCCTTGTGGTCGCATGGTTGAGCAAACAACATGAAACTCTTTCAGATGCTTGTGCGGATCCTCTCCTGCAAGACCATGAAACTTGGGCAACAAATGGATCAGTCCAGATTTCAATTCAAAATTTGCATCTAGCTGGGGGTATTGGATGCACAAAAGCTAGTAATGCACATCAAGTGCGGCCAGCTCTCTAATTGTTCTCTCATCCAAATGACCATGATTTCCATTTCCATTGTTTCCATTCCCATTATTTCCATTACCATAATCAGCCATATTGATGAATTCTGGAATAGGTTCGGATGAAGTATTAGAAACACTGCTAGGGTCAATCCTATCCCGAGACTTAAGCTCTCTAGCTTGCCTTCTAAGAGTGTTCTCTAATTCAAGATCCAAATCAAGTAATTTTTCCTTAGAGGACCTGGTCATGCACTAAAGATCAGCACAAAAACAGCACACACAAAAAAAAGAAAGAACCAATTTTCCTTAGGTGAGTAGGTTGATTTTGGAAGTTTCCTCTTGAAGGCAGATTTCGATTTTGCAAACCTTCTATTTTGTGCCGCACAACTGATCACCTAAAAAAAAACCAGGAAAAGAAAAAAAAATGAAAGTTAGTAATATTAAAAGAAAATCAGTGAAGGAAAAAGGAAAAGGGTTAGAAATTAGTATCCTGTTATGACAGAAACAGTTTTGACGGTTCCCCGACAACGGCGCCAAAATCTGGTCGGGCTGTCGAACACCGATAGATTAGATGAATAATGATTTGGATTTGCAATAAGGGTGCAACCCAAAGTCGTCTCCCAACGAACATCAAACAGATCTGTCAAAACAAGACTAAATGGGGGGGGTTTAATGAAAAATAGAAAACAAAATGAACAAGAACACAGTAAATCGAGATGCAACCAGTTGCAACCTTTCCTCCCTACCCGGGTATCATCATCCACCATATAAAGAACCTATTTATCTTTAATCCCCAGATCTAAAAAAAAATGCTTGACAATCGCCGAAGACTAAATCGAAACAAATATAAAAATCACAGAAGATCTTCTTAATCAATATACAAGTTTCAATTTTTTTAGCACACAGATCTGAAATCGACATGAACAATCGCCCACTAAGTTTATGTTGTTTCTTGCAAACCAATACCCCAATCGAGCCTATTAGTCAAATCTGCCCAAGCATCATGCATGCTTTCATACGATCGCATAAAATACATACACACTTGAGAAGAAGCAAAGAAACAAAACCATAAGATTAAAGATGAAAACAGATATACAAAAACGTCCAAAGATTCAAACCGAATAAGGAGTATGGCATGCAACCGGTTACAAAATCCTTAGCCTTCCATCTTGACAAGAACAATGGAGAAAAGGAAAATTGGCTACTGTTCACGTGAGAAAAGAATTATTTTTTCCTAATGGCCTCTTAATGTGCTTAAATAGAGCTTAGGGAGGAAACCCTAGGTTACCAAAAATTCACAGCTGATTTCGAATAGGATAACGTGCATTTTGGGCTTCGGCCCCTTCATAAATATTGTAGATAAGGAAGAGTAGATAAATTTGGGATTTTTAATCACTTGATTTGGATATCGGACGCCCAAGTTATGGCCTTTTAAAGACTCAGCGTCTGTGTAGTTTTCCTAATTTGACCCAACTTTTCGGCCCCAACTTTGAAGCAATGTTTGGAGGCCCAAACGAACTCGGATTTGGACAAACCATACCATTCCAGAAATCCCAAGAAGTCCTATACAATATCTCTGAAGACATCATTCACGTTCTAGGATTATAACTTAGCCAAAAATTTGAAAGAAGCACAGAAGGTCAAATTTGTCAGCACACTTTTGCTTCTTTGTCTCCAATCTCCTTGTTTCCCTTCTTGCCATCAAAATTCCTCTTGACCCAAGAAGCCCAAATCTATCCAAAATAAAATAAAATAGTTTGAAGCTCAATTCCTATAAAATAAAATAAAATAAAATCAAGATGAATAAAATGACACAACTAACGTGCAGAAAGACTAAATATGAGGGCTAAATAATATGAAAATATGCGCTCTATCAGTGGACCCCCACTCAGTTGTGCCGAGGGGGGGTTTTCCCTCCACTCGGTATGACCGAGTGGACCCCCACTCGGTTGCGCCGAGTGGGGGTTAGCCACTCGGCTCTTGAGTGGAGGACCACTCAGCTATGCCGAGTGGGGTTGTCCACTCGGTCCAACCGAGTGGGCACCCACTCGACTCAACCGGTCGGGTCTTCTTCAATCGCCCATCTTCGCTTTAACTCATCGAAATTGGGGCCCACATTTGATCATATATCTGCTTCGCCTTCCCGGGTATATCAATTGCTCCCTACTTTTTAGTCGAGAAGTCGGGTAAAAAAGCATACGATACCGGGAATGTTGGCGCATCTTCTGCCGCATTTTTCTTATCTTTTGGAAGATCATTTTTGCGTATTTGCACTTTATTTTCGGTATTCGTCTGATAGCTTTCGGCTTTTTTGCCTTTTGAGCCCCTATAAATAGGGCTTCAAGTCTTCATTTAATTTTCACATCAGCTGTGGTGTCTTCAAAACTCAAATTCTCTTAGGTCTCGGCGCGTTTTCCAGGCCACGTCTTCATTTTCACCTTTGGGCGAGTGCTTACTAGGCCACTCGGTCATGACCGAGTGGCCATGACATGCGACTGGGGGCCACTCGGTCATGACTGAGTGGCCTTGCTTTTGGCCGAGGCCACTCGGTTATGACCGAGTGGCCCCCCACTCAGTCATGAGCCGAGTGGTCCCGGTCTCCCGGTGCCTTTAAATGCCTTCGATCGCTCGACTCACCATTCGGTTGCTCATTCTTTTCCTTGTACTAATATTCTCTTCTTCTTTTTTTCGTGCAGGTATTTTGCTTGCTGTGATCCTCCGTCTCTCCTAACGTAACAAGGTAACAGCTTTGAACCTTTCTAATATGTCGAGGAGAAAACCGGCATCACCCCCCGGCCCCACGCACATTCCTGCCACTTCAAGCTCTCGACTTCGATATGGGGGTTTTGAGCAGGTTTATGATGCCATTCCTTCTGGATTTATGGTGAGGTACCCTCGTCTCGATGAGCCGGACCCTTCCCAGGTAGATGAAGGCTCCCTTGGCGTTCACTTTGCTTCCTTTGAGGTGGGACTCCGTTTTCCTCTTCCACCCTTTGCCATGGCATGGCTATGCCACTACAAGATCGTTCCCGCTCAACTTCACCCTAATGGTTGGGCCCAAATGGTCGGTTTCTCTGTGCTTTTCCATCAGAGGGATGTAGTCCCTTCCTTGATGCTCTTCAGTTGCTTCTACCGATTACGAAGAGCTAGCAAAGACCGTGCCCTTTATACACTCCAGAAGGTGTCGGGTTTCGAGATGTTCAGCGCTCTTCCTAACAAGATCAATCGGTTTGAAGAGCGATGGGTGGTGATAGAACCTCCGCCCAGTTGGGATGCTTCTCTATACTAGAACTATCAGGATGCCAGCCAAGGATTTCCCCCATGTAAGGAAGTTCGGGCCGTATATCGTCGTTTAGTAGGATTGTTAACGGCGCCAGGTCCTGTCGAGTTGATGAGCCTCCTGACTTTGGAAAATTTCAGAATCGCGAGTTGGGGGGTCGTGACACCAACTGTTCCTCCTCAGTCTTCTTCACTATCCAATCAAGAAATGGAAGGAGTCAGGGATGAGGAGATGGAAATGCGTGAATCATCTTCCATCCTTCTTTCAATCCTCGGGAGGAGAATACTCCTGGGGGTAGAATATCTTTCGCCATTGCTTTCCTTTCTCCATTATTGCATTATTTTTCCACATTAAATGCTTTGTATTGATTTTTGCAGAAATGGCTGGATTGGGTAGGCTGATGGAGTTGAGTAGACGCCATCATGAGGAGGAGGCACGTGTTGCGACAACGACCGAGGTTTCTACACATGGAGCTGAGGGATCTACCAGCTCTCACCCGTTGCCCCGCCTATGGCCCGGCAACGAGGTGAAATGCGATCGATCCCGTTGCCCCACCTATGGCCCAGCAGCGGGGTAAAATGCGATCTAGCCCGTTGCCTCGCCTATGGCCCGGCAACGAGGTGAAATGCGATCGAGCTCGTTGCCCCGCCTATGGCCCAGCAGCGGGGTCAAATGCGATCGAGCCCATTACCCCGCCTATGGCCCGGTAACGGGGTAAAATGGGATCGAGCCCGTTGTCCCGCCTATGGCCGGGCAACCAGGTGAAATGAGATCGAGCCCGTTGCCCCGCCTATGGCCCGACAACGAGGGGAAATGCAATCGAGCCTGTTGCCCCGCCTATGGCCCGGCAACGAGGCGAAATGCAATCGAGCCCGTTGCCCCGCCTATGGCCCGGCAACAAGGTAAAATGCGATCGAGCCTGTTGCCCCGCTATAGCCCGGCAACGAGATAAAATTCAATCGAGGCCATTGCCCCCCCTACGGCCTGGCAGCGAGATGAAATGCAATCACACCCGTTGCCCCGCTTACAGCCTGACAATGAGGAAAAATACGCTCAAGCTCGCCACATCGTGCATGATTCAATAACAAAAAAAAAAAAAAAAAAGTTTTGGCCTCATATCACTAAAGTCAGCAATAAAAGAATAAATCAAGCAATAAAGAGCGGAGCACGTTGGGTAGGACAAAGAAGAAAATATTCATTGATAAAGCAATAGCGAAAAGCAACAGCGAAAAGCAAACTACAATGAGGGTCTACTCGCGGGAGCAAGACTTGCAAGAGGAACGCTTAGTAGACCCCAACGACACAACAGGAATCTCAGGAGGCACTGTGGGAAGTTCCCCTTCTTCAACCTCGACCGTGTGAGGGACATCTTCAACAGCTGCGCCAGGATCTTCTCCAACAGCTCCGGGATCGACCACCATGCCTTCTTCCCCACGATTGAAAGGAAACGGATTCCAGGGGCCCGTCAAATTTTCCAAATCATCCACTAAGTAAGAGTCAAAGTAAGAAGAAGGACTCATAGGCTCATTCAGCTCATATTGACGCCAATCTACTTGATGAGACTCCTCAACCTCGCGAGTAAGAAAAAGTTCAGGAAAAGTCTCTCCTGAACGCTGAGATTCCAGATGGGCACGGGTCAGATAAAATCCATATTTCAGAAAGCCTGAAGCATATTTTCCCTTCCTATCTTGGCAATCGGTTGAGAGACGATATTCCTTCATTGCTTCAGCCCGAATAGCCCGAGCATCCTTATGACTTATCTTTAGTTTTGACAAGCATAAAGAGTGTTCCTGCAAAAGTGCTTCATGTTACGCCATCAACCCAACATTCTTGTGCTCTTCAGCTTCTAGCCTAGAGCGTAAATCTTGAATTTCCCCTTAAAGGCCCAAGGTACTAACAAAAACCTCGGACAACCGATCATGCATACACCCAATCTCTGCCTCTGCATTCTTCTTCCCGAGCTCCGCCCGACGAGCACGACCCTTTAACTCTTGACGCTCTTCATTCCAGGAAAATTGGCGTTTCCTCCAGTCTGACATTTGGACCTCTACTTGCTCACGATAGGCCCTGTCCCTTGCATTGGAAGCAACGATTCCTTGGATCCCTTACACCAGGAGCTGCTCTACTTCATCCCTAGTCTGGGCATAGTTACCGCCAATAAATCGTCGTTCCTCTCGAGGGAGAATGGTGGAATAAATGAGACGAGCACCAATCCCTGGTTCAGTAACGGAGTCTGTCTCTAATACCCCTGGGGAAACTTCAAAGTCCCGACCACTAAGCTTCGTACCGTCTCCGAGAATCATAGTATGTCTCACATCGCCTGGAATGGGAAGTATAGGAGGTGGCCTCAATGATTTCTCGCCTTCAAGACGGCGACGTTCTTTCCTATTAGGAATTACAGGATGGCGACATTCTTCTTCCACCCAGGCTATGTCACCAACAAATTGAGAAGACGAACTTCACCCCCCTCAAGAATTAGGAGCAGGAGATGGGATGTCGACGGCCTCTTCATGAGAGAGAGGAATTGATGATGGACTTTCCGTATGAGAAGGAACTTCAGCACTTGAGCTGTCACTGCTCGGACGACGTCGCCTTTCCACCCTAGTGGGAGAAACACCAGCAGGCCTACGTGATCGAGGAGGGCGAGAGCTGGTAGATCCCTCAGCTCCATGTGTAGAAACCCCGGTTGCTGTCGCAACACGTGCCACTCGTCATCAAGGCCACTCGTCGTCCTTAGGCCACTTGTCACCCTCAGGCCACTCGGTCACCAAGGCCACTCGTCACCCTCAGGTCACTCGGTCATTTAGGCCACCAGATCATTTGGCCACCAGATCATTTAGGCCACCAGATCATTTGGCCACCAGATCATTTAGGCCACTAGATCATTAGGCCACCAGATCATTTAGGCCACCAGATCATCAGCCTTGTCAGACCATCAGCTCTATTGGATTATCAGATCTGGACCTCTGCCAGATCCAGTTGCTCGTCAAGATTCCCATCAATGAAGGCACGACTCCCGAGACTCTTGCGTCTGTCCCCAATTAAAAATAGATTATTGTATTTTGGCAACAACAATGTTAAAAACCATAGTCTTGACTCGTGACTTGGGGATTAAACTAATACATATTTTTTATCATCAAAACTAATATACAAAAAGTGAAACAACAAATTGGGTGTTTTGATTATTTTTACAAATAATGAAAATATCTTGAAGATTATGATGCAGTAACGTTATTTGAAGAAAATAATTTTGTAAACTATAAATAGATGCAATAGTGGATAAGATAAACATGAATCAATATGCAACAAACAAGATTTTTCATAAACATAATTTGAGAGAACTTTAGACATTTGATAAAGTTTATCTGAAAATATTCATATGAGAATGTATGCATTTTAGAGAAATGTTTTAGGAAACATTTTTTAATAAAGAAGAATGTAAGAGGTATTTTGGGATGATAGATATCAGTATAAATGACATGAGTAGTTAGTAAAGATTTTTGTATATATGCAATGAAACAATGTTTGAAAAGACTATTATGCATAAAGGATATATTTCAGAAAAATGAATGCCATTTAGAGAAGAATGTACGCCAATGAAAAGAAACACTTTATGTATAAATGAAAGTTGACACTGAAAAGATTTTAATATGATTCCAACCAAGAAACGCATTTAAAGGACAGGTAAGAAAGCAATGTAATATGTAGTTTTATGAATGGAGAGAAGATCCATAACAAATAAAGATTAATATTGTTAAAATGAAGATGATAAAAAGAAAGCAACATAAACACAGCAATTTAGAGTGGTTCGACCAACTACCTAGTCCACTACCTTAGCTCTTCACTAAGGATTTGAAAACATCCACTAAGGATAGTAATTTTTACAGGTTCAATTATAACCTCCACTTTTAATGGGATAAATAGAAACCCCCCGCTTTTATAGGATAAGTAGTAACCTCCACTTTTACAGGCTAAGTAGGAACCTCTTCTTTTCACAAACTAAGCAATAACCTCTACTTTTTATAGGCTAAGTAGTAACCTCTACTTTTCAAGGGCTAAGTATGAACCCTTACATGAGACTTTTTCATAAAAGGCTCAGCCACAACCAATACATTGCTTTTCAAGTACACTAGCATAACCTTGTACAAGTTTACACAAAATGCGTGTAAGGATATCTCAAGAGAAAATTCTAAGATGTATAACGATATCACAAAAGAGAGTTTGTAAGATTAAATGAATAAAGCACTCAACTCTCTTTTACAATCTGGTTTAGATAGATATACAATTAATCTCACCAAACTATAGCTTTGAAGTGAAGAAGAATAACTATGAAGATTGTTCCCTTCAAGCATTTTCTATCGGCCCAAAAAGAATATAACTAGCTAAGTTTAGAGCAACATCAGTAGCTTAGATTGATTCCTAAACAACAACTTCATCTCTTGCTGCTCTTAGCCTTTTATAGAAGGTTGAGACTCCGAGAAGAATGGTATGGAAACATGCACACGCTCACAACTTCTTTGATTACTGACCATTAATGGTCAAATTCGTTAGAATCATATGCAATTTATATAAATAAGCATTAAGCACACTTTGTAACATCCCGCATCGAGCAATAGGAAGGACTGGAACAACTTACCCTGATGAGCCTACATGAACTTCCCAGGGGGTCACCCATCCTTGAGCTTCCCCATCTCAAGAACAGTTAACCCAAGAGTTCTTTGCCTACATTCAGCCCAAAAGGTATCCAGGTAATGTTGTTTCATTCCTTACTTATCCTAAATATATACTACCATTCTCTAGGTTTTTGGGGTATTACATTCTCCCCCCTTAAGCACATGACGTCCTCGTCATGCGACCTTACAACTAGTCTCAGATCTTCTCCCTTTGGAGGCTGCCATCCTAGAAGCCTGCTAGGAGTCGCTCCTTATTCAGGCCCTCACGACCCTAAGCCACTCCCCACCCTTATCGGACCGCCTTTTCCAAGGGTCGGCTCTAACACCACCTGTAACATCCTGCATCAAGCGATAGGAAGGACCAAAACAAGTTACTCTGATGGGCCTACGTAAACAAGGGGTCACCCATCCTTGAGCTTTCCCAGCTCAAGCACGCTTAACCCAAGAGTTTTTTGCCCACATTCAGCCCAAAAGGTATCCAGCTAGTGTTGTTTCATTCCTTACTTATCCTTGATATATACTACCATTCTCTGGGCTCTTGGGGTTTTACACACTTGCATAAGTATGTTTTAACATTCTTTTATAAGAGAACACAACTAGACATAATTGAATAAGTAAATAAAGCTCTAACGGTCAAAACTAATTCAGTTTTACTTTTTAAGTAACGGCTATAAAATTTGAATTTGGATTCCAGCTACTCAATTAAGTCCTAGACTCACTCAACTAATGAAATGCACAATCGATTGGATAAGTCTTATAGTTGATTATAGATAAGCCTCACTCAAGTATGACAAAGCAATATTCGACTGACTCAAAAGCCACAAAGACTTTTCATTAAGCACTCGACTACTTGGCTAAGCTTACTCGACTAACAGAAGCATATACTCGAGTACAGATAACCGATACATATTCTATCCAATATTTACTCAGTTAAAACATATAGATAATCGATTATAAAAATACATTAGTCGATTGAGAGAAAAATATACTCAACTAAGGAGATACTTGGAGTTTTAATGCTAGAAAAATACTTGATTAAAAACATTCCTTACTCGATTGATTTTGGAAATATAAAGAGCTTGTAAAACCTACTTGAGTAGGAAATCTTAATAGTTGAATGAAAGATGGTTTTGCTAAAACATATAATAGACTAATCTAAAAGCAATTAAACCAATACTCAATTGAAAAATATGCTTAGATGTTAATAGCAATAAAGATACTTGATTATACAAATACCATACTCGATTGAATATACTGTGCAATATTTATTTGATAAAACTATTTTTGATTGAAGGCAGGTGAAGAAGGTTTAAAAGAATATTTTAATACTTTTCCTTCAAAAGTTTCAAAAATACGTATACTTATTTTAACAAAAAGGCTTTTATATTTAGCCGATTTTCAAAGAGCTTTTATAGAGGAAAGATTTGAAATATATATATATATGGTGACCTGATGTAACAACCTACCCTTCCAAGGCGTGTCACTATGTTGGGATTTTTTTTTTTCCTTAAGTCATTCTCTCTTCTCACAATACCATCTCTTAATGCCACATGTACCGTATTTAAAAATCCCTAGTATATTCAACACTCCAAACGATAATTTAAGGAGTGATAAACTAACCACTTGCGAAAGCTAGAATCAAAACCTAAAAGCTATCCTAATTCCATACAAGCACAACCGCACACTACTGTTCCCAACAGCCAATAAATTATAATATCCGATAAGTGAGATAATCATATAAACTGCTATATCCAATAAGGGAAACAACATATAACATTGGGCTTCAAACACAAACTGAAATTAAATCATGCTTCAACCACTCTTTTTCCCTTCATACTGCTTTATTCACCTAGAACGTTTAATATCCTAGGGACAAAAGTCCAAATTAGAAGATCAATCTTCTAAGTGAGGGTTAAAATAAATTTCATGAATGAATGATGTAAGGACATGAATAAACTGACACCCTAGCGTAACTTCCACCAGCATTCTAGCCCCGGCACAAAAACTAAGGCAGTCATCCCGGTAAACACTCACGGCATGGGATACCCTTATGGTTATTCTGGTAATCACCCTTGGAGAAATGTAGATCAAACTACTAGGACAACATCCAACCACATCGTGTCCAACATAAATGACACAAATAACGACATGCTAATAATATCATGCCCAGTGAAATATCATGTTTACTAAGGCAATATAAAATGAACATGTATGACAAGATGCACGTAAAACACATAAACTTGGCAAATCATTACAATTTCATGCCCACTTAAGCGCATAATACTACATATAAAATTTTCAGGTGAACAACTCACCTTAATTTAGCTTTTCAGACTTCCTTGGTATGCGTGCATTAACCTCAAAACTTGAACCTTGACAAATTTTCTGGCCAAAATCTTCGAAAAATTAATAAAACATAATTTCCTAGTTTTCCAGAATTTTCTATAATTTTTTTTTTTCAATTTTCCTCTATTTTTTTATTTTCTCCTTTTTTCCTATTTTTTTCCATTTTTTTTCTTCCTTCTCATTCTCCCTCGCACGCACTGCCTCACTAGTCGTAGCACGCACCACCGCCGCCAACCGCTGGCCACCTCCACACGCACCACCATGCACCACCGCGAGGTCGAGCCACACTCACCTGGCCCACCACGACCTTCGACCGCTTCCGCTCACTGCCGCTGCAAGCCATTCTTGATTGTCATTGCTCTCTCCCGTTCTTCCATCTTCTTCCAATTGCTTCCCATTTCTCCAATTTCCCATCTAATTTATAGCAATCCTCCATCACCTCACTACCTTGGCCATTACGCACATATATATATTATATATTATATCTATATACTATACCTGCTACAGCACTCTTAGCCAAGAAATTTCACTGTAGCACCCTTGGCCATCATGCATATACATATATATGTTATATCTATATATTATATATGTTAAACCCCAAATTTCTTCTTCATTTCATTTAGGTATTTCTTTAATTGTAATTACACCCTCCAACATTAAATTAATTTGCATTAATACGTTTAAAATAAAAAACTGATAACTTAGACTTACTCGATAAGTACAATTTTATTTTTGTGCCCTCACATGACCTTTATTTTATCCCAAAACCACTTCAGAGTTATTCCTTACGCAAAACCTGAACCTTCTCAAGGTTCTATTGACTTTCCAAAAGTCTCTTACAATCAGTCGATTTTTCAAGATGTATATCTTAGCTGTATCAAAAACTGTCACTATTCTGATTGCTTTCATCATCATAAATCTCATCTCGAGATGCTTGTCAATCTCATATCTTTTTTTTTTAAATATCTAAGTTTCAGGGCATTCCCTGCATTTTATTCGGTCACTTATTAATTCAGTTCTTATATCGACTCTAGTTTTTTGAACTACTCAAGAGTTACTTGTAAAATATTATTGTCTTGTATATTGTGTGCTTAATTGTTTATTTGTATCCAAGTGTGAACAACTTATTTGTAAATATTTAAAATATCGTTGCGGATTGTATAAGTTTTTTGGAACTATTAAAATTTAGATGAATCTAGTTTTCAAGGTAAGCTAGAGTAGAAACCTTGGTGTAGTGGTTGCATATAACCTGTTGTGATATAGGTGTGTATTTAGTTTCCACTATGAGTTAGTGTGGAAGCCTTAGTGAAATTAGTTTAATGGAACCCTAGGAATGAATAGACTTTGGGAAAGTGAAGTAGATGTGTGTGGAGACACCGAACTACTATAAATTATATAGTGCCTCATTTTATTTATTTTTGTTCTTGTGTCTTGCATTTATTATTAATTTCAAACATAATTTATTATATTTATCAAATATATATTCTCCAATAAAATGACTAATCAAGAATATATTATTAAAATTGAAAAAAATTTAATCACTCAATTCGCATCCCCTCTTGAGTGGCCATACCCTAAAGGATCCAACAACGACATTTCTAATTAAATATATTTTTTATTATATCTGGACAACAATAATTAGATTTACTATCAAAGCTAGGAAAAAATTATTTTGAAGTGTATTATGCGGTGGAAGATCGATTTACTAAGCACGATTTCTATCTTTTGAAAATAAAACAACTAAATTACGCTAGCTTTGTCAATTTTTACAACAATTATCATTTACCCACATAAGTAATTTCCCTTCTTATAGCTCCAATTTGTGTAACTTTTGTTAAAAAATTATGTGAAAAATAAGAAAAATCATACACAAGACCTAATTGGATCGAATCTGCATTCTAAGAATTTTGAAAAATTTTGGTTTTGGTTTAATTCGGGCCAGGGCTAGTCCAACCCAACCCAGGCCAACCCAAATGAGCTGTTTGTTCTTTCTAGTGTTGGACTTGTTTTATTTTTGTTGGAGCCATATGGTTGTTCTATTTCTATAGAGACAGCTTGGATCTTGTTTGTATTCTCTCTATTTAGCTTCGCCTATAATTTCTATCCTAGCAAAAAAAAAAACATAAAATATATAATCGTTATGCTAATGATAATAGTTGAAAGAGTGACAAAAAATTAATAAAAATAAATAAATAAAGGAGTGACATCACTAGTCTTATTGGTGAAACCATGGTGAAAACACTTTCGCGTCCTTGCAAGTTGTAACAAGAAGAGAAGTGTTGAGTTAGACTCTAATGCGTTTGCTTAAACATTTAAAAACAAACATTTTTTTAATAATTAGATTACTAAGGCATATGCATGTTAAAATGCACCAACATGTTGTTGAGATATGCTTGACAGATTAGAGAGGTGTTGGAAACATATATATTTTGAAATTAACTATAAGCAATAAACACAGCCAGACGTTTGATAATAGATGTGAAGTAGCGATGGCCCACGCCACCTAACCTTTTGATTGATGAGCTGTTAAATCTCGAGCCCTGATTAGTTGTGTAGCAGGGTCTTCTTCTTCTCTGGGAAGCGACAATTTGGCCCCACCTTAGTTGGGAGTTTGACTTGATGGCTCACGTTTTGCATCAATATTAAATCAACCATTTCATATGCTTCGAATACGCGGTAGTTGTTGAGTCTGGAAAACTAGATGGCTTGTTCTGTTGATGGTTTAACTTCTTTCTCTTTTTCGTTTTCTATTAATATTCTTTATTATTATAAGATCGTCCCCATGTTTTTCTCGTGCACTGCTGCAGGTTAATTAAATCGATAATAGTTAAGAAAATCAAGAAGCAATCAGTTTGAAGAATTAATTCAATGGAGATGCCCGCTCCTAACTAAGCTATGGATGCACGCATGAGATCTCTCTCTCAATGAATGGATCCATTTCCAATAAATTATGACATGATTATCTTAGTGATTATATTGAAAGGGATGTTCAATTCTGTACATGCATGTCGATACTTTCTGTTACCGTCCACGTGCAAAATATGACACTGACAAATGGGTTCCTAGAACTTAACAAAGAGTAAAAAGAAAAGAAAAAAAAACGATTCTAACAAGAGAGAGATTAAAGAGTTGAGATTAAAACTTATAATTGCTAAAGTTATTTTGTTCTTTCTTCAAAGTTTAAAGTCTCTCAATAATGGCCAAAAAAGATTTATTCTGTTTCCTTTGATATATAACGATTTGGCGGATCCAAGAAGGATTCTTCTTCAGATATGTATACATGTATAGATATATATAACTTTTATTTGTCCATAGTGCAGGGGGCTGAAAAGAGAGAGAGAGAGAGAGAGAGTCAGTCCAAGACATGGAAGCAAAAGGCGACTCGTGTCATTATTGTATGTTGGTAATGATGCAAATTGGGTAGCGTCCAGCTGCTGAGGGATGGAATGGATTATTCCTTTGGGTCACGGTTGACACTGTAAAGGACATTGGCATTGGCATTGGCATAATTTTGGCAAATCAGATGACGTGTCGTGGCTACTGGCTGGGGGAAGAACCTAGAGCTAGGAGCTTGCAATATATATAGAGCTTTTGGTGGAGATTCCAGCTTTAAAAAAATAAATAAATAAACTTAAAAAGCGGATTGATTGCAACCGATGATTCCCGATTCTTATCGCTACTTTTCCACCATGACCTGAGCATCTGCACGTCTCCATCCATTATCTCTCTCTCTATATATATATAAATATATATTCGCCATATGTAAATTAATGAAAAGAGAGGCAAAAGGCAGATATATTTATATATTTATATATGCATATAATTGAGTTTTTCTCTTGCCAACTTAGAAATGAATACTTTCTTCGTACATTGACCCACGCATTGGCCCTCCACTCTTTATAGAGCTTCCATGCAGTGCTATGCAGTTCACGTTCTATCATATATCGTACATTACATATATAGAGAGAGAGAGAGAGACTAAACCAGTACACGAATACACACACACACACATATATATACACTAAACAAGCACACGAACTGCATGGAAAAATATGCCTTACTATTGAGTTCGGTCAATCAACGCTTTCACACTTAAAATGAATTTTGTTAATAAAACTGGACTTTTGGTTCTGAAAATATTCGTAAAGAGAAATCAGATTTGCTGTAAACTTCACTCATTGCGTGCACCACTTATCAAATATTTCTTAATTCTTGTGGAACCATTTCAATAACACCTTCCCTCCTATTGATCACCAATTTATTCAACCGTTTAAATATATCGGAAAATGCATGTGGGCAATAACCATAGATATTTACCTTGTTGTATCTGTACTTTGGTCCACTAATATATCAACACGTGCAATTAGTAGCGCAATTATGTTGGCAATTGATGGAACATGAGAGTAATATATATGCCAAGAAGAAATGATCGGTACTGAGAATTCATCATGAATAAGAAAAGACGACGACGATGATATTTATAAAGCCGTTGAATTGGATGATAAGAATAAAGACAGATAATTAACTTAAGATTGGAGTTCTTCAAACATATTTACGATGAGAAAGTAGTGCATATGAATAAGCAAAGACAGATTACAAATCGAAGCCAATAATTAACAGATGGATTGCTCAACAAAAGCAATTAAGTATATAAACTAACCCGTCGGGTAGCTCACAATAACTATGTCATATCCTCTTCGCCAAACTACTTCCTCTTAAGAGTAATTAAATGAATGCAGTGGCATTGCCTTTATTTGTAGTGGAGTTTCGATTAGATAAAAGGTCGACGTTTGCCATTAGAAGCAGGCACATTTTCGTACGAAAGATAACAACTGCAATTAATTGGAACTAGAGGGTAAATTAATTAGAAAGGATCCTTCCAGCACCAACCGATTTTAAAGGGTCGCATGCACGGAAGAAAACTAAGCTTCCGCCACGGGAATATTAATTGCAGATCGATCCATCGAGCTGCAGAATCTCAAGGCAAAAGTTGGACGCCCTTAGACGACCGTTGCCTCCAACCAATCCCGGCAGTTGCAGTACCACGTATACATTCAGTGCGTTTTGTGATTATATCAGAAGAGATATCCAATTGAGACAAGCGCTCTGGGCTTGTCATTTTCCTTTCCCGATAAGGCTGTGTTCTCTTTATTATTTTTAAGTTATTTTTAATTTTTAATTTTTTAAAATAAAGAAAACTCATTCTTTTTATTATTTTTAAAAATATATTTTTGAAAATAAAAAAAACTCAAGACAATAAAAAGTTATTTTGAGTGTTTTCATTCAAAATAAACTCAACTCAAAACTCAAAACACATTTATTTATTTATATTTTATTATTATAATAGGAAAAAATATTACAAAATTCATTAACTTTAAAATATATATATATTTTAATAATATATTAACATTGAATATTTTTAATTTACCAAATAATCAAATTTATTAAATAAAATATCATTAAAAAATTATTTTTAAAAGTTCAAACAGAACGCGTTTTCTAATTTTTTGTTTTGAGAAATAGTTTTTCAAAATGACAAAAAGAACGCGTTTTCAATTTTTTAAAAATAGACTATCAAAATAGAAAACTGAAAATGAATTCAAAATTTAAAATTAAAAATTAAAAAGTGAAGAGAACGCCACCTAAAATTTCATTTAATATGCTATGGAATTTTTAGTTGGTTTCTTGAGCTGGTAGTCACAGAAAAGCTGAAAGTGATTAATAGGAAACTCCGCTTATTTTTGGGTTCTTAACAGTTCATTTTATTGAGCTTTTGGCTTCAAAACCTTTACATTAATAAACCAAATATTAATGTCGGACTCACGAGCACTACCCCTACCACTACCAAGCTACTACCTTCATAGTTTATGCAATTTGGATGGCAAAATCATCATAAAAAAACAATTAGTTGCAGCAGTTCTTCATTCTGCTGCAGGAGGCCCAGGGCTGGTAGAAAATGAAAGAAGAATATATTGATAAAATACATACTTACACCGATACATGTACAGCCAAAATAGAAAGGACAACGTCCGTAGATCCGTAGGTAGCATGGCCCGAAATAACAGAGTTATAACCCCACTCTAGTTTAATTTGGGATAAAGCAATGTGAGTGTTACTGTGTTACTGTTTCTAAGAAGATAAAATTAAATGGTGCCGTGCTCACCCACGTATATATGTATACTAAACTAACTAGACGACTCCTTAACTCCAGTCATTAATTTTATCATTCATTTGCTTATAGCTCTCCCTTTCTGAAACCATAGGAGAGATTTTCTCTCGCTGTCACCGAGCATCTTCTCTACCAGTTTCTATCCCGAACTTCGTTCATGTATTGATTTCTGATCAGTCGCTGGCATTACCGAGATGGGTTTCTGTTCTTGTTTTTTTGTTAGTTGTCATGTCAAATGATTGCGAATATACTTTTTTTTTTTTTGCTCGGAAGTATATATAGACTTGGTATTTTAGAATTTTTATGCTTTTCTTTGTTATTTGCTTCTGGGATAATTGTTTGTATGTAGGGCTAATTTGGTCTATTTATTGGTCATGCAATCATCTCCCCCCCCCCCCCCCCCTCAATAAGTGATATTTGAAAAACAAAATCACCTAATTTTTCTTTAATAAAAAACAAAAAATAAATAAAACCATCTCTACCAATTTCCTTTGCCCCATGGACTTTGGACCTTCGAGATTATTACTTTTCCCTATAGGTTAATGCCAACTAATTTGTGTATTGTCACATGTGTTTGACAAGATTGAGGAGGCAAGGATCAAACCAACATGGGACAATCCCCATTTCTCAGGCGTGACAAAGATGGGGTGAACTAACAAGTTGCAGTGTTTGGCTGGTCATATAAAAAATAGGCGCAGTGGACATATCAGAACCACACTTAGCTACATAGAGGCAAGCTAGGTGGCATTATTCTGGCACATATGGGAAAGCCTGTATCATGCAGGACTTTGCGAGCAAAGGGAGTCTCGTAGAGTGACAAAGAGCTAGCCTCACTAAACTAGGTGGTTGGATTTGGTCAAACTATATAACAAACTCAAGCTGAAGAACCACAATGATAACCTAATGCAATGGGCAATGCAAGTAGTCAAGAGCACTCTTGGTGTTGAAATGTGGTGGACACAACATAGAGATGGCACGGGTAATATTGGCATTGGGTGCTTACTAGGGAGATGGACTTTGAGAAGATGTAGGCGACACGTAAATTTCACTCAAGTGCATAATAGGCAAGGATCAATGACAGGGACATGACAGGGTCATGTGACTGGGCTTGTTGAGTGGATGTAGTTGACCAATCACAAGGAAGTGATTTAACATGCTCATTGGATAAAATAGGTGAATCATCTCTAGCAATTTCCTTTGCCCTATGGACTTTAGACCTTCGAGATTATTTCTTTTCCCTTTATGTTATTACCCAACTAATTTGTGTATTATCTTATGTGTTTCACAAGATTGAGGAGACAAGGATCAAACCAACATGGGATAATCCCCGTTTCTTAGGCATGACAAAGATAGGGTGAACTAACTAGTTGCAGAGTTTGGCTAGTCTTACAAAAATTAGGCACAATAGGAACACCAGAGCCACACTTAGCTACATAAAGTCAAGCTAGGTGGCATTATTGTGGCACATATGGGAAAAACTACATCATGCAAGACTTTGCGAGCAGAGGGAGTCTAATAGAGTGACAAGGAGTTAGCCTCACTAAACTAGGTGGTTGGATTGGGTTAAACTAGATTGCAAACTCAAGTTGAAGAACCACAATGATAACCTAGTGCAATGAGAAATACAGGTAGTCAAGAGCACTCTTGGTGTTGGAATATGGTGGGCACAAGATGGAGATGGCACAGGTAATGACATTGTGTGCTTATTAGAGAGATGGACTTTGAGAAGATGTAGGCGACACGTAAATGTCACTCAAGTGCATAGTAGGCAAGGATCAATGACAGGGTCGTGTGACTAGGCATGTTGAGTGGATGTAGTTGACCAATCACAAATGACCTGATTGGACGACATGCTAATTGGATAAAATAGGTGAATCATCTCTAGCTAGCAATTTCCTTTGCCCGGCCCATGGACTTTAGACCATCGAGATTATTTCTTTGCCCTTTAGGTTATTGCCCAACTAATTTGTGTATTGTCTCATGTGTTTGACAAGATTGAGGAGCCAAGGATCAAACCAACATGCGACAATCCCCGTTTCTTAGGCGTGGCAAAGATGGGGTGAACTAACTAGTTGCAGAGTTTGGCTAGTCTTACAAAAATTAGGCACAATGGGAACACCAGAGCCACACTTAGCTACATAAAAGCAAGCTAGGTGGCATTATTGTGGCACATATGGGAAAAACTACATCATGTAAGACTTTGTGAGCAGAGAGAGTCTAATAGAGTGACAATGAGTTAGCCTAACTAAACTAGGTGGTTGGATTGGGTTAAACTAGATAGAAAACTCGAGCTAAATAACCACAATGATAACCTAATGCAATGGGCAATGCAGGCAGTCAAGAGAACTCTTGAGGTTGAAATATGGTGGGCACAAGATGGAGATGGCATAGGTAATGACATTGTGTGTTTACTAAGGAGATAAACTTTGAGAAGATGTTGATGACACTAAATGTCACTCAAGTGCATAATAGGCAAGGATCAATGACAAGGTCGTGTGATTAGGCATGTTGGGTAGGATGTGATTGGACATGCTAATTGGATAAAAAGGTGAATCACATAAAAATGACTAAGCAAAACTACATTGCACAAGAATAAGAGTTTTCACATGTCAACACATGGAAAGATGTATCTAAATGGCTGCCACATTCCAAGATAAGAGTGAATGTTTGTTCTTAAAGTTTCCACATAAAGGAGGAGAGAAGACTTACTCAGGAGACACCACACGACGAGACATAAGACCCCGTCCTAAGAAGGCGTGCTGAAAGTGATTAGATCCATGTGGAGGCCTAGAAGATAGGTTTTGGACGATTCCATTCTTATCTAGTTTGTTGGAGATGAATAAAGATATACATTGTAAGAGTCGTAGATAAGGATTAGTAAGGGTATTTTAGTCTTTTTCACACATAATTAAGGGTTATAAATAGTAATGAACTCCTCATTTATATTCATTCCATTCTCAATAAAGTTTCTTATAGTTTTCTCTTAAGATTGTTCTCTCTTTTATTCTCAAGTCCTTAGGTAATAGGTGTTCCCAATGGTGTGAATATCCCAAGGTAAGAGCGAGTCCAAAGAAAGGTTGACTTTTCCATCACCAAGGTGGGTGATTGTGAGTTAAGTGTAGTTGACAAAGTTAACTTGGAAGTTGAAAGTCGTGACAATTTGATATTAGACTCGACACCATGTCAAACACCCAAGAGGAGAATGTGGCAAAGGGACCTAGAAAGGATAAGACCAAGGTTAGCCCCAAGGTGCAAAGGATCCAAACCATTCAAACAAAGCATGAAAAGAGGGATGTTGGCTTGGTGGAAGGCAAGTTGACAAAGGTCGAGATTGTGATAAAGGCCCTAAACTAGAAAGTTGAGGGGAAACTAATAGTAGTTGAGGTGGTGTTAGAGAGCCTAAGCCAAATAGTCCGTAGAAAGAATGGAACATGATGTGGGTACTTCGGAGAAACATTTAAGTAGAGATGGACATGAATTGGTTCAATTATGATTTTTAAGTTAATCGTAACCATAATTGTGGTTTTATGTCTATAACCATATTTATAATCATAACTGCATAGTTATTGATTTTTGTAATTAGGTTTATAATTAACTGATTAACCTTATCTACAATTTTTATTTATAATTGTTTTAACAAATTGCATAATTAAATAAAAAAATTTATTATATTATAGAATAGACAAATAACCCAAAAGAACATGAAATTGGCAACCAAAATTGAAAATAGGCACATTTAAATTAGATTTAAATTAATGATTATACAAATTAGAATTGGTCACAAGAAATCTAACCACTAAAAATGAAAATTCTAAAATGATTACATTAGGGAGTGATTTTGCTATTTTTTTTTTTAATATTGTTATAATATATTTTAAGGTAACAATTTTATTTATTGAACATTGTTGTAAATAAATTACAAATTTTGGATATTTTATAGAGGAATATATAGTTCCATTATTAATTTATAAATTAATACTATTATATATATAAAGTAATATTATATATATATAATTATTGGTTCCTGTTACGGTTACAACTTTTTTATTTTTTTAACCCTAACTATGTTCATATTCTTTTTACTCAATTTTTAATCGTGTCCATCAGATGTAGTCTCGAATTTTTTGGTGAATTAACGGATTCATGTCCATCCCTAAATTCAATTACCTAGTTCAACAAGCTAAAAGAAGATATTGGTTATCTTCAAGGTCAATATATTAGGTTGTCTGCCAATACTGTGGACCAGATAGAAACCCATTTGATGGAGGCCGTCAAAAAGCTATTGAAAGCCTTTAGAAGATAGCTTCTAGCTAGTGGTGGTGCTGGCCAAGCAAGGATCTAGATAGTTTGAGGATTGACCTACTTAAACCCATGGAGTTTGCAAGTTCGAGAAATGGCAATGCAGTAGAGAATTTTGTATTGTAGATGGAAGACCACTTTCAAAGGATGGATGGATATTAAAGGCCAGTCGGTTAAAATTGATACAATTACTTCTTTTATTGTTGGTACAAACAATAAAACAAGTAATACAGTCCTAGTCTAAACCCAAAAAACAATTTTGTCCTGATAATAATGTGGTGTATGAGGTGGAAGAAAAAAAAAATTAAAAACGATTGGAGAACAAGTAATCATTTTGAGACTACATTCCAGAGTATGCCTTCGTGGGAGCGCAGATTCTTGGTTGATCTGATGATGAAATTAATCCTATTCATTTTCAAGGGTGAACAGCTTCTAGAGTTATGGCAAAGCAGGAACTTTAGAGGTAAAATGCGACGACTCTGGACGAGGACATCAAAATAATAGAGTCCTTGACCGAGTACCCAAAAACTACTCGCGAGAAACCAGAAAAATCTCAAAGATATCCACACATCCAAAGATGGGGAAGACAATGGCTGTCCTCTCCCCGTATTATTTTTTAGGCCTTGGCCTTATCTTCATTATTATTTGAAAAGAAAAATCATTTGATAAATTAATTGACTATGCCTGTGTTTTCGTGTCATCATTGAGTCGTATGATTGCTTGTCACAATCCAGTATTGGAGTTTCAGTGTATTTGATATAAGTATATATATATATATATATATACACTAAACTAACTAGACGACTCCTTAACTCCGGTCATTAATTTTATCATTTGTTAAATTGAATCTGGTCATTTGTTCTCATATCATCATTGAGTCGTATGATTGTTCAAACAATTGTCACCAATAACTTAATTTAATTCCATATCCAGTACTGGGGGTTCAATATATATGACTAAATACACATAATTTATATAAATATAATATATATATGTGTGTGTGTGAACCCAGAACATATATATCTATTCTATTATATATATAGGCAAAGATCTTTTACGTATTTTTCTTTAAAAAATCTAAAAAACACAAAGATAACGTAAATTCGTGATCTCTAATTCACAATAAATTTAAGAATAATTTTAGCATTGCACCACCATTAATTTTTATATATAATTTGTTTTAAGAATAAAAATAATACTTAATTAAGCTGTTAAGGATCAACCCTTAAACTAAATCTTCACTTAAAATTTTTTGTTTATTTAAGACGCACTCTCACATATAATGTAATGACTTCTAGGTTTGGGAAATGAATGGCACATCTATATATTGCGACGAGCCAATGGTATGGATCCTTTTAGCCTGTAGGGCACTGACCAACGAGACGTGGGCTCGCTTGCAGAAGGCCAAAGCTGATGATTTATGTCTGAATCACCCCTTGACTCTTGCTGATGATGGTGGGGTTCTTCTACTTTAAGGAAAAAGGTTGCCATGTCTAAAATAATTGCCACTGGAAACCAACGTATCAAACCACTCACAGCTTGCTACGACATAACACTACAGCAACTGCAAATGGGAGACCTTATGATTAAACACAAGAGATAATGAGTGGTAATCTCACTTTCTATATATTAAAATTGTTCAATTTATGATTGTGATCATGAATCAACAATAATAATAATAATAACAATAGCAATACTAATAATAATAATTATTATTATTATTACATCATAATTAAACATAATTAACTATATGTTTGAGACAATATTGTTGTTATTAACAGGTCTGTTATACATGAGGGTTGGACGTGTGGTATAGTGGGTCGGCAGATGACCCGGATGCTCCGGCGAAGCTCCAAAGATTGAAAACACCATTATCATGATCCTGCGTGCCATGGAAAGGCCTGCTAGACGACAGTAAGGATGATGATTGTAGTGGTCGCTGCAATTGGATATCATGATAAGACGGAGAGCAGAAAGTCATCGTTGAATCATTAAAACAAGGCAGCTGCAGCTTAGCCGTCTGATCATCACTACTTTGGCCGTTGAGTTGTGACGCTACAAGCCGATCCACAGCCGCCCAGTCGCCGAGGCTTGTGTCCGTCGTCTGATAGAGTACTGGGTTGAATTCAGCACTTCCCTTTACCTGTTGATTCACCATGTTGAATTCACCGAGGCTTGTAGAGTTTGGGCTCTCTAGAGTTGGAAGCTTCAAAAACGAGTCATGGATTGGAATGAGAAACCCTGGGCTGCAGTTTGGTTCGGCTTCTTGTTTGCAGGTTCTCTCCACGCGATGGAGCATTTGCTCTAACGTCCCATCATCGGTTGAAGAAGAAGGCATTTGGGTTGCAGTGTCCAGATTGATAGCTGAATTTGCAGGGCTGTCGGGGGTTTTGTGGTAATTTTTCTTCTTGAAGATGCGACAAACCACCCATCCCTCTTCCTGTGCTGCCTCTCCTGTGGCATCGGAGACCTACAGTGCGTACAGTTCCAGTATACAATCAATCATTCAGGAGGGAATCGAGGGTAGCATCATTTGGTACTAGCTAAAGCAATTAAAAGACGAGAAAATTGAGTGGCGAGGATCGATGTTGACTTACAGCACCAGCGGGAGTTGTCGTCGTGACATTGGAATTAATGTTGTCGGTGAGGTTGTCGTCGAGCAGTCTGTACTCGTGCATGATCCAATCGGACTTAAGGCCGTGAGGGGCTCGGCCTTTGTAAAAGACAAGAGTCTTTCTCATCCCAATCCGCCGGGAGTTGCTGTACACCACCTTGTCACGCCCTGTGGCCTTCCAAAACCCGGCCGCGGTTGCCCTATTGGTTCTCGTTCCAGTTGGGTACTTCCTGTCTTTGTGGCTGAAGAAGTACCAATCGTTCTGTGGCGTGCTTCCTATTCTACACATCTCTGCATTCCAAACACAACATCCAGTCCAAGATCGATTACATTAATTAACTGATGATCAAGATCAAGTGTATATCCTCTCAGTATATCGTCAGTGAAAACAAAACCAAATTAACTACAAACCTTGAATGTCCCATGGCTCGAGCTTATTGAGATCGACGTCGCGAATGACATCCAAATCAATCTTCTCACAGGAAACCTTCTTCCTCAAGTAGTATTGCAAGAGCTCCTCTTCTGTTGGGTGGAACCGGAAGCCTGGCGGGACCTGTGATTGCCCATTTACAGATATGCTCATCTTCTCCGGCATCCGGCAGAGGATATATATATATATATATATGGCTGCCAATTAGATATGGAAAGCCGCCGGAATAAATTGCCTCAGGAACATTCCGAATGCCACAACATTGGAGTAGTGTACATTATTTCAATGAAAGATCGTATAGGTATAGCAGAGAGAAAGAGAATATTATTAGCTTAGAAGGAGAAGAAGAAGTAAGAAAGTCTAAGTGGGCATAAGGGACATGGATTAGTGGAGGAGGAAGAGGGTTTATATGTGTTTGAAGGACATTAATGGACAAATTAGGGGGCAGACACGAGCAAAAAAGACTTGTGTTCTAGCTAGTTTACAACTGTGTGTAGTTACACCAACTTGCACTGCACAGAGAGAGAGAGAGAGAGAGAGAGAGCAGAGGGAGGGGCTAAGAGTCTTGGTTATTAGGAGATTCAGATTTTGGCACGAAAAATGTGCAAGAAAAGGAAATATGGGTAGAAAATAAGAGCAAAAAGGAGCAAGGAAAAAAGAAAAAGAAGGGAGGGGAGAGGCCCACCAAGGACGTTGTGGGCAACAAGATTGCAGAGGGAATGCCCACATCGTAACTACGACCCGCGACCTTAAAAAGCATATCATTTGAAAACCACCACATCTCTCTCTCTCTCTCTCTCTCTCTCTGCTTTATTTGTAATTTTTTGTTGGGTTTCTATTCTTCAACCAAGTGCAACCACCACCGCCAACAAGAGGGAGATGAATGATGATGGAGTCGGAGGCATAGAGCTTTCAGAATTCTCTTTTAGGGAAACATGGAAATGAGAGGTGGGGCTTCTCTCTCTATTTTAATTTTGTTCATGGCATGGATCAATGCCGCCTAACCTTCTTCCATATGGAGATAAATAGCTAATATTGCCTACTACTATTACTACGATTGCCTACTAACGTACCCTTTTCCATCTCCCATACATGAAATTATCTTCAACCTAGCTATATATAATATACATACATATATATGTGCCACATGCAGCAACTTGCTATATATGTATGTATGTATATATGTTATTTCTCTCTCCAATTTTCAATTATTTACTTCTCTCCCTCTTTCTTTCTTTTTGTTTTTTTGCAAAGTTCTCTCTCCCAAATTCTCTATGCTAACTTTTTTTTTATTTTATTTTTTAACTAAAAGTGAGTGACCACAAGATTCTAACATTAACTTGAAACACAATCTTATTTATGCACTCCTTGCATTTTAAGCTTAGGGCACTACAAATGAATCAAGCTGAACCCATAAAAATTTAAACTTATTTTATTCAAATTTTATTAGACTTAAATTTAAATTCAAGCTTAAAATGAGACAACTTATTTATTTAAAAGGTTTCAATTCATTTATATCAAAAAAAATTTAAGTAGATTTTGTTCTTGTAGATTTTAATTTATTTGTCATAATTTATCATCCATTCTCTTATAAAATAATGATAATAATAATTTCTCTTTTCCTTCTTTCAATAATTGGCGTACGTTGGCAGAGGCCTATCATTTAGACGTCTAATATTAAAGACATAGTCTTGAGTTATTAGACATCACATTAAAGAGCTAGCTAAGATCCAGGGCATATGCATGCATGGCGCCTCAAGATTCCTAAATTTATCCGTATATATAATTCATCCACTGTAATTGTCATCATCTATGGATGTTTAATTGTTCATTGCCCCTGGTCAAACTTGGCGTTGGTGGTGGTAATTAATTAAGCTTCCAAGGCTTTTCATTTCTCCTTTCTATCTCGAAATTACAACATCTACACCACATATACATAAATGACGAAATGGCAGCATGCAGCTGTAGTCTCTACAGCAAATTATTAAGGGAATAAAGACGTCACCGCTCTCACCACCATGCATACATTCAACTGATCATTAATTGTGTGGAGAAGATCTTTACTCTAATAGTTATATATATATTACGTTATTACGATGATATGGTGTGATAATTTAATAATAATAAAATATGTTATGTTAATGATTTTAAATGGCCAGTCGCATTGCAAGTTACAAGTTCTAAGTTCTAACGATCATCTAGCTAGTAACGAAATATATGAAATCAAGCATCGAAGACCTGGGCTAATGTCCCAACAAGAACATTTCAATTCTTCCATTCTCTTATGTCCCAGTGGCCATGGATTAATCGGTCTAAATAACATTGGTCAAAATGTATTGGCTAAATTATAGAAAAAAAAAAAACCTTAAAACTTTTACAGTCAACTTTCTTTTTTTTTTTTCAATAGATGTATCTAACTTTGTGTTTAATTTCAATTTTATAAGGTAATTTTAAATATTTCAATATTATACTAAAATTTATGTTTAATTTTAATTTTATAATAATGTAAACATTAATTTTATTCTTCTTTTCATACAAAATAGTATCATGGGTGTTTGTATATATGCTTTTGTTTGAGAAAAAAGAAAATTCAGAAAACAAGTATAAAGAGGAGACCGTCAAAATTAAAAGACTACCGACATTTAATTATGCAGGGAAATTAAGGCTTTCGGAAGAAAATAATTAAATAGAAAATTAAGTGTATATAGTGTGTGTGTGTATATATATATATAATTATTTCCGTTCTATGGAAAATAATCACAAGTTTGCCTTTGCTTAGGATGGTTGTTACTGTTACGACCATGCCCTAAATATTTTTAAATATTGAAGGGCTGCATAGCATAACTTATCACTGCATGTATATAGACATAGATTCTTATATTGTATTGGCAAAAGTGTATCTCACATTTAATCCAAATTGTTAAAGCAAATCAAGCAAGTTAATTTGAGAGTAAATTGGATACTAAAAAGAAGAGAGTAAATTCCTCTTACACCTCAAGTGATTTGAATGATTTACGTGAACACGTTATGGCTTATGTCTATGCTTAAAGGTTTTTGTCCTTGGAGAGTGTTATTATAGACCCCTCTGCTAGTTTTCGGCAATACTAATGATATTAATTAAAATTAAATTAGATTAACTAATTTAATTCTTAATCCCTCTTTTAATTAATAAATAAATAATAAACAACAATATGCCAACTTAAAATTGTCATGACCCATGAGGGAGAAGAAGTTTATTGTCGTCTCTCTTTTTCCTTAATAAAACCCTATTAGTAACCACTTAGACCCAACTTCTTCTTTTACTCTCAAGATATACGTACCACGTGTCACCAATTATACATCTCTTATAAACCCTAATCTCAACGCATATATAATAAGGGAATTAACACACCATTATAGAGATCCATTATTGTTCTTTTCTCTCTCTCTCTCTCTTTATATATATGTGTGTGTATGCGAGTGCCCATGTGTATGCACATGAGACTATAATACCCATAGTGATGGATTTCATGAATCTCGATTGAAGGAGAGAAAAGAAGAAAGGAAAAAGAAAAAAAGCAACAACAACTAGTGCTTAATACTTATTAGAAAGTTATTATCTAGATGGTTAATTTGATTTGATTTTTTCCTCTTTAATTTCTTCTAAAAGATGATTTTTGGTTTTAAATTTTAAAACTATATATGATTTACGGTTTAATTTAATTTAATTTTAGGAAAGAGAAAACATACACTATAGAATTATATTACATAATATTTACTTTAACATATAGTATAATATTTTAGCCAAATTAAAAATACACATTTTAACAAAAAATATTTTAAAGATAATGTTTTACATTTTTTTTGGTTTAAAAATTTTTTATAGAAGTTTTTCATACATATGGTGGTTTAAAAATTCACGTTGACTATTAGTCTTAAAAAAAAACAATTTTTTGTCGAAATGTCAAAAAATGTATGCCTCTTATAGTATATAAATCGCAGTTTAAATAAAATCAAACCATAATGTTATAATATAATTTACCATAACCATATTAAATTCTTTCAAATCTAATAACTATAAAATAGACTATGTGCACCCCTATCTGCAATTTTGATGGTGTATTCTTTTCTTACTTAATAATCAAAGTATATAAATATAGATAGATAGTCATTTTGTAAAATTAATTTATTATCTATACAATCAACTAATGAAAAATTTTGAAGTCTTTATTTATTATAATAACGAATTTAAGTTAAAATTTTAAATTTATTATTATAATCTCAATGATAATTGTCCTGCTTAATTTTTATTTTTTTATGTATAACCACTGTCACCCCACATTTAAATTAAATGTAGAGACTGAATTAATCTTTTCATTTAAATTTTAAATTTTTTAGTATAACTATTAAAGAAAATTTTTGGAATAAAGAAGTTGAAAGAAGATATTTTTAAAATTAAAAAAAATTCAATATGCTGTAAAAGATGTTTGTTTAATAGAATTAATAATAAAAACTTTTGACTTGTGATGAGGGGTTAATATGTTATTTTTATTTGTTATTATTGTTGTCTTAATACAATATTAAATTTCTTTATGCAGGAGAATGTCTCGATCCAGATCTACGGGTGACCTTTAAAACGCAAGTGGCCTGCAAGAAGCAGGTATCTGTGAGAAAGAAATTGGTTAGAGGCATAGGTGACCTCTCACGCGGGCCATCTGATGCTTAAAGTTAGTCTCTAGATGATCAGTGTGTAAAATGTAAAAAGCAAGTAGAGTTGTAGTCTCCATCCCAAACTGATAGAGAGGGAATCTAAGACCACACGAAGGCTTTCTTTATGCATAGCTACTATTTCTCTTTTAACTTGGGTTGTGCATGATTAATTCCCTCTGCAACTTCCTTACAACCATGAGACCGAGATATCATATGCAACTCTTAGTCTTTCAACATCACTTGTACGAAAGGATGGAGGGTTGACCTAAAGAAATCGCGATTTCTTCACCTCTTTCTTTTTCTCTATTAGCCCTATCTACAAACTTAATCCTTGGCATGATGAAATAAAAATTTACCTTATTTGCAAATTAAATAGAGGTTCTTCGAGCCAACTTAAGAACTCTTTGGGGCAATTTTCTATAAAATAAGTGCACAATAGTCTCTTTGGGACAGTATGTTAAGCTTTTTAGCACGAGATGCAAATGTAGTTCTCCAGGACAATTGAAGCGCACGAGAACTCTCGAACACGAAAGTAGAAGTAGGATCCACGTGAGGAACCCTTTTCTATTTATACTTGCTTCCTCATGAGGTTAACTGGTTTTTCATCATTGTGATTTCTAAAGATTACAAGCTTTGACGATTCGCCTCATCACTACACGAAATGCATTCTTCTCCCAAGTTGAAAATGTGTGCCTCTCTTGGATGTTGCAATAGTTTAGCTCACTGTGCAGACACGCCGCTCTTGCGGATAGATGAAGCACTTGAAAATTACTCTTCCCTTTGACTTTGAATCAAAAACAAGAGTGTGAAGCTATTGTTACAACCCACCCCTCAAGGGGAAGTGAAATTCTCCTAAAGAAAAGTGTACTCTCCCAAGAAAAGAAGTTATCTCAAGGAAATCTAGGAGAAAGTCATCCTGAATAGTCATGTCTTTCATAGGAATTACATGACACAACTTGGTTAAGCCACTCTCTTGGGGAATTACAAGGGAAACCTTTCTCTCGGACAACTACTTCCCTACATTATCCCTCACAATGTAGCCCGCCTCACAAGGCACTCATTTTCCTGAAGGACTATTTCTATTGGGGGGGGGGGGGGTTCTTACCAAGCCTATTGTGTGTTTAATCCAGGACAACACTGTGTAACAACAATGTAAGCATGCCATGTGTCCCTTTCACCGATATTGAGGAAGGTAAAGAGTCAGAATATCTTATTTATGTTATCTAACAACTTGAAAATTAATTAAGACAAAAATTACCAAGAAAACAATCTCTTGGCAAGTGCAATCTTTTGAGAGTCTGAAAGAGTAACAATATAGTCTCTCAAAAAAAGTGTAACACCCAGTAATCCCAGTGTTAAGAGAATGAGAATGGAAGTGAGAAAATTTCAAAAAAATGCCCTTGAGAATGTGAAAGATTTTGAGATTGAGGGTGCCCTATGAGAGGGGTATTTTGGTAAATTGGATAGTGAAGTCCAATAAAAGGGTATTTTGGTAAATTGAAAATAATTTCTATGTGGAATTAGGTGTGTAAGTAAATTAAATCCCAATTTTGTATTTATGTGGAGATAAATGGGATTAATAAATTAAAAAATGGTATTTTGGAATTTAATTCCATAAAGGAATTTAATTATGGAATATTGGGAAAATGGTGGATATTCTATTATTTGAGAAAATAATTACGTTTTCCCTAAAATGGTGAATTATGTGGTAAAGTAATTATTTTTTCCTATATTGGAAAATAAATGTAGTAATGCCATATGGATGGGGGAGATTAGAACTTGGAAGCCAAGGTGGGTGTCTTGAAGTGACACATGGCTTAAGGTAGTCCAAGTTAAAGGAGGGAATTTAATTAAATGCTAAAAAAAATTCTATTTAGTCTTTCAAGCATTTAATGTAGAGTATGATTATGGAGAATTAAATAAATCCAAAGGAAAATGGGAAATTAGTCTCCCATTAATGATGGAAAATTGTGAGATTTATTAAATGGAAAATAAATGTTTTATGTCTCTCAAATGTGATGGGTTGAAAATAGTGTCATTTAAATAAATGAGAAATAAATAAAAAATTCAAAAATCCAATGGATGAGATCAATTCTTGAAAAGAGAATGAACCTAAAGGTGGGGATTTAAAAAGAAGAAATGGCATGAATTGTCAAATATTAAGAGATGAGTGGTTGAGATTAAAGCTTTCAAAAGCACTTGGATTGTGCTTTTAATTGAAGGTTGAGATCTTCTCTTGAAAAGTAAATAAAATTCAATGGATGAGATTAATCAAGACAAAGGCACATGGATTATGTTTTCTTGTGTGGTTGGGATTTTCTCTCGAAAAGCAAATGAAAATAAAGGGCTAAGATGAAGTCTTAAAATTGAGATTTCAAGACAAGAGTAGTATATAAAAGGAAAGAGAGCAATTGTCTAAAATTTTGCCATTTCAAAGAGAGAAAGAAAGTAAGAGAATGGAAGAAGCCTTCCAAGGAGAAGAAAAGGGAAGAAGAGAAAGAAAGAGAAAGAAGATTGTCACGAAGGTAAGTATTCTTTCTTTTGGGTAGTGTAAGATCTTGTTATTTGTTTTGATGGGGGACTTAGTTTCTTTATATTTTGTTTCAAATGATCTCTTTAGGAGAAGTGTTGGAAGGAAGATAGTGAGAGTTTAAAGCTTCAAAGAAAAGAATGAGATAAGGGATGGCCCCATGGGAGGGTAACATTGCAATGTGTGTAAATATGTTTCATAAATGTATATGTTGCATTTGGTATATTCTTTTATGTTCATGAGACTTATGGCTATAGGTTAGTTTGGGAACATGGTTGAAATGGTGGGTTGATGCCTCTAACCTTGGAGGGTTGTGAGGGCAAAGAAACCTAGCCACACTTGCATGCATTTGGCATCATATAATCTTGTTATGTTCATATTTATTTGGCATTGCACCCTTATTGAGCTTAATAGCTCATGAGATTTTTACCCTCACATATAGGTTGTCGAAGCATGGGAAAAGTCAAGACAAAATGAGATGGCTTGTGGAAGTATGGAAATGAAGATTCAAGTGTATTGTATGGCTTAGGAAAGCCTACCTTGTTGTGTTTGGTTTATGAGATGTAATTTTATTTGATTAATAATGGCTTGTTAAAGCCTAAGTCAATGTGTGTATTATATATTTTGGGAATGTTTAACCTTATTGTGAAAATAAGATTGTGGCTTATGGCATGTTGAAACCTAAGTTTTGGTGAAAGCCTTATTTTTAGTGTGTTGTGGGAAGCACCAAAGTAATTAAATCAAATGATTTTTGTGGAGAAATGAGGCTTTGGGAGGTAAAATCTGGAGATTTTTAATACATTTATTTGGGATGTGAATTCTGGAAAATTTGGGATTTAAAAGCCCAAGAAAAAAAAAAGTGAAGATGTAGTAGTTACAACAGCAGGGTGGGCAGCAGCCCCGTGCGCGGGCAGGGCCGCATGGGCGGCTGCGCTTGTGGGCTGGCGGGTGCACGCGCGGTTGGGCGTGCGCGCGCGCGGCCTTGTGCACTGGCGGGCGCAAGCGGGCAAGCGCGCACGGCATGCTCGACCAGCCCCGTGCGGGCCTTGGGGCGCGCCGTGGGCCCCGCCGGTCGAAATTTTTTTAAAAATTCGTAAATTTGGGAATTTGGGGGCATTTCTAAATTAATTTTGGGCCTTGGAGGAATTTTCAAAATAAGTTTTTCCTTCAAAATTGGTAATCAATCAATGGATTGATTTTAATAGTGATTTATAGAGCCTGGTAAAATTCTTGGATGAAAAAGAATTAAATATAAATAAGAAAATGGTGGTTAGGCATCTTCATGAGTTTTCTTTTAACCGAATGCGGTGTGGTTAAAGCCTAATTCTGCTATGAATCCTAGGGTTGAAGGAAGGGAAGGACGAGCCTAGTTCTCACCTAGGGCGTTTCGTCTTGAAAAATGGTCCACCATTCACCAAATGTTGGGCATGTGGACAATTTGGGTAATTGTTCACGAGTAACACCCGTAAGTAGGAGCGGAGCGTTACAAAAAGGTATTGTGAGAGTCACAGGGTAGTCTCTCGGAGACATCATGATAAGAGGGACATATACGCACTCTTCCTTTCAGGATACTCGAAAAAAAAAGTTTAAAGCAATTGTTATGCCCAACGATGCACCCAAAGTCTAAAGAAAGAGACTCATGTGCCTATCAAGAGATTGAGAAACTGAGAGCCTAATTGACTTCATACTAGGAGATTTGAGTGGCATTTCCTAAAAGCATCTCTTGATATCACCAAAGGACCTTTTCAGTAGAGCTTCATATGTCAGTCGGTCATAAGAAGACCCTTGTTCAAGAGACTCGTGGGACACCTAGACTTGGTAACCTCTCTCCAAGTAATGCGAGAGAGTCTTCCGAGAGAGTTAGACACATGATCTCCAGATATTATCCACATGAGACTGTGAGGAACAAATAAAACATGTCTTTGATGTACTCACCTACAAATTCGAAAGGGCATCCCATATACTTGCCAAAGAATATAACTTTTCTAGTATCTTTTGTATAAACAGGAGAATGCTCATCCAGTTGAAATTACCCACTGACTCTAATCAAGACACTCTCTTGCTATAAATAAATTTATTATTTTATTTAGTCAACAACAGTTATCATGTTATCAAACTATAAAAACAAGTGGTTGCTTAGATCATAGCGTAAACTATAGCATTTTCTATTGTTTTGATTAATGGTGTAAGCTACATCATCTTGCCATTCAATTCTAGTCATATTACACCTCCTTAATACTATAGTTCAATGATTTATATCGTTATAGATATGATATATTTTAAAAGAGAAATTGAACTGATGGTATTGCTCCAAGTATATAGTCCTTAAAAAAATATTATAAACGTGTATAATTAATATGCCAAAATTAGAATTA
This sequence comes from Diospyros lotus, assembly GCF_014633365.1. Lineage (NCBI taxonomy): Eukaryota > Viridiplantae > Streptophyta > Magnoliopsida > Ericales > Ebenaceae > Diospyros > Diospyros lotus. Next base: position 23,997,848 of record NC_068342.1, read on the forward strand.
CTCTAAAGTGATCTTATCAATTTATAATTATTAAAATTAAATTTAAAATTTTGAAGCAATTAGGCACACTAGAATCACGTTTCCTCTGATATATTAGGTAAAGGGCGGCAGCATAAGAGGAAAAGAAAAAAAAAAGAAAAAGAAAAACTATAAATGCATTAATCAATTGCATGACATAAGGAGTAAGTTAATTATTTATTAAATTACAAATTCAATAGTTGGGAAATGGTTATGTTTGTGACGTCGGCAATTGCAGGGCATGACATATATATGTAGATGTAGTTACGGGACTTATGGTTCTCCGTTATAATCATGACCGTTGCCCATTGTGATTCTTTGCCACTAATCATTACCTTCTCTCCTAAATTGACAGAGCAACGACTTTTATACTTTTAACTAACCTCTTTTAATTAATTGCAAAACTCGCTCTCTCTCAACGGGTTAGGGTTGAGAAAAAAAAATAAATTAAAACGGCTCAAATTGACGAAGAAATAAGATCACCTCAAAACTATTAAATCGTGATTTCACAAAATTAATACTTAGTTATAATTTATTAATTTTAAAAATTATCTAAATTGGTCGGTTTGATTTTTATATTTTGATAAACCACACATAGATTACTCGTCCCAATAAATTAAATTTCATATTTAGTCTTAAAAGTATCACTTTTAATTGAATTTTTAAATAAATTAATAAAATCACAATACAAAATTATAGATGTACATAATTTTCAGAAATATTAATTATTATTGATAAATTGCAATACTTTTAAAAATTATACTATGATATTTCTTACATAAGACTAAATAATTTTTAGTTGTTGGCATTTATTTATGCATATTGACAATTATTTTTTTACATTTCTATGTTTATACATGATATATGTGTATTAGTTAGCATTATGTTATTTTTTTTAAATTGCACAAGTATACCAAAGACACGCTTAGATTGAAACACCTAACAATTGATTTTATAGTTAAGATGGTGATTCACTTCTCACAATAAGTATTAGATTGTGAGGTCTAACCTTTTGAGTGCTCATCTTGACTCGGCTAGCAAAAGGGGTGAGCGTGGGGTGGGGAGGTGAGAGTGGGGTTCGCGTCGGACAACATAACAATTCTCCTAATATTTCTGCATCAAGTATTATAAACATCTCGTATGTACCCAAAATATATTGTGGGTAGAAATCATCTTTTTTAAGTTTTAGTGGTGAAAAAATAAGAGTTCAATCAAATTTTTAAAAAGTTAAAAAAGTGTTTTAATTCTACCAACAAACTCTAATGAAAATTATGGAAAGTGCGAACCAGTTCGAGAAGTGCTACTTTATGTTTGGTTTTAAAGAACAAGAAATAATTTGTCGTTATTGTCCCACATAGGAAGCTGAGAGTCTCGTGGAAATTATGGAGTCCACCAGCATCGGTGCCGCTATTTGTTCACGTAAAATTCATAGAAAGTGACAAGACACCTCCGTCGTTATGCAGGTTAGTAAACTATGTGACTGCGTACCCAATCAGAGAGGGACTCTCTAGAAAAGATTAATAACCCTGTGTAAGTGAAAATTTTATACTAAAAGTTTCATTATTCATGACAATATAAATTTTAATCATTGGAGATTGAAAAGGAAATATATATTGACAAAAATGCTGATATCACAAAGTTTTTGTTTTCTCTACAAAAATTTTATTTTTGAAAAAGTCTCCTAACGCATAAGACTTGTTGTTTTGTTTTGTAAGAAAGCTGTAGATATAACTATTTCCCAACAGTTATCATTAGACATCTTGCCCTACGAGAGCTTCAATAATGTTGTAGCCCTTTCCTTGGGGGAGTTCTCCCCCAAAGAAAAGAGTGTTGTAAATCAAAAATTACGATAATAGAATTTGTAATGTGAGAAAGTTGGAGTCGAGGTAGAGTGACGTGGACAATTGGTAGGAGTCTGTCGGTGGAGATGGGCATTGGATAGCTCTGATTTCTAATATCCTTGTCGGAGTCGTAGATGGTCTCCTAAGGTCACCTTCGATATCGCTCAGGATCGATCTCCTGTGTGCTTGGGGCATATCTACGCTTATAAGGACAAGTTAGAAGGCACGTAGGGATTCCTCACCTGCATATGCCCTCCGATGCTTAAGTCGGTACGACTAGGAAAAAAGTACAATAGATAAGTAAGGCATGCTATCATAGAACAATTATAACTTTCCCGATGAGAGAGGGTTAATCTCAATACTGTTATAGGAAGCCGGGGATTTACCTGCTCGTTAGTGGTAATCGAACGGGCTTAAGAGGAATCCCCCCCAAATGGCCGATCAACCTAGGGGGCCCTCTAGGAGAAGATGGGCGTCATGGCAAGTAGTCGAAGCAGGGTATTGACCTCTAAGGGACCTATTCGGGTGTAGCTTCAGGCTTAGAGAAGATGTCGCTAGATGTTGCCCACTTAATCATATGCATTGCCCAAGGGAGACTATTGTGGCACGTGGCCTAACGCTCTGTGTGTATTACCGAGTGACATGTCTTAGGCCCCGCGTGCACGCATATGACACATGTTCTTAGTAAATGCCCAACCTAAGGGATTATAATGGAAGGCCATATAGATACTAAGCCATTGGGTGGGTCGCACTAAGCATATGGAAGACCCATTATATCATATGGGCTCATTAGACTACTTAGCCCATGCACACATGCATATAGATTCTCGGGTCATCCCATTGGCATGCATACATACATATACATATATATTACTTTTCACATAAAGAGAAACAGAGAAAGAGAGCGAGATAGCAGCTGGAAGCGGAGCTTCCCGAAAGAGAGAGCTCTCCGAAAGACTTCTTCCAGGAAGAGAGAAAGAGCTCTCCGAGAGATCTCTTCCGGGAAGGGGTCTCATTGAGAGATCATGCCGAGAGGGAGGACAAACAACTGTGAGGAGCTCCATCGCTGAAAGAAAAAGAGGTTGCGGAGAGGCTTGTTGTCGGGGCTCGTCACCAGAAGAGATGCGAACAGAGGTGGCGTTGCCGAGAGGAAACACAACCACTTGCCGAGGGTCCGCAGCTCCCTCCGAGAGAGCTGTTGCCATTGCCGAGAGAACACAAAGCTCTCTGAGAAAGCTTGGGCTTGCTAAGAGGGAGATGGGTGCCTTTTTCTAGAAGTTGCCGGGAGGATAGCCATGGCTACCGAGAGGATGAAGGTCATCTCAGAGAGACCTTAAAGCCTCGCTGAGAAATGGCCACCGCCGCTTTGTCGAGAGAAAGAATCCTCTCTAAGAGAGGAAAGTCTCTCTCGGAGAGAACGTACAGAGAGCACAACTGTTGGTTCCCTCCCCCCCCCCCTATCCCCAAATTTTTCTTCCTTTTATATCCCTTTTACCTTGGTCCATTTTGCCCCTCAAGCCTTGCCTGTTCATCCTTTTGCCATTGTTCAAGTTTCTTTGGTTATTTAACGACGATTTCTTCTTGGGAAGCGTGCCCCGACTTAAGACCACTTTTGGGATTCACCTGCCTAGGCCTATTAAAAAAAATACCCCTAGGCATCTAATGACCGAAATTGTACCACCCCACTTTTTTCCAAGGCACTAGATAACGTAAGATTTCGGGAATATATTTTTTTAGCATAAACTCACCACATAAATCGTTCCCCGACAATTTCGTTACACTTCTCAATATATTAAAGGTAATAATTGTTGAGTCAACTTGCTCATATTAATTAAGTTTTGATGATTAACAAAAATATTTTTATGATATAAATATTTTTTCTTACTCATGCAAAAAGTAAATTTATTTTAAATTAAAAGAGAATTGCTTTTAGACAAATTTTTTTGTTTTAATTATTTATGTCTCAAAAAATTATATTTGAATTTTTAAATTTTGAATTAAAGGAGAATTATTTTTAGACATGTTTTTTCTTACTCATACAAAAAGTAAATTTGTTTTGAATTAAATGAGATTTCTTTTAAACATATTTTTTTGTTTTAATAATTTATGTCTCAAAAGCTTATACTTGAATTTTCAAAACTTGATTTCTCATGCAAAAAATAAATTTATTTTGAATTAAAAGTGAGACATATTTTCTTCATATGGTGATGCCGCAATATAAGTTTGATCCGTTGATGAGACTATAGTTCCTTTGCTTACGTGATGGCTCCATCGTTGTCACAATAATTGTTATTGGATCAATAATGCTAGACACCACTCTAAGTTCATCAATGAACTTACAGATCTATACAACCTCCTAAGCTGCTTCGAAGGCTGTTATGTATTCAGTTTCAGCTATTGAATTTGCCACTATCTCTTGTTGAAACTCTTCCAACTCATGGCCCCGCCATCTAGGCAAAATATGAATCCCGACTGTACATGATTTAAAATCATCATAGTCAGATTAGAAACTGGCATCCGTGAACCCCTTTCACGGTAAGCTCTCATTCTCCATATGCTAGGAACATATCTTTAGTCTTTCACAAGTACTTAAGGATGTTTCTCACAAAAATCCAGTGTTTCTCACTTGGATCAGCCAGATATCTACTACATATGCTTAAAGCATATGCGACATCTGGCATTATACATCGCATGGCATACATGATAGAGCCAATAGCCGAGGCATATGGTGCTCAACCATCCTATCTCTCTCATCTTACACAGGGACCGTTGTCAAATATGTGAACCAATGGTAGAACCAATGATCTTATCACCCCCAGACCATCATATCTCTCTCATCTGCCAATGGTCAATGGTCAAAATTGGTTCACATCACTGTGCAAGATCAATGGTCAATGTGAACCAATTTTGTTCTTCATGTGACCGTTGTCAAAGATTAGGAAGTTTGACCAAGAGAAACATGATGCCTTTGCAGCCCATCCATGTCTTAGAAATCTTTGATTGTTAAGGAATAGATTTTATGGGTTCGTTTGTCAATTCATTTGGATATGAGTACATTTTTCTTGTTGTCGACTATGTATCTAAATGGGTTGAAGCCATACCTACCAGAAACAATGACCATAGGATAGTGGTGAAATTTCTGAAAGAGAACATCTTTAGTTGTTTTGGGATGCCACGTGCCGTCATCAGTGATGGGGGTTCACACTTCTGTAATAAGCCAGTGGCTGAGCTCATGAAAAAATATAGGGTAGTGCACAAAGTCTCAACACCTTATCACCCCCAAACCAATGGTCAAGCTGAACTAGCCAGTAGGGAAATAAAGAGAATTTTGAAAAAAAACTGTCAATTCTAACCGAAAAGATTGGTCTTTAAGGTTAATTGATGCCCTATGGGCTTACAGGACTGCATACAAGATAATCTTAGGCATGTCTCCCTATAGGTTGGTATTTGAAAAGCCTTGCCATCTGTCCGTGGAAGTGGAACATAAGGCTTATTGGGCTATCAGAAAAATAAATGAAGATCCAAATGAAGTAGGCCACAACAGGAAACTGCATATGAATGAACTAGAAGAAAAGAGAAATGAAGCTTTTGAGAATGCCAGAATTTCAAAAATGCACATCAAGAATTTGCATGACAGACACATTAGCAGAAAGGATTTCAAAGTAGGTCAACATGTACTTTTGTATGATTCTAAGCTTCATTTGTTTCCTGGAAATCTGAAGTCCAGATGGACTGGACATTTTAGAATCCGAGCTATCTCTAATCATGGTGCCTATGACATAGAGAATCTTGAGGATGGTCAAGTGACTAAGGTAAATGGGCACAAAATGAAAGCTTATCTTGAGCTCATGTCTAAGGAAGAAACGAGCATGGATCTTGCAAATCCAGAGAAATGAAAAACAAAAAAATATATAAAAAAAAATTAGTGTCTTGTTTTGATGTGTTATTCTCACTCTTTGTTTTGATTTTGGTACTCTAGTAAGCTCATGGATTCACATCTCCACTGAAGACTAGTAGGTATTTTTCCAACCCCTCAATTTTATTTCATGCCATTCAAGATGAAAGAGATAAAGGTATGTCTGTTCTTCTGCCTGAGCCATGCTTATTTTTTATTCTTGCTTTAGTTGCCTGTGTTTAATCTATTGCAATTAATTTCCATTAACTCTCAATTAGTAATTCTTCTTAAAAAAAAAAAAAAAATTCTCATAACATTTGAATAACCTCTGCATATTCGAATAACTATTACATATTCGAATGGCCCTTATGTCCTTAGTGCGTGTATCGCTGAACACATTCGAATACCCTTATAGTCATTCGAATGTCCGAGAAATTTATTCGAATGCGTTACTGTTCCACTATACAAAACCTTTAATAAATGAGTTACTATTTAAAATTCATTTGAATGAATTTTGCTTACATTTGAATGAGGCGTCCACTCTTTTAAAAAACCCTCAGCACACGTTCGAATAGCCTCTCATGCATTCAAATCTTCCATTTCCCATTATTTTGATACCCGAGTATTCATTCGAATCTCCTGACTCTCATTCGAATTCACCTCTAGCATTCGAATAAATCCAATATCATTCGAATGATATCTCTGTCAATTTTATAACCGCTCCTCAATCCAAATTGATGCACCCATTTCATTTAAATCTCTTCATCAAGCTATGCGACCCTTCATTAAACCCACCCAAAACCTCCATATAAATCTCATCAACCCGTTTCGAGTCATCCACAATCATCATCCGAGCATCCATTTGAAGATCAACACGGGTTGCCAAAGTTGGAGTACAGTGTCCGATCATTCAAATCTGAGAAGCGTCACATTCGAATTCCTTTGAAGACCATGGCTGAGAGGTAAGGATTGTTTACATTATTTAGATTTGAGTTGCAAGTTATTGGGTGAAGGAGTTGTTGGTTAGGGGAAGGAAAGAAGATTGTTGTGAGTAGGAGAGGGTTGATTGTTTGATTGAAAGAAGAAGGAAAAAGAGGAAACAAGGTCTTCCCACCAAGTGTTCGATAAAAGTTTTCAACCAACTTCCTAGGCCTAACACCCAAAACTTAGTCATGCCTCCAAAGCAAAAATGACCTAAGGTTGTAGGGCAAAGTTCTAGAGCACCAAAGAGGCAAGAAAAAAGAAAAGATCCCTCTGCAAATGAACCCGTAGATCAACCCCCACCATTTTCAAGCACAAGGCTCATTAGCCCAAGTGTTGAGAAAAATTATAAGGAAGGGTATGCCAAGAGGTCGGTATCGTGTGAAAGAGGGATTGTGTTAGAACAATTTGAGGGGCCTCCATGTGATTTATTGCCATTAATCACTGCAAAAGGATGGCAGTCATGGGTTAGATTCCAACATAAGGCTATTATTCCCCTAATCAAGGAGTTTTATGTGAATGTGACTAGTAGTAGGGATAACTTAGGAAATAGATGTTTGATTTATGAAGTTAAGAAGGTAAAAATTGAATTGAGGCCCTCGGATATTGCTGACATGTTTCAAATTCCAAGAGAGGCAAGAGGTTATGTTTGAAGAATTAAAGATAAGGTAGAGAGTGGTATATTCTGGTGTGATGAAGATGTACGATCACTACAAGCAATTGGACTAAAAGGTAAACCAACTACTGGACTCATCACATGAAGACTCACCACAACCACCATAAGAGGAATATGACCCCACTGAGTCTGATTTGGCCGAAGCCGAGACCTGCACACAAAAGACCATCAACCTGATCAGAGCTGCAGGGGAGGCACCTTCTGCGACAAAGACTCAGACTCTGCCCGAGCATGTTGACCCTCATCCTGCCGAACCCATTTCAAAGACCACTTCTGGTGACTCCACTGAGGAGTACACCGCTTCTGATGATGCCACTAATGACATTGAGTAGTCATAGAGTTTTATTTTCATGATTAATCTCTATTAGCAGACCTATGAACTACCAAATTTTAAATGCACTTCTCTTTTGAAATAATTGAAATGCTTATTCTATGCATTAGATTTGGATACTGGATATATTAAACTGCATTCACAACCTGCACATACTTGTCTTGATTTCTTGTTTGAAAGTAGAACTGTATGAATCAAGAATAAGGATTGTGCATGCATTGGATGTTCCATTTGTCAGTGTGGCATGAAGTCAAAAGAAGTTGTGATTAGTTAATTGGTGCATTACATGAATTCTCAATAAAGGTGAAGACTATTGACCATTGTGAGCATTTGAGCCTATTATCGCTGATTTTGAGTGAACGAAAATTTATTCTGAACATACTTTTATTTGCTTTGAATTTTCTTTCAATAGCTTCAATACACTACATTGTTTTGAATGCTAAACATGGAAATAAAAGAATTCTAGTAAAGTTTCCTATTTTGAATGCTATGCTTGAGTAGATTTGTCTTATAGGAGATGAGAGTGGGATTCTTTTCTTGATAATTAAGCCTTAAACCTAATTTGTTTTCTTAAAACTTCATCTTTTGTTAAGCCCTTTTGAGCCTACATAGAAAATAAATTTCTTTGGTAATCCTCGCTCTACCCATCACCCCTTTTAAATCATGTCCTTACCCTTTAGGTGCGTTGTGAACCCTCTTATTATTTATGGTACTATCATTAATATTGCTATTATTCCTAGTTACAAAAAAATGGGGGGCAAAATGGGAGAAGAAGAAAAAAAAATTCAAATTAATAGAAAAAAAATGGTTGCTTCTTACTCCAGTAAAATACTGGAAGAATTTTGTCCTTTGTTGTTAATTTTAAAAAAAAAAGATATATATTTAGAGATATCAAGTAAGAGAAAGTACCAAATAAGGGTCACAAGACACTCTTTGAATCCCTACTCCTTTTTCTTTCGTAACCATTCCATCACCCCCGACCCCATTATAACCATTTTATGATCTCACTTGATCCTTAGGCAGATTAACACTCAAGCTTAGAATTTAGAAGAAGAAATTTTGATTGGAATTTGGACATTGATCATGAATGCATTTCTGATCATGAAGCTATGTCAAAATCCCTTCCGTTCTTAATTCTATTTTTCCTATTTGGGATAACACCAAGTTTCATTTGATTTACACTTACTCTTATTAAGGTGCATCCCTGAGAGCAGCTATGTGTGATCATTTCTTTTAGAGGGAATCTATTTACTATGAGGTTTGAAGTTGAAGCTTAAAGAATAGAGTGTGAGGCATTGATCGACATAATTACACCTCTGAGATTACATGTTGCTTGACAAACACTTAATAAGAGACATTCCATTGTATGTTTAAAATTCATTTGTTCTCGCTCATACATTTCTGCTTCACACTTGGAATCTCAATATCTGTTAAGTTGTGAAAAAGTGAAGATTGAAATCCAGCATTAAATCTCATTGCTAAGGGACTAACAACGTTTAAGTTGGGGGGTGTGATTGATGACAAAAAATATCAAAATTCTGTCATAATTTGTATTGATCCATAATCAATTTAATGAGCTAAAATGTAAAAAAAAATACTTGTTTGTAGGATTCAATGGAAGATAAGGATCAATGGTCAAGATAACTCATTTGGGGCATGATCGAGTATAGGCAAATAAAGATGAGTAACCCAAGAAGAAAATAAAAAGAAGCAGCCAAGGCAAGTCATTCGAATGAACTTTGCAGTCATTCGAATGTCGAGGCCACCGGGCACTCATTCGAATGAGGTTAGCCCAATTCGGATGTGAAGCAATGAATCAAGAAATCATGGTCATTCGAATAAGCCAAATCCATTCGGATGAAAATAAGCCCATTCGAATGTTACCAAAATCATTTGAATGTAGTAAATAAATCAGATAGCAGAATAAGGAATTCATTCGAATGAGGTTACTATTGCATTCGAATGATTGACGGAAATCAAAGCGGAAATGAATAGTAAAAGGGAAATTCATTCAAATGACCCTTGCACTCATTCGAATGATGCGAGCAACTCAAGGGAATTAATCCAGTCATTTGAATGTCTCCTCCCACCCATTCAAATGATACCCCAAATAAAGCCTTCAAATGCGAAAATGAACGCGATGGCAAAAGCGGTAAATTCAACCAACTTTTTGAGCAACTTTTCACCAAGTGGTCTCCCTCCTCCATGCATGACAAGTTTAAAAAGGGATGATCCTCCTTGGAATCAAGACAGTAGGGACAATAACAGAAAACTTTTTTTATGCTTAGAATCGATAGGAATCAGTAGAGTAGTCTTTTCCTTTATATTCTGCATGTTTGTCTGTACCTTTTAAACACATACTTTGATTCTTGTTCATCGTTTGTTCTTCAAGTTTACTGCAAGTTCATTACCAGTTGTAGTTTTGTCTTTCTTTCAACATTCAATGCAATAGTAGTTTATTTTACAGTTATCGTTGTTGTTTGTTTTCATTTTTGTTCATTACTTATTTGCTGAGTTTAAGTCAAGTTATTTATTTTCCATGAAGATGTGTGGCTAACTCTAAACTTGGGGCAAGGCAATGACAGTGTCCAATGCCTCTGATTACCCAAGGTAACCAAATTTCAAATGTTCACTAACAGAAACTAAGAGAGCTTGAGAGTTATTCTTCATTTAAAACTTTAGGCTTGGATTGGTTCATATGCCTAACCTAGAGTCTTCATGCCATGTATGAAGGTTACTTAACCTGGAAACGTTCTCATACCCAAGCCCGAATGATCATCTTTGTAAAATGTTATTTACACACTGATTTATGATAGCTACTTAACATAAAATCCTCCATGTCATGTATAAGGATTGCTAGAACCAAAGTTATCATTATCTCAGAAGTGCATTTAATGACTGAACCTCAAACAATCTAAACATTATGTTATTTTTAAGAAAGCTATATGGGAATTAGTTGAGCTTGGCACTCGAATTGTATTGATCCAAGATTTCTCCATATCCAGATATACCAGATAATTATTATCAGTTCAAACAATTCTCATATTCTTTAAGCTGATTGATTTGGTGTGATTACCTTCTTCCATCAGTAATCTCCTTGTGAATCAATCTGGACTTACTTGAAAAATATAAATTTCTGCTACGATTACACTCGTGCACTGGCGAGTCTAAACGCCTAACTCTTTCTTTTTGATGATTTGAGCTGCTAAATAATCTTCATTATAACTGGAAAAGAAAATAAAAAGTGCCAATATAGGATGAGTGATGCAGCACTTTCTACGTTCACAGCCATGTAGCAATCAGGACACATCAACTTCTTAACGTCGATCGATCCCATCGATCTACTAAGAGGATCTCTCTAAATCCCCAGAGTACCCTGAAAGATCCTGAGTATCTCTAGTTAGGACTCAGTATAATCCTAATGGCATTGAAGCACAACTTCATATAAACTTATTAAGGTTCCTCAATTACCATGCACTATAGTCTTTCCACTAACTAACATCCCAACCGAGTGAGAGTCATGGACTGATTAAAATCACATGACTCAGTAGCTATGACAAATCCAATACGGTTTATGATTTAGATAGCATGTTAGATCCCATCTAACATTGGAACACTTTCCAATCTCATGCTCACATTGGCTAGGTGATCGAGGCTGTCGAACCGACCAGATTAGTGTATGTATTAGGACTGGTTTGCAGCTAGGATGCTCCCCAGGTCGTCTCCCAACGAACTGTCAACGAACTGTCAAAACAAAATTAAACGAGGGGGGTTGTGGTGAAAACCGAACTTAAAAACGCTCAAGAATGAAACAAAAATGAATTCTCGACCAACTGAAACGTAACCCGCTACAAACCCTGCCTCCTTACCACGGTAATCCCCGTCTCACTTATGAAAATAATCTGTTTAGTTTGATTTTTTTTTCTTCTACAACCGTAAAAGATTAAATCAAAACGAGCAATTGCTCATACAATTTATAATATACCGTTTCTTTCTAATCAAAGCCTCAACCGAGCACGTCAATTAAACCCATCCAAAGATCATGCATGCATTCACACAACTGCGTAAAAGAAACATACATAAACTTAGAGAAGGAAAAGAAGTGAAATCATCAATAAAAACATGAGAATTGAGTTCCAAACCAGATTCGATTATATGACCGAGACTCAAACCGAGCAAGGGGTACGGGAATGTAACAAATTACAAGTGAATTAGCCTTCCATAGCTTCTAGGTTGAAACCGTGAGAATCCTCCAAAATCGACCACCCTAATGCCTCTTAGCTAGCTCTTATTTATAGGGTTTTGGAAAAGAAAAACCTAGGCTAAATGGGCTTAGGGTTTTTTTAATACATATGGCCCATAATTTAATTAATTAAAAGGGCCCAATGGATTCTAAATTTGCCCATAACCCATAATGTAACGACCCATTAGAGGGTCCAGTATTTATTCAAGAATGATTTAATTAATTGTTGAAGTATTTGATTAAGCGATTTTGCCAATTAATTATTTAATGTGGCAATTTAGAGATTTTGAAGGAAAAAGAATAGCATTTATTTCTTTTTAATGTTTGAGTTAAAGGAATTTGCCAAGGTGGCAATTTAGATTTTTAATTGAGATAATAGTATTTAAATAGCATTTAAATGGCATTTATTTTGTGGATTAAATGCAAGGGCATGAAGGTAATTTTGGAGTTTTATTATTATTTGAGAGTTTTAATAATAATGTTTGTATTATTATTAATTAAGTGGGACTATGTATTTAAAGAAGAATGAGAATCCATGTATGAGATGGATTTGGATTAAGAGTCTCCTAGTCCCAATAGGAGAAGGTTTTGAGAGTCTCCAAGTTCAATTGGGAGAGGGATTCCAAGTTATAAAAGGAAAGGGATCTAGGACTTTATGTCTATATATAGAGCCCATAGCTTAGCTTTTCTTCACATTATGTGAAGAAAAGAAAGGCTAAGAGATAGCAGAGGCTTGCTAGAGTCTTCAGGATCGCTCTAGGGTTCGATCAGAGAGTTCTATCAGGCAAGTATTCTTCCTGTAATCCCTTCCATTACAGGTTTATATCAGTTTTTCAGATTATTCCAGTTCTTCATTGAGTTCTTAGATTTTATATCAGTAAGCAGAGACGTATATATATATATGCGTATAAGAGTGAAGTTATGAGCAAGTTTCATTAATCCTTATCCATTTTGGATTGCAAGTTCTATTAATCCTCATCCATTTTGAATTGCAAGTTCCAGTAATCCTTATCCATTTTGGATTGCAAGTTCTATTAATCCTTATCCATTTTGGATTGTAAGTTCTATTACTCTAAGTTCTAATAACCGGATACCTTGTATCGTATCCGGATGTATCTAAAGTTCTTCAAGTATGATATCCGAATGGTTTTTTATACATCCGGAAAGGTCAAGATAATATCCAGATGTCTCGCCTGATATCTGGATGCCTCCCTCAAAAGTTGAATTTTTTTTATTCGAATAGTCCCCAGTTATATCCGAACGCATTAGTGAGATATCCGAATGACCAGAATCATATCCGGATGTCCTAGTTCATATTCGAATACATCCCAGCATATCCGAATAGCTTCTTCTTTGAATGTCAGTGTATCCGGATGAGCCTTCTTCATATCTGGATGTCTTTCTTCTTATCTTGATATCCTTTCTGATATCCGGATGACTTTTCCAGAAATCTAATTTAGCTTCCAGTGAGTCCTAATTCAAGTTTAATTCAATCAATGTATTCAATACCTTCCAACATTGAATTCATAAGCCAGAACATGACAAGTTAATCATACCCATACCATAAATCATAATTCATAGAATCTTTGTATTCCAATATATAGATGAAGATCATATCATGTTCAGCATTATTTTATTTTGACATGATCAGCATTATTTTGTGAGATTATGTGCATACATTTTGGTATGAGCATTGAGCATGACTTTATATGGAGCACTACATAGCGTGTGCCAGCATTTATGTGAGTATTGCATTGCATTATGCGCGCTAGGCGGCTTGTCCGCGGGGATCCCATCAGTTTCAGTTTCAACTCAGTTTATGAGTTGCTCGCCTGGTGGCAACCAGGGGGCTAGGGGCTTTGCCCACAGTATGTGCTTACAGTTTTTATGTATGCAGGTTTCAGATCAGACAGGTATGTATTATCAGATTATGTGGGCCTATGAGCCAAAGTTGCATACCTGCATTTAGTTTACAGTTTATGTGCATTACATTTTTATGAATGCAATCAGACAGTGATTATACAGTACAAGTTCAGTAAGTTATTTATCAGTATCGATATTCTTCGATTTAGCTTCAGTATTCTTTCCAGCTTGTTACTTGCTGAGCTTTTGTAGCTCACCTTGTACTCTTCACCCCTCCAGGTTCTAACAAGGGAGTATCAGATGTGGGGCCTAGCAGCAGTGTTCAGTAGTGTGTGTACGTGGAGCCGCTCAAGATAAAAGATGTCTGGGAGTCTGTTGAGTTTTATAGTGTTTTCTCAGTTTAGATCTATTTTACATTTCAGTTGAGGGATTGTCCCTTACTCAGAGTTTATGGTTTTTAGTCTGTATTGACTCAGAGTTTTTATTCCAGTTGATTGAGATGTTCAGTCATGGTATCAGATTTCAGTTCATCAGCCAGTTTATTTTGTTTTCCCCGTAGCACCTCTTCTCGGGCAGTTTTAAGGAAATGGGGTGTTACAGTATTGGTATCAGAGCAGTGTTTTGAGGAGTCTCCAGTACACACATAGGATGTTGGGTAGAGTTAGGACTTGTGTCCATAAGTTAGACATGTTGCCGCAATTAACAGTATTCTAACCCTAAGTGGTGATGTAGAAAGATGAGTAATAGAGGTGGATGACCCCGTACTCGCAGTCAGACTGCTTTTATGCAAGTTGAGGTTCTAGTATCCACACCAGGCTCACCAAGAGAGTCTAGTCGTGATCTACGACAGGGAATGATCGAGATGCGAGGTATGTTAGCAGGAATGATGAGGGTGGTAGATATCCTAGTTACTAATCAGGGAAGGGAATCGCAAGTTCCCTAAGAAATAAAAGGTAGTAGAGGAGATAAGCCAGTCGCTCCAGCAACTCTAGTTGTGGAGGCAGATACAGGGAGTCAGCTATTAAAGGATTGCATGGCCTTCTGACCATCAACATTCCCTAGAGGCACAGATGCAGCAGCAGTTGAGAATTGGATGCTATCAATTGTATGGACGATCGCCGAGTGCGACTTAGCACATTCTTGTTTAGAGGCGATGCCGAGAGACGGTGGAAGACTGCTCGCCAGAGGTTGGTAATCAAGAACCCACATGGGTTGAGTTCCAGCAAGTGTTCAATGATGCTTATTATCCAGCATGGGTCAAAGACCAGAAAGTTTTTGAGTTCGTTGAGTTGGTGTAAGGTACTAAGACAATGGCCTAAGGTGAGGTAGAGTTTACAGCCTTGACTAGATAGGCTTCAGAGTTGGTGTCCACTAAAGCAAAGAAGGCTGCTAAATTTCAGAGAGAATTGCGTGTTGATATTTGTCACGCTTTTGGAGGAGCTTAGAGTGTGGATTATACCACGGTAGTTCAGCAAGCATATGCTATCAAGAGAAATGTTTGAGAATTGTGAGATTGAGGTACATGATAAGAAACTATTTGGAGACTTAGAAATTCTTGATGTTAGAAATTTTGACTTGATCCTTGGCATGGATTGATTGTCACGGCATTATGCAAGAGTTTACCTCGACAGCCAGTTCAGATAGCTAGATGAGTCAAGCCTATGGCTACAATTCCTATGATTTCAAAGATGAAAGTAGAGAAGCTGATGTGTAATGGATGTGAAGCTTACCTAGTTTTTGTTACCTCAGATGAGGGAAGCAAGAGAAAGTTGTTTGAGGTGCCAGTAGTACAAGATTTCTCAGATGTTTCCTTAATGAATTATCAGGATTACCTCCTCGGAGAGGAGCAGAGTTTCCTATTGAGTTATTGCTTGGTATACAGCCTATTTCTAAGGCTCCATATCGAATGGCACCTAATAAGCTAAAGGAGTTATGGACCTAGTTAGAAGAATTAATAGAAAAAGGTTTTATCTAACTCAGTTCATCCCTATGAGGCTCACCAGAATGGTTTGTGAGGAAGAAAGATGGATCTTTGAGGTTGTGCTTAGATTATAGCCAATTGAATCAGGTGACAGTAAAGAAGAAGTACCCCTTACCCCGAGTAGATGACTTGTTAGATCAGTTGTGAGGAGCTAAAGTCTTCTCAAAGATAGACTTAAGATCAGGTTACCATCAGGTGCGAGTCAGAGATGATGATATTTAGAAATTGCTTTCAGGACTCGCTATGGACACTATGAGTTTGTGGTGATGCCATTTGGGTTAATGAATGCTCCAACTATTTTCATGGACATGATGAATCTAGTTCTACGTGAGTACCTAGATTGCTTCATTATTGTTTTCATAGGTGATATTCTAGTTACTCACCCAGTGTAGAGGAGAATACGAAGTATCTTACTATGGTATTGCAGAGGCTTAAAGAGGAGCAACTATATGCTAAGTTCAACAAGTGTGAGTTTAGCTCACTTAGATTGGATTTCTAGGCCATGTGGTGTTTGGAAACGGTATTTCAGTGGATCTAGACAAGACTAAAGCAGTTATGGATTGGCTAAGGCCGATGACAGTGAAAAAGATATGTAGTTTTCTAGGTCTTGCAGGCTATTATAAGTAATTCATTAAGGGATTTGTTCGTTTATCTTCCCCTATGACTAAGATAACAAGGAAATGAGAGAAGTTGGAATCGAATGACGCGTGTGAATGTGCCTTCCAAGAATTGAAGAAGAAGTTGACCACTACACCAGTCTTAGCTACATCAAGAAGTGGAGAGAAATATTCCATTTATAGTAATGCTTCCCATTCAGGTTTGGGTTGCGTATCAATGCAATAAGGTTGAGTTAATGCTTATGCTTCAAGATAATTGAAAAAAAAACACGAGGTGAATTACCCCACTCATGATTTTGAGTTGGTAGCAGTAGTATTTGCATTGAAGATATAGCGACACTATTTATATGGTGAGAAGGTTGAGATTTATATAGATTATAAGAGTTTACATTATCTTATATCGTAGAAAGAATTGAGCATGAGACAAAGATGTTGGGTCGGGTTATTTAAAGATTTCGACTGTGAGAATTCTATACCATCCAGGAAAGGCTAGCGTAGTAGCCGATGCTTTGAGTCGGCGAGGAGCTTCTATGGTTAGGAGGATAGGTCAAGAATGGAAGTTATTGGAACAATTGAGTACTCTATCTATCTCAGTCCCAGATGATAGTATAGTGATGAGTTGCGCTTATATGAGGGTGCAACCCGAGTTGTTTGATTTAATCAAGGACTAGCAATCAAAAGATAAGAAGTTGGCTCAGATTTAAGCAGATATTGAGAAATTTTCTCCTTTGAGATATACTCTATGGAGTGATGGTATACTTTTATTTCAATGATGTATTTGTATACCCGATGATGGAAATCTTAAGCAAGAGATTTTGAATAAAGAAAGATGTACCAAATATGTTTCACAGTGTTCAGTATGCCAACAAGTTAAAGCAGAACATCAGAAACCCGTAGGTTTATTAGTTCCATTACCTATTCCAAAGTGGAAGTAGGATAATGTTGCTATGGATTTTGTGATGGGTTACCTAGGATGACTAAAGGCTACGATGCTATATGGGTGATTGTTGATCGTTTGACTAAATCAACCCATTTTCTTCCTATTAAGAAGGCTTATCCATTGAATAGATTTACCAGAATTTATATTGAGGAGATCGTGAAGTGACATGGTGTTCCATCCAACATTGTATCAGATCAAGATCCTCATTTTAGTTCTCATTTTTGGGGAGCTTTGCATGATGCATTAGGATCTCAGCTGAAGTTTAGTACATAATTTCATCCACAGACTGATGGTAGATCAGAAAGGACTATTAGGACTCTCGAGAGCATGTTGAGAGCTTATGTTCTAGATTTTCAAGGTAGTTGGGATGAGCATCTACCTTTGGTAGAATTTGCCTACAATAATAGTTTTCATTCAAGTATTTGAAGGTCACTGTGTGAAGCTTTGTATGGGTGACCGTGTCAATCGCCGATATGTTGGGAAGAGATTGGAGATAGGGCTTTATTGGGTCCTGAAATTGTTGAGCAGACGTCAGAAAAGATTCAAGTTATCAAAGCTAGAATGAAAATAACCCAAGACAGACAGAAGAGCTATGCAGATAAGTGACATCAAGACCTCAAGTTTAAGGTAGGTGACCATGCTTGCTTAAGGGTCATGCCTATTAAAGGAGTTTGCAGATTTGGCGTAACAAGGAAGCTTAGTCCTCGTTACAATGGTCCGTTTGAGATTTTGAGACGGATAGGGACTTTGGCATATGTGTTAGCTTTGCCACCTCAGTTGTCCTATGTTCATAACATGTTTCGATGTTGAGGAAGTATGTGCCAGATCCTCAACTTGTGATTGATTTTCAGACTCTTAAAGTTAGAGAAGATGTGTCTTATGAAGAGATGCCTATCAGTATTCTAGAGTGAAAAGAAAGGATTTTGAGGGATCAATCAATTCCTCTTGTAAAAGTGCAATGGCAACGTCACTTGTCGGAAGAGGTGACATGAGAATTAGAAGAAGAGATAAGGAGCTTTACCCCCTTGTTGTTTGAGTAACCAGGTACGAATTTGGAGGACCAAATTCTTTTAAGGAGGGGAGAAATTGTAACGACCCATTAGAGGGTCCAGTATTTATTCAAGAATGATTTAATTAATTGTAGAAGTATTTGATTAAGCGATTTTGCCAATTAATTATTTAATGTGGCAATTTAGAGATTTTGAAGGAAAAAGAATAGCATTTATTTCTTTTTAATGTTTGAGTTAAAGGAATTTGCCAAGGTGGCAATTTAGATTTTTAATTGAGATAATAGTATTTAAATAGCATTTAAATGGCATTTATTTTGTGGATTAAATGCAAGGGCATGAAGGTAATTTTGGAGTTTTATTATTATTTGAGAGTTTTAATAATAATGTTTGTATTATTATTAATTAAGTGGGACTATGTATTTAAAGAAGAATGAGAATCCATGTATGAGATGGATTTGGATTAAGAGTCTCCTAGTCCCAATAGGAGAAGGTTTTGAGAGTCTCCAAGTTCAACTGGGAGAGGGATTCCAAGTTATAAAAGGAAAGGGATCTAGGACTTTATGTCTATATATAGAGCCTATAGCTTAGCTTTTCTTCACATTATGTGAAGAACAGAAAGGCTAAGAGATAGCAGAGGCTTGCTAGAGTCTTCAGGATCGCTCTAGGGTTCGATCAGAGAGTTCTATCAGGCAAGTATTCTTCCTGTAATCCCTTCCATTACAGGTTTATATCAGTTTTTCAGATTATTCCAGTTCTTCATTGAGTTCTTAGATTTTATATCAGTAAGCAGAGACGTATATATATATATATGCGTATAACAGTAAAGTTATGAGCAAGTTTCATTAATCCTTATCCATTTTGGATTGCAAGTTCTATTAATCCTCATCCATTTTGGATTGCAAGTTCTATTAATCCTTATCCATTTTGGATTGTAAGTTCTATTACTCTAAGTTCTAATAACCGGATACCTTGTATCGTATCCGGATGTATCTAAAGTTCTTCAAGTATGATATCCGAATGGTTTTTTATACATCCGGAAAGGTCAAGATAATATCCAGATGTCTCGCCTGATATCTGGATGCCTCCCTCAAAAGTTGAATTTTTTTTATTCGAATAGTCCCCAGTTATATCCGAACGCATTAGTGAGATATCCGAATGACCAGAATCATATCCGGATGTCCTAGTTCATATTCGAATACATCCCAGCATATCCGAATAGCTTCTTCTTTGAATGTCAGTGTATCCGGATGAGCCTTCTTCATATCTGGATGTCTTTCTTCTTATCTTGATATCCTTTCTGATATCCGGATGACTTTTCCAGAAATCTAATTTAGCTTCCAGTAAGTCCTAATTCAAGTTTAATTCAATCAATGTATTCAATACCTTCCAACATTGAATTCATAAGCCAGAACATGACAAGTTAATCATACCCATACCATAAATCATAATTCATAGAATCTTTGTATTCCAATATATAGATGAAGATCATATCATGTTCAGCATTATTTTATTTTGACATGATCAGCATTATTTTGTGAGATTATGTGCATACATTTTGGTATGAGCATTGAGCATGACTTTATATGGAGCACTACATAGCGTGTGCCAGCATTTATGTGAGCATTGCATTGCATTATGCGCGCTAGGCGGCTTGTCCGCGGGGATCCCATCAGTTTCAGTTTCAACTCAGTTTATGAGTTGCTCGCCTGGTGGCAACCAGGGGGCTAGGGGCTTTGCCCACAGTATGTGCTTACAGTTTTTATGTATGCAGGTTTCAGATCAGACAGGTATGTATTATCAGATTATGTGGGCCTATGAGCCAAAGTTGCATACCTGCATTTAGTTTACAGTTTATGTGCATTACATTTTTATGAATGCAATCAGACAGTGATTATACAGTATAAGTTCAGTAAGTTATTTATCAGTATCGATATTCTTCGATTTAGCTTCAGTATTCTTTCCAGCTTGTTACTTGCTGAGCTTTTGTAGCTCACCTTGTACTCTTCACCCCTCCATGTTCTAACAGGGGAGTATCAGATGTGGGGCCTAGCAGCAGTGTTCAGTAGTGTGTGTACGTGGAGCCGCTCAAGATAAAAGATGTCTGGGAGTCTGTTGAGTTTTATAGTGTTTTCTCAGTTTAGATCTATTTTACATTTCAGTTGAGGGATTGTCCCTTACTCAGAGTTTATGGTTTTTAGTCTGTATTGACTCAGAGTTTTTATTCCAGTTGATTGAGATGTTCAGTCATGGTATCAGATTTCAGTTCATCAGCCAGTTTATTTTGTTTTCCCCGTAGCACCTCTTCTCGGGCAGTTTTAAGGAAATGGGGTGTTACACATAATGTGTTGGAAATGTATGCCCTAAAGACACGTTTTGTTTAATTTATGGTAATGATGTTTCTTTTAGTCAGTTTATGGCACATATATTATTTGCATTTAATTGTTGGAAAAGTGTCCATGCTATTAAGTAAGTGATTCATGTGATGGGTCGTTCTTCACAGTTAGGCATGAATCATGGGTACTTAATAAGCAAGAAAATATTACTCTTGATCTTTTGATAGAACTGGGCATTCTATCATGATAAGATCATTGTGCAATAGATCCTAATGGAGGATGGCTTGCCTTAACCAGTAGACAGTCCGTTTACTCTAATTATACAAGCGCATTTGGAATGCGTAGAGTGGACCTGTGATAGAAGCTAATGACAAAGTACTAATTATCATGGAGCTAGTCTATCACTGCTACTACGTGGACGAGTACTCTAATACTTGAGTATTAGTTGGTGGTCTAGTGAACCTAGAGCTATATTCTTAGATTCACTGTAGGTGAGGTCTATCAAAGATCAATAACCTTTTGAGTTGGGAGTATGGTTTCTAATTAGCTAAGACAGACTAATACAAGATAGTTTCTGTGATTCACCCCCTTGTGATTGTCCAAGAATAATCAAATAATCCAGGGCCCTGGGAACGTGACTTAAGAGTGTGTGCTTCTGGGTAGCTCCCAGTGATAAGCAAGTACATTCGAGTAGTCACGGATTATTGGACTAGTGATCTAAGGATGGTAGAAATCATTTAGAGAGGTGTTAGTACATTATTCCTTTCTAAATGATGGGTGTCACGTAGAGGGGTATTTTCGTCATTACACTAGTAGGTCAAAGACATTGCATATGCAAAATTATTCGTGGGGTCAGTGTTACCATATGGTGATAGTTGGAACACTTAGAATGACAAAATATAGCTACTAGGTAGCAGGGATATTTTGGTCATTTTAGTAGCCGTGAATAATTTGTCTTTTGGTCCCCGGGGTAGCTCGATATAACTCATGTATTATTTAATACATGTGGCTTGTTAGGTGAATTACATTGAGAGAGAATTATTTTATTCAAAATGGTCCATAATTAATTGGGCTAGAATAAAATAATAGTTCATTAGTTTTTTAATTAATTAATTGGGCTAACCCAATTAGAAAATTAATTAAATGAACTTGGCCCACTAGGGTTTGGCCCACTAGGCTTTTAACCCTAGGGTTCTCCCTATATATATTCTCTCCTTGGTTGTTTTTCATCTAAGGGTTTTTTCTTTTACTCTTCTTCACCAAAACAGAGGCCACGAGTTTGAGTCATACCTTGGAAGATCAAGAGAATGTTCAAGTTCTGATGCGAATGAGCCGAAGGATTGCAGGACAGCCGTCATCTCCACCACGAGAAGAAGCTCCCGCCCATCCTCCTCCTATCGCTTCATTCCGTCCGGTAATCCGAAGGAAAAGTAAGTTTCCTAGATTCTAATCAATACAAGGAAAGTTTTTATTTAAAAACGCTTATGTTGCATGCTATGTATCCTCGTGATGATCCTTCACGTGGTACATCTTTGTAACACCTGGATGAATAGTGTAACGACTCTTGTGTGCTTCATTCAAAATCTCTTGCTTAAGATTTCCACCATCGGGTATACAAATACGTCCCTGAAATAAAAGTATAACATCACTCCGTAGAGTATATCCCAAAGGAGAAAATTTCCCAATATTTGCTAAGATTTGTGCTAACTTCACGTCTTTCGATTGCTGTGTCTTGAGCAATTCAAATAGCTCTGGTTGTACTCTCATATAAGCGCAACTCACAACTGGTTTATCTTCTGGGGTTGAAATAGATAAGACACTCAACTGTTCTAATAACCTCCATTCTTGAACCATCATCGTAGCTATAGAAGCTCCTCGTCGACTCAAAGCATCGACTACTACATTAGCCTTTCCTGGATGATATAGAATCTCACAGTCGAAGTCTTTAAATAACTCGACCCATCGTCTCTTCCTCATGTTCAATTCCTTCTGGGATAAAAGATAATGTAGGCTCTTATGATCTGTATAAATTTCAACTTTCTCACCATATAGATAGTGTCGCCATATCTTCAATGCAAATACTACCGCTGCTAACTCCAGATCATGAGTAGGGTAGTTCACTTTGTGTTTCTTCAATTGTCTGGATGCATAAGCATTAACTCGTCCTTCTTGCATTAATACGCAACCCAAACCTGAATGGGATGCATCGCTGTAAATGGAATATTTCTCTCCACTTCTTGGAATGGCTAAAACTGGTGCAGCAGTTAACTTTCGCTTCAATTCTTGGAAGGCACGTGCACACGCGTCATTCCATTCAAACTTTTCTCCTTTTCTTGTTAGCTTAGTCATAGGGGAAGATAAACGAGCAAACCCTTCAATGAATCGTCTATAATAGCCTGCAAGACCCAGAAAACTACGTATCTCTGTCACTGTCGTAGGTCTCGGCCAATCCATAACTGCTTTGGTCTTGTCTGGATCCACTGAAATACAATCTCCAGACACCACATGACCTAGAAATCCAATTTGAGTGAGCCAGAACTCACACTTGCTGAACTTGGCGTACAGTTGCTCTTCTTTGAGTCTCTGTAATATTAGAGTAAGATGCTCTGTATGCTCCTCCACATTAGGTGAGTAGACTAAGATATCGTTGATGAAGACAATAATGAATCGATCTAGGTACTCACGTAGAACTCGATTCATCAAATCCATGAAAACAGCTGGGGCATTCGTCAACCCAAAGGGTTTTATTTTTACTTTTCTTCACCGAAAGAGAGGCCACGAGTTTGAGTCATACCTTTGGAAGATCAAGAGAACGTTCAAGTTCTGATGCGAAGGAGCCGAAGGATTGCAAGACAGCCGTCATCTCCACCACGAGAAGAAGCTCCCGCCCATCCTCCTCCTATCGCTTCATTCCGTCCGGTAATCCGAAGGAAAAGTAAGTTTCCTAGATTCTAATCAATACGAGGAAAGTTTTTATTTAAAAACGCTTCCGTTGCATGCTATGCATCCTCGAAATGATCCTTCAAATGAAGTATGGTTGCCTCTTTCAAACTCGATGTCCGTCCACCTTGCGAAGCCCACTTGCGCCTCTATCAAAATAGCTCAAATCTGCGGCCCAAATCTGCCAAATAAGAATAAAAATAGTGTGAAGCCCAATAAAATAAAATAAACACAAGACAAATGAAATAGCCTAAATAGAGTGCAATGAAGATGGAATAAGAGGGATAAATAATATAAAATATGCGCGCCATCACTAGGGGATTTCCAATCACAATCACCTACATGGATTACATAAGATGTTCGCCCCCATCCAATTGAGGTCAATGGATCCCATCAGTGAACATCTGTCTCCATACACCATTGCATAAAGACTGCATAGAAAGTATTCTCACCTCTTACACCAGATGGTTTTGCTTTACGACAAATCCCTAACAATAGTGCACAAGATAATAAGTCGCATCTAGTTAAAGAACTAGATACACAATCAAGAGCCAGTGACAGATCATTAATCCAAAAGCCATGTGATCTATTGTAAGTGTCACATTCAGTGGATATTCTTCCAATACCCACCCACATGTCTACCATATGCATCCCATGCAATGTGACATGTGACTCACCACCCCATCTCATTAGAATCTCCATGCTAAACAATGGTAGTAGCCATGTGGCAGTCCACTAATCGACAGATCATAGTCCCTTTCTGATAAGTCTGAGGAGTAGGAATGCCTTTAAGAAATTATGGACTAGAAATCCAAGTCACGCAGTCTCAACAACTTGAGAGTAGGAAGTCTACCAGGAAGTCTAAGGACTCATTCACAAGATGAGAGAGAGAGAGAGAGATATGAATGAAGATGTGACATTTTATTAATATCAAGAACAATCAAAAGTGTCATTCACATAGATCCCATGTTATGTAAATCTAGCATCTAGGGTAGTAACACTAACACTTTTCTGTGTTGAAAATGCCTTTAAAATGTAAAAACCTTACAATGATCCACCAAGAGTTAATGTTTTGGCACAATTCTTCCATTGCCTTTTAATACACAATCAAGAGCTAGCAACATATCATTAATCCTCAAACCATGTGATATGTCGTAGGCGTCACATTCAGTAGATGTTTAACCAACACCCACCCACATGTCTACTATATGCTTGGGGAAGCAGGTTGGTTACCCGATCATTGTAGGTTCATGGGAGGTAGCTAGATAGTAAGGAGCGAACTCCACGTTGGACAACCGACACCAGATCTTATCCAAAACGTATATCGATAAGACCCCTTATGGCATGGGTTTTCTATTTTTACATGTGGATGATTTATACCGAGTCTTGCAAGGTCAATTTTGAGTCCACTGTGTTATGTTTTATGCTTTCGATGTGTTATTTTCTGTGTTGAAAATGTAAAACCCTTCTATTAATCCACCAAGAGTTGGTGTTTTGGCCGTGTTAGCTATGTTATCTTTCATTTCCAGGGGGAAATGCATCACGCCTTCACACGTGCATGTCACATGTCCCTGTCACTCTCGATGCTTATAAATAGCCATCAACCTCCCAACTTTTGGAAAAAAAAAAAAAGTGGAGCAAGCCACGACAAGTGAAACCAAGCAACAAGAAGTATAGCTAAGGACCAAAACTACAACAAATTTACCTTTTTGCTACGATTTTTTTTTCTGCATAGAAAATTTCATAGCAAAATGTTAACATTTTTGCTTCGAAAGTATTAAATTGTAGACAATTCAAAAGAGTTAAAATTTTTCCCACCAAATATAGTTTTTAGTTACGAAAATTTGTCTATGCTATAAATTTTGTAGCTAAAAGTTAATATTTTGCTACATCATTTTTAAATCGTAGACAATTTAAATGTGTCAAATTTTTTGCCACCAAATATAATTTTTCAATTCGAGAATTTTATCTACAATCCTAAATTGCGTAGCTAAAAAATAACATTTTGCTACAAAATTATTAAAATGTAGTTAAATGATAAATATAATTTGTTTACATAAGAATAATGAAAATTAAAACAATTTTTTTACCCGAAATTGCTCCAAATTTTCAAGTTACCCTCCAAATTTTCAATTAAGCAGAATTACTCAAAATTTTAGAGTCAAATTCCTCCAATTTCACTCACTACAAGAAAAATGACATTTAGCGACGAAAATATCCGTTACTAAAACACCAAAATCTATTATTAAAAAAATTTAGCGATGGGCATCTTCCCGTAGCTAAAAATGGCGTCGCTAAATTTTAGTGACTAAATCAGCGATAGAAATTTTCGTCGTTGATTAAAAAAATAAATAATAAAAAAATATTTAAGAAATTAAAAATTATTTTAGCGACCATAAGTTTTTCGTCGCTAACACATATTAAAAAATTAAATATTAAAAAAAATAAAATAAATTAGAATCAGCGACAGAAAGAGTTTCGTCGCTAATCAATGATGGGCGAATGCGTGCACGCGCCACTACGGGTCAAGCAGCGCCCTCTTAAGCCACCACGTGTATGCTGGGATTAATTTTCAGTACAACTCCTTTCCCTTCCCCTTCTTAGTTTCGATCCTTGGTCCCTCGCGCACACACGCGAGAGCGAACGTCCGAGTTATAAGCCTTCTTATTACATATACTGCAAATATTAATTATATACTACATTTAGCTGCAAGCTATTTTAATTTTATTTTAAATTTTAAATCTTTTAAATTCATAAATTAATACTTAAAAAAATAAATATTGTAAATTTTTAACTAAACTAATGTACCACTTAAATGTTGTAATTAATTAATCTCTTAAATATTTAAGTTTTATTTGATTAAAACTTAATTTAACACATATTTGTTATTATAAATTTTACAATATCATATCAATTTACATATTTTTGGTTTGTAAATAAAATACATAAAATATGCATACTAAAGAATTTTAATTTTTATTTAATCTTTGTTTAATAAATAATTAATAAATTTTAATTTTTTATTAATTTTTTTCTTTTTTAGCAACGGAGTCCCGTTGCTAAAGTTTCTAATTGTTAATTTATTTTTTTAATTATTTAGCGACTAAATATTCCATCACTAAATAATTTTAATTTAATTAAATAAAAAAAATTAGCAACAGGGTCACACCCGTCGCTAAAAAATAAATAAATAAATAATAAAAATTTAGCAACGGGGAGACACACGTGGCTAAAAAATGAAAAATAAATAAATAAAAACTAAAAATTTAACGACGGGATAACCCTTGTTGTAAAAAAAATAAAAATTAAATTAAATAATAAATAAAAACTTAGTGACAGGGTCACACCCATCACTAAAAAATAAAAAATAAAAATTTAGCGATAGGGTCACACCCGTCGCTAAAAAATAAAAATAAATTAAGTAAAAACTAAAAACTTAGCTACGGGATCACACCTGTCGCTGAAAAATAAAAATAAATTAATTATTTTTAATTATTTAGCGATGGAATATTCTGTTGCTAAATAATTAAAAAAATTAAATTCAAATTATTTAGCGACGGAAGTTCCTGTCACTAAATAATTTTAATTTATTTTATTTTTTTTAATTATTTAGCAATGAAGTATTCTGTCACTAAATAATTTAATTTAATTTAAATGTTTTTCATTATTTAGCGACGGAATATTCCGTTGCTAATTTTAAAATTTTAATAAAAAAATATTAAAAATATTTAGTGACAAAATATTCTTTCGCTAAATTTAAAAAAAAAAAATTGGCGACTGAATATCCATCATTGAGACATCTCTAATTAGCGACAAAAAAATTTAGTCGCTAAATCCGTCACTAAATTACGGATTTTTGGTAGTAACTGTAGCCAGAATTTAAACCCCCTTGCACGAGAATTTCACTATATAGCTAAAACTGTTGAGCCAAGTTGCTCCAATCAATCTATTGTGTATTTTGATGTTTAACAAAACATAATTTTAGTAAAACTATTTTTTGGTATATTTAAAACCCCTAGTGAATTTATGTTATGTATTGTATTATCAAAGCAAAATCTTATTTTTCTAAAATCTGGACTGAGAATCGACTCCCGGTGAGGGACAGTCGACTGTAAGTCAAAATGACAGTCAACTATGGATGTGCATCAGTCGATATAGCTGAGCATTGTTTATGCAGAGTCGAGGTAGCCGAGAGTGGGTTTTGGCCAGTCGATTGTCGAGTCGACTATAGGCCAATAAGAGTCGACTGTTAGTGAGAAAGTCGACTGTCGGCAGCAAGAGTCAACTATGGGTGTCACGGAGTCGACTGTCAGTTAGAGAAGTCGACTGCCAGACTCCAACGGTCGGATTTTTGGAGCCGTTGCAGGTCGTTTTGGGAGCCTCAATATAAATATCAAGAGGAGAAATCTGGAGGAGGCTAATGCTCTACCATTTCCTATCTTCCTAAAGCACAATTAAGCTCTCAAGCACTCAATCAAAGCAATCCAAGGCCCAAGGAGCTTCAAAGATCTATCCATTGGAGCCTTAAGGCAAAGAAGAAGTTTTCTTCTTATTGGTAACTTGTATCATTTCATTTTGCCTTGTACACTGTTCTTGTATTGATATCCATTGTAGTCCAAGTGTGTTGGACATAGGATTGATTTATTTGTATTAGATTGTGGATTGTGAGTGGCACCCTAGAGCCCAAGTAATCTAGGTGTATTTTTGTGTTGTATTAGTTTTCGGGGTAAGCTAAGGGGAAACCTCGGGGTATACAAGTTTGCTAGGTGTTCTTGTGTGGAAACCTAGTGGTGGTTTTAGTGGAACCTCAAGTGTCGGTTTGACCTTGAGAGAGTGGAGTAGGTGTTAGATACACCGAACCACTATATATCTTATGTTTATATTGTAGTTGTTTGTGTATTTATATTGCTATCATTTCCAAACAACATATATATTTATAACAAGTGTATTTTGTGTATAAGAAAATCTCAAGAGTTTTAAAAAGGAAAGAATCAATTCAATAAGTTTTTAATCACTCAATTCACCCCACCTCTTGAGTGATCATTGTGTGTGTCAAGGGACCAACAAAAACTCCAAAAATTAAACCCTCATCTCCTTCCTCTCATGCAACTTGTGTGCGTTTGCAATCAACACTCACAGAAATCAAAAGCTTCAATTCGAACGAAGAACAACCCTTCATTCCCGCCAAATCCAAATCTGAAGCCTTCAATCAACACTGGTAGTTCAATGCAAAGCCTCCAAATCCAAAGCTTTCATCCTCACCAAATCCAAAACGCAGTTGTAGGGAATCTATTCCTTCCCCAAAACAAACCCACAATATGAAAATCTGGTAGTTCAAACACCTCTGGTACGTCAATCTGGTCAGGAAGACCCAACCCTTCATCCCTACCAAATCCAAACCTCATTGCAAGGAATTCATTTCTTCTCCAAGACAAACCCCTGATGCTACAATAGGTAGTTCGAATTGGTACTACATTAATTTGGTTTCCCTTAAATTCGTTTTTCTCTTATTGCATGCTTGGATTCATTAGTTATATTTTAGTTGTACAAGCACACCATATGTTTGAAAATTTCATTGCTTTTGCCTTAAATTAGTTTTACCCTTATTTCAAGCATCACTGATTTCATTGGTTACGTTTTAGTTGTACAAGCACACCATATGTTTGATAAAATGCCTGATAACAGTGATCTAATCACTCTTGTACATTCTATGTGTACAATCGTTTAGTTAATTTGATACTTTGTGTGTGTACGTCAAATCAGTGTTTGTATTACATTTTACCAGTGATTGATTTGTATATCTTCTTCAAAGAAATGGGCATAGAATTCACATACGGAGTTCGATTTTGGGCCATAATATATGCTTTTAGGGTAGCTCGATGAGACGGATGCAGCTACTCACTTTACCACTATCAATTATTCTTTTTCACTATTTGAATTTTCCTTTTATGCTAAAATGTAGTTTTTTAGTTATTCTATAGTCTTTTATGTCATTGTAGGGTTTTCTTGGTTGTTTTTGAAGAAGAAATAAAGCATTTGTGAAAATAACAGTGATCCAAAAATATAATGATCTGAACATGTTTTAGATGAGATGTACCATGTTGCATTAAATTTGAGACTATGAATTGCACATGAGCAAGAACAAGAAAAAGAGGTCTGTTTATAACTACACTGACTATTAACATTTTACTGGATATTTCATGTGACCAAAACTGTTTTCATGTTTACTGGGGTAGTGTTGGTTCTCAATTGTTCTTTTGACTAATGAACTGGATTGATGGCTCAGACTTTTATTCTTACCATGTTCTCACTTGGTTCTTCTATGGATTGAATCTTGAATTAACTAAAGGTCATTGTTCCAACAACAGTTGAGCTACCCCTTGGGGTTGAGGGGTTGGGGGGTTGGGTTTTAGGTTTGTGGGTTAGTACTTTTAACCAGTAAATAAATCCTAATGTTTGTGTTGTTTGTGCGTACAAGCCCATACTGTGTTCACTAATGTTTGTGTTGTATGTGCTTCCTATTTCTTAGATTTTTAGGGGCCGTTTCTTTGTGCAATAATAGAACTTTGACTTATCAAGCTTGAGAATGCATGTATTTTAGTCTTAACTACTACAAATAATGGCAATGATTTTCGGTACGCCTGGTAACCATAATTATTAAAACTGGATGGTTTGGCCTGTTGGATCATGAACTGGCCACTACGCATGTCATGTTCAAGTAAAAGATCAAGAATATAAGCTGGTCAAAACCAGCTGCCTTTTTTTTTTTTTTAACTTGTCAAACTTATCTGTTTTAATTTTTATCCTAGAGTACTCAATGGTCCCCAATTTCTAAAGAATGTAAATTAATCCTTCCACCGGTTCTTTAAAAATTCTTATTTTACATATGAATTTTTTAATCAGGATTTAGACCTTTGAACTAGTACCTCGTCGAGTTCAATGATTGGTCCAGTTTCAGTAACCATGCCGATAACACTTGCCTAGCACCCTTTATTGCAAGACCGTCACTGGATGGGTTCATGGTATGTGTTCCATGTCTTTTGTTATAAAATTGACATATGGAACTTGTGAAACATGGAAGTAAATATGCTGGAGACATGCCCGCATGGGCAGCCCAGTTGGTCAAGAAGGGGGCACAAAGTGCCTTCCGTGGTGAATTTTGGACCAAAACGAAGGATTGAGTCTCGCAAGCGGCAGTGTGAGGGTACCTCTCTCCAAAGTGAGGGGGGCTCCTTGTGCGCGGTGAGCCCGGGTCTAGTCACTGCGTCCGACTGGGTCACCATGATTAATCTCCTCTCACGTCCTGTCGGGTCAGGTGCGGGGGGCGACCGAGGTGAGCGATTTCACCTTTTGAACCAAATATGCTGGAGACATTCATTTTCAATTTTGTGCAGTCAATCATATAGCTAAAGAATATTGTTAGATTAATAACACAAGCAGAAACAAAACCCAAATCAGGAATGTCCAAAACTTATAGCTTAAATATTTGATAGAAAAGTTTAAGATTCATGAAAAAATCACTATAAAGGTTACCAGCTTCGACAAATACTGCTCCATTGGATGCAGTTAATGTTGACCAACTATACTTGGAAGAAAATGTTTGTGACACCCCGTTCCCACTTACAGGTGCCATTCGTGAACAATTACCTGAATTGTTCACCCGCCTGGCCATTGGTGAAGGGCGGATCACGTTTCAAGACGAAATGCCCTAGGTGAGAAATAGGCTCGTTATTCCTTTCCCTCAACCCCAGAATTCACTAGCAGAATTGGACTTAACTGTTGTTTTACTTTTGTACACTTAGTTTTGATGATGAAAAATAATATTTTATTTAATTCCTAAGTCATGAATCAAGGTTGTGGTTTTCAACATAAATCAATTTCAATATCAAGTATTACTTTGTGAGAATGAAAAACAAATGAATTTCAAGTATCAAGATTTCAAAGTCGTATTTTTCTAAGTTTGGAAGGTTAGCACTAGAGATGGCAAAATGGGCTTGGCCCGACGGGCTGGCCCGTTGGGGCCCGGCTCGGCACCGAGCTAGGGCCAGCATTTTGCTGGCCCATTTAAGGCCGGGCCGATTTGGCCTGGCCCGCTTGGCCCGGCGGGCCAAATGGTGGCGGGCCAAGCTGGCCCACTTGGCCCGCTAATCCGCCACACCCCCCCCCTAAACAACCCACTCCCAAATAGCCCGCGCCCCTCGCTCTCAGCCTCGCCTCTCGCCCTCTGTCTCACTCTCGCCCTCGCCCTCTGTCTCACTCTCGCCCTCGCCCTCACCCTCGTCTCGCCCTCGCCCTCGCCTTCGTCTTGCCCTCGCCCGCGCCCCTCGCTCGCTCTCTGTCTCGCCCTCGCCCTCGCCCTCGCCCTCGCCCTCGCCCTCGCCCTCGCCCTCGCCCTCGCTCGTCGCCCTCGCCCCTCAGTCGCCCTGGCTCGCCCTCTGTCGCCCGCGCCCCTCGCTCTCAGTCTCGCCCCTCGCCCTCTCTCGCTCACTGCCTGCTGTTGCTCGCCTTTGCTCTCACGTCGCCTGTCTGCTGTTGCCTAGCTAAAGGTAAGTTCAAGTTTTATTCCCCTGCCAAGTGTGATTCTTTTAAATGAATTGTGTTAATTTTGTGTTAATTATTTACAGTGTGGATTCTTTTAAATTTGATCATAATTTAAAATGAATTGTTTTAATTGTTTACAGTGTGGATTTTTTTGTTAGAATGGATGGTGATGATCAAATTTCGAGAGGAATCCCTAGTAATGTTAATGAGGAATCCATATCACAATCACAATCAAAAAAGCCTAAGACTTTAACCTCTGATGTGTGGAACCATTTTGTGAAAATTGGTGTTGGTAGTGATGGCAAACCAATGTGTAAATGCAAGGGGTGTGGTAAAGAATATTCATGTCCATCTAAATCAGGAACCTCTCATTTAAGTCATCATATTCCTAAATGTATGATGATTTCTAAGTATAATGATGTGGGAGATATGCTTATTGATTATGAAGGGAAGTTGAAGAGAAAAAAAATTGACCCTAAAGTAAATCGTGAACTTATTGCTCAGATGATTATTTCACATGGTGCTCCCTTTAATATGGTTGAATGGAAGGGGTTTAGAAATTACTAAAAGTTTCTGAATGAACATTGTAAGTTCATTTGTAAAAATACTGCTAAAGCGGATGTCTTGAGAACATATGAAATAGAGAAAGAGAAGTTAAAACAACAATTGGCTCAAATTCCTGGTAGAGTTTGTTTGATTTCTGATGTTTGGACTGCATGCACTAATCATGGATTTATTTCTCTTACTGTTCATTATGTTGATGGCAATTGGAAGTTGAATAGTAAGATATTGTTATTTGCTCATATGAAGCCACCACATAGTGGATATGAATTATCATTGAAGGTGTTGGAATTTTTAAAGGATTGGGGATTGGAGAAAAAAAAAATTTCCCTCACTTTGGACAATGCCACTTCAAATGACAACATGCAAAATATATTGAAAGAACATTTAAATTTGTCGAATACTTTGTTGCTTAATGGAGAGTTCTTTCACATTAGATGTTGTGCTCATATACTGAACCTTATTGTTCAAGATGGTTTGAAGGTAGCTAGTGAGGCATTGCATAAAATATGACAAAGTGTTCATTATGTGAGGGGTTCAAAAGCTAGGATGAGACAATTTTATCAATGTATTGAGCAAGTTGGTGGAATTGATACAGGAATTGGGTTGAGACCGGATGTTGTCACTAGATGGAACTCCACCTACATAATGCTTGAGAGTGCACTCAAGTATAGTCGTGCATTTCATAGTTTAAGCTTATGTGATAAAAATTATAGGTGTTGCCCATCAAGTGATGAGTGGACAAGAAGGGAGATAATTTGTGAATTCTTGAAGCCATTTTATACTATCACTAATTTGATTTCTGGATCCTCTTACCCTACATCTAATTTGTATTTTGGGGAAATTTGGAGGATAGAGTGTCTCTTGACTTTCAACTTGGAAAATGATGATGAATTGATTGCAAGTATGAGTGCAAGGATGAAAGAAAAATTTGATAAGTATTGGAGTGATTATAGAGTGGTTCTTGCATTTGGGGCGATTCTTGATCCAACCAAGAAGTTTAACTTTTTGAGGTACACTTATTCAAAGCTCAATCCTTATAACTATGAAGAGAAGTTGGAAAGGGTGAATACGGCTTTGTATAGGCTTTATGGTGAATATGTTAACAATGGTTTATCAAGTTCAAGTTCAATGCCTTGCTCAAATGTTAGTGGATCACAAATTTCCATTGGAGGTGAACAAGCAAAGAAGTCAAAAAATATATATGATGTAAGTCTATATTTTTTTTAAAAACTTGTTCATATATAATTGATATAAATATTTGGTTGACTATTTTTTTTATTATTTGATAGGATTTTGAAGCATTTGATTGCCAAGTTTCTAATGATGCAGGAAAATCCCAACTTGATCATTATTTGGAAGAGCCAAGGATTCCAATATCGGGAGCATTTGATGTCTTGGCATATTGGAGAGAGCGAGCTAATAGAGGGGAAATTATTGTAAAGATGGCTTGTGATATATTGAGTATTCCGATAACAACCGTAGCATCGGAGTCTGCTTTTAGCATTGGATCTCGTATTTTGAACAAGTATAAAAGTCGTTTGCATGATGAAATAGTTCAAGCTCTCTTGTGCACACGGAGTTGGTTGCATGGTTTTGGAGGTAATTTTTTTTAAACTTTCTAATATCTGGGATTTAACATAACATTAAACATTTCTCTTATATGATAAACAATTAACATATGTAATTTTTTATTATAGATGATGAGGAGGAGGAGGAGTCAAGCATTGATGATATAAGACTTTCTAAACAAGACTCAAATGTTGTTGTTGATGAAGAGGATGAAGATTAGAGGCATAATTTTTAATTGTTTTTTTCTTCTTATTTGTAATTTGGCCTCCAAAAATGGCTCTTTGAGCATGTTGTTTTTCTTCATCTGGAATTTGTATGCTCATGTAGTAGTAATTTTAATTGCTTCTCTGGTTAGATAGTTGAATGTTTTGTGATTGGATTGCTTTACCAGTTTACTGCCACATACCACTTTCTTTGATACAATGTGTAACCTTGCAGCATTTTAGTTGCGGTGGCTGCCATTTTCTTATTTAATTTAATTTTAATTATTTTAAATATCTGTAAAATTATTTGTCTATTTTGTAACTTCTGATATAATACATTACAACTTTGAGAATGGCAGGTGTAAGGGAATTGGCCTACAACTAAAGAAGGAAGTAGATAAACGGAAGTGGGCCACGTAGTCAAAGTGGGCTAAATGGCCAAAAATGGTATCGAACAGAAAAAAAAAAAAAATCTGGGCGGGCTGGACTGGCCCGTTTGGCCCGCGGGCCCGTGTAGGGCCGGGCTAGGGCCAGCAATCTGTTGGCCCGTTTTTAAGCGGGCCGATTTGGCCCGGCCCGTTTTCCATCTCTGGTTAGCACCTTATAAGGAGACATATATGAAAATATTTTCTTTTTAGAAAACTAACTCCCGATAATTCAAGAACTAACATTTAGTGATAAAATAATTTTTAACCAGTTTTTCAAGAAATAGAAAGTGTATATCTTGGAGGTGGTAAAATCTCAAAATCCTAAGTTCCTACTAAAACCCAAATTCTACTTTTTTTTATTCTTATGGATTTTGCTTTTTTGGTATTTTTATTGAATCCAAATGGGGGGTACTTTCTTATTAACATTTATGTATTAAAGTAAATGGAAGGTAAAATATAAATTAAGCAAAATGAGGACATTTACTTAAACTAAAGAAAATGTAAATATGTGGTAATATTTTGTATTAATCAAGTGTGCTTCTACATGTTATCTGTTAAGTTTCCAGATTTTCCAAGTAAATAGTCGACTATGTGGGTCTGTGCTGTCGACTATGCCCTAGGATAGTCGACTATGCTGGTTTGATCTGTCGACTATTTAAGACTTTTGTCGACTATATTTTATTCTGTCGACTATTGTGTAAGGATAATCGACTATGACTTTTCTTCCGTCGACTATGTTTGTTCATGATTTTCAAAATCTTCCTTATAATTTTGTATCTGTCGACTATATGTATGTGTTTGTCGACTATGGTATTTTGTGTTAGAAGATAGTCGACTATGTTTTCTTGTCTATCAACTATGTCTTAGTTTTACTTGAAAATATAGTCGATTATGCATTTCTTCTGTTGACTATCTTTTTTGCAGAAAGCTTACAACGGCTAGTTTTTCAAATCCCAACGGACAGCTACATTTCTCTTCAATCTTTTGAGAAGCCTATATGTATACAACTCAAGCAAGATCAAAAGTTGGCTAATGGACGGAAACGAGTTGATCTAGAGATTGTAAATCATTTTGTTCAAGCTTACAGTGTTTGTGCTTTCGTTGTTATATTTTTCTCTCAAAGGCTTCGTTGTTCTATCATTGTAAATTTATTGTTAAGCCTT
Organism: Diospyros lotus; assembly: GCF_014633365.1. Lineage (NCBI taxonomy): Eukaryota > Viridiplantae > Streptophyta > Magnoliopsida > Ericales > Ebenaceae > Diospyros > Diospyros lotus. The sequence continues at coordinate 24,033,985 of NC_068342.1, forward strand.
ATTTTCATTGTGAGAGAATTTGTAACTAAGAGTGTTAACTCTTAGCTTCTCTCTTTCATTTGTATCGTTTTTATTTTCCTAGCTTATTATGCTAGAGGACTTGCTGCCTGAAGCAAGGGGTTGAATGTCCTAGCTTGTGTAGCTAGAGGGCCCATTTGAGTGGGATGTTTTGTAATTCCTAGTCTTGGACTAGAGGACCTACTTGGTTTAAGTAGGGGGTTTTAGTGGATGGTTTGAAAAATCCTTAGTGAGGAGTTAAGGTAGTGGATTAGGTTTGGGTTAAGCCGAACCACTATAAATCTTTGTGTTTTCTTGTGTGTTCTTTGATATATTTATCTTTCAAAGCATTTCATTATTTCTCACTCAGTTCACATATTTATCTTTGTTCATTTGTCATTTTTATGCTTTACGTTTTAAAACTCTAAAACCTCAATCTGTATCAAAAGGTTTTTCAAGTTCTATCAATTAATTTTTTAAAATAACCAATTCACCCCCCTTCTTGGTGTGTGCCATAACCTCAATCTAACATTAACCACACCGCACTTGGTTGAAAAGAAATCTCATTATGATGCCCAATCGTCATTCTCATATTTATATTAAATTATTTTTTCATCCAAGAATTTCACCGGGCTCCAAAAATTCACCATTTCAAATCCATACATTGATTGATTACCAATTTTGGAGGAAAAACTCAAAAATTTTCATTTTTCAAAATTCGGCATTTATCTCCAAAAATGCCCGAAAAATTCCTTTATTTTGAAAATTTCTTCAGGGCCCAAAATCAATTAAGAAATGCCCCAAAATCCCCCCAAAATTCCAAATTTTTGAAAAAAATTGGCCGGCGGGGCTTGCTGGGGCGCCCGGGGCCTCGCGGTGCGCTGGCCACGCGGCTGGCAGCGAGACGCGAGTGGTCACACACCCGCCTGCCCGCTGTGGCCCCCTGCGGGCCACGCGCGGGCCCTGACAACTGCTGCTGCTACCTCCACTACTTTTTTTTTTTTTTTTTATTTGGGCTTCTAACCCAAATTTTTCAGAAATTAAATTAAATAAATATACTTCACATTCATTCAATTTTTGCCTCTATTTCTCCATAATTAAGGCTTAAACAATACTCTTGATGCTTCCACAACAACTCATACCAAATGTGAGATTTACATCCATACTTAGGCCTCTTCAAGCCATAAGCCAATAACTCATTTTCAAAACCAAAATACACCCATGGACTTAATTTTTAACAAACCATAATCACAAAATAATTTACATCACATGAATCAAATGCAACATGGTAGGCTTCCCTAAGCCATACAATACACTTGAATCTTCATTTCCATGCTTCCACAAGCCATTCCACTTTATCTTGATTTTTCCCATGCTTTCACAACCTATAAGTGAGGGTAAAAACCTCATGAGCTATTAAGCTCAATAAGGGTGCAATGCAAAATAAATATGAACATAACAAGATTATATGATGCCAAATGCATGCAAGTGTGGCTAGGTCTCTTTGCCCTCACAACCCACCAAGGTTAGAGGAATCAACCCACCATTTCAACCATATTCCCAAACTACCCTATGGCCATAGGTCTCATGAACACAAAAGAACATATCAAATGCAACATATACATTTATGAACTATACTTACTACACATTGCAAGGCCACCCTCCCATGGGGCCATCCCTTACCTCTTTTCATCTTTTGAAGCTTTAAATCCTCATTTCAAGAGAGCTTCCATCATCATCTTCTCCCATATAAGATGGCATTCCAAAAGAAACTTACTTTGCATACAAAGCATACTTAAGTAAAGAAAAGAAAGAATGATACTTACCTTGACTTCTTCTTCTTTCTTCACTTTTTCCTCCATGGGAGACTTCTTTCTCTCTCTCTCTTTCTTTCTTCAAATGGCCAAAGGGAAAATAAGTCTTCCTTACTTGCCCTTATATATTACCATTTCCTATTTTCAAGAATGGATTTCCACCATTCATTTAAAGGCACAATCCATGTGCTTAGAGAGAATTAAATCTCCACATTCCATTTCTTTAGATAAATTTCATCCCTCTTGGAAAAAACACAATCCATGCCATTTCCTCTCTTTAAATATCAACCATTGGATTTTATTCACTTTTCAAGAATAAATCTCACCCATTTGATTTCTTGAATTTCCCATTTATTTCTCATTTACTGAAATGAGACTATTTTCACCCCATCACATGAGAGACCACTTTGAAAGACTTAAATCCCTCATTTTCCATTTGTAAATATCACCATAATTTCAAGCATTAATGGTGACCATTTACTTTTCTTTTTGAATTATTTTCCTAATCTTGATACTTTAAATACAAGACTTCATCTCAACCCTCCATTCTCTTCTCTTTTGGAGAGGAAATCCTAACCATACTAATAAAGCACAATCCATGTGCTCTTGAGAATCTCAATCTCAACCACTAATTTTTGGAAGACTTAATCTCCACCTTTAAGAGAAAACACACCTTTAATATGTTAACAATCCACACTACAAAAAAATTGATTTTTAGCGACGGTTTTTTTGCGGCGGTTTGGAAACCGCCGCAAAATACTATTTTAGCGGCAGTTTTTTTAACATTTTGCGGCGGTTTTGAAAAACTGTCGCAAAATTCATTAAAACGTTTAATTTTGCGGCGGTTTTTAAAAAATTGTCGTTAAATTTAGAAAATAATTAAATAATTAAAAAATTAAATTAAATTTAGCAGCGATTTTTGAGAAACCGCCGCTAAATTAAAAATAATTAAATAATTTAAAATTAAATTAATATTTGCGGCGATTTTCGAAACCGCCGCAAAATTCATTAAAAAATTAAATTTAACGGCGGTTTCTGAAAAATCGCTGCTAAATTCAAAAATAATTAAATAATTTATAATTAAAATTAAATTAATATTTGCGACGGTTTTCGAAACCGCCGCAAAATTCATTAAAAAATTAAATTTAGCGACGGTTTCTGAAAAACTGTCGCTAAATTCAAAAATAATTAAATAATTTATAATTAAAATTAAATTAATATTTGCGGCGATTTTCGAAATCGCCGCAAAATTCATTAAAAAATTAAATTTAGCGGCAGTTTTTGAAAAATCGCCGCTAAATTAAAAATAATTAAATAATTTAAAATTTAAAATTAAATTAATATTTGCGGCGGTTTCTGAAACAGCCACAAAATTCATTAAAAAATTTATTTTAGCGGCGGTTTCTGAAAAACTGCCACTAAATTCAAAAATAATTAATAATTTATAATTAAAATTAAATTATAAATTCATTAAATAATTTAATTTAACGGCAGTTTTTAAAAATCGCCGCAAAATTCATTAAAAATTTTAAAAACCGCCGCTAAATTTAAAAATAATTAAATAATTCAAAATTAAAATTAAATTGAATTAAATTAATAAAAAGAAATTAAAAATCTTAAAAAGAAATTAAAAATTTAATTTAAATTAATTACAAAATTTTTATTTTTATATATATAAAAGTAGGATAGTCTTTAAAAAAAAAATTTCCTCCTAAAACTTGCATTAATTAATGATTTGCAATTAATACTTATTGCATTAATAATTACATTTTATAATTTGCATTAATAATTTAAAATTTTCAATTGCTTTGAAGTAATAAGTAGTAATAAAATTTTCTCCCAAAACTTGCATTAATGATTTGCATTTAGTACTTATTGTATTAATAATTTATATTTTGTAATTTGCATCTTTATATATATAAAAGTAGGATAGTCTTGAAAAAAGAAATTTCCTCCTAAAACTTGCATTAATTAATGATTTGCAATTAATACTTATTGTATTAATAATTACATTTTGTAATTTGCATTAATAATTTAAAATTTTCAATTGTTTTGAAGTAATAAGTAGTAATAAAATTTTCTCCCAAAACTTGCATTAATGATTTTCTCTTATTGCATTAATAATTTATATTTTGTAATTTGCATCTTTATATATATAAAAGTAGGATAATCTTGAAAAAAGAAATTTCCTCCTAAAACTTGCATTAATTAATGATTTGCAATTAATACTTATTGCATTAATAATTACATTTTGTAATTTGCATTAATAATTTAAAATTTTCAATTGCTTTGAAGTAATAAGTAGTAATAAAATTTTCTCCCAAAACTTGCATTAATGATTTGCATTTAGTACTTATTGCATTAATAATTTATATTTTGTAATTTGCATTAATAATTTAAAATTTTCAATTACTTTGAAGTAATAAGTAGTAATAAAATTTTCTCCCAAAACTTGCATTAATGATTTGCATTTAGTACTTATTGCATTAATAATTTATATTTTGTAATTTGCATCTTTATATATATAAAAGTAGGATAGTCTTCAAAAAAGAAATTTCCTCCTAAAACTTGCATTAATTATTGATTTGCAATTAATACTTATTATATTAATAATTTACATTTTATAATTTGCATTAATAATTTAAAATTTTCAATTGCTTTGAAGTAATAAGTAGTAATAAAATTTTCTCCCAAAACTTACATTAATGATTTTCATTTAGTACTTATTGCATTAATAATTTATATTTTGTAATTTGCATCTTTATATATATAAAAGTAAGATAGTCTTGAAGAAAGAAATTTCCTCCTAAAACTTGCATTAATTATTGATTTGCAATTAATACTTATTATATTAATAATTTATATTTTGTAATTTGCATTAATAATTTAAAATTTTCAATTGCTTTGAAGTAATAAGTAGTAATAAAATTTTCTCCCAAAACTTACATTAATGATTTGCATTTAGTACTTATTGCATTAATAATTTATATTTTATAATTTGCATCTTTATATATATAAAAGTAGGATAGTCTTGAAAAAAGAAATTTCCTCCTAAAACTTGCATTAATTATTGATTTACAATTAATATTTATTATATTAATAATTTACATTTTGTAATTTGCATTAATAATTTAAAATTTTCAATTGCTTTGAAGTAATAAGTAGTAATAAATTTTTCTCCCAAAACTTGCATTAATGGTTTGCATTTAGTACTTATTGCATTAATAATTTATATTTTATAATTTGCATCTTTATATATATAAAAGTAAGATAGTCTTGAAAAAAGAAATTTCTTCCCAAAACTTGCATTAATCAATGATTTGTAATTAATACTTATTGTATTAATAATTTATATTTTATAATTTGCATTAATAATTTAAAATTTTCAATTGCTTTGAAATAATAAGTAGTAATAAAATTTTCTCCCAAAACTTGTATTAATTATTAGCGTTTACTACTTATCGCATTAATAATTTACATTTTGTAATTTGCATTAATAATTTAAATCTTTCAATTGTTTTGAAATAATATGTACTAATTATTGTAAAATTAATAATAAATTTTAAATATACGAGTTTTTCAATGTTAATTGTTTTGTATTAAATTTGCATGAGTTTTATGAGAAATATTAATAGACAACTTAAACTATTAATTAAGTTATAGAAAATTATTCATTTATTTAAAATATTATTTTTATATCTTTATTCTATGTATATTTATATAATATTAAAATATGATAGTCAAATAAAGTATTTTGCCAAATGTCAATCAATGGTGAATTTTTTGCCTAAAAAACTTGCATTAAATCAAAGGTAGTGATTAATTAATTATTAATTACTTTAATAATTATATCATAGTTTTGAAAATGTGATGTCTTAACAAATTTATAAAAAATTATTTAAGATTGTCAAATGCTACGGTTTTTCAATACTAATTAATATTTAAAGTATCAGATTTTTAAGACTATGGAAGAAATCAAAATTAATTTTTTTAAAATTTTGTTATTATTGAAAAAACTTATTCTTACTCATATTTAAGAGTTTTAATTTATATTTATAATTATCATATAATTAAAATTAAATAAAAATCTTAAATATTAAAATTCATTATTTTCATTAAAAAATTAAATTTAGCTTAAGAAATTAATTAAAAATTAAATTAATAAAATTAATATAAAATCTTTAAAATAAATTTAAAATTGCATTTAAATTAATAGCAAAATTCATTAAAAATCTAATTTAATATTTTTTTTGCTAATTTATTTAATTTAACTCAATTAATTTATTTTTAATTTATTCTATTATTCTTTTAAAAAATAATTAATTAATAAATATTTTTAATATATATTAAAAAATATAAAATATAATTCTGAAATTTAAATAAACTTATTTTAATAAATATAAAATTAGTTGTTAGAAACTTATTTTCAGAATTATGAAATTTTAATATAGATTTTTAATTTATTAAAAATCTATTTTTAATTTATTCTATTATTCTTTTATATATTTGTTTTTAAAATATATAATATATAATTTTGCTAATGTATATAATATATATATGTCCACATATGACAAGGGGTGTTTAGTAGATCAAGTGGTTCGTGCACGCACGTGCACAGTAAAGGTTCTGGGTTCGAAACTTGGGAGAGGGGGGAAGGTGCTGGATTTAATTTCCAGTATCGCCACGTGACGTGCAAGGGTTGGGCGAGGGCAGCAGGCGCGGATCGAGCGGGCGCGGTCGAGCGGCCGAGTGCGGGCTGGGTTGGTCCGCGCAGGTTTTTAAAAAATTAAATTTTTTATTTTAGCGACGGTTTTGAAACTGCCGCTAAAATTAAAAGATTAATTTTTTTTATTAATTTTAGCGACGGTTTCAAAATCGTCGCTAAAATTAAAAAAATTAATTTTTTTATTAATTTTCGTGGCGGTTTCTAAAATTAAAAAATTAATTTTTTTATTAATTTTCGCGGAGGTTTTGAAACCGCCGCTAAAATTAAATATTTTTTTTAATTTTTAAAAATAAAATTTTAAAAAAAATTAAAAAAATAAAATTTTAACTTTAGCGGCGGTTTCGAAACTGCCGCTAAATATTATAGAAACCACCGCTAAATCACTTATTTAGCGACGGTTCTTAAAATCGCTGCAAAATTTAAAATTAGCGGCGATTATTCCAACGGTTGCAAAAAATCGCTACTAAACGCTCCGCGACGGCTGACTTAGCGGCGGTTTTAACCGCCGCTAAATGCTGATTTTTTTGTAGTGCCATGCCATCCTCCAAGATCCACTTTTAGCCATTGGATCCATTTCTCTTCCAAGACTCAAGCACAACCATTTCTCCTCCAATAAATTTTATTTTGACTATTTTCAACCCATCACCATGAGAGACATAAATCCTTCTTATGCTTTTAAATAAATCTCATATTTTTCAAAGCATTTATGGGTGACTAATTTCCCATTTCATTTGGATTTATTTAATTCACCATAATCATACTCAACGTTAAATGCTTAAAAGACTAATTAGCATTTCTTTTACATTTAATTTAATCTCTCATTTTTACTTGAATAAGGCTTTGCCAAGTGTCATCCCTAGACACTAACCTTAGCTTCCAAGTTTCCATCTCATCCATCCATGTGGCATCACCACGTTAATCTACCAAATTTAGGGAAAATCAATTATTTCTCATATAATTGAATATTCTCTATTTTCCCTATTTTCCACAATTTAATTCCTCTATGGAATTAATTCCAAAATTCTCAAAATACCTTTTATGAATTACTAATCCCATATATCTCCACATAAATATAAAATTAGGATTTAATTCACTAACACACCTAATTTCATATAGGAATTATTTTCAATTTACCAAAATACCCTTATTGGACTTCACTATCCAAATTATCAAAATACCCCTCTCATAAGGCACCCTCAATCTCAAGGATCCATCACATTCTTAAGGGTATTTTTGAAAGTTTTCTTACTTCCTTTCTCATTCTCATAACACTAGGATTACTGGGTGTTACAATGTCGTACTTAAAAGAAAATATATGTCCCCGGTAAGTTTATGGAATTCTCTTCAATTTAAAATCTACTTTTTGAAATTAAGAGGCAGAATTCTATTTACTTTTGAACTTTGAGGTTCCAGCTTTCTAATTCTTATATTTTTGCAGAATAAAATGCAATAACTTTAGTCAATCAATTGCTAATGGTACTTCATTAAGTCCATCTGAAATTTGTGACATGGTTCTTGGCATAAAGTCAGGATATATCAAGGGACTCAGACATGGGCCAAAAACAACAAACTCAAATACACAAAAAAAAGTTGGAAGAGGCCCTTAGAAATTCTGAAGGTGAACGAGAACTAAAGGAACAATTAAACACTAATATGAAAAAGTTAGAGCAACATGATCTCCTATTTAAGAAGTTACTTGGATTTGATTTTGACTCTACCGAATAATTTCTCATGATAAGTGATTTGAATGCTATTTTATTCCTTTTCTCATGGTAAGTGATTTGCAGCTTCCTTTTTTTAGTTTTGATTACCAAGCTCTCCAAGGATATTATAATTTTTTATATTGATTTCTCATTTCTTGACGTCATGGAAGATACTTATGGCAATAATATAGGAGGGATTGAATTACTTTATACTGATTTTTCACTGCTTGGTTTGCTTTTAGATACGAGGAATCTATTTTCCTATGAACTCACTTTTAGGTCATATTGAAATAAATTATACTAATTTATCTGTTCTTGGCATGCATAAGTAGCAGAGGAAGAGAGGAAGAAAGATGCTTGGACATATAAATATTCATATTGTGTTAATTTTTAACTATTTTTATTTTAGGATTTAATTACATTACATGTACGTACTAGTATTATGTACTTGTCACATTCAAATGAGTTGGAGGTCGTGACTAACATTAATTTTATTTGATGTGATTAATTAAAAGTTTTTAAAGTTATATATTGTGTTTTAAATTTTATCTAAATTGTAAGAGTTGGTGTGAGTTTAGAGAAAAATATTATTCCCAAAAAAAGGGATTTCTTTTTCCCGAAATTGCTCCAAATTAAAATAGTTTTTTTACCCGAAATTGCTACAAAAATTGGGTTCTGAATATCAATTTGCTATAAAAATTGGTATGTAAAAATCAATTTGCTACAAAAATTTACTACGAAAATTCGTATGTAAAAATCAACTTGCTACGAAAATTGATATGATTAGCTACGATTTGATGTAGTTAAAAATAAATGTTTTTTCTACAATTTGATATTCGTAGCAAAAGTTGTGTTATTTGCTACGAAAATTGGCATCATCAACTAAAAAAATCAATATCATCACCTATGAAAATTGACATAATTAGCTACGATATATGTTGTAGTAGAAAATCAATGTTTTCTCTACGTTTTTTTATTGTAGCGAAAAATATATTATTCTCTACAAAACCTTAAATCGTAGCTTAATACTATTAGTTACGAGCCTTTAACTACGATTCACGCTACAAATAAAAATTCGTAGCTGATTGGTTTTTGCTACGTGTTGTTAACAAAAATACAACAATTAAAATTTATGATGTGGGGTCCACTCGAGTTTGTGATGAGGAGTTAATTTTTCTAAGTCTTAATGAATTATATCCCTATTTTTTATCTTATATTAATGTTTAATTTGAATAATTATGCACATTATGTACTATTGTCAGAATGATATGAAAAAATTGACATTGGCCGAGTAATTGAAGATGTTAAAGAGTCAATTGGATGGCCAACGTTACTACTCAAAATTTAGTGCAATTGGGTCAACTATTAAATGGAGTCCAACTAAAGAAGGCCCAAGCATTTTAATTCCAAAGAAGGTCCAAACATTTTAATTCCAAAGAAGGCCCAAGCATTTTAATTCCAAAGAAGGTCCAAACATTTTAATTCCAAAGAAGGTCCAAGCATTTTAATTCTAAGGAAGGCCCAAATCTAACATAAAGAAGACCCAAAACCTAACTTGTAAAAATCTATTTTTTTATTTTTATTTTTAAATATTTATTTTATGAGTGCTTCTTTAGGTGTGTATTTTAGCTAAAATCCATTTAACTTTAGGTGTGTATTTTAGCTAAAATTCATTTAACTTTAGATGTGTATTTTAGCTAAAATCCATTTAACTTTAGGTGTGTGAGTGTTATTAGATATAATTATGTCTAGTTGAATAATTGAAATTGTGTGGTTTGTATTGCATCTTGTGGGCTATAAATAGCTCACTTGGTTATATTTGTAAGGGGTGATTATTATTCTTGAATCAAAACTTAGTTGTTTTTTTAGATTTTCTCTTTGAGAATTGCTCTTGTTCTCTCTTCTTTTCTCTATTGTCTTCTCTTGTGATCTTACTTTCATTCTTTCTTCTCTTGGATTCTTATGTCATTTATTATTACTTTATTATCCACCGCCTAAATAGCTGGTTAATTTCTACTTTTAAATTTCTACAATTTTAATTCACGTCTTTTTATTATCCACCACCTAAATAGCCAGTTAATTTTTGCTATTTTAATTCCTGTAATTTAAATTCTGTTATTTAAATCACGCCATTTAAATTTCTGTCAATTAACTTTCAAATAGAGATGAGTACCTAAATCCAATCTTGGGTTAAGGAAATGATAATGTCCAATGCCAATGATTCCCAAAGAAAGCTGCGCTTTAAATGAGTAACATTAATTTAAATTTTAGTATGAGTGTGTAGTAATTATTGAGAAATCACTAGATTTGGATTAGAGTGTAATCCTAACTTAGAGCTTTCATGCTATGTATGGGAGTTACTAGAACTGGAAACGCTATCATACCCAAACTCGGATGATTAATTTAGTTATTTTGTGTATTAATTGTAATCGAATTTATGGTAGTTGCTTAAACTAAAATCCCGCATATCATGTATGGAGATTACTTAAACTAGAACTATTATCATCTCTAATTGCATTTAATAACAAACCCTCATATTTGAAATTAAATTAACGTTGCTAATCTTTTCTGCTAAAAATTGGGGATTAGCAGGTTGGTGCTGAAATTGTCTTAACTCAAGTGTTATCCAATTTCATATTTCACATTCAGTGTTTATTTCAATTTCTGCCTTACTTTATTTCCTAGTATCCGTTATCTAAAAATCCATAAAAAAATTTTGTTGCCGATTCATCCAAATGCGTGTGTGTGAGAGATTCTTTTTCTTTTGCCATAAATAAATCTCTTAGTGGACGACTTGGATTTGTCTAGAAAATACAAATTTAAATTTGGACTACAACTGCACTCGTACACTGATAAGTATAAACCTCTCACCAAAATAAAGAAAAAAATATAAAAGTTTTATTATGTTTTTATTGTGTTTTAATTATAAGGTGAGAGTGCAGCCAGCTTGGTGTCGGGTGAAGTTAGGTTGTCGTACGAGAAGTTACCTCAAGCGAGTTTGCCGCAAGGATTCCCGCCGCAAAGATTTCACCATAAGCTACTTTGCCACAAAGATCTTCCTTCGCCACAAGGCCTTCACCATGAGCTTTTTTGCAACAAGCACTTTCGCTACAAGGTCTTCATCACAAGCTCCTTTCCCACAAGGCTTTAACTTCGCCACTAGGTCTCGCCACAAGCTTTTTTGCCACAAGCTCCTTCGCCACAAGGTTTCTCCACAAGCCTTTAACTTCACCGCTAGGTCTCGCCGCAAGGATTTGCCTTCGCCACAAGGTCTCGCTGCAAGGATTTAACTTCGCCACAAGGATTTGCCTTCGCCAAAAGGTCTCACCGTAACAATCTGCCTTAGCCGCTAGGTCTCGTCGCAAGGTTTTGTCCTTGTTGATACTTATGAATGGGTTAAAAGGCTCATCAAAATTCTCGCCGGCGATGACCCTCTGATGCTTAAGTCAGTTTCGAATGCAGATAGCTTTTCTTGAAAATTGTGAAAATAAAGTCAATGTGTCGAGATTTTATCGAAATTGAAAGTCCTCTTCAATGTCCTATAGCTGGGTATTTATAGGGCACAATTCTCAAGAATGGCTGGTGCTGACACGTGGTGATTGCTAAGTAGGGCTTAAGCTTCATCGAGAGGGGGGCATTTGCTGCTAAGCTATCACTAGGCAGCTCGTGGCAGGCTATCGTGGGGCAGATCGCGACAAGGCTGCCCGAGGCTGGTCCTCGTGGCCAGCCCTGCGCGAGGCAGCTCATAGAAAGCTGTTGCGATGCTAGCCCTCATGGCAGTGCTCGTGGCAAGCTCCCGCGAGGCTGGCCCTCGTGGCAGGCTGCCTCGAGGCTGGCCTTCACGGCAAACTTCCACCCGTGCCTTCATTCATTTTTGAAAAAATTCCTCATTTTTTTCTCCCATTTTTTCATGGCACAACAATTGCCTCCCCATTCTTCTATTTTGTCTTTAGACTAAATTGAAGAGTATAATATCAACCAAATAGTCGAGTCTAGCACCTAAACTCAATCAAGAATTTCAGAATACCCAAAGATCTTACGTCGACCGAGATCTCAGGTACCAGATTATCTCTGGGCAAGCAGGCCCTCAAGGATAGGTTTCATTGTGGGATTCTTGTTGGGTGTCAAAGCTTGTTGGGAGGCCTAGGCATCGGATCATATAAGGAGTCGGGCCTAGCTTGGGAGTATAGCACTAGACTCAATTAAGGGATCCCGGTGAGCCTGTGAGCACAAGCTTTGGTGCATCCGATAATCTCGGGATGGATCATAGCTCACTGGTTATTGTGTCCTCCACGTTCGTCTTTTGAGGTTGGTCTTTCTCAGGGAATCTAAGTTTAGCCATTGGTTTGACGAGGGATTCCTACTAGACATCCGAGTTTGTCGGGAGACCTAGGCACCAGATCAACCACAGAGTTGGGTATAGCCAGAAAGGCATAGCACCCAACTCAAACGAGGGATCTTAGTGAGTCTACAACCATAAGCATCGGATGTTCTAGTGATCCCGGGCCAGCTCGTGCTCATCGACACCAGATTCCAATTGGGTGACTTAACTCCGATAAGCGAAATCATGGCAGAACCATCATATGGTTGTTTCATCTCTCTTCACGCCTTCCTTGGGCTAGTCTACCTCAAGGGATCTGGGTTTGTCCAGTGGTTTGGCACAAGATTCCTACCGGACATCCGAGTTTATTGGGAGATAGGTATCAAATCAACCAAGGAGTTGGGTCTAGCCAAAAAGACATAGCACCGAACTCAAACAAGGGATTTGGGTGAGTCTACGGGAAAAGGCATCGGATGTTCTGGTGATCCTAGGCCAGCTCGTGGTCATCGACGTCAGATTGCCACTAGGCAACTTAGACTTCGGGAGCGGGCTCATGTTAGAGCTGTCATGTGATCACTTCACCTCTTTCTCGCCTTCCTAGGCACCAGATCAACCAAGGAGTTGGATCTAGCCAAAAAGACATAGCACCGAACTCAAACGAGGGATCTGAGTGAGTCTGGGAGCATAGGCATTGGATGTTCTGGTGATCCCGGGCTAACTCATGGTCATCAGCGCCAGATTGCCACTAGGCGACTTGACCTTTGGGAGCAAGTTGTGCTTGAGCCGTCGTACCTGCATCATGTTCTATAACACATACAAATAATCTAGGCCCATGGAGATTTTAAGTGGTTTGGCTTATAGTTTTGTCTCATCCACAAGAATACATGGGGTATATTCTTTTATTTATTAGAGGATATTATTACAATGAAAAATTAAAGACAATCCCGCCCCTCAGTCGGATCGAGTAACGCTTTTGGTGACAGGCTCGGCTCTGCATCTCGCGCTTCGTCCCCTTCCCTGGAGTTAATGATTGGTGAAGCTGGGAAGTACCTCTTGAGGTGCATGGTGTTCCAAGTTTTTCCTATCACCTCATCTTGTAGCGTCTGTAGTATGCACATGTTAGGGCCCAACATCTTCTAAATTCTGTAGGGTCATTTGTAATTCAAGTTGGGTTTCCCTTCCTCTTCTATTACCTTCCCCTGCGTTCAAAATTTCTATTTGGATGATAAATTGTTCTACCCATTCAAATAACTCAGTCATAGAATTCGGTTCGGAGAAGGCCAAGAATCTTCTAAGCGGGGCGTATGTAGTTCTATTAAGCAGGGCTAACACCACCAACCCGATTGGGAGATCCCTTACTTCCTACGTCACGACTCTGAATCACTTGAGATATTGCTTTAGGGATTCATTAGGCTTTTGTTACAAGCTCATCAGATATGTAGCACTCTTCTTCTTCGGGAGATAGTTAGAGAATGCATCCAGGAATTCTTTCTTCAACTGTTTGAATGATCGTATATGTCCTGTTGGTAATTCAACGAACCACTGTTGAGCCTGTCCTATCAAGGAGAGCGGGAAATCCCTACACCTAGTGACCTCATTCCATCTATGTAACATGGCCACTGTGATAAAATGTTGTAGGTGCATCTCTGGGTCCTCTCTTCCTGAGTATACTAAAAGTTATGACAGTTCGAACCTTGGTTGCACTGGTTGCCTTTGGAGTTCCTCAGATAGAGGAAACCCCTTTGGAGCATTTCCTTTGGCACCATCATTACTTGCTTTTGCTCTAGCACCTCTTCTATGAGGCGTTTGATGTCAGACGCCTTGAGTGTTTTATTTTCTGCTTCATTTTTGCAAAGAGGTGGGACATAAAAAGCTCTTGAGTAGGTGCTTTATGTTGCCTCTTTATACATGGGAGCTTTCTTTTCTCTCCTCTCATGTTTCCTTCTCGAGTCTGTCATTTTAGGGACTTGGTTATTCGACCCTAGAGTTTCGATTCTTATCCCCTGTGGTGTGGTCCTTGGAGGGTTGTCTTGGGGTCTCCGGTGTTCTCCCCCCGTACCTGTTTGTCCATTGTGGGGAATATGAATGTCCGACATTAGTTCATGTAGTAAAATAGTAATTTCCTATAGTCTTCTCATATTCTCCTCATTGTTCATCCTGAGTTCATCATTCTGTTGTTTCAACTCCTCAAAATCCTTTTGCAATTGTTCATAATCTGATAGCAGGATTGTGGGTGGAGCTATCCCTAAAGTCACCACAAGGTTTCTATTTGGAATTGAAGACTACCCAAATGAGTGATGTTCCTAACTAGCAGGCGCTGCATGTGGGACCTATTTCCCTCGCCCTGTCCCATGTCTCCTCAATCCATTTATGTGTACTTCTCCCTATTCTGAACGCTCTATGCCCCCCAGTCCGGTGGTCCGATTACCTTCGAGCATTGGAAAGTTTCTTAAGCGCACCTCATTGTCTAGGTGATCTTCCAAAAGTCCAGGTATCATAAGGTGCTCCTTGTTGGGGTTTATGGTCCTGATATGAGTGCTCATTCGGGTAGGGTTAGGCGGGTTTGCCAAACCAATTGATCTTGTCTCTCTCGGCATCTTGTGTTAAGATTGGCTTCTTGTTGCGTTTCTCACAAACGGCACTAAATTGTTGTTGTAAAAAATACAATAATTAAATTTATGATATGGGGTCTGCTCAAGCTTGGTGTCGGGTGAAGTTAGGTTGCCGTAAGAGAAGTTGGCTCAAGGGAGTTCGTCGCAAGGATGCTCGCAGTAAGGATTTTGCCACAAGCTCCTTTGCCATAAAGATCTTCCTTCGCCACAAGCCTTTTCGCTACAAGGTCTTCGCCATAAGGCTTTAACTTCGCCATTAGGTCTCGCCACAAGGATTTGCCTTCATCGCAAGGCTTTAACTTCACCACTAGGTCTCGCCGCAAGGCTTTAACTTCGTCGCTAGGTCTCACCGCAAGGATTTTCCTTCGCCGCTAGGTCTCACCCGCAAGGTTTTGGCCCTATTGATACTCATAAATGGGTTAGAAGGCTTGTGGGAATCCTCGCCCGCGACAACCCTCTGATGCCTATGTTAGTACCGAATGCAGATAGTTATTCTCGAAAATCATGAAAATAGAGTCAATGTGTCGAGATTTTACAAAAATTGGAAGTTCTCTTCAATGTCCTGTAGCTGGGTATTTATAGGGCACGATTCTCAAGGATGGCTGGTGCTGACATGTGGCGATTGTTGAGTGGGGCTTAAGCTTCATCGAGAGGGGGGGTGCTTACCACGATGCTAGCGCTCGCAGCCAGCCTTGCTGCGAGGCTGGCCCTCGAGGCAAACTTTTAGCCATGCCTTCATTCATTTTTGAAAAAATTTCTCATTTTTTTTCCTCCTATTTTTTCATGGCACAACACTACGAAAATTGAATTTTTAGCTACAAAAAATTTCGTAGAGAAAATCAAAATTTGTTGTAGCAAGCTAACGATAGCAAGCTCCCATCTCGATCACTATACATCTTCATCTTGGCATCCATACATTTAATTGTTGTTGCATCCTACACTACACTATGACCTCATTTAACTTAAGCATTGAAGAGCCCATGCGAGAGAAATCCTCACTTGCCTCCTGGCTGTCTTTTATCTTATAGATTTATTTTCAAGATGGAAAGTCTCCCAAACCATCACAGTATTCCTCATTCCTCTGGTTCCTCCACAACTCCCCCAATCAATGGATCAATCTCTTTCCAGGCTAACGAAGTGAGTCCGCCATGGACGGTTTCCTCTTCATTTGGTGATGGAAAACCCAATAGAAAAGTTGAGGGACGTCTCTTGTTCTTGTGGCTGCTCGTTGAGTTTTTTCAAAATAAATAAATTTTAATTGTTGTAATACATCAACAACAATATATATATATATAAGCGTGGTTATTAGTTTATCTACACTTTTATACATTACAAAATTTATAATAAGTATAATTTTATTAAGAAGTTCATATAATAATATAGGCATAGTGATTGCGAAAATATTTTCATGCTTTTTATTTGTGGCTAATTTGTAATTTTAGTGAAAAACTACCACACATCTCTTTGTGTGTTTTCAAACTAAAATGTGGTTATTTACTATAATTGTAGTCACATCCCCCTCTCCCGTCCTTTTCCCCACTTTTAGTATAGCTCTATGATTTTTCACAAGTCAAAAGAGAGAAAGATATCAAATTCATCATATAAATAATGATCGTAAATTCTCCTTGCTCTTTCCCCTCGTTCCGAAGAACTTCTCTCTATTAATTAATTATTAAAAGAATAAAAATTGATAGTAAATAATGATAGTAAATTCTCTTCATTAATTAGTTAATATAAATGGGGATAGAATTCCACTAATAATACATCAATCTTTTATTTTTTTGTGTTAATAAATATAGGGTCATGTTATTTGTACATCATTTATGTATCTCTTGAACTACACAAGGTACATAAATGACATAAATACTCTTTATCTTATTGCGCCTCACCACTTTAGGTAGGGGCATTTTAGACATTGGAACATTAGTGTGTAGCCTAAGGTGTACACAATGATGTACCAATAGTATTTTTCATAAATATAATAATAATTGATAATGATCAATTAATATTGTAAAACAATTAAGATGGGTCAATCTGATCAGAAATCAAATAAGACAAGATAAATTCTTATTTTAAAATAAATAAAATTATCTCTAAGTGAAATAATTTTTAAATTAAAATTTTGATTAATAAATGAGATAGTTTCGAAATTAGAATTTCGGTTGATCTTTATCTCTTAAACCTTATTAGTTAAGATTTTTTTTCCTATAAATAAAGATCTTTCCATAAGGTTTGCGATACAAAAAATTACAAAGTATCATATATTTTGAGTATTATTAGAGAATAGTAGGTATTTGAGTTATGATTCAAGAAGGCTCATAGTACACAACGTTTAAAAGATATCAAATTTACACTCGATTAATCAAATATGTATCTTTATGATATTTATAATTTATACATGAAATAATTTACAAATGGTACGTGAGCTATTTTTTTTTGTTATGGTATCCAAGTCATTAATATCAATGTGATTATTTTAATTATTCTTTGTATTTGCGATTTTTTCGATCATCGATCCGAGAAGAGGCAGCGATGAGAAACCTTGGGCAATAGCGTTCAACGGTGGCTGCGACTGTGGTCACGGCGACGGGGTTAGAAGTCGTGACAGTAGCTGCTCTGTGCAGCAACGCTAGGTCCAAGAAGCATTGGCGGCTGCGGGTCTCTGCATAAGCGGCTGCAACAGTAGTCTTGTGGACAACTGTGGCCGCGGCGTTGTGCAGAAGAAGCAGTTGCGGCAGTGCTATCCAGTGGCTGCGGTGGCTGTCATGTGCGGCTGCAGTGACTGCGCTCTGCGGCGGCACTATTCGGCGAACGGGCATGGCGGCGCTAGCTTTACTGTGCGGCCTTGGGCGTAACCGGCTGTGGCGGTGGCTGCGCTGTGCAAGAGCAACAGCAGTCTTCCTCTTTGATATTGGCAAGAGGAAGATGGAGACCCACGAAGAGCCCTAGGATCTCCTTTTGCGTATTGGACCAGTTTTAATTAAAACCGAAGAATGAATTTGTTCCAATCGGGCCTATGCAAGAATTGGGATTGTCCCAAATTGGGCTTGAGTCATTTGTTAACAAAAAAACCAGCTGGGCTGGAATATAATAATGACATAGAACATTATTTTTTGTTAACAAAATAGACTAGTTTTAATTAAAATTTTGACCTTATTTAATTAACTCAACCCATATGAATATTGGGCCATATTTCTATTGTGGGTTTTGTTTATTTATTTAATTGTTTGGATTAAACTTTTAGGTCATAAATTAATAAGTTTATTTTTTAGCCTAAAATTATAAATTAAATAATAAACTCATTTTGAAAAAAGAAAACAATTTTTTTTACAATTTTTTTTAAAATAGCACATCCAAAATTTTTGAAAAACTAAGGCTGCGTTCTCTTTGTTTTTCAATTTTCAGTTTTGAGTTTTGAATTCATTTTCAATTTTTTATTTTTAGAAAATTGAAAACGCGTTTTCTTTGTCATTTTGAAAAATTATTTTTCAAAACAGAAAATTAGAAAACGTGTTTTCTTTTAAATTTTGAAAATATTTTATTCAATAAATTTGATTATTTAGTAAATTATAAATATTTAATGTTAATATATTATTAAAAAAAATATTTACATTTTAAAGTTAATGAATTTTGTAATATTTTTTCCCATTACAATAATAAAATATGAATAAATAAATGTGTTTTGAGTTTAGAGTTTGTTTTGGATAAAAACACTCAAAATATTTTCTTGTTATTTTGAGTTTTCTTTATATATATTTTTTATTTTCAAAAATGTATTTTTAAAAACAGTAAAGAGAACGCATTTTTATTATTTTAGAAAATTGAAAACTAAAAATGACTTGAAAACAGTAAAAAAAATGCAACCTAATTTTTGAAAATTAGTGATATAATCTTCATCTCTATCATATATTCTATGGTACATATGCATGGATTAAATATTCTAGATAAAATTTTATATAAATTTTGTCTAAACCTAAAATAGATACTAGGGTTGTATGTACAATTTAATTCTTATGCACAGTCATGGAAAATGATTATGTTTTTTTTTTTTTTTTTTTCATGATAATGGCTTTAGTTGTAAGTATTTATGTTAAAATTGAACATGTATATGAGATAAGTATGTCGTGCATATTTTATGTGAATTGTTCAAATTATAATTACTCATATATAAAAGTCGAACATGTTATATGAATAATGATTGGAAGCATCAATAACCTTTCGATTCCAATACACATGTAACATTATTATATTCTTGATTTGTTTTGTTACAATTATAATGTTGTCAAATTATATGCTAGCTAATGGATTGTCATCTCCCTTAATCAGTTATTGTGACTACTTTAACCAAAAGTATAATTACAGAACTGAATAAGGGTAAAAAGTTGTTTGGAGGCAATTATGACATATGGCATCAAAAGGTGCAATTTATATTGAAAGAACTCGAAGTTACAATGACTTTAACAAATGTCATGGTTCAGCCTAATGATAGACATACAGCCCAACATTGGAGAGATCTAGAGTGTAACACTTCACTTTTTCGGACGTGTTATAATTTAGGACAATTCTGGAATAATAAATTTTTTCATTCAAAACTAATGCTAGATCATATCATTTATCATATCCATCCCAAAAATTTCATACATTTATCTCAAAAGAGAATCATCATAAACATCAAATACGGAAGTTAGAATCGAACCTTAACTTTATTATTAACCATAAATAAGATTATACATCATCATTTCTCAAAACGTTTAGAATTCAAAGTAACAAAATTTAAATACATGGGCTACATAACATTCAATCATTACATCACGCACTTTACTAAGTGTCATTCATGCCTCATTCATCCTCGTTTCTGCTACAATTTTCATCTGAAACGTTTGAATATTTTAAGGACAAAACCCAAATTAGATGATGAATCATCTAAATAAGAGAACAATAAACATATTTCGTGCATAAATACAAAATGTAAAATGTAATCATTCCTTTAGTTTGAATCGACCGCACCCAATTGTTGCTCCCCATTTTTACAGTCTCCTTACTAGGACGAGGTGTATGGGTGCACTCTTGGTAGAGCAGTGATGCTAGTCCATAATCCCAAACCCTATGCAATGCATGACCAATAATATCATCGTGAATGTATGCACATTTTATCATAGCATGTAAATGCAATCTACATGACATATTCGCATCAAGACATAACAACATGATAAAACTATTTACATAAAAATGGCTTTTGGGTCGAACCACCTACCTCGAACGTATCTCATAACATCTTGATTCTCGTGCCAAACTTCTAACGTACTCAATTCGGATCCTCAACATACCCTGACCATAATATTTTTTTCAATGATATTAATATCCTATTTTTCCTAAATTTTTTATAATTTTTCTCAATTTTTTCCTATTTTCCTTGATAAATGCAAGCTAAATATTTTTCAAATATTTCTCTATAACAATTCATAAAATAACTTTCCTGATTTTATGTAATTTTTCTAAGAAATTTTACTCACCTTGACTTAACTTCTCGGGCTTCCTCGATATATGTGTTATGACTTCAAAATGCGAGCCTAGATAATTTCTTGGTGACTTCGAGCATGCTCCTTGATAAGGGTTAATTATATGCATATTTTTATCTACTTTTCATCTTAACCTTGTGCTATTTTTCTTACAAAAAATGTGTGTTTACATAAATTTTACATCATTTTAATCTCTTTTTGTAGGAACCCAACGAAGGATATTATTTAGAAGATTCGAGCATAAAAAGAAAAGAAAAAAAGATATTATAAAATTAATATTTTAAATTAATATTATAAAAAAATAAGTATTATAAATAATTAATATTATAATATAATCAAAGTTATTATAATTAATAGTATATTAGATATTATATATTATATTATAATATTTATAAATATGTATTATATTATTTATTATCTTATATTATTTATATATATAATATTATTTATTTACACATAATATGGTGGCAGTGGCGTGAATGTGAGATTTGGGCTAGGGCTCCATACTTACATATATATTATAATATATAGAGTATGAATAAAGGTATGGAGGAAAGGGGGAGCGCCGTGCATATACATACATATATATATATATATAATAAGAATTGAGATGAGAGGTGACTGCGCGGTGGAGAATGGAAGGCTGAGGAGGAGACAGAGACTGGCGGCGCACAAGGAGAATTGGAGACTGCATAGCATTGAAGAAAATTGAATGAAGCAATTATGAGAGGTTTTAGCCGGGCGCACACAAGAAGGCAACGAACAGACGGATGAGAGCGGCGCAGGGACCTTTCTCTTCTTCATTCTTCATTTAATTTTGTTTTTATTTCATTAATTTTATTATGGACTAATTGTATTTAACTAGGGTTTGAGATGAAGGTTGTTATGAATTCTTAATTTTTATTGATTGGGTTTTATATCGTGAGTTCAATTATTTATTACTTGTTCTTATTGTGATTGAGTGATTTAACCATTATTTAATTAATTTTGTATTATGATTTGAGATCGAGAGGTGATCTTCATAATAGGTTGAAGTAATAAATTTCATAAGATAGATAGTTGATAAGGATTTGATACTTGAATCTTGTGAGGGATAATGGATTGAAACTTAACAATGAATTTCGATTTGTTATAACTATTGAGAAATAGGTTGATTGTTAACAAATTGAGATTTAATTAGGTTAATAAATCTTGGGAAAGAAACTAATCAATTTAGATATTCACCCCATTGAATTGATAAAAACCCAATTGATTGAAAATTAAGATGGATTAATAAGTGGATTCGAAACACCCTAGTTGCCTCTATTTTTTTTCCAAGTTAAGTTGCTTTTAAATTTACATTTAATTTTAGTTCTCATTAGTTTAATTTATTCAAATTCATTTTTTTTATATAGTCTAAATAATACTAAAGTTAATCTAATTTTGGTACTTAATCCAATTCTCGTGGGATCGACACTCTACTCATTCATTATATTACTTGTGCGATTCGTACGCTTGCGAATTAGCCTAACACTTCTATAACCGCAAACTAATTCCTAGAATATTCTAAAATTTCTCAAAATTTTCTACAATTTTTCTACTTATTTTTTTCATTTCATTTCATTTCTTTTTTTTTTCCTCCTTTATTTTCTTTTTCTTTCTTTTTCTTCTTCTTCTTCTTCCTCCTCTACATGCGAACTACAGTTTCCACTATGCCCGCCACCCGCAATTGCTCCATCGGCCACGTGCACTGCCATTGCCCATCGCACCATCTCCCACCGATGCTGGTCACCCTTATCGTCGCCCCTGCTTTGCTGCACACGGTTGCTACGATCATGGCCACCCACTCGTCTCTTTTTTTCTCTCATGCTTCTTCCTTTCTTTTCTCGAATTGCTCCTATTTCTCTCGTTTTATAGCCATCTCCATTGCTTTAATCCTACCTTGCCCATCCCTCTGACCTGTGAAGCATGGAAACGGCTCGGAGGCGCCGTTTCGGCGTTTCCGAATCGTTTCCCGTTTCGAAAATGCCAAAAACGGCCCGAAACGTTTTTTGGGCCGTTTGTGTAATTTTTAAAAATATTAGGGCCGTTTCATAATTTTAATAATTTGGCTGGAAACGCGTTTTCAGGCGAAAACGCGTTTTCAGGCGGAAACGCGTTTTCCAGCTCACGCCATTTGCACTGTTTGCCCTAAAATATTCTGACTGCCTTCTTCCCTCTTCTTCTTCTTCTTCCGTAGCCCCCATCTGCAATTTGTCACCATCGTCTGCTTCCAGAGCGACCGCCATCTGCTTCGTCGCTGTCTGCTTTCGGTCGCCTACGCTGTCTGCTTCCAGAGCCGCCTCTTGCTTCGTTGCCCTCGCCATTCCCTTTTGTAAGACTATAAGTAAGTTGTCGAATCCTTCTTTTCAGGTTAGAACAGTAATATTTAAGCCTCAGTGGCTTGCTGCTGTATTGGAAAATTTTCCCAATATTGTAATGCCGAAACTGGAACAGGGAAAGAGCTTTAATGAGAGACATCCGTGCCAACAGGCTTAAAACCCAAAAGAACCGCACTCGATGCACAAAAAGGAGCAAGATTCTCTCTCATTCATGTTTGTTATTATTTGTGATTCAAATATTGTTTGATTTATATATATGTTAATAGTTAATTTGGATTTGCATTACATATTCATTTGTATTGAATTTATGTAACATGTTGTTGCTGCCTTTTAAAAATTATTTTTTTTTATATTAAAAATTATATTTATAAAAAATTTTCCATATTTTTTAAATTTATAATTTACCCCGCGTTTCCGTTTCCTACATTTTTAGAAAAATGTCGTTTCTGCGTTTCCGTTTCCTATCGGAAACGTCTCACGTTTCCGTTTCCGTGCAACCTAGCCTCTGACAGCCCACTTGCAGAAAACTTGGCCATCAAGTTACAGGGTATGGCACACACGGTACTACATATTGATGTTTTATTCTTATGTTTAATTTTGAAGATGAAAAACAATATTTGGTTTTAATTCCTAAATCATGAGTAAGTTTATGATTTTTAATAAAAATTAATTTCAAATACTTTATTAAAATGAAAATCAAATAAATTATAATTTTATTTATTCTTATACATGAAAATTTGCTCAAATAAGTATTATGATGAAATCTCTTAAATGATTTTTCAAATATTAGTTTTGAAGCGTTGATCAAAATAAAGCCAAATATTTTTCCTTTGTTATGGTTTTAATGATAAAATTCAAATTGTATTTTATGATATAATTATTTTATTAATTTTTATTTAATTAGTGCTTTAAATTTCTTTTATATGATTTATTAAGTACAAAAATAAAAATAAATTTTATCATGCAATAAATTTTTAAAGGAATTTGAAATGTTATAATTTTTAATTATGTTAAAAATGTTGAAATGAAAATCCAATGACAAAACTTTGTGATAAATTTGCGTTTGAATTATTATATTTTATTTGATTAAAAAATTGTTCCAAAAATACTTTTCAAAAAAGCTAAAATAAAAATAATTGAAGTGATGCTGCCAATGGGAATTGATCCCACATCCAAGGACTAAAGCATGCACATGGAACCACTAAGCAAAATGTTACTTTGTTTTATGGAGGCAGACGAAATTATATATGTTATTTAAAAGCAAAATCAAAAAGCCTGCCCCGTTAGATTCGATCCCTAGGAAAACACTCTACGCAAAACACGCTGCCACTCCTCCTACGGCTATCCTTGTTTTTTCATGCGCCCAATTTAATATATATAGCAATTTGTCGACAGCTGTTTTCCAACAGCCAATCGATTCTCTCAATTTGCCGACTGGCCTTCTCCCATCTATCGACCGTCAGAATGTAATTTTGCATATGTCGACCATTTTCAATCAACTATCAACTGACTTTTGAATTTTAACCCATTTATCAACTGATGCCTTGTATTTGTCGACGTTGGTGTCACTAAAAGCTTTCGACGATTAGTTTTTTATTGAACCTTGTAGGTTGTCTGTAAATACAAGTCAAGAATGATCTTGAAGAGGCTAATAGATAGGAATGGAGTGAAGTGAGTTTGTAAAGTTTTTATCTTCTCAATTGTACTTGAGCTTTATTTTTCTCTCAAAAAGGCTTTGTATATCATATTATAAAATTAGTTAAAAGCCTTGTATCTTATTTTGAGAGACATTGTAAATAAGAGTGTATACTCTTAGAACCTTTATTATACATCTCTTATTTTTTCTAACTTGTGTAGCTAGAGGGCCTATTTGTATAAGTAGGAGGTTGTAACTCCTAGTCTTCGACTAGAGAACTTACTTGGTTTAATTAGGAGGTTTTAGTGGATTGAGTTCAAAATCCTTAGTGATGAGTTAAGATAGTGGATTAGGATTGATTTAAGCCGAACCACTATAAATCTTTGTGTTCATCTCTTGCTTATGCTTTTTGCTTTATTTATTATTTCAAGCATTTCAATAATCCCCACTTGCATTATATTCTTATTTGTTTTGAAAGAGATTTTAAGTTTTCAAGCTAATTTTAAATAACTCAATTCACCCCCTTCTTGGGTTGGTGCCATATCATTTCAAACCTAACACATATATGTTAGTGTAGGTGCTCTAAACCCAATCAGATTGGGCATGTTATACATTGACAATTGCAATCATATTTATTATTGAATAAGGAGTTATTCAATTTCACAAGAAGTCGTTCTATTAGTTTATTGTTATTATTGTAATAACTGAATGAAACTAGATAAAAGTCCATATGATGTATATTGTGATTAATTTATAAAGATATGAGATGATGCATTATAGTTTCTAAACATCATTAAATGTCCCAAGTTATAGCAATGTCAAGAATGGACATTAACAATTGCTGTAAGACTTGTATGTACTATGTTTTTACTATTTAATAGTAATGGGGGTCTTACACCTATAGGCATGGGATGGGGATGCCTAGACAAGTACATATGTAACCAATGTTGGAGATCGTGTTCTTGGACATGACTCGCCATGAGAATTCGTTTTGCTTATATGTTGATGGAATTCTCATACGAGATGGGTGTAACTAATCCTTGGACCGGAGGTTGTCATGATCATCTTATAAGAAGACCAGTATGCTTTGACATCGTTTTGATGGGCCTAAACAAAGGCTGCATGTGGGCGATCGTTGGGTATATCGTGAGAATTATGGAGATAAGTGCATAACCAAGATGTGACTCGTCTATCCCTTGATAGAGAATGATGTATCTAAGGCGCATTCGACAGATATTCACTTTAAATCCATGGTCATGGTGAAAGAGATCAATAAGGAGTTATTGATTCACTTTCTATTAAGTGAAGATATCCGAAAAACTGAAGAAAACTCATGTGATCATAATCAAGCAACGTATCGCCAAACTTGAGATCACATAAGATACATTGACGAGAGGATCAAATTATACGGTAACCATACTCGTGAAAGGTTATTTGCGGATTATAAATCATTCTAAATAATTGGGTAGGCATGATGCCTTGCTAGAGGCCAATCTTGTCTTATATGTTCACACCGACACATTGCCAACATATTCGAAAGCCTAATGAATCATACGCAATAGGTACGATCCCTGGTTTGAACCAAGAGAACAAACGTATGGTTAATTAAGACATTTCAGCAAGAAGTTGTGCCTTCATAGGTTCTCATGAAAAAAGAATAAATAGACGTAATGATGTCAATATGATGAGGGGTCATCATAAAGGAAAAAAATTCCTAAAATGACAATTGATTAAATTAGTAAGGAGTTTCTAATTTAATAATTTTCTATTTGTTGGAGTGGCAAATAGAAAATAAAATATATTTGGGTTTAAATTAATATTTGGTCTAAATAAAGTATTTGGGATAAATATTAAATTAAATTAATATTTGGGCTAAATATTAAATTAAATATTATATTTGGCATTGAATTAGATTTGGACCAAATATTTTATTTAAACTTATAATTGGATTTGTGCTAATTAATTAAACTTCTAGTTGGATTAGAATAAATTCATTTAATTAAATTCTTAGTTGGACTAGGATAAATGTGCCGGCCCAATCCATTAGGGTTTAAGAAATCCTAGGAGACTTCTCTATAAATACCCTTTTAAGCGTTGCCAAATCATGATTTTAGTTTTATGATTTTTCAAAAGTTGAAAAATTACCATACATTCTCTTTCGTTTCTATTCCGCATCGATTTGAAACGGGAGGTTCTTTTCATTCTTACATAAGTCGCAAAAAAGAGAAGGAGCTAGCACTCATATTCTGCTCTCCTCACCAACGGACGCGTGCCGTGTATCTCGAGTTAGAGGCCGGACGCTTGGATGGCTCGGATCCGCAAACGATTCGAAAATCTAAAGGTTAGATTTATTTTATTTTGTATGTGAATAATTTGATTTCAACATTGATCCAATTGCTGAGATCGGGGTAAGGTACAAAAATTTTGAACTACGTTGCTTGCCCCGTAGTGATCTTGCTTTACTTTCAATATATATATATATATATATATTACACCTCACATTTAATTAATCAAGCCCTCAAATCTTCTTAGCTTACCTACTCCATGATTCTTTCAGATTGATTCCTCAAATTTCGCTTGCAATTTGCACCAAATCTTGCCATTTGAAGCTTCACCTCACACACGCCTATATATATATATATACTATACTTATGATGCAAGAGAAAATTCACATTTAAATCCCAAATTTCATCTTTAATTTGTTTGGTAATTCTCTAATTGCAGTTTCAGCCTCAAATGTTGAATTAATTTGCATTACAATACTGAAAATCCAAAATTAACAACTCTCGGCTTACTCGATAAGGATGATTTTGTCTCTGCGCCTTCACGGGGTCTTTAATTAATCCTGAAATCATTTCAAGGTTGATCGTTATGAAGAACCAAAGCTCACTCAGGCTTTTGTTGATTTCCCGGGAGTCCTTTACGATGATTCAATTTTTCAGTCTGAATCGAAGCTGTATTGAAAATTGTCTCGATTTTGATTTCTTTTAATACCATAAATCTTATCTCAGAACGTTCATCAAGACCATATCATTTTCCTTAGACATTTACACTCCGGGGCATTCCCTGTAGTCGATTCGGTACTGATAACTGTAAGAAATTATACTTAAGCCCTTGATCTTTTGATAATTTCACCTATGACCGAAGTTAAAATTACTCTTGAGCCCTTTAGAAAATTTTGGATATTACATTCTCCCATCCTTATAAAAATTTCATCCTCGAAATTCGCCGTATATTCTAAATCTCAAAATTCTATCCTCGAGACTGATCAAATAACTAGGGAAAAACACACCTCATTACTTTATTTCAAATATACCCGTTGTAGCTCTTCACAGGTGATCACATATCCCAAGGAAAACTATACCGTCTATAATCCTCTCTTAATCACAAGATCTCTGGCATGTATATCCTATCTGAAACTTGAGAGTACTATCGCGCATCTCAAAATTAGAACCCTTGGGTTGACCATGCTCATCAATCCATAGACAAATACACTTGTCAACCATGCATGCCTTTCTAATTTCTCTTTCAAACCCATAACCTGGTCCTTGAGCCACGAGTCTCAACTCGAGCTCCCATCCAAGCCGGTATACACATCATCGTAATGAGCCCACGACTCTCATATCATCAATTTTCAATTTGCTTTCACTAAATCATCCAATCGATATTCTTATACATATCACTTCTCTATTATTAATTTCCCATGACGTCATTTATCATGCTTTGATATTTTTCCAATCTTTACACAAAACCCACGATCTTGATACATCTTGACTTCTATCGAATTGATCCTCAAAGAAATATTTTATGACATCAAACTATTTCATGAACATCACAATATACATCATCACATATCTTGTCACATAGGTAAGGCTTTCGCCTATACTATTGTGACGACCCACCTCTCGGAGCCCCCGCTAGCATAGAGGATCCGTGAGAAGGTCATCAACGGTAATGATTCAGAAGCAACTAAAAACAAAACCATCCATTTTCACTTACATAATCAGACATGTACATCCATCCAAGACAAACGTTACATAATAGACAAGCTTTCCTTGAATACAACACATCATGTCCGACCTACAAAAAATATATATAAGTTCTCAATATACAAAAGTCTACCTAACTCTCAAAACATAAATAACAAACTCCCAGAACTTTTCTTTTGGTGAGCTCTGTACACAATAAGGACTAAAGATCCACACCAGCTGGACACGCCTTTGGTTGTAGCTTTGCCTTTACCTGGAATGGGGTGAAGGAAGAGAATGAGCCACAAGGCCCAGCAAGTATAATAACGAGATATTGAAATCATGATCAATAAGAATAAGCCACAAAAGAAATATAACCCGATAGAAGTAGGTCGTAATGCCCATAAAAAGGTACACCTACCAGAAGGTGAAACACTAGCCCAACCATACCAAGTACACAAACTCAATAATAAGAGACGATGCATGGACACGTCCCTACCCTGACTCTATATATCCAATAGTATCAGATGCTCGGGGCCAGATAGCTCCACTCACAAGGCAATGCCTGAGGCCGGTCAGCTCCACCCAAGGTTTATACACTTATCGACTGACATTTGGGGCCAGATAACTCAACTCCAGGTTAACACTTGAGGCCAACCAGCTCCACCTAAGGTCAAATTCTCATCATAAGACACGAGGTCATTGGGGCCAAATAGCTCAACTCCTAGTGTCACGCCTACCCATGGCATACACCCTTAAGGCCAATTTGCTCCACCCAATGCCTTGGCTCCCTTATTCACTTAACATATACATGAAAATGCACAGAACGATGCCCCAAAGTATGCACATCAGTCGTGAGTCCCATAATAATTTCCACTCAACCCAAACCCCAAGCAGGGAAATGTCAAGGAATGCTCCTTGTCACTCGAGACCATTAGTGCATGAAATGCGCTCCAAATATGCATCTCAACCATCTCTCATAATAGCTATTCATAAGACCCCAAAACTCGAACCAAAAAATGCCACGGATCGTGGATTGGCTCCTAATCCTAATGAAGGATCATGAACGAGGAAACAAAGCATGCAACGGAAGCGTTTTAAAATCAAAAACGTTCCTCGTATTGTTAAGAATCTAGGAGACTTACTTTTGCGGCGGATTACCGGACGGAATGGAGCGATGGGAGCTTCTTCGCGTGGTGGAGACGACGGCTGTCCTGCTAGCCTTCGGCTCCGTCGCATCAGACCTCAAACGCACCCTTTCGATCTTCCGGAGTATGACTCGAACTCGTGGCCTCTCTTCGGTGAAGAAGAATGAAAAACGACTTGGATGAAAAAACAACTAAAGAGAGATATATATAGGGAGAACCCTAGGGTTAAAACCCTAGTGGGCCAAACCCTAATGGGCCAAGATCTTTTAATTAATTTTCTAATTGGGTTAGCCCAATTAATTAATTAAGACCCTAATGAACTATTATTTTATTTTAGCCCAATGGACCATCCTAAATAAAATAATTATCTCTTAATGTAATTCATCCAACAAGCCAAATGTATTAAAAAATACATGAGTTACATCGAGCTACCCCGGGGACCAAAAGACAAATTATTCACGGTTGCTAAAATGACCAAAATATCCCTGCTACCTAGTAGCTATATTTTGTCATTCTAAGTGTTCCAACTATCACCATATGGTAACACTGACCCCACGAATAATTTTGCATATGCCATGTCTTTGACCTACTAGTGTAATGACGAAAATACCCCTCTGCGTAACACCCATCATTTAGAAAGGAATAATGTACTAACACCTTTCTAAATGACTTCTACCATCCTTAGATCACTAGTCCAATAATCCGTGACTACTCGAATGTACTTGCTTATCATTGGGAGCTACCCAGAAGCACACACTCTTAAGTCACATTCCCAGGGCCCTGGATTATTCGATTATTCTTGGACAATCACAAGGGGGTGAATCACAGAAACTATCTTGTATTAGTCTGTCTTAGCTAATTAGAAACCATACTCCCAACTCAAAAGGATATTGATCTTTGATAGACCTCACCTGCAATGAATCTAAGAATATAGCTCTAGGTTCACTAGACCACCAACTAATACTCAAGTATTAGAGTACTCGTCCACGTAGTAGCAGTGATAGACTAGCTCCATGATAATTAGTACTTTGTCATTAGCTTCTATCACAGGTCCACTCTACGCATTCCAAATGCGCTTGTACAATTAGAGTAAACGGACTGTTTACTGGCTAAGGCAAGCCATCCTCCATTAGGATCTATTGCACAATGATCTTATCATGATAGAATGCCCAGTTCTATCAAAAGATCAAGAGTTATATTTTCTTGCTTATTAAGTACCCATGATTCATGCCTAACTGTGAAGAACGACCCATCACATGAATCACTTACTTAATAGTATGGACACCTTTCCAACAATTAAATGCAAATAATATATGTGCCATAAACTGAATAAAAGAAACATCATTACCATAAATTAAACAAAACGTGTCTTTAGGGCATACATTTCCAACACCTAATTGGTATGACTTTAAACCCGGGAGAACCTTCAAATATTGTCCAAATAATACCCATAATATATCAAATCGAATCCTATTGATTATAGTTTACAACTCTTTAAACAGTTTGTTAATCGAATATCTATACAAAAAGTTATGACCAAAATAATAGAGGGTGCGCAGTGTAATCTACCGTGGGAGTCGACTTTGACACCAAGATAGTTGACTTTCGGTGCATAGTTAACTCTGACATCGCCTTAGGCGACCTAAATGAGAGCTAACCTTGGGGAGTCGACTCCCAGACCCTACTAGTCGACTCTTGAACCCCCAGAACCCAAAAATGACGAACAACACACCCCCAAACTCCTCTAACTCTCCTAACACTCAAATCTAAACCCAAAAATATATCATTCCAAAACAAATATAGGGTGGAACAAACCCTATTGAAGTTAAAAAATAATTCCAACCATCACATTCAAGAATTTAGGGAGATTTACAAAGATCTTTACATAGATCTCAACCAAAAGCATAAAAATCATGGGGGTTCTCTTCTTTCACAAATAATCCTCAAAACATCATGATTTAAAGATTTTTAAGAGGAGTAGAGGAGAACTTGCCTTTGCCAAACCTCTTGAAAACCTTGCTTGGTGAAACCACCACAACCTCCACACCTCCATAGCTAAGAAACTAAGACAAAAGAAGGAGGAGAAGAAGATGAAGCTACTCCTAACTTGCTCAAACCTTCCTTGAAGCATCAAAAGCAAAGAAAAATGGAGAGGAAGTTAAGCCCTGGCCTCCCCTCCTTGCTCTCTCGATCACTCCCTTTCTTCTCTGCCATTTTTTTCCTTCTAATTTCTTCTTCTAACATATATATATATATATTGATCGGTCTGTCGAACACCGATAGATTAGATGAATAATGATTTGGATTTGCAGCAAGGGTGCAACCCAAAGTCGTCTCCCAACGAACCTCAAACGGATCTGTCAAAACAAGACTAAACGGGGGGGATGGGGGGTTTGGTGAAAAACAGAAAACAAAATAAACACGAAGACAGTAAACCGAGATGCAACTGGTTGCAACCTTTCCTCCCTACCCGGGTATCATCATCCACCATATAAAGAACCTATTTATCTTTAATCCCCAGATCAAACGAAAATGCTTGACAATCGCCGAAGACTAAATCGAAACTAATATAAAAATCACAGAAGATCTTCTTGATCAATATACAAGTTTCAATTTCTTTTAGCACACGGATCTGAAACCGACATAAACAATCGCCCACTAAGTTTATTTTATTTCTTGCAACCAATACCCCAATTGAGCCTATTGGTTAAATCTGCCCAAGCATCATGCATGCATTCATATGATCGCATAAAATACATACACACTTGAGAAGAAGCAAAGAAACAAAATCATAAGATTAAAGATGAAAATAGATATACAAAAACTTCCAAAGATTCAAACCAGGTAAGGCGTATGGCATGCAACTGGTTACAAAATCCTTAGCCTTACAAAAGAAAAATCGGCTACTATTCACATTCGAAAAGAATTGATCCCTAATGGCCTCTTAATGTGCTTAAATAGAGCTTAGGGAGGAAACCCTAGGTTACCGAAACTCCATAGCTGATTTCGAATAGGATAAAGTGTGTTCTGGGCTTCGGCCCCTTCATAAAAATTGTAGATCAGGAAGAGTAGATGAATTTGGGATTTTTAATCACTTGATTTGGATATCGGACACCCGAGTTATGGCCTTTTAAAGAATCACTGTCTGTGCAGCTTTCCTAATTTAACCCAGCTATCTGGTCCCGACTTTGAAGTGATGTTTGGAGGCCCAAACGAACTCGGATTTGGACAAACCATATCATTCAAGAAAGCCCAAGAAATCCTCTGCAATATCTCTGAAGACATCATTCACGTTCTGGGATTATAACTTGGAAAAAAATTTGAAGGTCAAATCTGTCAGCACATTGTCTCCAATCTCCTTGTTTCTCTTCTGCCCAAAATAAAATAAAATAGTGAGAAGCTCAATTCCTATAAAACAAAATCAAGATGAATAAAATGACACAACGAATGTGCAAAAAGACTAAATATGAGAGCTAAATAATATGAAAATATGCGCTCTATCATATATATATCCATACACTCCCACAATTACCAAAATGCCCTTATTGCAAAATAACATATATGGAAATTATTTACTTTCAAATAATAGTTTAAAGATAAATTAAACTCCATAATTTTCATAAAATGTTTATTTACATTCTTTGCAAAGTCTTGGGTCCCACTTCCATTAGAGTCAAACCTTTGATTTTTCACATCCCCTCTACTTTGGTCACATTACTTAAAAATAACACATATAATGTCTCAAAGTCATGATCCCCTTAATTAAATATTCCTTTCCCATATTAATATAATCAAATCGAATAACGGTCGTTACAACTATCATTACCAGCACTAGGTAGTTTTCCTCGTACTTTTTCCCCTTTGACCATTGTAGCCTTTTTGGCATACCACTCATGATGGATCATCTTTACCACGTCGCTCTGGTTTCTTAGAAGATTGGATTCTAACCTTAACATAACATTCACAGTGCTACCCAAACTTCGACACCTGACTATCTCCTACAGTATACTGTGTTGCTTCGACTATTTGGATATTGCATCCTTGCCGTGAGCCAGCTTACAGTCCTTCCATTGTGGCTGTTTCGGTCATTGTTTGTTGTGAGCTAACCACTGGTCATCTACCTTGGTCCTTAGCCCTAGGTCCATTGTTATAGGCTATGCACTTATAGTGCTATCGTTATACTAGAGCTCCTCGTCCCATCTCCTAGAGTTGCAATGGTTCCTTCTTCTATCACTTCTTTTTCACGATGAGAATTTATATATATGACTTTCTTGGTTGATAAACTAACCCAAATTCCAATTTTCATATTTGACTAATCTCATTAACTGTAGGTCCCATATTTTTTCTCAATTTGTCACAATTCGTCAAATTCAAGTTCATCACATTTTTCAAAGTGATCCTTAAAAATAACATTCTATGTTATCAAATTAATTCCTATATCTTTTGATCCTTGAATCAACACTCTATATCATGGTTAATTCTTCCAGGTCATATCACATGCTTAGTCCTCAAGAGACACTTGATCCTTAAGGCATCATCTCATGCTAATCGACTATAGTCATACTTTACCATATGGAAATCATCTGATTTCTTTCGTCGCATTTGACCATACTTCTCAAGATCTATTATCCTGATCTTAATTGACAAATCCATACATCATAGCTTAACTATACATATGATCATCTGCCCCTTTGACTTCTAGTCAATCATAGCATAAGTTCACTTGCCAACTATCCTTAACTCATAATTCTAACAATCGTTTTAAGTAATTACCAACTGATCTATCACAACCTTGAACTAACATTTCCCAAGTTTTCTTTCGTTGATCCCATGCATCTCCCTATTTGAGAAGTACACCAGTATATCATCAATAAACATAATCACTAATGTGACTTTAATGCAGTTGGTACATTAGTCAAATCATAAGGCAACATCAAATCATGACTTAAATGCCATTCCAGAAATGTCTCATTCCCCTACTCTCGATCGTGCATCAATCGTAGAAAATATTACAGCCTCTTGTAACTGGTTAATAATTCATCAATTCAAGGTAAGAGATACTGATTCTTATTTATCATCTCCTTTAAAGCCTAATAATTTAATACCCTCAATTAAGTCACACATAGCTATTCATCCAATAGTCTCAAGCTATCAATGGAAAATTCCTTCTTGTTATTAAGAAATGCTCCTAATAATTTTTGAGAATATATCCTATCATTTCCCAATTTTCTTACGACTTTTTACTAACCGCTTGTGCCTGTACCACATCTCCACAGGCTCCTTATAATCATCACATGCTGACATCACTTTAACGATTGTCCAGCTATACATCTCACAATTTTCCCACTAGGGCTAACTTGACAATTCGTCTAGCCCTATAAGAGCCTCATTCTCCAAAATCAAGAATCTTGGATCTTTGATAGATTTGATATATTAAAACATAACTTTTCCTACTGTGACCTGTCATCTTGGCACATCTGGCATTACCTGCTTCTCTCAAGCACGTCAGAGATTCACATAATCACAAAGGCAACAATCCATAACCGTACCACCAGCTAGAGCAAGTAGGTTCTTACGTCACCTAGATTACTCCAATCCTTGTTGGATTCCTTCCTGAAAAACTCTGAAGTTTTTACCATGAATCCTTAGATTCTCAATGGTCCTTAAAATCAATCCTTAAGGAAATTCCTTGAAAATCCCAAATCGATTTATCTCTGAAGATCCTAAATCAAATCATGTCAACTAGTTTTAACCATTTTTCATTAACTTGTGAATAGCCGAACCTCAAGAACCTCCAAGGACTCTTACCTAAGTATACCTTGAATCTCATTAATGATTCAGGTCCCCATGCGGATGCACAAGGCATAACTTATTCATGTGACCCTTCTCACAGACTTCCAAATCCTCAAGTTCACTTGGCACACTGAACCGCAGTCACAAGCTCTGTTGACTAAGTATCTCATCATTACCTTTATGGTCGATACGACCTACAAGAAACTCTTGTATTTTAGGTACAAGAACTCTACCTTGAACTGAGATTACCATCTCACCACTCATTGACAGGACTTTAGATTGGCCATGCTCTATTACCCTAAATCTCACTCACCCAGATTCCACTGCTTCTTGTATTTCATTCTTTAGATCCATCTGACTATTGGCCTATGACAATCAAATTAGTTTCTCCTAGGCATTATACTTACCATCAGTTAGCACAAAAGCTGTCACCATAATCTTGATCACGTAGTAGGCTTACTCCTACACCAAACGTCGTCCCCCACATGGGTATGCCTCGAGTGAAACTGCCCGGTCTCGTCATTGTCCTTCAGGAACTGTCATTCACTATCTCTGTCACATGTCTAACTCCTTATGTAAGAACCATACTTTAGGCCCTCGTTACCAGTGATCACATCACCGAACAGGTAGTGCCTATACGGTTCACGAGCACGCATCAAATCTACCATATCCATTTTACATGTCGGATAGTTCCTTTTATGCAACCCAACTCTATCCTCGAGGCATATGCTAAAAACGACCCATCTCATGATCCCACTAGCATGCCACACTAGACACTAAGGATAATCTACTCCTTGAGCTTAACAGTGCTCATCTCATAACCAACTCACAAGATGACCACAAACCCAGATGCAATTCTTTAAATAAGACATACAGTCCACATTCAAGACATTACTTGCTTCTTTCTCCCTAGATCGTGTCTCCACAATGCGATCCATCTTATTTTGGATTGATTCCCCAGGCTTCTAGCCTCGCTTAACAAGCTAGTGGCACATCTCACACTCTAGACCATTTGAACTTGGACCCATCATTTTAGCCAATGCTATTTTCCTATTCTTAGAATAAAAATATCTAAGTATGACATCATATCTTTTTGCCTTGACCCAAACCATAAGGTTCTCGACCGACACATTTAATTTTTAGAATCGCTAATTTATCCTTGCATTCGAATCTTGAAGATTCATATCATCCATTCCTGAACCTAATCTTGACAGCTTGGTTATGTTAGACTAATCGCCTATAACTCGATCATTTCGATAACTACTAGTGACCTTAAATCAACTAACCTCAAATCAATAGTCTCCTAATCTCATGGGTCTATAATCATAGTTACCGAATCAACCTTGCATTTGAACCATATCATCGGACCTTAACTTTAATAGCTAGGTCATTTCGACGCTTAATATTCTCACATTAATAACCTCTAAGACTTCAACTGACAATTCCCGAGCCTCTAAGTAGGGACTTCATTCTACAAACCATCCATGATTCGACCATTCTTGATAACTATCAGTTACCTTATCATTCAGCATAAGTATTTTGACTAATATCCTTAAATCGTCAAATGAATCCGTAAATTCCTATCTTTTACTTCCTTGAGATTTGTTCTAAATCAACAATATCTAAATCATCAACAATCCCTAAGTCACCAGATAAAATTTCACTCTAATACCAATTATAACACCCAACTTTCTTGGGCGTGTTATAACTTAGGACAATTCTGGGATAATAATTTTTTCCTTCAAAACTAATGCTAAACCATATCATTCCTCATATCCATCCCAAAATTTTTATACATTTATCTCGAAAGAGAATCATCATAAACATCAAATGCGAAAGTTAGAATCTAACCTTAACTTTATCATTAAGCATAAATAAGGTTATATATCATCATTCCTCAAAACGTTCATAATTCAAAGTAGTAGAACTTAAATATATGGGATACATAACATTCAATCATTACATCACGCACTTTGCTAAGTGCCATTTCATGCCTCATTCATCCTCATTTCTGCTACAATCTCCATTTGGATCATTTGAATATTCCAGGGGCTAAGCCCAAGTTAGATGATGAATCATCTAAGTAAGGGAACAATAAATATATTTCATGCATGAATGCAAAATGCAAAATGTCATCATTCCTTTAGTATGAGTCGTCCGCACCCAACTGTTGCTCCATATTTTTACACCCTTCTTACCAGGCCGAGGTGTATGGGTGTACCTTTGGTAGAGTAGTGGTGCTAGTCCATAATCCCATATCCTGTGCAATGCATGACCAATAATATCATCGTGAATGTATGCACATTTTATCATAGCATGTAAATGGAATCTACATGACATATTCACATCAAGACATGATAACATGATAAAACCATTTACATAAAAATGGGTTTTGGGTCGAACCACCTACCTCGAACGTATCTCATAACATCTTGATTCTTGTGCCAAGCTTCTAACGTACTCAATTCGGATCCTCAACATACCTTGACCATCATATTTTTTCAAAGATATCAATATCCTATTTTTCCTAAATTTTTTATAATTTTTCTCTATTTCTTCCTATTTTTTATCGATAAATGCAAACTAAATATTTCTCAAATATTTCCTATAAAAATTCATAAAATAACTTTCCTGATTTTATGAAATTTTTTTAAGAAATTTTACTCACCTTGACTTAGCCTTTTGGGCTTCCTTGGTATGCGTGTCATGACCTCAAAATGCGTGCCCAGATAATTTATTAGCTTCGAGCATGCTCCTCTAACCCCAAACTAATTCCTAGAATATTCTAAAATTTCTCAGAATTTTCTACAATTTTTCTACATATTTTTTTCATTTCATTTCTTTTCCCTTTTTCTCTTCTTCTTCTTCTTCTTCCTCTTCTTCTTCTTTTTCTTCTTCTTCCTCCTCATCCTCTACGCGCGAATTGCAGTTTTCGCCATGACTGCCGCTTCCAGCTGCTCCACCGGCCATGTGCGTTGCCATCGGCCACCGCCCGTCGATGTCACCGCTGCTGGTCGCCCTTATCGCCACCCCTGCTTTACTGCTCGTGAATGCTGCGGCCATGGTCGCCTACTCGTCTCTCTCTTTCTCTCTTTCTCTCATGCTTCTTCCTCTCTTCTCTAATTGCTCCTATTTCTCTCCTTTTATAGACATCTCCATTGCCTTAAGCCTGCCTTGCCCATCCCTCTAGCAGCCACTTGCAGAAAACTTGGCCATCAAGTTGCAAGGCATGGCACACATGTGTACTACATATATATTTATTACACCTCACATTTAATTAATTAAGCCCTTAAATCTTCTTACCTTACCTACTCCATGATTCTTTCAGATTGATTCCTCAAATCTCTTTGGCAATTGCTTGCAATTTGCACCAAATCTTGCCATTTGAAGCTTCACAGAAGCGTCACCTCACACGCACCTATATATGTATATATATCTATACTATACTTATGATACAAGAGAAAATTCACATTTAGATCCCAAATTTTATCTTTAATTTATTTGGTAATTCTCTAATTGCAATTTCAGTTCGGTACTGATAACTGTAAGAAATTATACTTAAAACCCCTAATCTTTTGATAATTTCACCTATGACCCAAGTTAAAATTACTCTTGAGCCCTTTAGAAAATTTGGAATATTAAATTGAGATAGATAATGCTTGGAAAAGGAAAAAACACCCTAGCTTGTATTACATTCTTGAGCTATATGCAAGATAACATTCTTTGTCAATTTGAACATCATGAAACTACTAGAGATTTGTGGAATGCCATAAAAGAAAGATATGGAAATACCTCGCTATCAAAAGAAAAGATTCTTATAATCAAACTTGACACTTATAAGATGTGTCCAAATCATAACATGTGTTGTTGCCTAATTACAACAATTAAATTTATTTGTCTTAGGGAACAACTTGACATAGTCCAGATGAGATGTCAAGGTCCACGGCACTGCAGAGGGGTCAACGGGTGTCAGGCTCAATCCTCTATCCAGGAGAGTCAAGAGGATGCAACTGTTGGTCCTAATGATGGAAAATATATCCCAAGAGGGGGGGGTTGAATTGGGATTTGTATAAATTTTTTGATAATTAAAACAATGGTTGATGGCAGAATACTATGTTTCAAAATATAGGGTATATGTTTCGAAATAAACCTTTCTATTAAGTACGTTTCGAAACCTACTATATATGTTTCGAAATATATTTCATTGTTTTGCTAGTTTCGAAATATAGATTGTATGTTTCAAAATATACTTTTTATTTCGCTTGATTCAAAATCTTTTGGCTTGTGTTTCAAAATAATGATCTTTGACAAAGATGATTTACATAAGTAAGAGTATACCAAAGATGTTTGAGATTAAAGATATGCTTATATGAATATGTATGTTTAAGCTCAAGAAAACTTTGTTCTAATCTTTGAAAACAATTCTTTTGAAAGCATAAGGAATAGGCAATAATGATAAGTAAAAGCAAAAGAACAATTGTACACAAGATACATAGTGGTTCGGCACCCCGCATAGTCCACTACCTTCAACCTTACCCACTTGAAGGATTTTTCAATCCCAATCACTTTTACTAGTGATCAACCACAACAAGGGTTTTACCATGGTTCACCCCAAAATCTTGTACAATGAATTTTTACGGGCTCAACTCAAACCTTACACCAAGTGAGTTTTAAGGCTAAACTCAAACCTTTGACACAATGAGTTTTAGGCTCAACTCAAACCTTTACACCACAATGAGTTTTAGACTAAACTCAAACCTTACAACCAATAACAAGATAAATAAACTTATCTTTATAGCCTAACAAATTTATAGCAATGAAATGCCTTACCAAATGGTTGTATAAACCTCTTGGTTTGAGCAGAGAAGAGCTAGAAAGATGATACTTCGGATTTCAGCTTGCTTATCCTTTTTACACCACAATGCACATCAAGGATTGCATGTATGGATCTTCTTTGCAAGCTTGTCAAAAGGATTTAGATCACCAAGTGTTTGTGTGTGCGTCTCTAGTGTGTGCTCTCTTGTTGTTATTTTTTCTTATCTTCATACACCTGCTATTTATATCAAGAGATAGAAATCTAGCCATTTTATAGTCGGTAGAGACAAGACAGTAAAGTAGGTTTCGAAACATAGCATACAGGTTTTGAAACATCACAATTTTACACTAAGATTTCGAAACATACTCCTCATGTTTCGAAACATACAGGCTTTCCAACTGGTCTTGCACTTAGAGACATCAATGAGTGGGAGACATAATCTATTCCTCACTATGATTAATTAAAAGCACTCACATTCAAATTTGAATTTGAATCTCGAAGAATGCATTAAACAAATGATTTTGATAAAAACAAAATAATTGCACACATGCATCCTGATTTTTTAAATGATCTATTGACAGAAATGTCAGAGGTTTCAAAACATAACATACAGGTTTTGAAACATAGTCGAAAACCTGATTTTGAAAACATATGCATTACAAAGATGTTTCAAAATAGCGTGCACAAAAACATTGAAACCTTTTCAGAAGGGGTTTCAAAACATGCACAGAAACATGACAGATTTTCAAAAGGATTTTCTTGAAAGCACAATCCATAACATGTATACATCATAGCATATTTACATTTCTTTAGTTTAAGTAAATGTCCACATTTTCTTTTATTTATATTTTACCTTCCATTTACTTTAATAGATAAATGTAAATAAGAAAGTACCCACTATTTGGATTTAATGAAAATATCTAAAAAATCAAAAATCCATAACAATAAGAAAGTAAAATTTTGATTTTAGTACAAACTCAAGATTTAACAATATTACCACCTCCAAAATATATATTTTCTATTTAATGAAAAATTCATTAAAAATCATTTTAATACCAATGGATATTAGATATCAAAATACCAGGAGATAGTTTTCTAAAAAGAAAACATTTTCTTATATTTCCCCTTATAATAAGCTAACCTTCCAGACTTAGAAAAATAAGATTTTACAAACCTTGATACTTGAAATTCATTTGGTTTTCATTTTCACAAAGTAATACTTGATATTGAAATTGATATATGTTGAAAACCACAACCTTGACTCATGACTTAGGGATTAAGCTAATAGATGCTTTTCATAATCAAAACTAATATACAAAAAGTTGTAACATCAGTAGGGAGTCTTCGGATAGCTTCTTAGAGTCTTCGAGGACCCCATTCCTCGAAAGGTCTTCGAATGGCTAGTCTTTCACTAGGTCTGAAGGGTTTTCAAATGGGTGGCGCCGAATGGGTATGTAACAAAGGAACACTTAAAAGGAAGGCAGGGAGGTTCCCCACGTGGGCCCTTTAATACCTAAGTCAGATGATGATACCATTAAGTAGAAGTATGAATGTATCTATGTATGTATGTGATATGTTTTGGATGGGAGTCTTTCAAGGGGTAGTCTCTCGATGGGTTCAGGATGGGTTGGGGTTGAAGTCTCTAGGTCTTGAGTCTATGTGTGAGAAAGAGGGAAAAAGATCCATTTATCGTGTAGCAAACAAGTATTTATAGATATTGGTGATGTGGTCCACATAACATGTGGTATGTTGATATGAGTCCCTACTCTTCGGGGAAAATGTATTGGATGAGGTCGGAGGGCTTGGAGGTATCTTCAGGGACAGAGTTCCCCAATGAATATCGTCTAAATGGGTCTGAAGACTCCTCAAAGTCATCGGATGGCTTGGGCCCATAAGACTCTTTGGTTGAATTATGGGCCTTGAAGGATATTGAGGGTTAGACTGCTTCAGAGAGTCTCCAGGAGACTCTTTCCCTGAAGACTCTTCAGGGTCCATTCGGGTCTTCAACCCTCTTGGGATACTTCTAAGATTTTGGGATTTTTTGGCTTTGATTTTCCTAGGGCACCCCATAACAACATGAGAGAACATCTCAAGGCAATGTTAAATATAATTAGAGAAATCCAGTAAGCGGGAAACAATCTCACAGACAAGTAGAAGGTTCAGGTTGTTATAAGATCTCTCCCTACTACTTGGGAACATATGAAAGTGAATATGATGCATAATGATGAGATCAGAACGTTTGATGATATAGCATGTCATTTAGAGTTGGAAGATGAGCACTTATAGGCTGTTGAAATTCCTAATCAGGCATATGTTACTAAGTTAGGCTCCAAGAAGTCCTCTCACAAAAGAAAGTGGAAAGGAAAAGGTTTTCAAGGAAAAAAGGATAAAAAGTCATACGAGAATAAACCTAAGGCCAACTCGTGCCAAAGAGGCAAGTGAGGTGGGAGGGAGGATATCTCAAAAGTAAAATGCTACAATTGTGGTCAAAAGGGCCATTTCGCTTGGGATTGTGCTAAGCCAAAAAAAAAAGTAGTGTTTCATTCCACTCATGTTGTTTTTGTCTTTAGTTGTGTCGTGATGGCTAACTCTTATCCTTGCCTGACTACAACAATTAAATTTATTTGTTGTTGAGTTTTAATGTTCTTGAATATTTTGATGATGATTATCTTATACAAAACTTTAATGTAAGGTTGTTCTATGTTAAGGATGCTTTGAGAATTATCTCTAGGAATCTTGTTATGTTCTCATAAGCATATTAATATATTTTGTATATGTGGAAATTATTTTATCCTCAGTTAGAATATTACTTAAGGATGTGTTAAGCCTATCTTGATAGGTTATATATGATAAGGTTACCTTGAGAATATTTAAGGTCGAGGAACCTTGATAGGATTATCTTTTAGTATGATTTA
This sequence comes from Diospyros lotus, assembly GCF_014633365.1. Taxonomy (NCBI): domain Eukaryota; kingdom Viridiplantae; phylum Streptophyta; class Magnoliopsida; order Ericales; family Ebenaceae; genus Diospyros; species Diospyros lotus. Next base: position 24,077,313 of record NC_068342.1, read on the forward strand.
TCTATTAATGTTCTCATTTGTGTTAAACTTTCTTTAGCCGTATGCTTTATTAATATATTTTTTAATATGCCTCTCTTTGGGGTCATCATAAAGATAGTTCATGAGTGTTTTACTCATGTTATTCTAAGTGTTCTACATGTCAACATTACTCAAAGGTTAAGAGTAATGTATTCTATGTTTTATTCTTAATCGTATGAAAAAATCCTTTAGTTCATGCATCATGTCTTGAAACTCGTTTTGATAACGCTTCAATATTTTTCTAAGTCTGGAAGACTAGCACCTTATAAGGAGACATATATGAAAATGTTTCCTTTTTAGAAAACTAACTCCCGGTAATTCAATAGCTAACATCATTAGTGATAAAATGATTTTTAATGAATTTTTCAAGAAATAGAAAGTGTATATCTTGGAGGTGGTAAAATCGCAAAATCCTAAGTTCCTACTAAAATCCAAATTCTACTTTTTTATTCTTATGGATTTTGATTTTTTAGATATTTTTATTGACTCCAAATGGGGGGTACTTTCTTATTTACATTTATGTATTAAAGTAAATGGAAGGTAAAATATAAATTAAACAAAATGGGGACATTTACTTAAACTAAAGAAATGTAAATATGTTGTAATGTTTTCAAAATTCATTCTGTTGAAAATCTTCTTCATCTGTCGACTGTATGCTTCAATCTGTCGACTATGCATAAGGATAGTCGACTATGCTTCTTCAATCTGTCGACTATATCTTGCATCTGTCGACTATTTTTGTGTCTGTCGACTATTGTGAAAGGATAGTCGACTATGCTATTTCATCTGTCGACTATTTTTGTTCTGTAAATTCAAAATTTTCTTCACATTTTTACAATAGTCAACTATGCATATGTATCTGTCGACTATGGGATTTTTGTGTTATAAGATAGTCGACTATGCTTTTCTGTTTGTCGACTATGGCTAGTTTTATTTGATAAAATAGTCGACTAACCTATTTGATCTGTCGACTATGTGTTTCACAGAAACTTACAACGGCTAGTTTTTCAATCTCCAACGGCTAGTTTCTCATTCTCCAACGGTCACAAACGGCTTCATTTCTCTTCAATCTTGTGGGAAGCTTATATATACATATCAAGGAGATTAAGAAAAGGCTGATGGACGGGAATGAATTAATTTGAGCTTACTATTAATCGTTTGTATTTACAGTGATTGTGCTTCAATTTTTTTCTCTCTTCAAGGCTTTGATTTTAACTTGTATTAATTCATTCAAGCCTTGTTTTTATTGTGAGAGAACTTGTAACTAAGAGTGCCCACTCTTAGCATCTCGTTTACATTTGTATCACTCTTACTTTCCTAGCTTTGTGCTAGAAGACTTGCTCGTTAAAGCAAGTGGCTGTAATTCCTAGCTAGGTGCTAGAGGGCTTGCTTGTATAAGCAAGAGGTTGTAATTCCTAGTCTTGGACTAGAGGACCTACTTGGTTTAAGTAGGGGGTTTTAGTGGATGGTTTAAAAAATCCTTAGTGAGGAGCTAAGGTAGTGGATTAGGCTTGGTTAAGCCGAACCACTATAAATCCTTGTGTTTTCTTATGCTTGTGTTCTTTGATATATTTATCTTTCCAAGCATTTCATTATTCCTCCTCGGTTCTCATTTTTATCTTTGTTCATTTGTCATTTTTATGGTTTACGCTTTAAAACTCTAAATCCTCAATCTGTATCAAAAAGTTTTTATATTGATGTTCTATCATTTAAGTTTTTAAAATAACCAATTCACCCCCCCTCTTGGTGTGTGCCATAGAACCTACCTGTTCTAACAAAAATGTGTTTGATGAAAAACCTATCTTAGAATGAAAAATCTTTATGTGAATCTCATATTTTGAAATAAGATTTTCATATTTCGAAACATACATGAATAATGTTTGGCGCCAATATTCAAATGTTTGAAAAACCCAAAATTCATGCATCATGTTTCGAAACTTAGTTTCCATGTTTCGAAACATCATTCTGCCATGTTTCTATACATGTTTTAAAATGTCTTTTGATAAGATTTCAATGTTTGCTAAGTTTGTATGCTATATTTTGAAACCTGTTTAAAATTCAAGCATATGTTTCGAAACCTATATAATATATTTCAAAACCTTTGTCAATTCTATCAACAGAGCATTTAAAAACTATATTGCATATGTTTTGAAATAAGTTTTTTGAAGTATGTTTCAAAACCTTCATATCATGTTTAGAAACATTTGTCTCTGATAGCAGAATATTCGAAAAAAATCGACATGCTTTTGCCTTTGAATCCAAAAGTTGTTTAAAAGGTTACTTTTGATTTAATCTCCATACTCTGTCGTTTCAATTTCAAAAGTTTGAAAGTGGAGAATAAAACAAAATCATGTCAAAGTATAAAGCTTTGTCTCCTACTCATTCTGTCTCCAAGTGCATAACCAGCTGTAAAGGCTGGATGTTTCGAAACATGTGATATATGTTTCAAAACCTTAGTGTAAAAGTGTGTTGCTTCGAAACCAATGAGGTGTGTTTCGAAACCTACTTTAACATCTTGTCTCTAACGGTTATAATTAGTTAAAATTCTATTTCTTGGTATATATATCAGTTATTTGAAGACAAGAAGCACCACTTACAAACACATACACGAGAATGCACATACAAGAGATATTGATACATACACAAGCACAAGTGAATGAAATCCTTTTGACAAGCTCTCAAAGAAGATCCATTCAATCCTTGGTGTGCATAGTGGTGTGAAAAGGAGAAGCAAACTAAAATCGATGTCTCATCCTTCTATGCTCTCCTCACCTCATACCAAGAGGTTTGTACAACCATTTGGTAAGGTATTTCATTACATTAAATCTGTTGGGTTGTAAAAGATAAATTTTATTTATCTTGTTATTGTGGTGTAAGGTTTAAGTTGAGCAATAAAACTCATCGTGTATAAGGTTTTAGGGTAAACTGTGGTAAAACCCTTGTTGTGATTGATCACTAGTGAAAGTGATTGTGTTTGAAAATCCTTCAAGTGGGTAAGCTTGAAGGTAGTGGACTAGGCAGGGTGCCGAACCACTATAAATCTCGTGTACATTTACTTTACTCTTTTATTTGCCTATTCTCATTGTTCATGCTTTCAAAAGAAATGTTTCAAAAGCCAAAGGTTTCAAAATAAGAAAAACAGAGAACAAGGTTTTGAAACATATCATTATAGGTTTCGAAACATACTTAATAGGAAGGTTGATTTTGAAACATACTTAATAGAAAGGTTGATTTCGAAACAAATTCCTTGATATTTCGAAACATAGTGTTCTGCAATCGATAGGTCTTTAAATTATCAAAAAAATTACCTTAATCCAAATTCACCCCCCTTTTGGGATATATTTTCCATCATTTGGAACTAACAAATAGGTTTCTCTAAGGTTTCATGGGATATGTTAAGTAACCTAATGCATTAGTGTCATGGATAAAAGTCATATATCCTCATGACACTTAGAGTAAGCTTAAGGTTGAAAAATATCTCAAATGCTCAAAATTTGTGGAAAGTATTTCTCAATTCTAGGAGCAATATGTTTTATTTGATAAATGAGTATCAATCATCTTTTCTCTTGAGTAAATGTATATTCATGTTTAGGTAAGTGTTCCTAAGTTCTAGAGCAAAATTTTCTAAAGTTCTCATAATCTTTGAAAAATCTCTTGAAGATCTTTTCATGTTGAATGTGTGTTGCTTGATAAGCAAAATCACTCATGTATTTGAATTCTTTTAAATGTTGTATATGTTCTAAACAATACTTCCTAGTGTTGCTCTTGTTCAACGCATTTGACTAATAGAATACTGAAATGTCTAGCTTTCAAGAATTACTCAATATATGCATTAGTAGCATATTGTGTATGATGGCTTAAAGCATATAAAATAGAAATCATATATGCTTTGTCAAGCTTATATGTGTTCTTCTTTTGGATGCTCAAGTTAGAATATCTTTGGGTTATATGATGTGCTTTGTTGTTGAGTAACAAATTTTGTGCTCAACATATTTGCATTGTTTAATATGCTTTAATTTAGTCAAGTAAAAGTGAGTTACTTGACTTATATGTGTTTCACGTTTGATAAGTTATATGTGAATGAATATTGATTTGAGTATTTATATGAATTATGTCATATTGTGTGCTTAGAAGGATAATCTTTCTTTAATTAAGAAAAAAATATTTTTAGTTGAGTAACATGTATTGTTCTCAGCTTGTTATCAAAGCTATATGCCTTAAGAATATATCTATCTTTTCTTCTAAGGCTTTCTATTTAACCAAGTGAGTGTGATTGTAAAGTTAGTGTTAACCAACTTTCACAAACAACACTTCATTACAAGAAAATAGTAGTTTAGAGATGAATTTTTTAAACGGATTTTTTCGTCTCAAATTAGAGACGGATTTTGAGACAGAAAAAATTCAAGAGACTGAACTATTTTTTCGTCTCTAATTTGAGAGATGGATTTTTTTTGTCTCAAAATCTGTCACTAATTTAAGACGGATTTAGAGACAGAAAAAAATCGGTCTCTAATTAGAGACACTAAAAAATTTGTCTCATAATCCGTCTCTAATTTGAGACAGATTTTTTACTGTCTCTATTTTGAGACGGATTTTTTTTGGTCTCAAAATCCGTCTCTAATTAAAAATTAAATATAATTATTTAATTTAAAGTCTATTGAAAGTTTATTTAAATATATAAAGAATAAATTAAAAATATATTAGAAAATGTAAACTAAATATAAAATTTTATAAAACACACAATCCATTTTAATTAGTAATATTAATAATATATACACTATATTTTAATATTATAAAACTCTATAAATAAAATATATACTAAACATACACTGCATTTTAAATTTGAAGGACATAAAATGGGGGAATCAAATATTAAAAAATAATTAAATTAAAAGTTAATCAATCTAAGACAAATTAAAAGTTAATCAATCTAAGACTCAATTTTAAACTTGTTCTGATAAACTAATTTGTCACAATAGGTATGAAAATTCTGACAACATGCTTATTGTGACGAAATGACACTAGAATAAAATAATAGTTTAGACATGGATTTTTGAGATGAATTTTGAGACTGAATTTTTTGAGACAAATTTAGAGATAGAAGAGAAGGGAGAAATTCCTAATCTAAATAATAATAATAATAATATCTATATTAAAAAAAAAGAGAAAAGGCAGGCGGATCCGATCGGATTTGCCTGCTAAAAGGGAGGGTCGACCCATGCTGATCGATGGTGGGTGCCGAAAGTTCCCATACCAATTTTGCTCTTTCTATCTCTATCTCAATTTTCTCTCAAGAACACCTTTCTAAATCATTGATTTATGCCATTTATATATTCAGCAGTCCGATCATCGATTCGATAATGTTTTCATTGTGAAAGTGAAATCGATGTACAAGTAGGTAAGTCTTTCAGTTTCATCAGCACATTTTTTTCAGTATATATCCATGATATGTATACATATATATGTGGGATTTAGGTGTTTGGTCGGAAGTTTAAACATAGATCTACAGAGATCTGACCATTGGATTTTGTTGATTTTCGGGTATGTTGGTCGATGGGGGTAAGGGTGTCGGGTGCTTGCCTCTGATCATCAGAAAGGGCCGATTGCGGTGGCCAACGATGACTGACAACGTTTCACTTCATTTTTTAGAACCTTCATTGCTCGTGCAAGCCCTCTCTTTAGAAGTTTGAGGGCTTATGTATGGTTTATTTAATTTTTTGTCCTTTTTATTTTGGTGAGTATATTGGTAAGAGAATGATTGGTGTTGAAAGTCAAAACACGAGCATTTTCATAGAAATAATGGCGCTTGCAACACACTATCAAATTTAAGTCGTAATTTAGATACTAACTCAAAATTAGATTCCTAATTCTAAAAGTAAAATAGTTTATTATTGAACTATTATAAAGTATATTGACTAATTTGAAAAGTATTCATTCAATAAATGCACTGTGTTTAATATATTCATTCAATAATTAGCTTGTTCAGGATTTGAAAACTAAAATTGATATTTTTTTTATATATTTTGAATCGATATTAAATACATATAAATTAAACTTCATTAAACATTTTTTGTCCCTAATCTTATTTTTCTTATATTTTTTATTTCTTATGCATTAAGTTATTTTTGTGATATTTTTATTTAATATTTGTTTAAATACCAAAAAATAAAAAAAATGAAAAGTTAATTTTAGATTTATAATATATCAAACTTATTTATTAGAATTATTAGATTTATAATATAATTATAGTTTTAAATAAATATTAATTTGATGTAATAATTTAAATTATTTGATTACCATATTTAGATTATTATTTTATTAGTTATTGTAATCATAAATTATTTTATTTTAATTAATTAAATAATTAATAATATTATTTTTCATAATTTAAATTATTTTATCCACTATCATAATTTTAAATTATATTAATTTTATTAATTAAATAATAATTGTTTATATTTTAATAAATTATATTATTTTTATTTAATATTATATATTAAAGAAATATTTAATATTCGTTATTATTTTTAATTTATTTTTATTAGTTATTATTTTAATTTTTATATTTTATTTTTATTTTAATATTAAATATTAACTATTAAATATTAAAAAGGCGGGCATCTCCCCACCTCTTTCCCTCATCCCCAGAAGACCTTCTTCTCCCCCCACCCCCCCTCTTTCCCACCCAAAACCCTAAACTTCTTTGCGTCTCCCTCTCTGGCTCTCTCTAGTCTCCCTCGATCTCTGCCTCTCTCTAGTTCTCTCGCCTACTGCCTACCCCTCGCCTCTCGGGACTCTCCATTTTCTTTGCCCTCACCCTTGCCTTTGTCGTTGCCCTCGATCTCGCTTGCTGGCTTACTACGTCGCCCTCGCTGCTTGATAGCATGAATATGTTGGAAATGTATGCCCTAAAGACACGTTTTGTTTAATTTATGGTAATGATGTTTCTTTTATTCAGTTTATGGCACATATATTATTTGCATTTAATTGTTGGAAAAGTGTCCATGCTATTAAGTAAGTGATTCATGTGATGGGTCGTTCTTCACAGTTAGGCATGAATCATGGGTACTTAATAAGCAAGAAAATATTACTCTTGATCTTTTGATAGAACTGGGCATTCTATCATGATAAGATCATTGTGCAATAGATCGTAATGGAGGATGGCTTGCCTTAGCCAGTAAATAGTCCGTTTACTCTAATTGTACAAGCGCATTTGGAATGCGTAGAGTGGACCTGTGATAGAAGCTATTGACAAAGTACTAATCATCATGGAGCTAGTCTATCACTGCTACTACGTGGACGAGTACTCTAATACTTGAGTATTAGTTGGTGGTCTAGTGAACCTAGAGCTATATTCTTAGATTCATTGTAGGTGAGGTCTATCAAAGATCAATAACCTTTTGAGTTGGGAGTATGGTTTCTAATTAGCTAAGACAGACTAATGCAAGATAGTTTCTGTGATTCACCCCCTTGTGATTGTCCAAGAATAATCAAATAATCCAGGGCCCTGGGAACGTGACTTAAGAGTGTGTGCTTCTGGGTAGCTCCCAGTGATAAGCAAGGACATTCGAGTAGTCACGGATTATTGGACTAGTGATCTAAGGATGGTAGAAATCATTTAGAGAGGTGTTAGTACATTATTCCTTTCTAAATGATGGGTGTTACGCAGAGGGGTATTTTCGTCATTACACTAGTAGGTCAAAGACATGGCATATGCAAAATTATTCGTGGGGTCAGTGTTACCATATGGTGATAGTTGGAACACTTAGAATGACAAAATATAGCTACTAGGTAGCAGGGATATTTTGGTCATTTTAGTAGTCGTGAATAATTTGTCTTTTGGTCCCCGGGGTAGCTCGATATAACTCATGTATTATTTAATACATTTGGCTTATTGGATGAATTACATTGAGAGAGAATTATTTTATTCGGAATGGTTCATAATTAATTGGGCTAGAATAAAATAATAGTTCATTAGTTTTTAATTAATTAATTGGGCTAACCCAATTAGAAAAATTAATTAAATGGACTTGGCCCATTAGGGTTTGGCCCACTAGGGTTTTAACCCTAGGGTTCTCCCTTTATATTCTCTCCTTAGTTGTTTTTTCATCCAAGTCGATTTTTGACTCTTCTTCACCGAAAGAGAGGCCACGAGTTCGAGTCATACTTCGGAAGATCGAAAGAGAGCCTTCAAGTTCTGATGCGAAGGAGCCGAAGGATTGCAGGACAGCCGTCATCTCCGCCACGCGAAAAAGCTCCCGCTCATCCTCGTCCTATCGCTTCATTCCGTCCGGTAATCCGCCGAAAAAGTAAGTCTCCTAGATTCTAATCAATACGAGGAAAGGTTTTTTTTTTTTAAAAACCGCTTCCGTTGCATGCTATGTTTCCTCGGGATGATCCTTCAGCATATTTATGCTATATTTTGGCATTTCACCTCAGTCTTATTACGCTATTTGAAGTAATTTTTGCTGATCTTTCATGGTTTCTATTTTATTATACTTCAAATCGTCTTTACACTATTTTCTATCTTACTTCTATGGATCCAAGCTTGCTTAGCTTTAGGGAATATTGGATGGGCTAGAGAAGCAGCTGGAAAAGACTTGAAGTGGCTCATTTTGGACTTCATGAGGGTAGGCCGGCCTTGGGCAATTGTGGGACTCATCTAAAGGAGCTTGGGCTCACTTTCAAGGAGCAGATTTGGGCTGCTTGATTTTGCTATTTTGGGCTCACTTATCTCTCTTTTGTTTCTTCTCTTTTCTGTTGGACTAGGCCCAACCCTAGCCTTCCTAACTCTTCCTTTCTTAGCCATGTATTTAAGGCCTCTTAGCACTTATTTCCAGGGGGGAGAGGAGAAAAGAGAGGAGATTCTGGCCGTTTTTCTTGTTGTTAGCATTTTTTCTGTTTTCTTCATTTTGTCTCCAATTTGTCTTCCTTGCTGTAATGAAAGGCTAGAGCTATTGTAACTAGTTGTGTATCTTGAACCCGTGTGGAATCTGAGTCCCGGATGAGCTGCAAAAACCTAGTTTGTTTGTTTTAATCTTATTCATTTCCATTTGGTTTAGTTTGAGCAGATTTTCGAATGCATAGAGTTCATGGCAGGTTTGTGTGAATTTGCATGGATTCATTTTCTGTTAAATGCTTAAGAGAACAAAGTGTTGTAACCGGTTGGTATAACATCTCGAAAATGAATATAATGTGCTTGAATGGTTGTTCTTGCATAGCTCCGGATGGGTTGAATAGAGGGTGAATGGTTGCATTTTGTTTATAAGAGATTTCTGTATTCATTTTGTTGTTCCAATCATTCTAATCCTTGGACGGTTGTTGGGGATGCTTTAAGTTTGATATCCGGAGGTTAAAACATCTAACAAGACAAGATTTATAGGTTGGACGAGGAAGATTTCACAGAGGGGACAAATACACAGCTGGTTGCATTTCATTTACTGATTTTCATCTATCCTTGTCTTTCTGTTTTGTTACTTAGTTTTCTGTCAAAACCCCCCCCCTAAACAAACTGTTGTTTATATTGGTTCACCTTGTTGGTAGAAGAAAGTGAGGCTCCTTGTGAGAGACGACCTAGGGTGCACTTTGCTACAAACTAGAGAGGAGATACATAGATATCTAATCTGGGGTGGTTCGACAGCCGCCGGCCACTGCTCGCCCTCACCCTCACTCTCACTCTCGCTCACTAGCTCACCCTCGCTCTTGCTCTCGCTCTCGCTCATTGGCTCGCCCTCGCATTCTCTCTCGTGACTCACCCTCGCCCCTTGCTTGCTGCCTCACCCTCGCCCTCGCCTCTAGCTTGCTCACAGGACGCCCTTACCTCTCGGTCCGTAGCTGGAGATGTTCCTGTTAGAACGGGAGATGCAATGGCACACACCAAGATAGAGGGTGAATTGGTATAATTAAAAAGACTTGATAGAAACTTGAAAACTTTTTGACCCAATTGAGGTTTTAGTGACTTAAAACATTGAATATATGAGATGATAAATGTAAAGCAAGAAGAATAAAAGACACAAAGGATTTATAGTGGTTCGGCTTAAACTAAGCCTAATCCACTACCTTAGCTCCCACTAAGAATTTTAAACCAATTCACTCAAAACTCCTACTTACAGAAGTAGGCCCTCTAGCTACACAAGCTAGGAAATACAACCTCCCAATTTAATGGGCCCTCTAGCTACTGCTAGGAAAAATACAACCTCCCAATTTAATGGGCCCTCTAGCTACACAAGCTAGGAAAATAGAAACGATACAAATGAAAGAGATAAGCTAAGAGTTAACACTCTTAGTTACAAGTTCTCTCACAATGAAAAACAAGACTTAACAATAAATTTACAATGATAGAACAGCCAAGCCTTGGAGAGAAAAATAAAACAATGAAAGCCCAAACACTGTAAGCTCGAATAAAATTATTTGCAATTGCTAGATCATCTCGTTTTCGTCCATTAGCCTCCTCTTGATCATCTATGACATGTATATATAAGTGTCCCACGAAGTTGAAGAGAAATATAGCCGTTTGGAGCCGTTGGGATTTGAAAAAATAACCGTTGGAGCTTTCTTCAAAAAGAAATAGTCGACAGAAGAAATATATAGTTGACTATTTTTACAACTAAAGCAAGAAATAGTCGACAGACAAAATGAATAGTCGACTATTGTATAACACAAAATTTCAATAGTCGACAGACACATTCCAATAGTCGACAGATGCTAAGATATTGATCGGTGCTTTCGAACAACGATAGATTAGATGAAATATAGATTTGGATTTGCAATAAGGGTGCAACCCAAAGTCGTCTCCCAACGAACCTCAAACGGATCTGTCAAAACAAGACTAAACGAGGGGGGTTGTGATGAAAACTGAAATATAAACGTTCAAGAATGAAACAACGATGAAGTAAAACGTAACCCGCTACAAACCCTACCTCCTTACCACGATAATCCTCGTCTCATTTATGAAAACAATCTGTTTTGGTTTGATTTTCTTTTGATTTGAAAAACTCTTCTACAACCGTAAAAGATTAAATCCAATCGAGCATCGCTCATACAAATATACTGTTTCTTTCTAATCAAAGCCTCAACCAAGTATGTCAATTAAAACCATCCAAAGATCATGCATGCATTCACACAATCGCATAAAAGAAACATACATAAACTTAGAGAAGGAAAAGAAATAGAATCATCAATTAAATCATGAAAATCGAGTTCCAAATCGGATTCAACAATATGACCGAGACTCAAACCGGGTAAGAGGTACGAGAATGTAGCGAATCAAAAGCGAATTATCCTTCCATCTTCTTGGTTGAAATCGTGAGAATTCTCCCAAAATCGGCCACTTAATGTGCTTAAATAGAGCTTAGGGAGGAAACCCTAGGTTACCGCCACTTCACAGCCGATTTTGAATAGGATAACGTGCATTCTGGGCTTCGGCCCCTTCATAAAAATTGTGCATCAGTAAGATTATATGAATTTGGGATTTTAAATCACTTGATTTGGACATCAAAAGCTCAAGTTATGGCCTTTTAAAGATTCCATGTTTGTGCAGAATTCTAATCCAATTAGGATTTGGCCCAGCTTTTTGGCCCTAACTTGAAGCAATATTTGTAGGCCCAAACGAACTCAGATTTGGACAAATCATACCATTATGGAAATCCCAAGAAGTCCTCTACAATATCTTTGAAGCCATCATTCACGTTCTGAGATTATAACTTGGCCAAAAACTCGAAAGAAGCACAGAAGGTCAAATCTGTGAGCACACTTTTGCTTCTTTGTCTCCAATCTCCTTGTTTCCCTTCTTGCCATCAAAATTCCTCATGACCCAGGAAGCCGTAATTTGTCCAAAATAAGATAAAATAGTGTGAAGCCCAATTCCTATAAAATAAAATAAAACAAAATCAAGATGAATAAAATGACACAACTAACGTGCAAAAAGACTAAATATGAGGGCTAAATAATATGAAAATACGCACTTTATCAAATTCCCCCACACTTAAGCTTTTGCACTCCTGGGCAAAACACTAGACACTAACACTCAATAACAAAATGGATGTAAAAAATGCAAAATGAGAGGCACGGCAAGTTTTATAGGAATTCAACACTCAAAGATCATCTTTCTTACACTTCCCAGACAAACAAGTAGCATGGCAATTTTACTTGGCAAGACAAGTCAAAATAAGCAGACCCTCATAGAATAAGAATATGCTCTCAAGTTCCTCAAATGCTATGCCTCACTCCACTCAATCACAATTCCACTACCAGATATGCTCATCTTCTAAATCTCCACTCTCAATGCTTTTTGCATGCAAATCAAAAGGACTTTTATTCATGGCTCTGAAAAGGATAGGAAGATAACAATGAAAAGTAAAGTAAATCTTAGGAAGAAAACATTCAAGACAACCCAAGATCAATGAAGAACTATTAAGCAAGCAAAAAATAGACACAAATTTTTTTTTTTTTTTGAAAGGTGGGTGCGTTTTACACTCCATCCCAACCTTTGTGAGTGCGTTTTACGCTCCATCTCACCTTGGCGAGTGCGTTTTACACTCCATCTCACCTTGGCCTTTGGCCTTTCTATCTATTTTTCTTTTTGATTCCAAAGGACTTGCTTAATATGTTGCCATAATCAAGGGATGCAATGAATGTTCTTTAACCTAAAGAAGGGGAAAGACATTTTTTTTTTTTGAAAAATTGCGAGTAAAATGAAAGAATGCCTTAATCATCTTTTCACATGCATGAGCACTGATAGCTTCAATAAAGATTCAAAACAAGCTCTGGAGTGATACCCATAATTAGTGAATGCACGCATATCATAAGAAAGAACAAGCACGAGCACAAATATCCTCACAAAGACTACCTCAATCAACGCACCAAGCCAAACTCATTGCCAATTTACTTGAGAGCCCAAAAAGATAAGATCGACTTTCTAATCATGCCAAATTCTTTCAAACTCAATTTGCCTCATTTTGCCAAAAATCTTTTTTTTTTTTTTTTAAAAGAAACTTCTATTCTAAAACTCCCCCCCCACACTCAAACATTACATTGTCCTCAATGTAAACATGCATCAAGAATCAGGTATAGGACAAGTAAGAAAAGTAAGGAGAGAAAAACAGCCTGGTGGTATCAAGTCGGAGGAAGGTCCAAGAGAGATAGCTCCTCCACTGTGTGTTCTGTAAAGCCCTCATAGAAATGTTAAGCCTCTGCCCATTAACTGTGAATTTCTTCGTAGTCGACCCATCCATGATCTCAACTACACCATAGGGAGAAACATGAGTAACCACAAAAGGACCAACCCATCTAGAACACAACTTACCAGGCATCAGCTTTAGGCATGAATTGTAGAGGAGGACTTTATTGCCAACGTTGAACTCCTTCTTGGCAATCAATTTGTCGTGTGCAGCTTTGGTCTTTTCCTTGTAGATCCTGGAGTTCTCATATGCCTCTAACCTCAATTCCTCAAGTCATGCATTAAGTATCAACAAGAACAAAAACAAAACAAAACACACAAGGAAAAATCACATAAACACACCAAGAAAACACAAAATGGCCGAAAAAGTGGTCTAAATGTTGGAATTTGGCTAAAAAACACTCTCCTCACTACAAAAAAGTGACTATTTATCCCCACACCCCCATTCCTTTGGACACCAAAAATCAGGGCATTCCGAGATAGTCGTCGGCAGTGAACAGTGTTGTTTATGGCAAAAAAAATAGAAAACAAGCAAACCGAAAAGAAAAACACAAAGAATGAACAAAGAAAACACAAAGAATCAACAAGGAAATAAAAGAAAAGAGAAACCAAAGAGCAAGATACGAAGAAGCAACAAAAGAAAGCAACAAAGAATGAAAGAGAACTAAAAAAAAAAAAGAAAGACAGAAAACAAATCTTGTTATGGCAGAACAGTTTGACGGTTCTTCTATATTGTGTCGCACAACTGATCACCTATAAAAAACCAGAAACAAAAAAAAAAAAAATGAAAGTTAGTAATATTAGAAGAAAATCAGTGAAGGAAAAAAGGAAAAGGGTTAGAAATTAGTATCATGTTATGACAGAAATAGTTTTGACGGTTCCCCAGCAACGGCGCCAAAATCTGATCGGTGCTGTCGAACAACAATAGATTAGATGAAATATAGATTTGGATTTGCAATAAGGGTGCAACCCAAAGTCGTCTCCCAACGAACCTCAAACGGATCTGTCAAAACAAGACTAAACGAGGGGGGTTGTGATGAAAACTGAAATATAAACGTTCAAGAATGAAACAACGATGAAGTAAAATGTAACCCGCTACAAACACTACCTCCTTACCACGATAATCCTCGTCTCATTTATGAAAACAATCTGTTTTGGTTTGATTTTCTTTTGATTTGAAAAACTCTTCTACAACCGTAAAAGATTAAATCCAATCGAGCAATCGCTCATACAAATATACCGTTTCTTTCTAATCAAAGCCTCAACCGAGTACGTCAATTAAAACCATCCAAAGATCATGCATGCATTCACACAATCGAATAAAAGAAACATACATAAACTTAGAGAAGGAAAAGAAACAGAATCATCAATTAAAACATGAAAATCGAGTTCCAAATCGGATTCAACAATATGACCGAGACTCAAACCGGGCAAGAGGTACGAGAATGTAGCGAATCAAAAGCGAATTAGCCTTCCATCTTCTTGGTTGAAATCGTGAGAATTCTCCCAAAATCGGCCACTTAATGTGCTTAAATAGAGCTTAGGGAGGAAACCCTAGGTTACCGCCACTTCACAGCCGATTTCGAATAGGATAACGTGCGTTCTGGGCTTCGGCCCATTCATAAAAATTGTGCATCAGTAAGAGTATATGAATTTGGGATTTTAAATAACTTGATTTGGACATCATAAGCTCAAGTTATGGCCTTTTAAAGATTCCATGTTTGTGCAGAATTCTAATCCAATTAGGATTTGGCCCAGCTTTTCGGCCCTAACTTGAAGCAATATTTGGAGGCCCAAACAAACTCGGATTTGGACAAATCATACCATTATGAAAAGGTAAAGAAGTCCTCTACAATATCTCTGAAGACATCATTCACGTTATAAGATTATAACTTGGCCAAAAACTCGAAAGAAGCACAGAAGGTCAAATCTATGAGCACACTTTTGCTTCTTTGTCTCCAATCTCCTTGTTTCCCTTTTTGCCATCAAAATTCCTCATGACCCAGGAAGCCCTAATCTGTCCAAAATAAGATAAAATAGTGTGAAGCCCAATTCTTATAAAATAAAATAAAACAAAATCAAGATGAATAAAATGACACAACTAACGTGCAAAAAGACTAAATATGAGGGCTAAATAACATGAAAATATGCGCTCTATCAGATATGAAGAAATTTTTGAATTTCATGAACAAAAATAGTCGACAGACCAAAAGGCATAGTCGACTATTTTTACTCGATAGTCGACAGATGTTAAAAATAGTCAACAGATGCTTGAATAGTCGACAGAACAATCAAAATAGTCGACTATTTCAAGGCATAGTCAACGGAATGAACCTGATAGTCGACTATTCTTTAGAAAAACTTGAATTTTCAATACATCCTTATTCGATTCTTTAAAAACTCATTTTGATTATCTTTAAAGCAAGTTGAGATTATCAAAAGTATGATTTGAAACAAATTATTCTTAACAAATCAATCTTTCATCCATACTCAATATTTCATATCTTGCTTTAAGATTTATATACTAAAAATGCATTTTCTCATTCATATAATCCATATAGTAGAAATTGATTTTCATATAGACATTCATCAAAATCATTTCATTACTAAGAGATATTAGATATCAAAATACTAGGAGATAGTTTTCTAAAATGAACATACTTTCAAAAACATGTTCTAGTTGGTCTTTTGCCTTAGAATTATTTTGACCAACGATTTCAAGGAGATTCTTTTTAGATCTTAAAACTTGTTTATGCTAATCTCCAACTAATATAAAAGATCATAGATCATTTTAACAAAGCACTTTGAAATTGATTTTAGTTTCCAAACCATATGCTTTGATTGAGAGAAAATAAAAAGACATTTGAAATTTTTCATCATCAAAACTAAACACAAGAGTAAAATATCAGTTCCATCTGTGGCTTACTCGCTCCCTTACTCTCGCTGGAGAGGTTTGGTTCATTCTTTGTTGTTGTGTTCTACTTGGTTTTAAATTCAATATTATGGTTTGTTATTTTGATTCAATCTTTGGTGTTGTTGGTTTGTTAATTGTTAATAGAACTGTTATATGCTATTCCCGCATCACCCCTTTATAGGCCAGGCTCAGTCCAATGGGTCGGCCCAATCACCCAGACTTCGAAAAATCCCGGCAACCTCGTCAAATGAAATCCATACACCACTGAAGCTCGAAGTCCGTAAAGCAAGCACCTTACGAGCTCTTGATAAAACCCCTAGCGAGCTCTCCACGATCGACTAACAGGCTTGCTATGAAGCCCTCAATTCACTATACCACCCAGGTCACTGGCCTAAAACCATCAGCTCGCATAAGTGGTAAAGCTGCTGAGAAGTCAGAGGTAGGGACTATTTACTTTACTTGCAACAGCCTATGCCCCTCGTAATGAGGATCCTACTCCCCATTTTGTGTAGACAATAAGGGTTGTTTGTCCCCCATTATACAATCATTGTATTTCTTTATGTTATCTAAATTGTAAAAGCCCCTCCATATAAATAAGAATCGTAGATATCATGAGAGGCAGGGACAGAGAGAATAATCAGATACCGCTATTCTGAAGGAATAATCAGAGTGCGGCTGTGGAGTAGGTATCATTCTGGTCGAATCACGTAAAAATTTTGGTGTCGATTCACATCCGAGATCTTTGTTTTCTTCTTCTTGGCACTTTGGACTTACTCACTGCGGCCCAAAAATGAATCGGGGTCGACTGAAATTGAACGTCGACATTTTGACGCTAGAGGAAGGGGCCACTCTGATCGATAGCCATGGCAAGAGGAAAGAATACTCGAAGTTTCGGGGCAGCGATCGACCCACTAGAAAACCATCACGACTGACCGCGAGATTTTCCACCAAATGGAGGGCCCGTTGCTTTGACAGCAGATATCCCTTTACCACCGCCGACCGGAGACGCCACCGGCATACCACCGCGATTCCCTGTTCAACCCACGAACCCAATTGCCAGGGCAGGGGCAATCCAGGACTGGCATCAACTCCTGGAAGCATTAAAGAATACAGTGATGCAGCTCGCTGATGCGGTCAGAATTCTGGCCCAAGCTCAAGCGCGGGCTGCCCACGATCCACCGGCGTCGCCTCATAGGGTTCGTCAACCACGGAAAGAGAGACCTCCACCCGCGGAAGAGGATATCAGGGACAAATATCCATTCCCAAATCACCACTCCCCGGTCCGAGAAAGAAGTAGGCGATCGCAGGCTTAGCAATCAGTAGGCCCGGACTCAATCGTGGAGGAGTTATATTAGAGGGTGCGACAGCTGGAAGAACGACAAGAAGTCCGCAGCTAGAGTAATGGCCTTGGGGATAGGACACCATTCACCAGAGAGATTGAGCTCGAACCCCTCCCCCGGAGATTTAAAGTCCCAAGCATGCCACAATACAATGGGGACAACGACCCTTATGATTACTTGGATGCGTACAACATGCAAATGGATTTGCAGACAACCAATTCGCTCGTTAAATGTCGGGCCTTCCTAGCAATCTTGGGTGACATTCCCCGAGCTTGGTTCAGGAGTCTTCCGCCTCGCAGCATCAACAGCTGGGAGGAGTGCCAACAGAGGTTCCTCAACCAATACATGACTCTAAGGAGGCAGCTCGCACCACCTTGTCACCTCGCCACAGTATTCCAGAAAACAAACGAGCTACTGAGGGATTACATCGCCAGGTTCAGACGAGAGGTGAGCAACGTCGAGGATCCCTCCGATGAAAGTATCTTGACGGCAATCTCCACCGGCCTCCAAAAAGATGGGAAGCTCTATGAGAGCATCTACAGGACCCCGGTTAAAGACCTGGGGGAATTCTATGAACGAGCTTCCAAGGAGATCGATGGGAAGATGCCTTCGGGTCAAAGAAACCCATCCGGTCGAGAGAAGAAATTGGGGGCTCCAACCAGAATAAGAGAAGGCATAACGAAGACGCCGAAAGGGAAGCCCGGGGGGAGCGCTCAAACAATGAAGTCTTCAAACGAGCTCACAAGGCAGAAGGAGATGAGCGACCTCGTAGGTCGCAGCGCTTTGACAGTTACTGTGCCCTGTCTGAACCCCAAGAAAGGATCTTCGCCATGGAAAGAAACAAAGAGGAGTTCGGGAAGCCTAACCCACTGAGAACTCCCAGCAAATTCTGAAATAAGGAAAAATTTTGCGCATACCACAACGAGGTGGGTCACAACACCTTCAAATGTTAGGCCCTAAGGGACGCCATTGAGGATCTGATAAGAAGGGGTCGCTTGAAAGATTACGTGGTACGACCAACCAATCAACCAAGCCATCCACCGGCACAGCAGCCGCCCCCCTCCGATGATGAGCGCTCGCTGGCTGTGCGAACTATCTACACAATTCATGGTGGACCTCACCTCGCGGGATCCTCCCACAAATCCCGCAACAAATACGTGCGTGAGGCCAACCATGTCTTGTTGGCGAGGTCGTACGAACAGTCATTTCCCTCGAAGCAATCTAGGAATAACCTAACTCCGGAGGACATGGTGTTCTCAAAAGAAGAGGCTAGGGATGTCCATTGGCCACACAACTATGCACTCGTTATACGGGCCCAGATCGGCAACTCCGAAGTGCGAAGAATAATGGTGGACACGGGCAGCTCGATAAATGTAATGTACAGAGCGTGCTTCGATCAGATGGGTTTGGGATCGGAACAGTTGAGCTCGTCCCCAGAGCCGCTCTATGGATTCATGGGGGATGCAGTGATCCCTGTCGGTCGGATCAACCTTCCCTTCACCATCGGGGAGGCGAATCGCCAGGCCACCACTTTGGCGAAGATCCTAATTATAGACTGCCCCTCAGCATACAACGTCGTGCTCGGAAGGCCTGCAATGAATGACCTGGATCTAGTCACTTCAATCAGGTCGCTTATAGTAAAATTCTTGACCCCCAATGGAGTAGGATGTGTATGGGGTGAACAGCACCTCACAAGACGTTGTTACGAAGACGCCCTGAAAATGGGAGCAAAAGGAAAGAAAGTGAATATCATCACAAAAGATGGCCTGCGACCGACCAATCAATGGGAGGCTAATCACGACCTGGATCCCTGCGAGGTCATCTGCGACAGATCCACCGGCCCCGTGGAAGAGCTTGAAGATATCTCGGTTAGCGAGATAGACGAAGAAAGGCACCTCAAACTAGGAAAAAATCTAGCCCCTGAGGTAAAATCTCAACTTACCAATTTCCTGAAAGCTAACCTCAATGTATTCACATGGAACCACGAGGATATGGTGGGGATCGCCCCAGAAGTCATGTCGCACAGGCTTAACGTAGATCCGAGTTACAAGCCAGTGCGCTAGAAGAGGAGGCCAATGACTCCAGAGCGCTACGCCGCTCTCAAAGAAGAAGTGAACAATCTCTTGGTAAACAACTTTATCAAAGAGGCCTACTACCCGGTCTGGGTGGCCAACCCAATCCTAGTAAAAAAGAAAAAATGGGAAGTGGAGGACCTGCATCGACTTCACCGACTTAAACAAGGCTTGTCCTAAGGACAGCTTCCCTCTCCCCAGAATCGATAAGCTCGTGGATGCAATAGCTGGTCACCAGCTCCTTAGTTTCATGGATGCCTATTCGGGCTACAACCAGATCCCCATGAACCCTACCAACTAAGAGCACACCTCGTTCATCACCGACCGGGGGCTTTACTGTTATAAGGTCATGCCTTTTGGATTGAAGAATGCTAGCGCGACCTACCAAAAGCTGGTAAATACGATGTTCGAGGCACTGATCGAAAGAACCATGGAAGTATACGTTGATGACATGCTGGTAAAATTTGAACAAGTAATGGACCACGTTTTCGATCTGAGAGAAATGTTTGGAGTCCTCAGGAACTATCAGATGAATCTCAATCCACTCAAGTGCGCCTTCGGGGTAGCCTGCAGAAAATTTCTTGGGTTCATGGTAAATAACCGAGGCATTGAAGCCAACTCATACAAAATAAAGGCTCTGCTCGACATGAGGTCACCCGTAAGGAAGAAAGAAGTACAAAGCCTCAATGGGCAGGTCGCGGCTCTGAGCCGTTTCATTTCAAAGGTGACCGATAAGTGTGCCCCATTCTTCGAGCTTCTGAAAAAGGCTCAAGACTTCAGATGGACAGAAGAATACGAGTCCGCATTCTAGTAGCTAAAGGAATATATGGGATGGACCCTGTTGCTCGCTAAACCCAAGGAGGGAGAGAAGTTGACCTTATACTTGGGAGTATCCCAACAGGCTCTCAGTGCGGCCCTCGTCCGGGGGGAAGATGGGGTGCAACACCCCCATTTACTACGTCTCCAAAAGCCTGATTGATGTAGAAATGAGGTACGCACCAATTGAAAAATTAGCTTATTGTCTAATAATGGCATCAAGGAAGCTGCGACCTTATTTTCAAGCTCATGAGATCGAAGTCCTGACCAAATACCCACTGAAGCAAATCTTACAAAAGCCAGATACCTCGGGTCACTTACTAAAATGGTTTATCGAGCTCGCTCAGTTCAACATAAAGTACAAACCAAGGACGGCGATAAAGGGTCAAACGTTGGCAGACTTCATTGCCGAGTTCACTGGACCGATTAATGAAGAAGCGGAGCACCTGAAAGGGCCATCATGGGAATTATACGTCGATGGTTCATCAAGTAAACAAGGAGTGGGAGTCGGGGTTATGTTAATAAGCCCCCAAGGGCCACAAAATCCTTTGCGTCTTGAGGTTCGGGTTTTCGGCCACAAATAATGAATCCGGATATGAGGCCCTGTTGGCAGGTCTCCGACTGGCAAAAGAAATACGAGCTGAATTCTTAGTGATCTTTAGTGACTCTCAGCTGGTTGTTAACCAAGTACGGGGGGAATACCAGGCCAGAGACACAAAGATGGTGGCATACTTACAGAAGGTACGCGAACTCTTAGCCACTTTCAAAAAATATGAAATGCACCAAATCCCCCGTTTCCAGAACTCTCATGCGGACACATTAGCTCGCTTAGCAACTGCCCGGGATGCAGAATTCTTGGGAGACATACCCGTGGACTTTTTAGCTACCCCGAGCACAGAACAACGACCTGAAACGCTGGTGATCACGTTGTCCCAAAACTCATGGATGACTCCTATCTTGGAGTATCTACAAGACGGGAAACTACCGGAAGAAAAGTTGGAAGCACGTCATCTGCGAGCTCAAGCAGCTCGATATTGCATCTACGATGGTAGACTGTACAAGAGGGGGTTCTCAGCCCCACTCCTGAGGTGCATTGACGGCACCGACTGCCAGACTATGCTAGAAGAAATCCATGCAGGTCACTGCGACAATCATGCATGGGCACTTTCACTGGCACAAAAGGCCCTCCGACAAGGGTTTTATTGGCCCACCGTAAAGCAAGATGCCATGGAGTCAGTCAAGAAATGCGAGAAGGGCCAAAGATTTGCCAAAGTTCCGTGAGCTCTGTCGGCCTATATACAGCAGATGAGCAGCCCGTGACCCTTCGCCATTTAGGGTATGGATCTGATCGGGCCACTCCCTACGACTCACGGAGGATGCAAGCATGCCGTAGTGGCAGTTGATTACTTCACCAAATGGGCAGAAGCAAAAGAGCTCGCACAGATTACCAGTGCAAAGGTATAAGCGTTTACATGGGATAACATAATTTGTAGGTTCGGAGTGCTATAGCAAATAATAACGGACAACGGAACCCAATTCACCAGCGAGCAATTCATCCAATTCTGCGAATCAATGGGGATCCGAAAAAGTTTCACCGCCATTGATCACCCTTAGGCCAATAGGCAAGTTGAAGCTATTAACAAAATAATCAAGCACATCCTGAAAACAAAGCTCGAAGCTAGAAAGGGGGCTTGGGTGGATGAACTACAAATAGTGCTTTGGGCCTATCGAACAACAGCTCGAAGCAGTACTGGAGAAACCCCATTCTCAATGGCGTATGGGTCGGAGACTATGATCCCCACTGAAAATGAAGTGGCCAGCCACTGAAGGGCCACTTTCAGCTCAGATCGCAATGATGAACTGCTAGCAGCGAATCTGGACCGCCTCGAAGAATCGAGAGATATAACTCGTGTAAGGGTCACCATCTATCAACAAAGGGTGGCGCGATATTACAACAGGAAGGTCCAAATCGGACATTACAATGTCGGAGACCTAGTACTATGCCTGGTACTCTCGGGAGCTCGGGCGACCAACAATGGCACCCTAGGCCCTAACTAGGAAGGTCCATTTATCATCAAAGAAAATCTGAGTAATGGAGCGTACCATCTGGCAAACATGGATGGTTTTTCTCTCCCACGAGCTTGGAATGCGGAACACCTTCGTCCCTACTTCAAATAAATGTAATTGTTCTTACCTATGCTCCATCTTTTTATTACGAGTAACCCTCATGGTTCTGACTAGAATTTATGAACTTTTGTTGCACTTTATTCTTATTGGTATTCTATTGAACACCCCTGAAATGAAGGGTTGAGAGACCATGGTTTGCGAGCTGGGGCCTAAGTAACTTAGCCACTATGTTACGGC
This sequence comes from Diospyros lotus, assembly GCF_014633365.1. Lineage (NCBI taxonomy): Eukaryota > Viridiplantae > Streptophyta > Magnoliopsida > Ericales > Ebenaceae > Diospyros > Diospyros lotus. The sequence continues at coordinate 24,100,014 of NC_068342.1, forward strand.
CTAACTAAGCATTCACCTTGGTCCCTCCCTCATGTCGTAGACTGTGAGCTGAGAACCATTCATCTTGACTTAATGTCATGGTTTGGAACCTACTGAGCAACCACTTCTGCAGGTAACTTCGAGCTAGGGTTCACTAGCCGAGGTCCTTCTATCTTGGCTTAAGCCATGGTCTGAGACCTACCTGGGTGTTCCCTCTCGGTCTGATTAAAACTTGTAGAAGCCACTATGTGCTAGCTGAGGCCGTAATGTGACCTACCTGGACACATACCTCGGCCATGCAAGTCAACGAAATAACAAGCCATGATATGTTAGCTAGGGTCGCCCTATGACCTGCCTAAACATATAACTTGGCGGTACAAGTTGAGTCTTTCACTAACTGGGGTCCTTTTATCTTGGCTTAAGCCATGGTCTGCTACCTACCTAAGTGTTCATTCTCGATTTGTTAAAACTTGTCAAGAGCCTCAATATGCTAGTTGAGGTCACAATACGATCTCATATCCTAGTAGAGTTTTCATATTAAACCATGTCAGCAGAGGTCTGTCTTAATTCGCCTAAATAAGACTATTCGCGACCTACCAGACACGCATCCTGATCGTCTATTACGAGTTGTGTGAGATCATAAGACGATTTGCCTTTACATACGCCTCGATAAGGTTCTCAGCTTTTCCTCAAATTGTCTAAGTATAAGTGTTTGCGTTGACCATTGACGAGCTACTTCAAGCACGTTAGCCTACGAGCTAGGAATACCCTGGATTTATCTAGACCTATGATCGAACTATTCGTTCTGTAGATATATTCACGGAGACTTCCTCTAAGTCAACCTTTCAAGCTAAGGTACACGGAAGTTTGTTGAAGTTGTTTTCAAGATATACTATGAAGATTGGTTCAAAGAGTTATTATACCAGGACTTCGTTAGAATTTAAAAGTTTGGTTAGCTTAAGTTCACGAAGAAATCTGAGGCAACATACACAAGTACAAAAAATGCTCCTTTTTATTGGATCAAGCTCGTATTAGAAAAAAAAAAAAATACATAGGGGAGTCCTAGCTAGAAGGTGCAGTCACTTCCACAGGCCGGGCCTTAGCAGACGGAGGGATATCGACAGACTGGGTCGGCTGAGGATAGGTAGCTCTAGATTGCTCGATCTTAGCAGTTGGTGCCACGACCTCTGATGAATCGAGCGGAGTGGCGGCCTCGGCATCCTCGGCGGCCTTAGCCGCGTATCTCTTCACCTCTTGGACGGCCTGCTCACCAAAGAAGGAAAAATCCATCTCGGGGTGATTCAACCAGAGAGTGTACAGGAACGCCGAACAGGTGTCGGACTTGGCCTCTTTGCACGCTAAGTCCATCCGAGCCCCCACCTCCGCCCTAATATCATCAATGGTCCTTTTTGCGATCTCCTCGCACCGAACTGCTCGTTCGTCAGCCTGCTTTCGCTCCGCTTCGGCTGTTTTCAGCTTATCTTGAACTTCCCACAAATGCTCCTTGGCTTTATTTAGCTTGCCAGTGAGCTTCGAGTTCGCAGACTCCCACTTGCTTTTCGATCGACGGAGCTCCTCGTCAAGGTCTTTATTTTTTCGCATCGCCTCCCTCAGACGTGTCTCCGAGCCTTCAACCTCCTTCCGGACGGAGAAGAGCTCGGCCTCTAAAGCTTTCTTCTCTTTCTCAAGCTTCCCGAGGTCAGCCTGGAAAGTCGTATTCACCGCATCTAATTGTGCATTGAAGTCTAGGTGTTGCTGTTTGAGCTTCATGGAGGTGAGAGAAAGTTAAACAAAAAAGAAAAAAATAAGGTTAGCTCAAGAAAGATGGCGGCTAAGAAATTGAGATACGGAAAAAAGTAACTTACCACCAAGCTATGATGAGAAATATACTCGTAGATGGTGACCTTCTTTACCCTCGAGTCATCCAAAGGCTTCACGGCTGCGTCCAGGAGGGTGGGTATGGAATCCAAGAGGGGGCTGATGAAGATCCCGCCCGGCAAGTCCTCCAAGGCCGGCTCCCCTTCAGGAACCCTATCTTTTTTCCTCCTATCGTCCTCTTGCTGCGAAGACTAGTCAGGTCTCTTTTTCGAACCCGCAGATGGGACCCTTTGGACTTCCCTCGCGAACTCGCAGCTCATCGGTTATCTCGAAGCTCTCCGAATCCAAGCCCGCATCAACGAGCTTGTCCAGAACCTCAACGTCTTCCGCCGATAGCAGTGGTTTTTCGCCTCCGAGGTCTACATGACAAAAATAAACGTCAGAAACATTAGACGAAGTGAAGCGATCTAGGTCAACTAAGCGCGCCCTTACCCGGAGTGAGTACGAAGCTGAAATTATTGAGCAACGAAAGCGAAGGACAAGAAACGAAGAACCAACTGGACTTGTAGTTGCCCACGTTGGATTTCCCCTTTGCCCTACCTTGGGGAAGGATGGTTTTATACAGCGAAGGGTGGGCTGCCAAATAATACAGCCCATCCTTAGCATTCTTGAAGGAAAAAAGAAATCAAACTAATTTCGGTGATGGCGGGGGAAGACCGTTCCCGAGAAACAAAATGGTTAGCGAGGTTAGTTGGGCGTACAAGTTCGGTGTCAATTGAAAGGGGGCGAGTTTAACATCGTTCAGGAGGGCAATAAGGTATGGAGCTATGGGGAACCTAAGGCCAGACTCAAGATGATGGGGGCTAATGGCTACGAAATTGGATGGAGGGTAGGCCGCGTGGGAGCTCTGAGCAGGGACATATAAGAGGCAGTTTTTGGGAAAGCGAAACTCCCGAATGCAAGATGCCACATCATGGTACTTGGCCTTAGATGGAAGTCTTTTGAAGACCTCGCGTCCCGAACTTTCCTCAGTGACTTGATCTTGAACCTCTAGGTCAGCTTCAGAAGAAGTCATGTCGACGACCTCATTAGATCGCGAGATCGCACCCTTAAAGTCCCGACCCTCCATGATAAGACAATCTTCAGAGTTCGAAGTGTCATTTTCTCTTACGATATAGTTGTAGCGCTTTTGACCTCAATTTCTACGGTATTGGTCGGACATCTACAAAGGAAAAGAAAGAACAGTTAGGTCGCAAGTTGCGAACCAGACCTCAAGAATCTAGAAAAATCCTAAAAACATCCCCTAGATCTTCTAAGACAAGCACTTTGCAACGGGGTGCCACCTAAGGCGGAGGGGCTACAGTCGCAAGCCCAGTATTCCACGGGAAACTAATCCTAAACTCCTTATGCCCGAAAGTTCAGTGAATACCGAACCAACCGACTTGTGTCTTTTCCCCAAAAGAGGAGGGCAACACCGACGGGATTGACAAGGCTAGAGAAACCATCGACGGCCAACCAATGATGGAAGGGCCCCACAAAAAAGTAAAAGAAGTCACAACAGACTTACCAAACGCTGGAGCTGGGTGATTGGGCAGAAGTTGGAGAAACGAAAAAATAGTTGGCACGCATCAGCTCCCAGTACGAAGATCGCACTGTGAACTAGGGGGCTTATGTTATATGCTATTCCCACATCACCCCTTTATGGGCCAGGCCCAGTCCAATGGGCCGGCCCAATCACCCAGAGCTTGAAAAATCCTAGCGACCTCATCAAACAAAATCCATACACCACCGAAGCTCGAAGTCCGTAAAGCAAGCACCTTGCAAGCTCCTGATAAAACCCTTAGCGAGCTCTTGATGATCGACTAACAGGCTCGCTATGAAGCCCTCAGTTCGTTGTACTACCCAGGTCTCTGGCCTAAAACCATCAGCTCGCATAAGTGGTAAAGCTGTTGAGAAGTTAGAGGCAGGGACTATTCACTTTACCTGCAACAGCCCATGCCCCTCGTAATGAGGATCCCACTCCCCATTTTGTGTAGACAATAAGGGTTGTTTGTCCCCTATTATACAATCGTTGTATTTCTTTATGTTATCTAAATTGTAAAAGCCCCTCAGTATAAATAAGAATCGTAGATATCATGAGGGGCAGGGACAGGGAGAATAATCAGATACCGCCATTCTGAAGGAATAATCAGAGTGCGGTCGTGGAGTAGGTATTGTTCTGGCCGAACCATGTAAAAATTCTGGTGTCGATTCACGTCCGAGATCTTTGTTTTCTTCTTCTTGGCACTTTGGACTTACTCACCGCGGCCCAAAAACGAATCGGGGTTGACTGAAATTGAACATCGACAAGAACAATATTGTTTATAGAACAATATTTTGTTAATTGTTCTATTTTGCCATGTTGTTGGTTTAGTTGAGAGGTTTGTTTCCTAAAGTTTGTTGTGTTCTTTTGATTCAATCTTTGGTCTAGGTTCTTGGCTTCAAATAGCATATTTAACTTTGAAATTTGAAATACAAATTAGTAGAATGTGTTCATTTTTGTAACCATAAATATTAGTTGAATTTCATATTTACTTAAGATAAATGTTGGAAACTAATATAGGGTTTTTAATTAATGGAATGGGAGTTTAAGGTAAAGTCATTGTCCAGTTAGATATGTTGGTCACATTTTGTATTCCTCAAGTGTTAAAAGTGTTCCATTTTGGTACTTCACAATTTGACAAGTGTCAAACCTGGCATGGGTTCATGATTGTAGAGTCACTAACACTTGAATGTTGTGGGCTTGATCTAGTGGGTTTTGAATATTTTTGAATAAATATGAGGTTCCATTCAGCACATTAAACATGGATATCATGGATTCCCATGTGTAATAGACAATAAATCTAACTGAAATAGTGCAGTGAAGAGGGAGGAGTAAATCCATATCGTTGAAGGATAAAAGAAACTGGGTTTTTTGTACTGTGACTTGTTGATTTGATGTCTTTCCTATGCTCTAGTAGTATAAATCATTGTTCTTTCCAGTGGTCACTTACTTTGCTAGCTATTAATTTGGTTTTTCACTTGCTTTTAATCATGGTTTAAGAAATTATCAAATCACCATTAAAAATATAATTGATCTTGTTTACCAAAATCAAATTTATTCACCTATTTAATATCTCTAACAAAGAAAAATTTATTTCAATCAAATCATTGTCTTATTTGGAGACAACCCAAAAATATAATTGATCTTGCATTTTCAATTGTTATTTGTGCGAATGATCTATCATTATGAACATGTTGGTAATTCTCTATAAGATGAATTTTGTTGTGATTTTAAACAATCTTATAAGGGGTGTAGTCCGGTTAGAGGGGAGACTCTATTGGATTTTAAAAGGAAATTATATTAAATAAAGAATATAATTAATTAAATAATTTTCAACAATTTAGTTAGATTTGCTGGAAGTTAGCCTTAGATTCCTGTTCGGTGACCTCCTCGATGGAGCGAGGAGGTCACTAAATTGTCTAGTTGGACAGTCTAAAAATTTGGTGTTGTGTTGTGTGTTCGGTGGATACGCATTAATTTACTTATGCATGATATGAAAATTCAGTAGCATCTCACGTTGTTCTTCTGTTGCATATAGGAATATGTTATGATTCATGCGATTGACTCAAATTGAGTGTAACTCGTACGAATTGGCACATAATCCTTATCATGCACTGGAGAACTGCGTTGAGATGTTGTCAAAATTTTGTATCGTGAGTAAATGCGTCCATTAGTGGTTATATCACGACTCATTTCCAGATGGTATATGTCCCAACCTTCAAATTTTAAAGAGGAGTTATAAGGAGTAGTTCAGTGGAAAAAGATTAAAAAAAACTCACATAAAGAAACTATTGTAATTATCCTTGTATATATATGGCTAGGGGGCTATTATATATATTAGCCATAGGGGTTGAGAGTTTTGATGTGCGCTAAGAATTGATGCGAATCTATTGCAGATCAAGGGTATACGTGAGCAACGAGCATGGATGTATAACAGAGTGGCACCTAATCGTCGAGGGATAAAAAATGAGTTCATATGTGGAGTTGAGAGTTTCATACATTATGTATGTGCTTGGCCACAGTTCACGCGGGATGATGAGACCTTAAGGTGTCCATGTGTTAAGTGTTGATGTAGAAAATTTATAAGTGTGGATGATGTGAAGTTGCATCTTTATCAAAAGGGATTCATGGCCCATTACTATTACTGGACATGCCAAGGGAAAGATGAGACTCCCATGGAATCCCAGGTCCGAACGAATGCTGGTGCATATAATGAAGCACAAGGGTTTACGAGGATAATCCAAATGGATATGATGCAATGGTGATGGATGGTGTAGGTCTTTCTGTTAGAGCCCATACATTAGAGAACGAAGAATAAGAGCCCAATGTAGATGCACACGACTTCTATGAAATGTTGGATAATGCTAGAATACCTATATATGATGGTTGCACTACTCACACCGAACTTTCTACAGAAGTGAGGATTCTTAGCATTAAGGCTAATTTCAACTTACTTGAGCAATGCTATAATGCTTGGGTGCAACTAATAAATGAGTTAATGCCCGAAGGCAACCGGTTTCTAAGTTGGGCTGTAATATCCTAGTATTTTGAGAATAATAATAATAAATTTTATATTTAAAATATTTTGACATCATTAGAAATTATAATTGAGAAAACTAATGGGCTTAGAGTTAGTGGGCTAATTTGAAAAATGAAATGTTAAGTAAATGGGCTTAGAGTTAGTAGGTTAAGTTTAAAAAAAAAAAGAAAAAAGAAATGTTAAGTAAATGAGCTTAGAATTAGTGAGCTAAATTGAAAAAAAACAGGCTAAGTAAATGGGCTTATAGTTAGTGGGCTAAGTTGAGAAATGAAAGGCTAAGTAAATGGGCTTAGAGTTAGTAGGCTAAGAAAGTGGGCTTAAATTTATGAACTAAATGAAAGAATAGTCCATTCAAAATAAGATTTAGTTGAAAAATAATTAAAGAAAAAATAATTAAAGATAGTGGGTGAAATAATGGAGAAATGTGGAGACAAAATAGAGTATGGACAAATAATCAAAGATAATGGGTGAATTAATGGAGAAATATGGGAGACAAAATATGGTGTGAACAAATAATCAAAGATAATGGGTGAATTAATGGAGAAATGTGGGAGACAAAATATGGTGTGGACAAATAATCAAAGATAAATGATGAATTAATGGAGAAATGTGAGAGACAAAGTAAAGTGTGACCAAATAATCAAAGATAATGGGTGAATTAATGGAGAAATGTGGAAGATAAAGTAGTGTATGGACAAATAATTAAAGATTATGAGTGAGATTTAGTGGAAAATAATTTTAAAAAATAATAAAATAATAAAAGATAGTGGATCACTACAATTATACTAAACTTAATTCAACCTGTATAAATAGAGGAAACTTGAAAGGTTGGAGGACTTAAATTAGAAAGAGAAAGGTTGTAAGAAAAAAGAATTTGAGAGTAAGAGAGAGATTTGAGAAAGAGAAAGAAAGAATATAGAGAAAAATACCAAGAATTTTTAGAAAAATCCTATAGGTTGGGTTTAGTAGTTCGTGTGAAAATTTGTGGCAAAAGACGTTGTTGGATACGCAAACCGAGGCTTTATCACAATATAGAAGCATATCAAATCACTCCGTGGAAAGATAGGTTATCTTAAAAAAATTCTTTAAAAATTTCAGAAATATTAGAATGATATTCTAGAATTTTTTTATTGTGAAATTGGAAGAGAAATGCATGATTAGTATTTATTATGGATTTTTGAGGCAATAGATGCTTGAAAATCAAAGGGAAAATGAGAAATAAATAGAACATGAATTTTAAAATTATGAGAAAATTTTTGGGGCTTAGGAATATTGTTTTAAGAATTATTGTGAAGAGAAATTGAGAAAATTTTATGAGAAGGTATTTATTTCATAATCTTGAGGAAATAATAGGAGGAAATTGGAGAAATTAGAAAAATTAGAGAAAAATTAGAAATCTGATTTTCTTAAGTAATTATGATGTCAGGGTATGTCAAGATTCATAATTGAGTACAATTGGAAGTCTGACATGAATTTTGAAGCAAAATTACGCTAGGGGCAAAATTATCTTTTTTCAAGGTAAGTGGTACTATTCAACTAGATTTAGTTTATGAAAATAGCTTGTAAGTGGTTTCACCAAAACCTGATTTTATCATGTTGTCATGACTTGATGTGAACATGTTATGTGAATTGCATTTACATATATTGATGACAAAGTATGCATATGAGCATGATGGGATTCACGGTCATACGTTGCCTGGGTTTGGGATTAGGTACTGACGCCGTTGCTTTTGTCAAGGGTGCACCCATACACCCCGGTCTGGCAGGGAGACTGTAAAAATGACGGGTAATCTTAAGATGCAGTCGACCCAAACATGAGAGTTATGATGTTATGTGCATTGCATACATACACGAGCATTAAATTTTTTGTTTCCCTTACTTAGACGATTCATCATCTAACTTGGGCTTTGCCCCTGGAATATTCAAACGTTCCAGATGGAGATTGTAGTAGAAACGAGGATGAATGAGGCATGAAATGGCACTTAGCAAAGTGCATGATGAGTTGTATGATTAGTTGAATGTATGTTATGTAGCTCATGTATTTAAATTCTACTACTTCGAATTCTGAACATTTTGAGGAATGATGATGTAGAACCCTATTTAAGGTTAATGTTAGTTGAGAACTTATGTTATGTATTAAGACATGTTGAGAAATTTATGTTCTCGAGATGTAAGCACTGAATTATGATTAATGTTATGATGTTAGGTTCGATTCTAGCTTCCGCATTTGATATTTATGATGATTCTCCTTGGAGATAGATGAATGGAGCATTTGGGATTTATTTAAAGAGTGATATGATTTAGCAATAGTTTTTTTTTTAAAAAAAAAAAATTATCCTAGAATTGTCCTGAGTTTTAATGCGCTCGAAAAACAGGGCGTTACAATGGCCTTGGGTTCCAAAAGATCGATTGTTGTGTTAATATGTGTATGCTTTATTTTAAGGATGATACTAATGCAACCGAGTGCAAGTTTTGTCATACTCCATGATATACAAGCCGTAAGGTAGGTCCTAGGAGGCGAAAGGATGTTCTAATTAACGGATGTGGTATTTACCTATAACACTTAGGCTCTAGAGGCTTTACTCGTCAAAGACAACAGTTGGGAGATGAGATGGCACTATGAAAACCCATGGGAGCCAGGTGTGTTATCCCAGCCATCTGATGGAGAAGCATGGAAGCACTTTGATAATGTGCATCCTGATTTTTCTTGTGAACGACGCAATGTCAGGCTTGGGCTGTGTGCTAATGGCTTCACATTGTATGGTCAATTTGGGAAAACCTATTCATGTTGGTTCGTGATTGTCACTCCTTATAATCTTCCTCCATGGATGTGCATGCGACAAGAGTATTTGTTTCTTACAATAATCATCCTTGGTCCTCATAATCCGAAATCCAAAATAGAAGTGTTCCTACAACCTCTCATAGACAAGTTGAAAATGTTATGGGATATTGGCATGCCAACATACGATATTTCACTAAAAAAAAACTTTCAGATGAGGGTTGCACTGATGTGGACTATTAATAACTTTCCAGCCTATGGTATGCTATCAGGTTGGATGATTGTGGGCAAGTTAGCATACCCGTATTGCATGGAGAATTCAAAAGCATTCACGTTAAAGCATGGTCGGAAGACATCATTTTTTGATTGTCATCGAATGTTTTTGTCCATGAATCACCCATTTCGAAGGAACCGAGATGCTTTTGTTAAGAATAAGATTGATAAGGGTGGGCCCCCACCACGGTTGAGCGATGATGGCATATGGGGTCGAGTTTGGGTGTTGACAGAAATAATTGAAACAGGTCCAATTCGCACGCAAGGCTACGGGACAGACCACAATTGGACAAGGAAAAGTATTTTTTGGGAGTTGCCATATTGGAAAACAAATCCCATTCGTCACAATTTGGATGTAATGCATATTGAGAAGAATGTATTTGATAATGTTTTTAACACTGAGATGGATGTGAAGGGAAAGAAAAATGACAACATTAAGGCTATGATGGACATAAAAGAGTATTGTCAAAGTAGGGAACTTGAGTTAGTGGCACAAGGTAATGGCAAATACTTAAAGCCAAATGCTCGGTATGTTCTCAACGTGGAACAAAGGAGAGCAGTGTGCGAATGGATATGTCAATTGAAACTTCCTGATGGATATGCATCTGATTTGGCTTGTTGTGTAGACATGCAAGAAGCAAAGTTGCATGGCATGAAAAGCCATAATTGTCATGTTTTCATGGAACGCCTCCTCCTAATTGCATTAAGAGCACTCTCAGACCCTATATGGAAGCCTCTAGTAGAGTTGAGTCAATTCTTTAGGGAACTATGTTCTTTAAGTCTTAGGGTCGATAAGCTATAAATAATGGAGGAAAAATTAAGATAACCATTTGCAAGCTGGAGCAAATTTTCCCGCCTGGATTCTTTAACTCAAAGGAGCACTTGCTTATACATTTAGCTTATGAGGCATGTGTTGGCGGCCCAGTGCACTATCATTGGATGTATCCATTTGAGAGGTAATTACAATTGAAATATTACACAATATCCTTTGTTATGTGACCTAGAAACTTGAGTTAATATATTTTTGTTTACCCAATAGGTTTTTGCACACATTGAAGCGTAAAGTTAAAAATAAGGCACGTGTGGAGGGCTCCATTTGCGAGGCATACATCACAGAGAAAACCTCTACTTTTTGTTTGCATTATTTTGGACCTGATGTATAATCAAGAATCAGACGAGACTAGTGAATATACAGACTCAATACCCAGCATTTTCATTTTCATGTAACTTCAAATCCACTACTTTGGTTTGTTTTTTCTTTGTGATTACAATGTTTTCCTTTTCATGTCCCTGCTATGGATTTCATATTACTAATGAAACTGCATAGACTAGAGAGAACGATGAGATAATAAACTATATATATATGTTCAAAGTTTAGTAGTTGAGATTAAGTTAAATAGAAAAGAATCAAATGAGCTCAAAATGAAATCCTTAGCATTCAAGGCCAAAGAAGAAGAAGAAAGTGTAACAAGTGATGAAGATGAAGAACTTACTATACTCACAAAACGTTTTAACAAGTATATGAGAAAAGAAAAATTTCCTAAGAGAAAAACATATGAAAACAAGAAATTTTCTAAAGATACTCCTTATGAATTAAAATGTTTTGAGTGTAAAAAACCAGGACATATCAAGGCAGATTTCCCTCAATACAAAAAGCTAAAAAAGAACAAGAAGAAGAAGTCATTAGCCACATTGAATGAAGAAGACTCTCTCTCCTCTGATTCAAGTCAACAAGAGGAGGCTGTAAACTTTTGCCTTATGGAACGAGAAGAAAACAAGGTAACTTCATGTTCATCTAGTAGCAATTCTCTCTCAATTAATTCTTTACAAGATTAATACAATTTATTATTAGAAACATATAACAAGGTTCTAGCCAAAAAAAAGTTTTGAAAAATGTCTCAACAATTAAGGAAAAAGAATGTAATGATCTTAAGTTGCTTATGATGACTTAGAGAAAATCATTGAACAAAAGGATAAAGAAAGTACAAATTTAAAGATCAAACTTTCAGAATTAGAAAAGAAAAACAATGATTTATTAGACTCATTTGAAAAACTATTAGAAGGTAAGAAGAAGCTGGAAATGATTTTAGGAAATCAAAAACCATTTGGAGATAAGACGGGGCTAGGATATATAGATGATGTACCATCTACCTCAACGACAAAGTTTGTTAAGGGAAAGACTTTGAACAAGCCCCCATCATTTAGAAAACAAGTTATCCAGCATACACTACAAGAAAAATGGTTTTTAACGACGGGAAAATCAGTCGTTGAAAGTTGATTTTCGATCGTTAAAAAGTTATAATGATGGGAATTTTTCTATCATCGATCGTCGTTATTGTCTTCGAGGATAAAAGTCTTTAACGACGGGAATGATAAACCTGTCGTTAATTGTCTTCGAGGATAAAAGTCTTTAACGACTGGAATGATAAACCTGTCGTTAATTGTATTAGCGACTGTATGATTTCGGTCATTAAAAATAATTATTAACTACCAAATTATAACCCAATAACGACAATATTTCCGATCGTTAATAGTCTAAACAATTAGCGACCGTATGATTCCTGTCATTAAAAATAACTTTTTAATTATCAAAACACAAACCAATAACGACAATATTTCATCTTGTTAATAATGTGAACAATTAGCGACAATATGATTCCTATTGTTAAAAAATATTTTTTTATTTTTTTTAATAGTATGAAAACAATTGCTAGTCATCAATGATAAAAACACCCTATTTTGTATGAACCACCAAACCTATATATCATTATCTATATCAAATTGGAATAAAACTCATAAAATTAAACATGTCATTCAAATAACACCAAAGTAATCATTATCCATTAACATTTACACACCAAAAGTAGTATATATATATATATATGTGTGTGTTAATTGCCAACAAATTACACCAAAAAATATGTTCAATTAAAAATAACACTTTGACAATTATATATACTATTAAAAAATGTACACCAAAAAAGATATTCAACTAAAAGTAACACTTTAACAATCATATATACTATTCAAAAATGCACAACAAAATACTATATATATATAGTCATAAAATTGTTCATGTACTCCAAGACATGAGTCGTTTCCTTTAGAGTCTTGTTGTCTCATTGACCTACAAAAAAAAGAAATAAAACATAAAATCAGAGTCAAAAAAGTGTTCATGTTTTCTTTATAAAATATTAGAAATAGAATTAACAAAACCCAAAATGTCTCCATTGCAAACTACATAATATACAATCACTAAAATGTACCAAAACATAGAACCCTTAAATATAAAGTAGATTGAGATGTAGATTAACAAAAATACTAAGCCTTAGTTCTATGGAATGGGGCCACCTATATGAATTCTAATTTCAAAGTCATGTCTTTATTCTCTTATTCCAAGCCTTCTCCATCATCCACTTAGATACCTTAGAAACAGGCAGTCATTTTATACCCAATCACTAAGATTTAAAGTAAAGAATCCTTTTTGTGTGTGGGGTCAAAGTGTAATGACCCGAAGATGGGGTGTTGATATCAATGAATAGCATGGTATTATTTTATGTCTTGTGGGTAGAATTATTCGTTAAATTGGGTTTTGGTGCTGTGTGAGTGTGTATGTAGGTGTTTTAGAAGGTTTATAATGAGTGGTTAAGAGTTAGGAGGGTTTATGAAGAGGCATCCAAATGTATGGGGCTTTGGGAGGCTAGATATTCGAATGGAGGAAGCATCATTCGAATGAGAGAAACCCCATTCGAATGGGGTGTGAGACATTCAAATGGGGGGTGATCCATTTGAATGGCCTGTTTTGCTGGGTGGTGCTTCTTCATTGTAACCCAATTTTGACTATGTTCCAGCCCGAATATTTTAAAATTTAAAACATGAAAGTTGTAGATATTTCTCTTTTCGTTCTATAGCATCTTGAATCACCTCAATCAGAGTTTTTATGAGATAGTTATACCTAAAATTCGAAAAGGTGTCAAAGCTATCCAGAATCCATTTGAGCCTTCACATTCGAATGAGCTGCCTTTACATTCGAATGAGTCATGCGAAAATTGCAAAATTCATCCAAATGAGGGCACTATTACATTCGAATATCCCTCTTTTTTCTTCAGCTTTTCATTCAACCATTCAAAATTCATTCGAATGCTTTGCTGTGGCATTCGAATGTCTTCTCCATTTCATTAATTCTTCTACCAAAAGCCTCAAAACACATTTGAATGTGCCCAAATCATCCGAATGACTTTCATACAACTACCTATATATGTATATATCATCTGAATGCCTTAAATTATATTCGAATGCCTCCCTAAGTGATTCATATATATATATATATCGCCCGATACCTCATTAATTCTGGAAACATGTAGAAAATTCTAGAACTGAAATATCAAAAAAATATAATAAATATATAGAGAATTTGGGAAATAATTAGATGGATAAAGATGACTTATGAAGAAAATATAAAAGAGAAATTTGTGAGAAAAATCTCACTAGGACAGAGCACTCTTTTTCTCTTTCTCGTAAGTTCTCTATTCTTCTTCAAACCCTCATTTTTCTTCTCATAGCAAGCTAGATCCTGCTATCCAAGGAGTTCTTAGTGGTTGATTGGTGAAATAAAAGGCAAGTTCTCTCTTCTTTTCTCTTTTGTCTTGGATTTTATTGTGTTATGGGTTGGTTACGTGTCTTGAGAGCATGACTGAGGTTAAGGTATTTAAGCTTGAGGGAAAGTTTCTAACAACCATGCGGGGCTTGTTTCTCCCCACAAATCCTAAGGAATGGAGTTTTAAGTGAAATTTTGCATGGGAGACTTGTTTCTTCTCCATGCCCTGACTAGCATACCTTGTTGTGATCTTGAAGCTTAAGTAAGAAATCCATATTTCAGTGTTATTGGCTAACTGTGTTGAACATGTTTGTAAATTGAAAATAACTTTCAATTGCTCATATACGTATTGTCATGGCATGTTCTGAAAGAATGGTAATTGTGCATCATGAGCATGTCTTGGCTTGACCTCCTGCATAACATCTCATGAGTGAGCACGAGCATCAGTTCTTATTTCTATCACACGTGCAATTTGTATGTGGCCACTTTATGTGTTGCATGTGCATTGGAAAAGGCATGGACAGAGATGATTATGCACACCGCGGTTGTGTACCATTGGGATATATCCCCCCAAACCAGTAGGCATTAGCCTGACTGGGGTTATGCTCCTGCGGTGACGACTAAGGGGCACGCCTAGTGGTGACGACCATGGGTGAGATTATATATGTATATATACGTATTTATGGCTATAACCTAGTATATGAGGTAGGGCCTATGGTCCACATGGTATCACAGTTTCTCTGGTTGCCGGACTCAGCTACAAGTTGGTATGTATTATGATGCATTTTATATTGTTATATGAGGCCACTGGGCAGTTATGTGTTGATAGACTTTTATGAGTGTTATGCATGACATTATCATTACGGGTGTGTGTGTAACTCCTGAGTTATAACCTATCATTTCCATCTATATGCATGTTCACCACACTTGTATCCTATTATTATCTGCCATGCTCTTCCTTCTTATTTCTTATGCTTGCTGAGCTTTGTAACTCACGTTGTACTCTCCTCCATTCCAGGTAAAGGTAAAGAGGTGACAGGTGGCGAGTCGAGTAAGAAGGATGGGTAGACATGTGCGCGTGCGGGTCCCCTCTTGATCTAAATGGTCTTGGGAAGCTGTTGGTAGATGTGTAGACATTATTTTGTGTGTAATGTAACTTAAACAAAAGTCGTGCCTATAACCCTTGGAAGTATTTATTTTGGGTTTGAGTTTGATGGATGTTAAATATATGCATGCTTGTGGCTAAGTGTTGTTTTATCTATGTTCCCTAGCACTCGCTCTTTTAGGTTGCCTTGGAATGGGATAGCTTGGGTGAGGGGGTGTTACACAAAGCTTTACCCAAATATGCATTATAAGTATTACGAGATGAAATTTATTTGTAAAATTTGTATATCACAATTTTAATTAATATATATTTAATTATTTTATAAAAATACATCCCACTTCAACCACACCACTAATCTGTAAATCCTATCAAGTTTATGAAAATATGAAACACTTAAAAAACTTCCAAGAATCCATTTTTCTCTCCACCTTCCTCCTACCACCCTTCCTGCAATTTGTCCACTCTTTATCAGTCATTCATTCTTTCATATATATATATATATATTTGCTCCTCATCTCTCTTAGCACTATTTTCATGTTCCCTGTTTCTTCCCTCTTCCCATTCTGTTGGCTACTGTGACTGGGTTTTCCTAGCTTCACCATCACTTACTCAGCCAAAAACATTTAATTGATTCCCAAGTTTAATGGCACCGGGGCGAACCAAGAAGTAGAAAAAAGATTACTTGGACATGATGAGTCACCAGCTCCGAAGGTCCCTCCCATTACCAGTAGCAGTAATGGTCATGCACAGAGCAAACAAATTCAGGCAACTCAATATGAACATGCAGGTTCACTAAAACTTCATTTTCCAGTCATATTTAGCTTTTCTTCTATATGATACTCTTCCACCTACCACCACCAGGTCAAGCAACATTCTCTTAACCATTGACACAAAAAATTCTCCATAGAATTTCAAGTATCCAAGTTTTACCAAACCAACCACCAATCCATGGCCGAGGGTTGACAACTGCAGTTCCAGGATGAATTTAGTGTTTCAAAAATTTTAAGTTATTTTGAAAATTATGCACAAAATCTGTTTTGAATACTTTCATACTTTTGAAAACATTTGCTATGAATTAAATATTATGGCAAACAATTGCTATGAATACTTTCATACTTTATGCATGTATGTCAAATAACTATATGTATGTCAAATGTGCATTCTACTTTATGCATATGTTAGAAATTTGTTGCTTCTGGTTTTTTACTTTAGGCAACCACCCATTTTTTGCATTCATGGTAATTCTAAATTTCTCTTAGTTTAAAAAGAAAAATAAAGATTTCTACTCCACTAATTTAATTTCATGCCCGATAAGTCAACAACGGAAGCTATACTTGCAAAAATCTAAAAAAAGGTTGGGGGGTAAACAAAATTATTTATATATGATGTTTATAGGCATGGAACTAAAACCTACAACAAAATTTTTAAAGGAATCTTATAATTTAATTTCCTAACAGTTGTTTATTAAAGACATATCCTATGTAATATAATTAATCATTGGACAACAATTTGTGTTAGGATTTATGAAGAAGAATTTGAAACTTTTTTCAATTATAAGTCGATTACATCAACAATCTAAACTAAGAATTTAAAGACTTCAAGTTGGGATAGTAGAAAGTTGAATATATGAAATATAAGTTTAGTGAAAATAGACCTATCAATGATATTATGGTGAGACTTGAAAGTGAAGTCATTCCAATAAACTATTAATTTAGATATCTAAGATGTAGAAACTAAGACGGTCATGGATAAAGATAATGTTGGCCATAGTAAGAAACTAAGACCAACATTAATATTCACCAAATTGGGTAAAAAAAAAAAAGCCATGTCCAAATTTAATAATAAAGAATTATATATTACCTGAGTAGATTGAGATGTAGAAGGTTGATCTTGACTCCTAAATTGCATAAATTCCTTAAATGCATCTTCTAGAGCTTTCACCCGGTCTTTAAGCATCTTGTTTTCTCTTCTTCTAGTTCATTCTTGCTTGAAGGCACAAGTTTTAATTCTTTAGGTCTCACCCTGCCACCATACAAAAGAACATGATTCTTGACTTGGGGGCCAAAACAAGTCTCAATGATTTCAAGATTTGACATTTCAGGATTCAATTGGATGGTTTGAACTAGTTGATCCTACAAAACATGTTCATGGTATAATTTAATACACATTAAATATAATTGGGTGTGAAAAATTGAACAAGAAAATTAAAGTGAGTGTCATTAACTATTTAACTTACATATGTTTCTTATTCTTCCGGCTCCACCAACTTCTCACCTTTCTTCCTAGTTGAAAACCACATTTCTGCTAAATTGGGTTCATGAACATTTTTTCCTCCCTAAATAAAATGAAAAGTTTAGAGTAACCGCAATCTAACAAAACTATTGATATGTATAAAGTAAGAAAATTGTTAAAGGTATATGTTATAGTACAAAGTATGCAATCTCCCACATTGGTTTGCTTCCAGTCCTATGAGGCATGCGTGGTTGCTTTCTATTTTTTGAATTTCTTTCACTTTTTTCCTATCCAAATTTAGAGAATTTAATAACAACATAAAGTATATCAATGAGATAAAAATGCTACTCCTTAAAAAACTAGAAGTAGAATTACAAAAAAAATTCGAGACTGTTTACCTTGAAGGATGAAGCTTGAAAATTATTTTTGACAAGCCATTCCCAATCTTCTTGATCTTGGATCTCGATGGGTTTTTTTTTTTTAGAATGCCTTGTACACTATTGTATGGCTTGATATATTTTCTATCTAATAAGGACCTCCAATTATTCCATAAGGAATGCATGTGACAAAGTGCATCTTTATGATGATCCTCCATATTATCATTTTTATACTTCTCCTACAAAGAAAAGTTGAACAAATTAATAACCAAAATTGAAAGTATATATATTAACTAATTTTTATTTACCTTAATTACAGCCCACATGTGGCTCTTCTCTTGTTCTCCAATTTCCTTCCAACTATGAACTCTAACAGGGCAAATATTGAAATCACAAACAATCCATCCCAAGTGTCTTGAAAAAGCCTCGTGATTAGGTCCAATAGCTCGATTTTTGTAGAAAGTTACTTCTAGTCAGTTATCATTTTTTAGAGCTGTAACTCTTTCGTTCATGTTCATTCCTCGAACTCTTCTCTGTTTGTCTGACATAAATTTGTTAAAGTTACATAATTATGTATTAATGTGTATAAATACCAAAATTATGATAAATAAATACCATCATTTTCCGCTCATGCTTTCTTTTTTATTGGTGATTGATGTGGATGTGGTTTGACTTTATTAGGCTATGGTGCAGTTTCATCAATTAGTGTATTGTCTGGAAGACATTGGGAATCATTAGTTGACTGATTTTATCTTTCTTTCCCTATGAAGCAACAAATACCAAAACTTAACTTATTAAGTTCTAAATAAATATCTTAGGAAATTTAGATCCATTCAATTAAGAATAACATTAAAAACTTAAGAAGAAAATAATATCAAACCAGTGCGTTCAATACGGCCTGAACTATCATGACTTTGATTTTCTATTTCTTTCTCTGTGAAGCAACAAAAGATAAAAATTAAAAACGTAATAGACCTAGAATCATTCAATTAAAAAATAGAATTAAAGTTTCATAGGAAACCAATTTCAAACCTGCGCATCCAATACTAACTGAATCATCATGACCATGATCTCCCATTTCTTTTCCTGTGAAGCAACAAAAAACAAAATGAAAAAACCTAATGGATTCCAAATAAATATCTTAAATGGCCTATAATCATTCAATTAATTAGTAAAATTAAATACTTAAGAAGAAAGCAATTTCAAACATGTGCGTCTAATACAAACTAATAATATCCTATTTCTTTTTATGTAAAGCAAGAAAAAACAAAATTTAAGGACCTAATAATATCTTCAAAGATCTAAAATCAACTAAGAAGTAATATCTCCAAACCTGGTCTTTTGATGTGTTTTGGTAACTTGAAGGGAATTGGGCGTGTTGACTTATCCTCGTACACAAAGATATGAATGTTCATTTCATTATGACTTCCTTAAAACATTTGAAGCAAATCAGCATCACATGTAACCCGCATCTCATCCCCATACGTGATGTGCATCCCAACAGTATATATATCTAGATGTTTTGAGCATGTCTCTAGCATGTCCATGTAAGTGTACTTGCCTGGGTCAACTTCTTTTTCTAATTCTATTTTTCCATTCTCAAAGTAGAAAAGCAAATTGTGCAGCAACATGTTACCTATCACAAAACTCTTTGCTTCGATAAAAAAATGCTATTAATTGAACAAATTCAAGGGCCAAAAAGCATTAAGTAATACAAACCTAGGTTCCCCAACACCAACCCCTTTGTTGCCTCAAAAACAAAACGTTGTGAACTTTTACTAGCTCCTTTTTCATTTTTCTTTTTGATCGGGACTTTTGATCCTCTATTAGAAGATCATGTTGGCCTTGAAGTTGACAAACCCCTTACCTTTCCTCTAAGTAAAGTACCTGGAGGTATGAAGACATATTTACTAGTCTTTGAGCCTTCCTTGTCTTTTGTCTCTTTCATATTACTACAAAGCATAACCAAAATAAATTAATAACATATAACAAAATAAACATGCATGCACAATAAAAACTAGGTATGCGCAATATATGCGTGCACAGATAAAAGTAAATGCAAAAGAGTTAAAATTCAATAAACTAGTTTCTTTCCTTTCTTTTCTTTGAATAAATAGTGTTAACGACCATTGGGTCCATGTCTGTCCATGTCCAATGCACATTATCACCTATATCCATTGAGTTGGAAGCTTGAAATTCAGGTGGGATTGATGCATTTTGAGGACTGATTTCAAATGTTTGATTTGCATCATCAATGTCATCATCCTTTTGAAATGGGAAATTATATAAATCACGAGGCTGTGTTTTTGTAACTAAATGCCATCCTTTGATGAAGTTGTCATCCATATAAAATACTTGGGATGCTTGATTGGCTAATACAAAGTGATCATTACCTTTCAAAAATCGGCATGGGTTAATGGATACGAATCCATATTTATCGACCTTGATGCCTTTATTTGTATCATGAACATCAAACCATTTGCATCGAAATAGTACTACTCTATTGTTATCAAGATATTGTAACTCAATTACTTTGGTTAAAATGCCATAGTAGTCTATTTCATCCTTCCCATTTCCCACATTACCAAGTACAACTACACTATTTTGTGTCGTTAATTTCTTATCATAGTCTTCCACATGAAACCTATACCCATTGACAATGTAACCATTGTAAAATGCCACATTTTTTAATGGCCCACGGGACAATGACAACATGCTCTCATATATGCTGCTTTGAACTTGACTATGTAATCTTGCAACCTACAAATCAATTATTTTAAGTGAATTCACATATACTAAAATAAAGCATAAAAAGAATCACAATACACTTACCCTAAACTTGAACCATTTAGTAAAATTTATATTCCACTCTTGCTTGGATAGTTGTAAGGCTGTGATTGATTGAATTCTAGAATACTCTCTGTAGATATAAAATAGTTATTATTAAGTATAACAAAATTAAAAGAAAGTGACATTAAGATTAAAGTTGGATCTTACTCAATAATGGGTTGAACTTCGCTGCAATTCCTTAGAATATATATATGTGCTTTAATCCACTCATTGTTTTCTAGATCACGGGTAATTCCATCTCCCAAAAGTCTCCCACGTTAGTTGAACACAAGTGAACCTCCATTGTGCACATCACCCTCATAATTTCTATCAAGCCTGTTAAACTTTGTCTCCATGCTATGCAAGTACCTTGAACAAAGCATCATGCACTCACTAGCAATGCATCCTTCAGTAATTGAGCCTTCTGGGTGTGTTTTGTTACGGACAAATGATTTCAAATTGTACAAATATCTCTCCATGGAATACATCCAGCGATACTGTATGGGCCCACCGACCTTAACCTCATTTGGAAAATGTATCGACAAGTGCTCCATTACATTAAAAAAAGATGGAGGAAAGATCATTTCCAACTTGCAGAGAGTGACAAAAAATTGAGATTCAATTTGCTCTATTTCTTTCACCCTTAATGCCTTACCATTTAATATCTTGAAAAACAAAGACAATTCAGTGAGTGCCTCACATACATCATTAGGAATGATGCCACCTAATGCAATAGGAAGTATATGCTGAATAAGAACATGACAATCATGGCTCTTCAAATCGATAATTTTTTGGTCTTTGAGGTTAACACATTGAGATATGTTGGATGAAAATCCATTAGGAACCCTTATGTTTTTAAAAAATAAAAGGAATGCATCCTTTTCCTTTGGAGACAAAACATAATTTGCAGGTGGTAACAAAACTTTGTCCCCTTGTACAATTGGGTGTAGCTTTGGTCGTATGCCCATTGATTTTAAGTCAAGTCGAGACTTTAAATTATCTTTAGTCTTTCCCTTAACATTCATGATAGTTCCAAGAATGTTATCACATATATTCTTCTCAATGTGCATCACATCCAAATTATGTCGTAGCAAAAGTGTACTCCAATATGGAAGCTTGAAGAATATACTTTTTTTATTCCAATTATCTCCCATATTTTCATGATTTATCTTGGTCTTCAATTGACAAGATTTATTTAAAGTAATCTCTTCAAGGTCTTGCACTTGCTTCAGAACATCTACACCTGAAAGTAAGTTCGGAGCGATCCCTCTTTCCTTTGTACCATCAAATGAAACCCTATTATTTCTCCATTTGTGATTCATAGGCAAATAACGTCGATGACCCATATAACATTGTTTCCCACCATTAGTAAGCCTTGTTGAAAAAGTATTCTTGTTACAACAAGGACATGCCAATTTTCCTTTTATACTCCATCCAGATAAAATCCCATAAGCAGGGAAGTCATTGATCATCCACATCAAAGCTGCATGCATCGTAAAATTTTGACATGTTCACACATCAAAGGTTTCAACACCCAATTCCCATAGCTCCTTTAATTCATCTATCAAAGGTTGGAGGTAAGTATCAATTGCATCCCCTGGTTCATTTGGTCCTAGGATAAGCATTGACAGAAGGAAATTAGACGGCTTCATGCAAACCCAAGGCTCCACATTATACGGAATAAGCACTATTGGCCATATACTATACGGTGTTCTTGAATTAGAAAAAGGTTGAAAGCCATCACTAGAAAGACCAAGTCTAACATTACGAGGTTCTGAGGCAAAATTTGGATGGACTTTATCAAAATCCTTCCATGCCATTGAATCGAATGGGTGTCTTATCACTCCATCATCTATTCTTTTATCAAAATGCCATCTCATAGAAGAGGCTATCTTGGAAGACATAAACAACCTCTGAAGTTGTGGATTTAATGGAAAGTAACATAGAGTTTTTACTAGTATTTTCTTGCCATTTGTTTTCATCTTAAATTCTCCACTACGATAATCTTTCTTCCATCGAGAAGCACCACATACCTTGCAACAGTCACATCCATTGTCTGTCTTCCAATACAACATGCAATCATTCACACAAGAGTCATACTTTTCATAAGACAAACCAATGTCATGCAATACCTTTTTCGCATTATAGTATGAGTCTAGTAAGAAAGACCCTTCAGGTAAGAGTTCTTTTAACAATTGCAATAACATAGTGAATGACTTATTACTCCAATGACCAAGACTCTTTATATGCAACAATTTAAGAATTGCAGATAATCTTGAAACTAGTGAACTGGGATATATTGGTTGCTCAAGGTCATCTATCAACTTGTAGAACTGTTTGGCTCCATTATTCGGTTCCATTTCAGGCACCTGGAAATTCAACATCTTCATTATTTTCGTCCAATCCTTTAAACTGAGGGTATAAATCATTTATGAATTGTTGGATCTCATCATCACTATCATCTGCAGCAATAGTATCATACTGTAAGATCTCATTTTCTTCATCCTCAGACTCAAATTGAGGCTCATTCCTCAATTTAGCATGATGATACCAAAATGAATACCCTTCAGATATTCCATGTATCATTAGATGTGCCTCAATAGACTCACGAGTTCCAAGATCAGTATTGCAACATTTCGTGCATGGGCACCGAATCTTATTTTTGGCACCTAACTTCTTTAAAGCATAATCTAGAAACTTTTGTACCCCTATTTGATGAGGTTCATTAAGTCGATCATTGACAAGATTCATCCACTCCTTACTAGGTGCCATTATCTCATAAACGAATGACAAAATCTTGTACTTCATCTAAACAATATAACAATAATATCGTTTAGCTAAGCCTTAAGAAATAAAGTTGGCTATTCATAACAAAATTTAGCTTCTCATTATCAGAGTTGGACTTTAAACTTGTATGAACTTTTAGAAACTAAACTTTAAAAGCAAGTAAACAAAGGTTTAGACCAACTTATTACTTGAACAATTAAAAGCTTGTTGAATCAATTAAAAGCTTGTGTGTGCGTGTGAAAATTATAATGTATCTTAACTTTTTGAGCATGTAAAAGTCAATCACTGTAAATTTGTTAAGGAGGTGGAGAGCTCTGAAATTGGAGCATGATTAGGCTTGGGAGAAGAAACAAATTATTTTTTTAAAGTAATTATTGTAAAATTATCACATTTCAAAACTGATTCTTATAGTAGTATAAAAAAATTTAAAATATATCAACTACGCATTTAATCTTATCACTAGTGAAGTGGCTCGCACTATATATATTTAAATAAAAAAAATCAAATAAATGTTCACAAAGTGTCACTTAATATTTACAGGCAACGCAAACACTCCCTTACGTTTATATACTTTCCAATTGATGGAAAGGAAATGTCAAATAGGCTAAAACAGGATACATATACAATTGTGTTAAGAAAAGAAAAGGCAGCACCTTAATCCAATCCCAATACCAGCACAGAATAGGATCAGATTCAGAGTTGATAAATTGAATAATTTCATAATATATCGGGCAGATTGTTAATTTGAATTAAGACCAAAAACAAACAAGTATAATCAATGGCATAAGAAACATACTTCCATTCAAGACCAAAAACAAACAAGTATAATCAAGCAAGAATAAGTAAAAGTGAAGAGAAGAAGAACACAACGATGTATAGTGGTTTAGCTTGCATCCACTACCTAAGGATTTCCTTCCTTAGGATTTTCAACCAAATCCACTATATGAAACTTTTGTTACAACCATCGAAGCCTTCACTTGGCTTCACCACCACCAAACTACTTCTGGAGTCTCTCACTCACTAGTTTGGATTTTGTACGCTCTTTGCAAGATACAAGAATAGTAGTGATTGAGAAATAGGGTTCTCTCAAAATAATACAATGAAGTGTAGAGAACTCTCTTAGTTTTCTCTCAAGAAGATAGAGGAAGAGAAACATTTAGAGAGAATGAAAATCTTGGCCAATAATGTAGAAAATAATAGGGCTTCCAAAAGTTGTTCCAAAGCCTTTAAGAGATCCTTTTATATAGTGTTAGAGTAGGCTTTCCTTGATCAATCTCAGCCCTCCATGTGGCAAGTCTTCAAGCCAATCTCATCCTTTCATATTGAATTCTTGATTTACCTTCCATAATCAACTAACTTGATTTATCTTCAAGACCTTTGACTTTGTTGATCTCTAATCAGCCTTAAATGAGCAAATCAACTCTAGTAATGCATGGCTGATTTTAAGGATTAAAAAATCATCAAAATCCTTCATAATTCTTGTAAAATCATCCATAAAACAGAAATGATCAATTCTGACTACTAGTTGATCTTCAAACACCTTTGATTGAGCAATTGACCCCTTAGCTTCCATAATAAGAATAGCTGATTTGAAATTTGAATTTAAATCTCCAAAATGGTATAGAATGCAGCCAAATATTCTCAAATAATGAGGGAAATTTTTCCAACAATGAAGATATCAATTATAACTTCAAAAGCCCTTAATTGATCAAGTTTCCATACTAAAAATGTTGACAAGTAGAGAATCAATTTGTGTAGCTGAATATATGCAAGATATCCTTAGAATATTCTCCCATAATGAAGATATCAATTAGCCATAATGAGTAGGATACTTGATTCCATGATTTGAGTCTCCATATCCTTTTAATGAGAGAGAATCAACAATAAAGGAAAGTAATATCTATCAAGGTTTAACTTTCAAACCTTAATTTCCTCCATTAATGTTGAGCAATAAGGTTGAATCTTTAACTTCTCCATCTGAATGCAATTCAAAAAATTCTTCCATATTTAACTGAGTTGAGGAACTTTTAGGAACTTTTAAATTTATTCCATGATTCTCTTACCATATCTAGACCAACAAGATGATGTAGCCTTGATGAGTGTGCTCCACGTGGCTGCCATCATCAAAATGCCACATTAATAATGCCATGTCGCCAAGTTACATATATGGAAACTCCATATAGTGGACTACTCCAATCTCCTCAAAAACTTCCATATAAATCTTTTGAACTTCCCATATATGAACAAGGATTCCATATATATATATATATATCTTCTAAACTTTCCATTCCAAGAAGAACTTTCCATACATAGCTCAAATACTCAAATTTCCAGAAAGCTCTCTAAAAACTTGTTTCCATATATAATGAAATCTCTATATCAATATAAGAAGTTTCCATATATAACCTGTGTCATGAAATCACTATAGAATAGCTTTGTAAGCCTTATGAAGGCTTCATGCTTTGTTAGTACATAAAATATAAATGTACATTCACATCCACACATGCCAATCATCAATCATCAAAATCTACACTCAACAGATCCATCTTACTTTGGGTTGATTTCCTAGGCTCCCAGCCTTGATCGACAAGCTAGTGGTACGCTTCACATCCTAGACCATTGGAACTTGAACGCCATACAAGGTACAAACCTTACTATGTTGCCCCAGATCTTCAGCATCTAATCATTTTCCATGAAGTTTGTTATGATGCTTCGGTCGACGGGCCTCCCATACCTTACCAGAAGCCATCCCTCAGCCCTTTGCATGTGGGTCCGTAGATCCAGATCTATCACTATGAACACCGAACTAATAGTGTTGTCACGCTGCTAGGGTTCCTTGGCCCGACTTCGCGAGTCATATCAGTTGCACCATTTTTGCCTCATCAACTGGCATAACTCATATGCCATCACTCTACCATCTTCGGTCTCTCGCTTGACCCAATCCCTTGGATCCTTATTCTTATTTTTGGAGTTACTAAATGAACCTCGAAAATACTTATCATCCGATCCTAACTCAACAGCTAGGCTATGTCACATCAGACTAATCATTCATGTTTCGATTATCCTCGATAACCACCAGTTGTCCTATCATTCATTGCAAGGATTTCGACTAATGACCTCAAATCAATAGTCTCTAAATCTCTCGGATCCATAATCATGGTTACCGAATCAACTTTACATCCGAATCATATCATCGGATCCTATCTTCAATAGCTAGGTCCATCCAACCAGTTGTTCTATCGCTTAATAATGTTAAACTCTCAAATCAATAATCTCTAAGACCTCAACCGACAATCCCAAATCTAAGTACGGATTCCATTCCATGAACCATCAATTTCTTTTCCCCTAAGTCTCCACTTGGGGTTTCTACTAATTGGCTCTAACTATATTATATACCCTTAAGTCTCCAAATTGTTATTCCCTAAATCTCCAAATAGGGTTAAGTTATGAAAATCCTCAATTGAAATAATAGTTAATTTCCAAGGCAGACTTTTTCTAAGTCTCCAACTAAATTTTTTCTTTAATATCAACTGTAATGCTCCTCTTTTCGAGGGCATTAAATAACTCATGGAATTTTGGGGATAATTTTTTTTTAATATAAACTTATCATAAATCATTCCCCAAGAATCCCGTTCTACCTTCTCAGCATACCAAAACAAGAATCAATAAGCTAAGACAGGTAATCAACATAAATGCGGAAGCTAGATAATTGAAACCTAATATGGTACATAACCGAATCCACTTTATTCATAACATGAAAATCATACCATTATATAGCATCATGTCTTCAAATAAAATATATGGAGAACCGTCTCTCGAAAATAGGAACTGAGTACCTCAGATATAATCAAATGATACTCAACATAACCAATAAATACCTTAAACAACATTAAATAATATTACATGAATGATTTCTCAAAAGAGTATTTGTAATACGTACATTCTTACATTTAACAAGATAACTCATCAATGGATCATAAATCTCTCAACATGACTAAAACATAATCAAATCTTCCTGAAGAAGCCAAATACCGAAATCATCATGCCAAGTCCATCAAACACGTCACCACGTATCGTCACATCTCAACCACTTCATTGCCCTAACTGCAAGTCTCAACTGGAACATTTGAATGTTCTAAGGGCATAACCAAATTATAAGATGAATCTTCTAGTGAGGGTTTAAAAATAGATACATGAATACATGATGAAAATACATGAACAAACTTTTGCTCTAGTGTAACTTCTCTGGCCTTCTTGCCCGGTACAGAACCCTTGGTTGTAATCCTGACCTGCTTTCGAGATACTCCCAAATGTTGTTCCATCATTACCCTTGCAGAATTACAGCTATAGTATCAGGGCGATATCCCAATCCCATGAACAAATGTAAATATGCTAATAATATCATGCCATGTGAAAATAATCATGACAATCGAAGTAACAATATATGTATAAATATGACAAGATGTGCATAAATTACATATGACTTAGAAACCATCATAAATATCATGCTCAACATAGTCAAAACATAGCATAAATAAGTTTTGGAGTAAAACCACTCACCTTACTTAGCCTCGTAGGTTTTCTCGGTATGCAAACCTTAACCTCAAAACACGTGCCCAAATAATTTTCTTACCAAAATCTCTGGAATATTAACAAATCTTCATTTCTTATTTTTTGTATAATTTTCTGGAAATTTTCTCAATTTTGTTCCCTTAATTTTCTTTTCTTTTCTTTTTTCCTTTTTCGTCTTCTTCTTCTTTTTCGCATGCCTCTACTCCTGCGCACACCGTCGCAGGCCACTGCCACCCAGCCTTTTTCGGTTACTACTGCTGCTAGCGTTGGTCGCCCCTGACCACCGCTCCACCGCCGCCTATCGCCATCACCACGAGCCACCGTGGCTAGCAGCATCGCATGTAACGCTACTACCATAGTTGATCGCTACCAGTGCTAACCTTGGCCATCTCCAGCTACCTTCGATGCCATTGGCCGCCTCTACACCACTGCGTGATCTAGCTCCGTCAACCACCATCACTACCTCTTGACGCCGCAACCAGCTGTGGCTGTCGCTACTCTAGCTTCCCCTACCGTTGTCGCCGGCCACTGCTCTCGTCTCTGGCTAGCCACAATCGGCCACCTCCACCGATCATCTCTTTCCCTCGATCTCATTGCTTCCCTCTCTCTCTCTTGGCCATTCTCTCTTTCTCCATTTTAAGATCCAATTTCTGAAGAAAATGCTAGGGCAGCTATATATATTTGTGTGTGTGTGTGTAAATTACACATTTACCCCTATCAATTCTCCTTAATTGCACTTAGGGATTTTGATAATTGCACTAAAAATTTTGATAATAGCTCTTGGACCCTCCAAGGCCTTAAAACAATTACCCTCAAGCCACACAATATCTTGATTTATCAAAATTAATAACCAGTATTTACTCGATAAAGACCGATTTAGTCCCTGCGCCCTCATGGGACCTTTATTTCGTCTCGAAACCACTTCAGGATTGATTCTTACATAAAATCAAAGCCTCCTTAAGATTTCATTGATTTTCCGAAAGTCCCCTACGACAATTCAATTTTTCAACCTAAATCATAACTGTATTTTAACTGTACCAAAAATCATTTCTGATCTAATTTCTTTCGATGCCATAAATCATGCCTCAAATTGTTCGTTAATACAATATCATTTTTCTTAGGCATTTCGGCTCCAGGGCACTCCCTGTAGTCAATTCGGTATTGATAACTGTAAAAAATTATACTTAAGTCCCAAATCTTTAGAAAATTTCACCTATGGCCCAACTTAAATTACTCTTGAGTCATTTGAAAATTCTCGGGTATTACAGTCGGTTCCTTCTTCTTCATTTCTGATGGCTGCTCCTTCCATTTCTCTTCTCCATTTCTCCTTCTATTTATAGGCAATGCACCGACTCTCCTCTGCCTTAGCCATCACTCCTCTAGCAAACTTAGAAATGAAGCTTGAGCAAACTTAGCAATTAAGTCTTATGTTTCCAGCCTTCACACGCACACACACATGCACAGATATATATGTATAACTATATATTACACCTATATATATGAGAAATTACACATTTAAACCCCATATTTTATCCTTATTTCATTTGGGAATTCTCTAATTGCAATTATATCCTCAAACCTCAAATTAATTTGCATTATAACACTTAAAATGCAAAATTAATGACTCAAGACTTACTCGATAAGGATGATTTCATCCTTATGCCCTCACAAGACCTTTATTTCATCCTTGTGCAAGATGAGAGAGATAGGATGGTCGAGCACCATATGCCTCGGCTATTGGCTCGATCATGTATGCCATGCGATGTACGAGACCAGATGTCGCATATGCTTTGTGTCAGAAACTGGCCAACCGTGTAGCTTCGATTCTGCCTTCTTTGATCCGTAGAGTTGCAAGCGCAAACTCCTCCAAGTTGGTCCACACGATCAACCCTTTCCACAACGCCTCGAGTAGTGCTAGCAAACCCTAGGTGCCTCCAATGAGAGATTCAAATTTTTCCTCTTTTTTTCTTTTAGCTTCTTAAGTGGCCTATTTATAGAGTAAAATGTTGGAAATGTATGCCCTAAAGACATGTTTTGTTTAATTTATGGTAATGATGTTTCTTTTATTCAGTTCATGGCACATATATTATTTGCATTTAATTGTTGGAAAAGTGTCCATGCTATTAAGTAAGTGATTCATGTGATGGGTCGTTCTTCACAGTTAGGCATGAATCATGGGTACTTAATAAGCAAGAAAAATATTACTCTTGATCTTTTGATAGAACTGGGCATTCTATCATGATAAGATCATTGTGCAATAGATCCTAATGGAGGATGGCTTGCCTTAGCCAGTAAACAGTCCGTTTACTCTAATTATACAAGTGCATTTGGAATGCGTAGAGTGGACCTGTGATAGAAGCTAATGACAAAGTACTAATTATCATGGAGCTAGTCTATCATTGCTACTACGTGGACGAATACTCTAATACTTGAGTATTAGTTGGTGGTCTAGTGAACCTAGAGCTATATTCTTAGATTCATTGTAGGTGAGGTCTATCAAAGATCAATATCCTTTTGAGTTGGGAGTATGGTTTCTAATTAGCTAAGACAGACTAATACAAGATAGTTTCTGTGATTCACCCCCTTGTGATTGTCCAAGAATAATCAAATAATCCAGGGCCCTGGGAACGTGACTTAAGAGTGTGTGCTTCTGGGTAGCTCCCAGTGATAAGCAAGTACATTCGAGTAGTCACGGATTATTGGACTAGTGATCTAAGGATGGTAGAAATCATTTAGAGAGGTGTTAGTACATTATTCCTTTCTAAATGATGGGTGTTACACAGAGGGGTATTTTCGTCTTTACACTAGTAGATCAAAGACATGGCATATGCAAAATTATTCGTGGGGTCAGTGTTACCATATGGTGATAGTTGGAACACTTAGAATGATAAAATATAGCTACTAGGTAGCAGGGATATTTTGGTCATTTTAGTAGCCGTGAATAATTTGTCTTTTGGTCCCCGGGGTAGCTCGATATAACTCATGTATTATTTAATACATTTGGCTTATTGGATGAATTACATTGAGAGAGAATTATTTTATTCAGAATAGTCCATAATTAATTGGGCTAGAATAAAATAATAGTTCATTAGTTTTTAATTAATTAATTGGGCTAACCCAATTAGAAAATTAATTAAATGGACTTGGCCCATTAGGGTTTGGCCCACTAGGGTTTTAACCCTAGGGTTCTCCCTATATATACCTCTCTTTGGTTGTTTTTCATCCAAGGTCGTTTTTACTCTTCTTCACCGAAAGAGAGGCCACGAGTTCGAGTCATACTTCGGAAGACCGAAAGAGAGCTTTCTAGTTCTGATGCGAAGGAGCCGAAGGATTGCAGGACAACCGTCGTCTCCACCACGCGAAGAAGCTCCCGCGCATCTTGCTCCCATCGCTCCATTCCATCCGGTAACCCGCCAAAAAAGTAAGTCTCCTAGATTCTAATCAATACGAGGAACGTTTTTTGATTAAAACGCTTCCGTTGCATGTTATGAATCCTCGTTTATGATCCTACATAAAAACCCTAATTATGCCTTTGAAAAACCCTAAACGATTTAGGTCTGGCCCATAATCATATTGGGTCGTATCTCTCTTTTAAATTATGGAACGGGCTTGACCTAAGTGTGTAACCCCTTAGGTCCACCATTGGGCTAGATGTAGGCCAACTCTATTGGGCTATATAAAGGCCCAACTCATTAGATTAATTAAACTCTTTAATTAATAGTTTGAGAATTAATCAAATCAATTCTAAAACCCTACATATCATGGTTAACGTCTAGCAACATGCCATGAATACCTAGCCAATAATGAAAAACACGGACCTTTTCAATTGCAAATATGGTGCAGTAAAATCCTTTCATCAATCTATGTCCCGATTGAATTTAGGGTATGGTTTTATGACGAAACCCTAATCATTCAATAACTATGTATCCATTCCAGATTTATGACTTGATAGGTGAAATCAAAATACCTTTTGATTTCTACCTCACCTTGGCCAAGGATTTTCTCAGTCGTGAAATCATCGGAATACACAGGACATCTTCTCATCTTATCGATAAGTGATGAATTCTATTTTGACATCCACAAGCCTTTATATGTGATAAGGTTACGCCCAGTGATAATTTGTTAAGGACTCCATTGGAATCCAAAAAAGAACCAAAGCGTAACCAGTCAAATATAAGACTACCATGATGTCTCAAGTCTAAGGACCAATCTGCACTATTGCAACACAGAAATTCCAATTCGACAATAAACAATTACCATTAGGAATTCTGTAGCGGGTCAGTTCAGTGTACTTATTCTTATAATAAGCACCCACATATATGCACTAGTGTCCACACACCAATGTCTATGAAACAAGACATTCTTCTAATTGAGCATGCATCATATATGCTAGTCTATCCGAGTTATTAGTGTCCAATCCTAATAACTCTATGACTAGGAACATTTAAAATCAAGGCTTATACGGAATATGCTTCATGATCGTCATCTCTATGCACGACCATATTCCATGAGCCTATTTGATCTATGGACTTTGTCAAGAATGGAAATAATAAAGACAACCATCAATGACAAATAAAACATAATGCCTTACAATAATAATTGATTGAAGATAAAGAGTCACAATGAAAAATATGATCAATTACATGTAAATATAATTGGCTTGTGGGGCATAACTCTAACACTTTGAGCATATGTAGTAGATATCTGACTGATTTAGGTGAGAAACACTAGATTTTTGTGAAAAACATCCTTAAGTACTTGTGAAGAACTAAAGAGATGTTCTTAACATATGGAGAATGAGATCTTACCGTGAAGGGGTTCACGGATGCCAGTATCCAAATCGACCATGATGATTTTAAATCACGTACAATCAGGATTCATATTCTACCTAAATGGTGGGGCCATGAGTTGGAAGAGTTCCAACAAGAGATAGTGGCAGATTTAACAACTGAAGCTGAATACATAGTAGCCTCCGAAGTAGCTTAGGAGATTGTATGGATTTGTAAGTTCATTGATGAACTTAGAGTGATGTCCAATATTGTTAATCCAATAACAGTTATTGTGACAACGATGGAGCCATCGCCTAAGCGAAGGAACTACGGTCTCATCAACAGATCAAACTTGTATTACGGCATCACCATATAATAATGGAGATTATCAGTCGAGGTGACATATATATAGAAAGTGTTGATGGATGACAACATCGTAGATCCCTTGATTAAAGCTCTGTCCTAGGAGAAACATAAAAGTCATGTTTGATAATCAGGTATAAAATACATGAGTGGTTAGCTCTAGTACAAGTGGGAGATTGTTAGTGTAGGTGCTCTAGACCCAATCTGATTGGGCATGTTATACACTAACAATTGCAATCATATTTATTATTGAATAAGGAGTTATTCAATTTTATAAGAAGTTGTTTTATTAATTTCTTGTAATAACCGGATGAAACTAGATAGAATTCCATATGATGTATATTGTGATTAATCTATAAAGATGTGAGATGGGGATGCTGATTGCTACGCTACCCTGCACATTTATTTATCAAAACTACAACCAAATTCATCAGACGTTAATCCTTTTATTAAAAAAGGTATAGGGCGATTATACTCACTAGTGTGCTAGTGTGCGTGTAGTATAATTTTAAATTTATATTTCGGTGAGTCCGTGTCGATTCATAGGGAGATTATTTATGGATGAAAACAAAGATCACAAAATATTTGAGTTTAGGAGGTGATTAAGATGATTTAAAGATAAGAATTAAAACTAAACTAATACTGAATTTAAGCAGCTTGGGTCAAGACAATTTCAGTACCAAAACCAATTAATTCCTGATTTAATAGAAAAGATCGGTAATATTCATCTGATTTGATTTTTGCAGATCTATCAGTAATTTTAGTTCAAGATAATGATAATTCTTATTTAAGCAATCTCCATACATGGCATGAAAATTCTAAGTTAAGCAATTATCATAAATTGAATTATATCCCACAAACAGAATTTATAGGTATAGATTAATCATTTGGGCTTGGGTATGAAAACATTTCCAAGTCTAGCAATCTCCATACGTGGCATGAAAATTCTAAGTTAGGCGTATGCTTCAATCCAAACTCAAAGATACACTATACGCACACTGCTCAAATTAAATCAGATTAATATTACACATTTGAAGCGCGGCTTTCTTTGGGAATCATTAGCGTTGGATTTAGTTACTTATCTTCATTTTTAAATAAATTGATAGGAATTTAAATGACAAAAATTAAAAGATAGTATTTAAAAGATAATTTTTTAACCGACCATATAGGCGGTATATAATTAAAAGACAATATTAAACCGACCATATAAGCGGTATTAAAAGACAATAATTGAAAGACAATTTTTTAATCGACCATATAGGCTATGTAAAATTAAAAGACAATATTTAAAGATAATATTCAACCGACCATATAGGCGGTAATATAATAAAAAGACAATATGAATAACATAATACAACTATATGGAAACAAAAGTTTAAGATTTAAGAGAAAAAATTCTAAGAACAAAACTATATAGAAACTAAAGTGAAAATTTTGAGAGAGAAATCTTAAGAACAAAACTATGCTTTCATTATAAGAAAATTGAATGGTTACAAATGCACCCCAAGTGCTCTATTTATAGACTAAAAGATGCAATAGAGACCACTCAATTATATAATTTAATAATATAAAATATCTAAAGAAAAACAAAATAACTAATTTAAAAATACAAAGATAAATAAAATATCTAATTACTTAAAAAGTCCGGGCCAAAGTGTAGTTCTTGAAACTTTGTGACTTGATGTAAGCGATGACATCATTCCAACCCATGATGTAAGCGATGTTGTCATTCCAACCCATGATGTAAGCAATGATGTCATTCCACGCCATGATGTAAGCAATGATGTCAGCAATTTGTGGGACTTGGGCTTTTCATATTTTTGGGCTTGGGCCTTCCTTGTGTTGGGCTTGGGCCTGAACCTTTCTTGTTTTGGGCTTGGAATCTATAATATTATATTATTATATTTAATGTTTTATATTATATATATTTTTATATTAATATGTTTAAACATGCACAAAATCACAAAATGCATAATAATATTCAATTTAAACCATTTTAAGATCAAAATAAAGGTGAAATTATAAAAATTTTTTACAAAATTGATCACTAATCAGATGCCTAGACAAGTACATAGGTGACCAATGTTAGAGAACATGTCACTGGACATGACTCGATATGAGAATCTGTTTTGGTTATATGTTTATGGAATTCTCATACGAGATGGGTGTAACTAATCCTTGGACCTAAGGTTGTTACGATTATCTCATAAAAAGATCGATATG
Organism: Diospyros lotus; assembly: GCF_014633365.1. Lineage (NCBI taxonomy): Eukaryota > Viridiplantae > Streptophyta > Magnoliopsida > Ericales > Ebenaceae > Diospyros > Diospyros lotus. Next base: position 24,135,339 of record NC_068342.1, read on the forward strand.
CTTTGACATCGTTTCGATGGGCCTAGATAAAGGCTGCACGTGAGCGATCGTTGGGCATATCGTGAGGCTTATGGAGATAGGTTCTTAACCAAGATAGGACTCGTCTATCCCTTGATAGAGGATGATGTATCTAAGGCACCTTAGGTGGATATTCACTTTAAATCCATGGCCTTGGTGAAAGAGATCAATAAGGAGTTATTGATTCACTTTCTATTAAGTGAGGATATCTGGAAGACCGAAGAAAACTCATGTGATCGTAATCAAGCAACACATCGCCAGACTCGAGATCACAAAAGATACATTGACAAGAGGATTGAATTACCTGGTAACCATGCTCGTAAAAGGTTATTTGCGGATTCTGAATCCTTATGAATAATTGGGTAGGCATGATGCCTTGCTAGAGGCCAATCTTATCTTATGTGTTCGTACCAACACATTACCAACATATTCGGAAGCCTAATGAATCATACGCAATAGCACAGTCCCTAGCTCAAATCAGGAGAGCGGATGTATGGTTAAGTGGGACACTTTCGGCAAGAAGTTATGCCGTTGTAGGTTCTCATGGAAAAAGAACAAATAGACGTAATGACGTCTGTATGATGAGAGGTCGTCATAAAAGAAAGAATTTCCTAAAATAACAATTGATTAAATTAGAAAGGAGTTTCTAATTTAATAATTTCTATTTGTTAGAGTGACAAATAGGAAATAAAATATATTTGGGTTTAAATTAATATTTGGTCTAAATAAAGTATTTGAGATAAATATTAAATTAAATATTATATTTGGGCTTAAATTAGATTTGAGCCAAATATTAAATTAAATATTATATTTGGGCTTCAATTAGATTTGGGCCAAATATTTTATTTAAACTTATAATTGGATTTGAGCTATTTAATTAAACTTCTAGTTGGACTAGAATAAACCCATTAAATTAAATTCCTAGTTGGACTAGGATAAATGGGTCGGCCCGATCTATTAGGATTTACGAAACCCTAGGAGGCTTCTCTATAAATACCCCTTTAAGGGTTACCCAAAATAAGATTTTATTTTATGGTTCTTCAAGAGTTGAAAAATTGCCATACATCCTCTCTTGTTTCTATTATGCATCGATTTGAAATGGGAGGTTCTTTCCATCCATACACAAGCCGTGAAAAGGAGAAGCAACTAGCACACCTATTTCGCTCTCCTCACCAACGAACGCATGCCACATATCACAAGTTAGAGGCCAGACGCTTGGACGGCTCGGATCCGCAAATGACTCGAAAATCTAAAGGTTAAATTTTTTTTATTTTGTATGTGAATGATTTGATTTCAACGTTGATCCAATCGCTGGGATTGGGGTAAGGTTCAAAAATTTTGAATTACACTGCTTGCCCCGTAGCAATCTTCCTTTACTTTCACTTATCCAATCTACATGATGTGTTCCACGTGTCACAGCTCCGAAAGCATGAATCAGATCCATCTCAAGTGATGCCAACAGAAGCTGCCGAAGTACAAGAGAATCCTTCTTATCTCGAGAAACCAGTTAAAATTTTGGATCGAAGAGATCAAGTCCTGAGAACAAGTCCATACCACTAATGCAAGTATTGTGGAGGAATCCAATAAGCGAGGAGTTAACATGGGAGCGAGAAAAAGATATGATGAGTAATTTTCCATTTTTGTTCAAAGAATCAATAGGTAGTATGGATGTAGAATAAGCAAATTTTGAGGATAAAATTTTTGTAAGGAGGGGAGAATGTAAATATATAATGCATGAAATGTAAGGATGGTAGTATGAAATATATAATGTGTGAAATGTTTCATAATTCGTTGCATTCAGGGTCTTATAAAGCATATTGTTAATATTATTTAGCCGAGTCACTCGAAGGGAGTGTCCCAAAACTCGAAAGATAAAAAATAAGATCACATCATCTTTAAGCTATTTGAGATATGATTTTTAGCACCGAAAGAAATCAGATCAAAGTCAGTTTTTTGATACAGCTTCAGTTCAGGCTAAAAAATTGAATCATCAGAACGGACTTCCGAAAAAGTGGTGGAACCCTTAGAAGGCCTTGATTTATTACGTAGAACAACCCTTAAGTGTTTTTAGGTGGAGTTGAGAAGGTTCTCAATAAAATAAGTCAGTTGGGCCTAAGCGTAATTTCTCAAAATTGATCGAGGGAGGTCAAAATGTCGTTATTTCTAAATCTTTGGGGTGTGAATGATGATCCCAAAACTTGGGGGTCTCATTGAAGAGATGGAACACTCAGGGGCTTTGTAAGAAGGACCAAAGGGTAAAAGCAAAAAATTAGGAGGGCTAAAGTGTAAAACAATATAAAAGAATGAAGTTTCAATGGCCGACCAACAATCCCATCTCCGAAATCGGCCATGGGAGACCTGAGGAAGTGGATGGGGGGCCTCGAAGCAAGGCCAAGACAAGCTTCTTGGCCGACAAACTGCCGAAAATCTATCAAAATTGGCCAACTTTTGACTGAAAGTTTGGCCATTTTAATCAAGCTTTTAAAGGCGTTTTTGGGTGGCTTTGGACCGATCTAGGGCACGAGGGGACACTAGTGGCTTTGGGTTTGTTTTCTAGGTCAAAATCGAGTATAAATAAAGGATGTAGAAATCAAATATAAATAGAGGATGTAGAAATCGAGTATAAATAAAGGATGTAGAAATTGAGTATAAATAGCGGATGTAGTAGCTAAAGGTTTTTACAAGTTGTGAGCTTCAAATTAACCCCGTTTTTGAATGAATTGAGGGATGCAATTAAGGGTCTTTTGTTGCCCATGAGTAGAGGATCAATTCTGGAGAATTTGAGGCGTTTTGGTAGCCATTTGAGGAGGTTTCGAGGCTTCGCCAGAAAATGGGGGTAGACGGTTTGGTCAAGCCTATAACCGGCCAGTTGAGGCACCTCTGGACCTTCTTTCGAGCATCGAGGTATACCATTGTGATCGACTTGAAGAGCGCTTCAAGGCAGTGGTCGGTTTCATCGCCCGTGATCGCTGAAGCCGGAGAAGACGATCGGCACGTGAAGCTCAAGCGCAGCCACTCAACCTAGCGCATGCTAGTGCATGACCAATCAGGTTTTTTTGAATTTTTTTTAATATTTTCCAAATTTAATTTTAGGAATTTTCATGTAAAAATATTTGGAAAAATATTAATGTAGGCATTTATTTTTAAATGCTAGAGAAGAAAATTAGAGAAAAATGCAAGAAAATTATAAAAAAATAGGTTTTGATGATTATTTAAATAAATGTCTTGGATAGGGTGCTTTGGGATTTGAGGTAAAGTAGTTTGTGCTATTTTTTAGATTTGGCACGAAAATTGAGGTGGTACACGCTTTTCCAGATATTTCAAACTTTGTGAAAGGTAAGTGGTATTACTCGACTATATTTAGCTTTATGAAAAGAGCTTATAAGTGATTCAACCCAAAACCCGATTTTATGTAAATAGTTTTATCATGTTGTCATGCCTTGCTGTGATACATCATGTAGATTGCATTTACATGCTATGATGAAATGTGCATACATTTACGATGAAATTTACAGTCATACGTTGCATGGGTTTGGGATTAGGCATTGGCACCGTTGCTTTACCAAGGGTGTAACCCATATACCTCGGTCTGGCAGGAAGATTGTAAAAATGGCGGGTAATAATAAGGTGCGGTTAACCCAAATATTAGAGTAATGATGTTATGTGCATTGCATTCATACATGTGCATTAAATAATGTACTCTTACTTAGATGATTTAGCATCTAGTACTCTTACTTAGATGATTTAGCATCTAATATGGGTCTTACCCCTAGAATATTCAAACATTCTAGATAAGGTTTGCAGCGAAGGCACAAAAGTGGATGAGATGTAACGACTCAAGGCATTATGAAGTTATTTCTACATTTAGTTTCCTATATAAGGACCCGATCATGTATCAGTCATGTTATGTTATGCTTCAAGTTATGCTATGTTTTCAAGTCATGTTGAAAAACTTATGTCATGTTTCAAGTTATGTTGAAAGACTTATGTTCTGATGACGAATAATCTTGTATTATTTATGTTTGAACGATCATGAAATATTATTAGGATTCGAGGTATGTTGAGGTTCGATTCTTGCTTCTGTTTTGATGAATACCTAGCCTAGCACATATAGAGTATAAGTAAAATAATGATAGACGGGTAGTAGGAAAATTTTGATGTTATATCATGATGAATTATTTAAAAAAAATATATATAGTCAAAATTTCTTGGGTTATAACATGCCGGAGAAAGTGGGATGTTACAAACAATATGAAGATGAAGGAGAAGAGTCGGTGGAGTAAGAAAAGAAGAAGAAGGAGAAAGAGAAAATGAAGAAGATTACACAAGGCTTTAGATATATATATACACCACCCCCTTCCCAATTTATCCTTGCACTTACAATAATTTACAAGATTGCCACTCCCTTATTTCCTCTATTAAATTAAATAGAAAATGCTTATATAATCTCACACACTCACACCACACAATCGGCAATCACATTTCCTTTCAACCTTTAGGCCCAATTTTGACTTTTCCACATCTTTGCATTTGACTTTCCACCCCTTTTTCATTCCCTTTGACTTGGAATATTCAACTCGCATAGATTTCATTTAATTTTCATCTTGCTCTACACTTACAATATCTCAATCATCTAAATTAGTCATACCAAAATGTAGCACACCCTAAACGAGGTTGACATACTATGGACCCTATATCGGGTTGTTACATTGCATACCTAAGAGGAACTATAGAGTATTACCTCTATTACCAAGCATATGTATTTAACTGGCTACACAAATGTCGTCTGGGGTGGAGACTTGGATGAACACAAATCAACTTCACAATATGCGTTTTTACTTAGTCGAGGTGCTATATCTTGGAGTAGCAACAAACAAACATGCATAGCTCTATCAACAATGGAAGCTTAATTCATTGCATGTTCAGTTGTAGTACAAGAAAAAGTGTCGTTAAGGAGATTTCAAATTGACCTTGGGGTCATTCTTAACACTGCAAGACCTATTGTTGGTTCCTAATGATAGTAAATATATCCCAAGAGGGGGGGTGAATTGGGATTAGGTAAATGTCGACATTCGATTCTAGCCGACCGTGATTCGTTTTGGGCCGCAGTGAGTAAATCCAAAATACCAAGAAGAAGAAAAGAACCCAAAATCCAAACATGAGCCAACACCAAGATTTTTTACGTGGTTTGGCCAGAATGATGCCTACTCCACGACCGCACTCTGATTATTCTCTTAGAATGGCAGTATCTGATTATATTTTTTCTTGTCCCTCGTGATATCTATGACTCTTATTTATACTGAGGGGCTCTTACAATTTAGATAACATATAAAAATACAATGATTGTGTAATGGGGGACAAACAGCCCTTATCGCCTGTACAAGACCGGGAGTGGGATCCTCATTACGAGGGGTATCGGCTGTTGCAGATAAAGTGAACGGGCCCTACCTCTGACTTTTTCAGCAGCTTCACCACTTATGTGAGCTGATGGCTTTAGGTCAGTGACTTGGATGACTCAACAAACTAAGGGTTTTGTATCGAGCTCGTTAGTCGATCGTTGAGAGCTCGTCGGGGGTTTCATCAGGAGCTCGCAAGGTGCTTGCTCTACGGGCTTCGGACTTTGGTGGTGTATGGATTTTATCTGACGAGATAGTCAGGATCTTCCGAGCTCTGGGTGATTGGGCCGGCCCATTAGGCTGAGCCTAGCCCATAAAAGGGGGTGATGCGGGAATAGCGTATAACAGTAAATTTTTGATAAATTAAAACTTTGATAGATGGCAAAACACTATGTTTCAAAATATAGGATATATGTTTCGAAATAAACCTTTCTGTTAAGTAGGTTTCGAAACCTACTATATATGTTTCGAAATCTACTTCATTGTTTTGCTTGATTCGAAATCCTTTACCTTGTATTTCAAAATAACGATCTTTGAAAAAGATGATTTATATAATTAAGAGTATACCAAAGATGTTTGTATATCAAAGATATGTTTTCTATGTATATGTATAAGTTTATGCACAAGAAAACTATTTTAGACTTTGATAACAAAACATATGAAAGCATGTGCAATAGGCAATAATGATATGCGAAATCTAAAGAACACTTGCACACAAGATTTATAGTGGTTCGGCACTCGTCTACTCCACTACCTTCAAGCTTACCCACTTGAAGGATTTGCAATCCCAATCACTTTTACTAGTGATCACCACAACAAGGGTTTTATCACGGTTCACCCCAAAACCTTACAATGTGAGTTTTTACGGGCTCAACTCAAACCTAGCACCAAGTGAGTTTTTACGGGCTTAACTCAAACCTTACACCAAGTGAGTTTTAAGGCTAAACTTGAACCTTTGACACAATGAGTTTTAGGCTCAACTCAAACCTTTACACCAAATGAGTTTTAGGCTAAACTCAAACCTTACTACATTAACAAGATAATCAAATTTATCTTTACAACCCAAAGAGCAATAAATACCTTACCACATGGTTGTACAAACCTCTTAACTTGAGGTGAGGAGAGCTGGAGGATGATACTCGTTGTTTACACTTGCTTCTCCTTTTTCACATCACAACGCACATCTATGAATGAATGGATCTTCGTTGAATGCTTGTCAAACGGATTTAGATTATTTGTGCTTGTGTGTGTGTCTCTAGAGTGTGCTCACTTGTTGTATCTTATTCTTGCTCAATCAATCTCTATCAATATCCTCTTATCTTCAAATACCTGCTATTTATACCAAGAGATGGAAATCTAGCCATTTATAGCCGTTAGAGACAAGAGAGAAAAGTAGGTTTCGAAACATGCAAAGTGTGTTTCGAAACATCACATAAATAAGCCAAGGTTTTGAAACATAGACAATAGGTTTCGAAACATACAAGCTTCTAGCTGGACAAAGCACTTAGAGACAGTAGATAGTGGGAGACAAAGTCTTATGCCCACTTTGAGTATTTTATAAGCACTCGCATTCAAATTCAAATTTAAATCTCTTAAGCATGGAGAATGCATTAAAAAATACTTTGAGAAGCATTTAGATAAATACAAAAATGCAGAACAAATGCATCTCGATTTTCAAATGAATCTGCTGATAGAATGTCAGAGGTTTTGAAACATGACATGATAGGTTTCGAAACATACCTTTCTGGAAATGAGGTTTCGAAACATGATGCATATAGGTTTCGAAACATACCTCTCTGGAAATGAGGTTTCGAAACATGGTCCAAAACTTGAATTGAAAACACATGCATTGTATAGATGTTTCGAAATAGCATACACAAAAATCATTGAAAACCTTTTCAAAGGGGTTTCGAAACATGCATGGAAACATGACAGATATTCAGAAGAATATACTTGAAAGCACAATCCACAGCATGTCCACATTTTCTTTTATCTATATTTTACCTCCATTTACTTTAATACATAAATGTAAATAACGAAGTAACCCTATTTGGATTCAATAAAAATACTTAGAAAATCAAAATCCAAATAAATAAGAAAGTAGATTTTGAGTTTTAGTACAAACTCAAGTTTTAGCAATAATACCACCTTCAAAATATATACTTTCTATTTAATGAAAAATTCATTAAAAATTATTTTAGCACTAATGAATGTTAGATATCAAATTACCGGGAGATAGTTTTCCAAAAAGAAAACTCTTTCTTATATGTCTCCTTATAAGGTGCTAACCTTCCAGACTTAGTCCAAAACAGGGTTTTCATTTTCACAAAGTGAAACTTGATATTGAAATTGATATATATTGAAAACCACATACTTGAATCATGACTTAGGGATTAAACCAATATATGTTTTTCATCATTAAAACTATTGTACAAAAAGTACAACAACAATATCCCCTTTTTTATGATGACAAAACCTTAAATCAATTTCATATATCCCTTTCCTTAAAATCATATATCTCTCTATCATATATATCTCTCTCCCTTTTTCTAAACACTTTTGATTTAGTCGTTAGAGACAAGACAGAAAAGTAGGTTTCAAAACATGCAAAGTGTGTTTCGAAACATCACATAAATAGGCCAAGGTTTCGAAATATAGACAACAGGTTTCGAAACATACAAGCTTCTAGCTGGACAAAGCACTTAGAGACGACAGATAGTGGGAGACAAAGTCTTATGCCCACTTTGAGTATTTTATAAGCACTCGCATTCAAATTCAAATTTGAATATCTTAAGCATGGAGAATGCATTAAAAAATACTTTGAGAAGCATTTAGATAAATACAAAAATGCAGAACAAATGCATCTTGGTTTTCAAATGAATCTGCTGACAGAATGTCAGAGGTTTCAAAACATACCTCTCTGGAAATGAGGTTTCGAAACATACATCTATGGAAATGAGGTTTTGAAATATAGACATATAGGTTTCGAAACATGGTCCAAAACCTGAATTGAAAACACATGCATTGTATAGATGTTTTGAAATAGCATATACAAAAATCATTGAAAACATTTTCAAAGGGGTTTCGAAACATGCATGGAAACATGACAGATATTCAGAAGAATATACTTGAAAGCACAATCCACAGCATGAATACATCACAGCTTATTTACATTTCTTTAGTTTAAGTAAATGTCCACATTTTCTTTTATTTATATTTTACCTCCATTTACTTTAATACATAAATGTAAATAACGAAGTACCCCTATTTGGATTCAATAGAAATACTTAGAAAATCAAAAACCAAATAAATAAGAAAGTAGATTTTGAGTTTTAGTACAAACTCAAGTTTTAGCAATAATACCACCTTTAAAATATATACTTTCTATTTAATGAAAAATTCATTAAAAATTATTTTAGCACTAATGAATGTTAGATATCAAATTACCGGGAGATGGTTTTCTAAGAAGAAAACTCTTTCTTATATGTCTCCTTATAAGGTGCTAACTTTCAAGACTTAGTCAAAAACAGGGTTTTCATTTTCACAAAGTGAAACTTGATATTGAAATTGATATATATTGAAAACCACATACTTGACTCATGACTTAGGGATTAAACCAATATATGTTTTTCATCATTAAAACTATTATACAAAAAGTACAACAACAATCTCCCCCTTTTTGATGATGACAAAACCTTAAATCAATTTCATATATCCCTTTCCCTAAAATCATATATCTCTCTATCATATATATCTCTCTCCCTTTTTCTAAACACTTTTGATTTAACTTATCTCTCTCCCCCTTTTTGTCATACATTAAAAAGGTAAGTCTTTTGAAAAATAGACTCCTCTTGAGACAAAAAATAATCTCTCTCTCCCTTTTTAACTCTCCCCCAACGATAGTTTGAAAAACTTTGCTTTTAAGCAAAACATGTTATATTTCAAATGATTTGACATATCTTGAAATAAATAATCTCCCTTTTTTTAAACCAAAGTCTTTTCAATAGACATGAGTTGGAGATAATATTACCAAGTAAAGATAGATTTTAAAAAACTAACAATAGCTCCCCCTTAAGATGACATAAATAATATCATAAAAGATTTTTTTTTTTTTTTTTGAGTATTTGCCATATGCATAAAGCTTTTTCATGAGATGCCAAAATTGAAAATTTTTCATACCATAATGCATACTCATGATTATATCAGAGCCAATCTATATCTTTCCAAGTAATCACTCATGTATAAAGTCAAAGCACATAGATCAAATGCATAACCATTTATCATAGAAGAGGCATATACATTAAATGATCAATATAGGAGTGACATATATCATTTCAAGAAAATAGAAAGACTCTCTTTGAAAAGCTCCCCCTTAAACTTATACGGGAGGTTTTGGCCATAGAGACATTTTTTCAAAAAAAATTGTCTCATTTCAAATGTTTTTCACAAGGATAGCACATATCAACGGCCACAAATTTGAGGAATGAACCACATGCACTCATATATGTATTCGAAGAATAAGTGGTCATCCAAAAGTACAAAACTAAACAAGTTATGGCAGATTTCATGCAAGACACATTAAGGATAGGCTTTAAGAACATGCAATTATCTTTTGATAATGATAGCCATACTTGTAATCACATAGGATCATTACATATAGATTACTTCAAGAAGTAAGATGATCCTTTAGCAAATAAAGTGCAATTTCTCACTTAAGTATTCATTCATCATACAAAAATAAGCAAGCTATTTCATACAAGAAAAAATAGCATTTTAAATGATTCAAGACATGAATACTATATGCCGTTAATGAAATTTTAAAAGATCTAAGAGCTTGATGGCATAGTCCTTTGATTTTACCAATGATAGATTTGAGAAAGATGAAAGGGTTGAATCTTCTCTGAATCAAAGGTTTAGAAACTTAGATCAATGTGTTTCGAAATAGAACATTCTAGAAAACATGTTTCGAAACTTGGGACAACATGTTTCGAAATATAACATTCTGGAATTTATGTTTCAAAATAGAAAGCATGATGTTTCGAAACTTCTTCAGATATAAACTCTTGAACTCAACTATTGACTGGGATTTATCTAGAGTTTGATTTCCAATAGATTTGGACATGATACCAATTGATACCAATTCTTTACAATTGATATTTTCTTTTTGAGCAAGATCCCTTATGAATTGAAGATTAATATTAATAAGTTGAGTCATGAAATCCAGAATTTTGATATAGCTATAACACTTGTATTTGATTGGAATATTGTGGGGATTTATGCCATAGTCTTGATGTTCCATCCATAGGATTTGAGCAACTATATATTCACTTTTAGTGAACAAGAATGGAATGGATTTTAACTTCCTTCTAAACAAAGACACTAGGAAATTTTTATAGCTTGACATGGATCACTAGTGTTTTTTTTAGCAATTTTGCCTCAAAGATGGAATTCTTAGGATTGGATTGAAGTCTAGCACATAGGCAAACACTAAACATGATGTTCATCCTAATAGCTACCAAATATAGCAAAGATCCAATTATATTTCTATATAGCTCATTTTCCACCATTTGGCATTTCTCATAATTGTCTAGGCTTGATGAACTACTCTTTTGAGTGGCTTCTCATTTTCTTTCAAGGATATTGAATTTCTTAAGAAGATGTATTTTTGAAGAGATATATAAATTCATTTATCTTCTTGCCTAGATTACAAACTTAGAAAAGTTTTTAACTTTCCCATTATGCTCATTTCAAATTTCCCTTTTGCATTATATTGACAAGATGATTCCATTAGGGATTTGTTTGAAGATTTAAATATAATGTTATCTACATAGATTATTTGTAGATTCATAAGATGCCCTTGATATAAGGTTTATGAGCATTGTTATATCTATTTGACCTCTTTGAGATTCTTCCTCTAGAATAATTGATAGGACTTTAATATTATGACTTAGGGGCTTATTTTAACCAATATAGTGCCTTGATGAGATTAAGCACATGATTCTCCATATTGAGGATTCTTAAGATTTGGAGTTTGTTCCACATACACTTCCTCATTTATATAGTCACTTAAAGAGGCACTCTTGACATTCTCTTGATGACCTTAAAGGATTTGGGGAATGCTAATGCCAACAACATTCTTATGGTTTCTAGACTTGCTACGGGAGCATTGATTTCATCATGATATTATCCTTCTTTTTTACTATACCCTTAAGCTACTAATCTAGCTCTATTCCTCTTTTATCCATTTTGATCTTAAACACCCATTTGGTTCATATGGTTGGGTGATCTTTAAGCTTTGGAGCTAATTTTCACAAGAAGGGGTGAATTTGGAAAAATAAAAGATTTCCCCCTTTTAAACAGTTTTTAAAAAATGTAAGGATGTCACCGGTGAAGGTAACGGCTTTGTTAAACCTCAAGACCTTGAAATGGCACGATGAGGTATCAACTGTGTAAAGACAATCCCTTTTTGCAAGTAATAATCTTATATTTGAAATGTAGAGATAGGTTTCAAAATATAAACAAGGAGTTGCAAATTCTCATTCATGTCTAATGGATGCTCTTATCCTAATACCTTTTGAAAGGATCTCCAATCATGCCATTTTTCTATACATAATTTCTTTCTTGGAGCGAATGGTTCTATCTCTTTATGGGTTATTAGACATTTAAGCATATTAACCTTTGGTAGGTCTGACTCCTTTCCTTTGTATAACTCGTAGGGGTTTTCTTAAAGATAGACTTTATGGAATCCCTATTTATCATATAGCATGAGGTTTTAATGGCTTAGACTAAAAGGATTTTTGATACATAACATAATTCTTAGCCATTTCTTATAAAGATCTATTTCTCTTTTCAACTACCTCATTTTGTTAAGATGATCTAGCAATAGAAGCATTATGATTAACATCATTTTCCTCACAATAGTGCTTGAATTCTTCATTTCAAAATCTCTTAAAAGTCATACTTTTAGGTGCAAGAGATATTACCAAGATTACCCAGAATAGTCATCTACAATGACAAGGATATAATGTTTTTCATCTAGGTTTTGGATTCTAATAGGTCCAAGGAGATATAGATAGATTAAGGTTAGAGACCTAGAGGTTGAGATTTTATTTGAAGGCTTAGATGATATACTTATTGTTAGCCTTTCATGGATGCCTCACAAATGTTTTTCATATTCAAGCTTTAGGCAATTTCTCAACAAGATCATGTTTGGATAGATTAAGAAAAACAAATTCATATTTGCATGACTTAGTCCATCATGCCATAGATAGATATTTGAGGGATGAAATATACTAGGCATTTCTCTTATACTAGATGAGAATAAGTATATGCACAATTTCTATCCTAATTTCTATGATCTTCATTTTATTTGTGACAAGATATTTTCACATGAATTATCATTAAAGCATACTTATATTTCTTATCACATAATTGACTTATGCTAGTTAGGTTATGCATAGGAGCATTTATTAAGAAAGCATTTCTAGCATATATCAATAAACTTTATTCTTCCCTTACTCAATGCACATATCAACACACAATAGAGTGCAAGCATATCATTCAAAACTAATAAGCATAGAGAGTTAAGGGATAGAAACATACCACTAAGATTTTGATTAATAAAATCTTTCTTACACTTGGTTGGTGAAGTGAGGAGTGATCTTCTTGTTCACCTTTTCTTTCCTTCATGCTTGATCCATCCATAAAGATTTCTCTTTAAAGTACATTTGGATGTCAAGCAACCTACAAAAACACTATCCACAAGCTTTTGGTGCCCAAACCACTTTGGGTTCACCATTATTAGCATAGAGCTCCTCCTTAGGAACCCAAATTTGTTTAAGCTTATGTGGTAGTTTTGTTATGAAACCTTTATGTTTAAAATGATACCAATGACTAGGATGTGAGTCAAAGGAATTTCGTTTGAAATTTGTTTTCCTTTTATCCTTATGCACATTCTTCTTAAAATGATCATTTTTAGGTTTCAAAACGTGCTTGGATCCTTGGGGTTTAATATGGGAAATATTAGATACTTTAGTTCCCTTAGGAATCCATTTCATTTTAGGACCACTAGATGATTTCCTTTTAGAAGGACAATAAAATGCAATGTGGCCTAACTTGTTACATTTAAAACATCTAATATCATGAGAGGTGTGTATAGATGAGCTTTTGAAATTTGCTCTTTGACTATGAAAATTTTTAACACCTTTAACATGATCACAAGAATTTGAAATCTTCCTATTTGAAATAGGTTTCTCATTTAAAGTAACATTAGGAGATTTCAATTGATTTTCTTTCAAATCATTTTTGTTGATAGTTCATTATTGGAAGCAAGCAAATATTCATTTTTAGATTTTAAAGCTTCCAACTTATTAGATAGAGAATCTAATTTCTTTAGAAGAGTTTTGTTTTTCAAACACATTTTTTCAAAATTGACATATAACTCATTAAATGAATTTAACAACTCTTCATTTGATCAAGCATCATGATCATCATATATATCATTTGAAGAACTGGATTCATGATCACTTTCAATATCAAGAACAAGAGTAGAAGTAGAGGTTACCTCATCTTCTTCATTTACCATGAAGCACACGTTTGAGCTTTCTTCACTAGAGACGTGGGAGCTTCTTTCCTCCTCTATTTGTTGATGATTCAAAGGATTTTCAATCTGTATACTTTCATCAACATTCTCACAAGATTGGTTAGAAAGATATAAAGAATCAAGAGTATTCAATATATCTTTAGCATTAATGCACTTAGAAACTTTAACATAGATATCATCACTTAAGGCATGGTGTAAAATATGCATGGCTCTAATGTTTAAGAGAAAATTATTTTTGTCATGATCATCCCATTCCAATTTTGGTTTTGAAACAAAACCATTTTTCACAATATTCCACAAGTAAGAATCAATAGATGTCATGAAGAATGAAATTTTAATTCTCCAATGTTCATAGTATGAGCCATTAAAATAAGGTGCTACATCAATAGGATAACCTTCCTTAAAAGCCATGGATCTCTCCTTAGGTTGTTAGACCTTGAGGGAGTTAGGCTCTGATACCAATTATTGGTTCCTAATGATGGTAAATATATCCCAAGAGGGGGGGTGAATTGGGATTAGGTAAATTTTCGATAAATTAAAACTTTGATAGATAGCAAAACACTATGTTTCGAAATATAGGATATATGTTTCAAAATAAACCTTTCTGTTAAGTAGGTTTCGAAACCTACTATATATGTTTCGAAATCTACTTTACTTTTTTGCTTGATTCGAAATCCTTTACCTTGTATTTCAAAATAATGATATTTGGAAAAGATGATTTATATAACTAAGAGTATACCAAAGATGTTTGTATATCAAAGATATGTTTTCTATGTATATGTATAAGTTTATGCATAAGAAAACTATTTTAGACTTTGATAACAAAACATATGAAAGCATGTGCAATAGGCAATAATGATATGCGAAATCTAAAGAACACTTGCACACAAGATTTATAGTGGTTCGACACTTGCCTACTCCACTACCTTCAAGCTTACCCACTTGAAGGATTTGCAATCCCAATCACTTTTACTAGTGATCACCACAATAAGGGTTTTACCACGGTTCACCCCAAAACCTTACAATGTGAGTTTTTATGGGCTCAACTCAAACCTAGCACCAAGTGAGTTTTTACGGGCTTAACTCAAACCTTACACCAAGTGAGTTTTAAGGCTAAACTCGAACCTTCGACACAATGAGTTTTAGGCTCAACTCAAACCTTTACATCAAATGAGTTTTAGGCTAAACTCAAACCTTACTACATTAACAAGATAATCAAATTTATCTTTACAACCCAAAGAGCAATAAATGCCTTACCACATAGTTGTACAAACCTCTTAACTTGAGGTGAGGAGAGCTGGAGGATGATACTCGTTGTTTACACTTGCTTCTCCTTTTTCACATCACAACGCACATCTATGAATGAATGGATCTTCGTTGAATGCTTGTCAAACGGATTTAGATCATTTGTGCTTGTGTGTGTGTCTCTAGAGTGTGCTCACTTGTTATATCTTGGTCTTGCTCAATCAATCTCTACCAATATCTTCTTGTCTTCAAATACCTGCTATTTATACCAAGAGATGGAAATCTAGCCGTTTATAGCCGTTAGAGACAAGACAGAAAAGTAGGTTTCGAAACATGCAAAGTGTGTTTCGAAACATCACATAAATAGGCTAAGGTTTCGAAACACAGACAACAGGTTTCGAAACATACAAGCTTCTAGCTGGACAAAGCACTTAGAGACAGCAGATAGTGGGAGACAAAGTCTTATGCCCACTTTGAGTATTTTATAAGCACTCACATTCAAATTCAAATTTGAATCTGTTAAGCACGGAGAATGCATTAAAAAATACTTTGAGAAGCATTTAGATAAATACAAAAATGCAGAACAAATGCATCTCGATTTTCAAATGAATCTGCTGACAGAATGTCAGAGGTTTTGAAACATGACATGATAGGTTTTGAAACATATCTCTCTGGAAATGAGGTTTCGAAAGATGATGCATATAGGTTTCGAAACATACCTTTCTGGAAATGAGGTTTTGAAACATAGACATATAGGTTTCGAAACATGGTCCAAAACCTGAATTGAAAACACATGCATTGTATAGATGTTTCGAAATAGCATACACAAAAATCATTGAAAACCTTTTCAAAGGGGTTTCGAAACATGCATGGAAACATGACAGATATTCAGAAGAATATATTTGAAAGCACAATCCACAGCATATCCACATTTTCTTTTATTTATATTTTACCTCCATTTACTTTAATACATAAATGGAAATAATGAAGCACCCCTATTTGGATTCAATAAAAATACTTAGAAAATCAAAATCCAAATAAATAAGAAAGTAGATTTTGAGTTTTAGTACAAACTCAAGTTTTAGCAATAATACCACCTTCAAAATATATACTTTCTATTTAATGAAAAATTCATTAAAAATCATTTTAGCATTAATGAATGTTAGATATCAAATTACCGGGAGATAGTTTTCTAAAAAGAAAACTCTTTCTTATATGTCTCCTTATAAGGTGCTAACCTTCCAGACTTAGTCAAAAAAAGGGTTTTCATTTTCACAAAGTGAAACTTGATATTGAAATTGATATATATTGAAAACCACATACTTGACTCATGACTTAGGGATTAAACCAATATATGTTTTTCATCATTAAAACTATTGTACAAAAAGTACAACAACACCTATTATACTCTATTACGACAATCAAGCTTTGATTACATATTCTAAAGATCCAAAATATCACAGCAAGTCCAAACACATTGAAAATAAGTATAACTTTGTGAGAGACATTATAACACAAAAGGAAGTGGGTTACAATATATCTCTACACATAAGATGGTTGTTGATCCTCTTACAAAGACTATCACTAGAGATCACGCTAGATTTTTAGGTTTACATAGATTATAATTCATTTCCTTATTTGCATATGTGGCTTTTCATTTATTTAATAAATTAAAATATTGTCTAAAAATTTTTCTATTATGTTTGGACTAAAAGAATTAAAGGCTAGCATAAGTATGTCAATCAAATAAGGATCAATTCCCTCACACGAATGATCATTTCTATCACTTTAGTAGTGAATAGAGATGAGACAATATATTTAGGAGCAGGTATATTGAGGTATACCATACACATAAATATTGGTGTCGCCTTGGATAGTTGTCAAGATAAGGCTATTGTTTGTAACGACCGAACATGGTAATTCCACAATCATGTAAGTCTGATATGAGTCGGATCTAGCACATAGTGGGAGGTGTGATTGAAAAGAGAGATGTGAAAGACATATGCCTTTTAGTGGGAGGACATCACCATAGCATGTAATTCATACTACATGTTCTTATGAGTTCGACTAATAAGGGAAGTAAGTACAAACTGAGACATATCTCTATCTCACTGTGTAACCCCTTGAGACATTTTTTTTTTTTTGGTGAACATCTTATATTGTGCCTTTTGGAATTCTTGACTATTATGAAGTAATGGGTTAGTAAATGCTACTTTGATATATTTCCTATAGTTGTGGACAGATTCAACTCATGGAACATTTTTGGAGAGAGATTGATCCAAAACGGACTAATACGAGTACAAGAAGAAGAATTAACCGTTTTCATAAATATCTATATTTTCTAGCCAAACAATTGTGATATCTTTTTTATATTTGAACAATTCTAAATACGTATATATGAAGTAATAATTTCTCATAAAGGGAATGAGATAATGTTAAGTCGGGACACAGCGAGATGTTTCATTAGATTGGAGCTTAAGGCTCTTTAATAAATATTTTGCCCCTATTTTTCTCAATGATATCTCGTAAGTCGCACGACTCATTTTATTGTATGAAACTCTACTTTGATAAAAGAGGTTATACTCACACTTTGAGTATTTGTTGACTCATCATACTCGAATGGGAGATCTAGATAAATATAATAATAATTGATAATGGTCAATTAGTATTCTAAAGCGATCAAGATGAGTTAATTTGATTAGGATTAAAATAAGATGAGATAAGTTATTATCTTAAAATAAATAAAATTATCTCTAAGTGAGATAATTTTGAAATTAGAATTATGGTTGATCTTTATACCCTAAACCTTATCAGTTAAGGTTCTTTCCTCTATAAATAAAGGTCTTTGCATAAGATTTAGAACACACAAAAAATTACTAAGTATCGTATATTGTGAGTATTATAAAAGAAGAGTCGGTATTTGAGTTGTGACTTGAGTGCACTTTTCATCTACCTGACCTGAAAGTTTGAGAAGGCTCGTGGTATGACAAGTTTAAAAGATTTCAAATTTACGTGATTAATTAGATATTAATAGTTTATAAATTCAGAAATGCTTCTCCTTCAAAAATAGATCTTAAATTGTGAGTTCATTGGGTCTTACTAGAACTATTAGGTGCAGGGACTTTGAAAAGCAAAAATGGCAAGAAACAATAATAAAGAAGCCGCCCAACTTCATTGGGAAGCCAATAATACAAAGAAAAAAGGTGATCTAATGCTTTTATATGGTTGCCCTCCGACTGAATATCGACCGACCATTGTTGGCCATCAAGGAAACCCATACAATATACACACACCTCAACTACTAATTAAACGGAATTTGAGGTGAGAAATAAAAAGTATATATATTTATTCTAAAAAAGATATAGTACGATTTTGTTCTGTTGTTTATGTTGAATAATTTTTTTGTTACTTAACACGTGTAAAATGAGAGAGGGGCATGAACTTTATGGGGGGGGGGGGGGGGGTGAAGGACTCACCCCTCTCCCTAAAATCGTGTCGGATAATATAACAAGGTCGAGATATAGTGTTGCTATTATATTTCCCATCTTGTATTTGAACTAATTAAAACATATAGTCACTATCATTTACACATATATTTCGTAAATATATCAAATTAATTATAGATATGTACAATAACACATTAGTTAAGAAAAAGGAACCCGTCCACATATTCTAAACGTCCATAATTTACTCATTGGGCACGTGCGTGCGGGTTCGTGACACTTCCGGAGCAATGTATATATGTGTAAAAGAAATTATCTAGGGCCATCTTCACTCAATTCAACTTTCTGATGACTGGCCTGTGCCTTTGGCCCCTTCTTCTATAATAAGTAGTGTCTGAAAGCAACTTTAATAATATATATTCCCTCCGATCTGGAGCAGCTGTTCACATCGATGTTCAAGGACAAATGAAACCCTACAATTAATTAATTGGTGAACGAAGCTTATATATTTGTGCTAATAGTCGTCTGTCCATTCATAGATAGACATGATATTAGGGGCGAGACATTTAGAGTAGATGCGACACAAAAAGAAAAGTGGAATATTGGAATCTTTGCAATTAGCTTTAAGGGGGTGGCCCAGTTTAATTGGTGACTTTCAGGATGCGAATGCTAAAGGGGGTTCATGAGATTGATGTTTTGATTCTTGTACTACTGCGGATGATTGGACCCCGTCAACCCCTCTCTCTCTCTCTCTCTCTCTGGCTAAATCACTCCCATCAGCGGTTTAATTATTGAGGCCAATCTTTGATTTTTCCATTCTCTTATCTTTCAAATTGGGGACTAAGTCATCTTCTTTTGTCCTTTAAGACTTGATATAGGTCCAATGATTGAGGCTAATGTATGCGTGCATCTTTCATTTCTTATAGTGATTTTATAATTTTTAGGGTGAATGTGTCTGAGTCATTATTTTTAGTTTTAATTTTAATTTGGTGATTATATTTTAAAAAATATTAAATAAATAATTATATTTTTAGATGGAGTAAATTTAAGCAATGTATTTTAAAATGTATCAAATAAATAATTATACTTTAAAATCCAAAGTCACATTAGCTATTATAGTTGATACTTGTTTAACATCATCCAATGATATTTTAATTCCATTAATAGTGTTATTATTGTTAAGATACAATAATGAATTTATTTGACTAAAACGTCAACCCGATTGATTTTGCAAGAAAGAAAATCGTCAGAGGACGTGGGATGATCTCTGCGCAAATACTCTAATGCTTAACTTAGATAATAAAAATAATAAAAATTATATTAAAATCAATATTAGAGACGTCTTTTTTTAGAATGAGTGACTACTTATTTATGGAAGAATATGGGGTAATCCTAAGTATGTCAGAATTAGAATTTTTATAGATAACGCCAATCTCCTATAAATGACATTTATCTTTCAAAAAAACTTTTAAGAAGTCGAAATTATCTTGTTTTGCATGTTGCGTGCTCCTTTGTATTTCAAGAAAATGTTTTGGTGGCGATGCTGCCCTTGAAGGGGCGAGGATGCCCCCAATAGAGCTCAGCTCCATGGCTGTGGCCACCTTGCAGTGGCTGCACCGCAAGGGTTGTGGTGGCCTCGCAGCCCCCATAGTAGGGTCGCGGAGGTGCCACCCCACAAGTCATCCACAGGGCCTCTTGAGTCGTGGTGGTCACTGTGGCCGCTTAGGTCGCGACGGTCTCTCGTTGCCGCATGGGCAGCCAAGGTGTTCCCCCATCACCGCCTTGTCGGGAATCGTGCTCTTGTAGCATTCCATTATTGGGTTGGCCCAGTTGAGTTGTTTATTAATTTTTTTATTTTGTACTTCTTGTATTATTCCATATCAGGTGTCAATTTTATTATCAATCAAAATAATAAATTTAGACTACTTGTCGCCCTCACGTTTACGGTGGAGTTATGGGTCGAACAGGCCGTTGAGTTCTCTGATTTACATCTCCTGCTGATATCGTGGGACCGAACAGCGAGAGACACTCGTGATGGTGCGTTAATCAAAAAAAATAACAAAGTTAGATTTGAACAATCTATATAATTGCAATTTATATCATTTTAAAGTTGATGATGGAACAAGGGATCAATCACCATAATGTGTGAGCATTGCAATAATGTGTGAGGCTTGTTTCCTTGATATGACTTTTAAAAGTGAAGTTAGTAATGACACTTAAAAAAAAGTAATAATGAACTCATAATCATATGAATTTACCTCTAGGGGTCCCCATATTATAGACTAAAAGATATGAGATTTTTAGAATTATTCTCAATACTTTGTTAAGGTTCTCAAGATTTTTGAATTTGACCATTATCAAATATTTGGAGTTCTTCTTGAGATTTGTTGGGATATTCGAGATTTTCTTCAATTTTTTTAAATTTGACTAGTATAAGATATTTAGAGTTATTCTCGAAATTTGTTAAGATTCTTGATATTTTCTTTGAGATCCTAGAATTTGATTGTTATTAAATATTTAGAGATATTCTCAAGATTTATTAGATATTTAAAGTTATTCTTAAAAAAATTTCAGTATTCTCAATTTTTATTTTTATCGAATAACATGGTTTATAATTTGAATATAAATTTAGATAAATCTATTAGATCTGACCCCGATCATCCTAGATTAAGATCCAAAACTTAGATTTAGGTTAATCCTTTAGATCTAGATTTGGCTTTGGCTTAGATAGTTATATGTCACTTTCCTATTTCTTGACAATAGAAACATATGACTAGCTGTGATTTGTCGTTCTTTAAGGGTAACATGGTATTTTCTTCCTTTTAAATACTCCCACGTCAATTGTGCCCTACTCCTTGGGCTGAGCTATCCATTAAACCAAGGGAATAACAAAAATTATTTTTGAGATTCTCTCTCAATATTGTGGCTCTTTTATCTCCTTATTAGGTTTTATCTAGATTTGTCTTTTTTGGCTTGGTTTTGCCGATTTGGTATTCTCTAGCTTAAGCTTCGACTGATCATTCCAATACCTTAGCCACTATGGCTCAGCTAAAGGACTGGTTGGAGCTCAAAGCACATGATCTTTCAATCTTCTTCACTAACTTGGCAATCTCCTTTTCCAGGAGTCGAAGTCATTTTTCTATAGAGTTGCCTTCTTGGGAAGGAAATAAGCAAAAGGCTTCTTCCTCCAAGTGGTGTTCCTCATGCCCAGAGT
Source organism: Diospyros lotus (assembly GCF_014633365.1). Classification (NCBI taxonomy): domain Eukaryota; kingdom Viridiplantae; phylum Streptophyta; class Magnoliopsida; order Ericales; family Ebenaceae; genus Diospyros; species Diospyros lotus. The sequence continues at coordinate 24,157,257 of NC_068342.1, forward strand.
GGTAGGAGTCTAAATTCTACTATTGTTGCTCCTTCAAGCAGCGTTGTTCATTTTGTTGGTGTTGCTCATTTAGTTGATGTTATTCGCTTTTTTGGGAGGGAAATAAGCAAAAGGCTTCTTCCTCCAAGTGGTGTTCCTCGTGCCCAGAGTGGTAGGAGTCTAAATTCTACTATTGTTGCTCCTTCAAGCAGCATTGTTCATTTTGTTGGTGTTGCTCATTTAGTTGATGTTATTCGTCTTATTGGCATTGCTACTCGATCTGTCAAATGTAACACACAAGCAGTTTGGTCAACTATTGAACCTAACCCTTGAGTCGAGCAAGGTGCCTAGGTGGTAAAGACAAGTTCTCCAACAATAACTTAGGCTGCGTTCTCTTTGTTATTTTCAAGTCATTTTTATTTTTTAATTTTCTAAAATAATAAAAACGCGTTCTCTTTACTATTTTTAAAAATACATTTTTGAAAACAAAAAAAAATTATAAAAAAAACTCAAAACAACAAAAAGTTGTTTTGAATGTTTTCATCAAAAACAAACTCAAAATTCAAAACACATTTATTTATTTATTTATTCATATTTTATTATTATAATAAAAAATTACAAAATTCATTAATTTTAAAATATAGATTTTTTAATAATGTATAAATATTAAATATTTTTAATTTACTGAATAATCAAATTTATTGAATAAAATATCATTAAAAGATTATTTTCAAAATTTCAATGAGAACGTATTTTCTAATTTTCTATTTTGAGAAATAGTTTTTTAAAATGACAAAGAAAACGTATTTTCAATTTTCTAAAAATAGACTATAAAAAAAAAAGTAAAAATAAATTCAAAACTCAAAACTAAAAATTGAAAAACAAAGAGAATTCAACCTTATTCTCTAGATTGTTTTGGCGCCAAATGATGATGGAATTTAGGATCATTACCACAACTCTACCTTTAACTTAGCACCTATTAGAAAATGCGAGGTTAGTTCACTTGATATAAATTATGAGGCTCAAGTTAGTATAATAAATAAGCAAAAACGTATATTTAATATTTAGAGTTATTTGGTTTACTTGTAAAGATTTCATACCTTTATATAAGATGAAAGAGGTGAAACTGTTCGGGTTATTTTCGAGATTTGTTGGAATTCTTAAGATTGTTTTTTAAGATTCTCAAATTTAACTATTATTAGTTATTTAGAGTTATTCCGAAGATTTGTTAGGATTCTCGCGATTTTTTTAAGATTTTTAAATTAATTTATTATTAAATATTTGCAATTCTTTACTGTATTTATTGAAATTCTTGAGATTTTCTCCGAAATTCTTGATTTTGACTGTTATTGAATAACAAAATCTCTAATTTAAATTTAAATTTGGACACATCTTTCAAATGGACTCAATTCCCCTAAACTAAGAACTAAGATTAGATCTAGATTAATTTCTTAGATTTAGATTTGAGTTGAATAAGGAACACCAATTTGGACGCATCTATTGTTTGATAATAGGGACTTGTGCTCCGCTACGAGTCCTTATTCTTCAAGGATACCTTGTTAATTCCTGTCTTCTAAATATTCTCACATCAAAAGTATTTTTATTACATTATTCTAGCATTCGATTTTGCTATTGTTTTTTTCTTTTTTCTTTCTTTTGATATTTTGGAAAACATAAAGGAAATAAAACATATGGGTGGTGTTGTGATTTCAAGAAAAAAAGAACACAATTTTTCACTTTTTTTTTTTAAAAAAAAAAACACAGAAACAGATTCTTAGTGTATTTTTATTTCTATAAAAATAAAAATACAAAAAAATTTGAACACAATTTTTCACCTTTTTTTTTTAAAAAAAAAACACAGAAACAGATTCTTAGTGTATTTTTATTTCTATAAAAATAAAAATACAAAATAATTTGAACACAATTTTTCACCTTTTTTAAATAAAAAAAAAACACAGAAACAGATTCTTAGTGTATTTTTATTTCTATAAAAATAAAAATACAAAATAATTTGAACAATGAACTCAAATTTTAACAGATTCTCAGTCCCCTTCATGGACTCAAATTTTAACAACCAGCTTCATCAACCGAAAATAAAAATAATTTTTTTTTACTCTATATTTAATCATCCAAAATAATAACATGCAGAATGTTTTAAACAATAATAATATCAGACATGATATTTATTTTTTTTATTTTTAATAGAAAATAAAAAGAAACACAAAATAAATGCTAAGCCCCCCCCCCCCCCCAAAAAAAAAAAAAAAAAAAAAAAAGAAAAAAGAAAAAATCAAACAATACTGCTAGTAAACCAAATTACCCTAATCCAGTTTCTATACGCAGACAACTAATATAGGAATTCCACAAGAACAACGGAGAACCCTGTTTGATAGAGAAGGCAAAGGGGTTGTTCGGATAGGGCCGGCGGTCTTCTATTCGAGATGGGTCCATTATAGATCCCCCAGATTGTGGATGTCTATGAAGGACTTGAAGGGATAGTCTCCAATTATGCCTTTTTTACATAAGAAAATTTGTTGGGGGTCCCCCAATGATTTGATTTTTGAGGAGGCGATAAGTCACCATCTTTCCCTGGATTGATTGCTTCCAATTCATTGAATTAATAATTGGACTCAGGAATATTCTTAATTAAAATCATCTCCTCCATCGGTGAAAGCAGTAATAAATATAATAATAATTGGATCAAAATAAATATCAGAAATAAAATAAATAAAATAATTTTTATATTAAAATAAATAAAATTATCTCTAAGTGAAATAATTTTAAAATTAAAATTTTGATTAATTTTTATTTTTTAATCCTTAACAGTTAAAGATTTTTACCCTATAAATAAAGATCCCTACATCAGATTTAGAATACATGAAAAATTATTGAATATCGTATATTATGAATATTATTAGAGAAGAGTGAATATTTGTATTATGATTTGAACTAATTTTTTATTTTGTGATTGTGCTCCTAACTTGAAGTTCAAGAAAACTCCTTAAAAGATTTAAAATTTTTACGATTAATTATGTATTAGAGATTCAAAATTTTTGCAATTAATTATGTATTACCAAATTTTTTGTTATTCATACCTAAAATAACCAAGATATGGTATGAGAGCTTTTTGTTCTAGCCAAGCCATTAATATTAATGTGTGATATTATTTTTATTATTCTTCCCATCTGCGATTTTTTCAATCATCGCGTAGAGAAAAGGCAGCGATGAGAAGCCTTGGGCAATGGCGTTCAACGGTGGCTGGACGGTGGTCACGGCGACGGGGTTAGAAATCGCGGCAGTAGCTGCTCTGTGCAGCACCGGCGGTCGCGGCCTCGCGGGTCTCTACATAAGCGGCTGCAACAGTAATGTTGTGAACAACTGCGGCCGCGGCGTTGTGCAGAAGAAGCAGTTGCGGAAATGCTGTCCAGTGGCTGCGATTGCGGTGGCTGTGATGTGCGGCTGCGCTGCGCTGTGCAAGAGCAGTGACTACGCTGTGCGTCGGAGATGGCGGCGCTATTCGGCGAACGGGCACGACGGCGCTGGCTGCACTGTGCGGCATTGGGCGTAACCGGCTGTGGCAGTGGTTGTCTGTTTGGCGGTGGCTGCGCTGTGCAGCAGCAGCCTCCGTCCAGTCTTCCTCTTTGATATTGGCAAGAGGAAGATAAGAGACCCATGAAGAGCCCTAGGCTCTCCTTTGGGTATTGCACCAGTTTTAATTAAAAGCAAAGAATGGATTTGTTCCAATTGGGCCTATACAAGAATTGGGATTGTCCCAAAATGGGCTTGAGCCATTTGTTAACAAAAATTCAACTGGGCTGGAATAATGACATACAATATTATTTTTGTTAACAAAATGGAGCAGTTTTAATTAAAATTATTTGGGCCTTATTTTATTAACTCAACCCATATGAATATTAGGCCATATTTCTATTGTGGGTTTTATTTATTTATTCAATTATTTGGATTAAGCTTTTAGGCCATAAATTAATGAGTTTAATTTTTGAGCCTAAAATTATAAATTAAGTAAATAAACCCATTTTGAGATAAAAAAAAAAATTAGAAATATTTTTAAGATAGCATATCCAAAATTTTTGGAAAACTAAATTTTGAAAATTAGTGATGTTATTTTGGGATTATCGCCCTTGCGTGATCCCCTACCACTTGTGTCCTAAATTTCAACAAATGAGCTAAATCGCAGATGGAGATTTTGTCTCATTGCCTAGGACAAAGAATCGAACTGATGACCTACTAGTGCGAATCTCAACTTATCACGACCCAACCACTTTTGTAATTGATGTACCCGGGAAGACGGAACGGATATCTAATCAAGCGTGGGCCTCAATTTGAGGGGATGCAGCAAAGCAGAGGGTCAAGGAAGACCTACTCGGCATAGCCGAGTGGGTGACCACTCGGTTGAGTTGAGTGGCACCTCCCCACTCGGTAATACCGAGTGGGGTATCGAGTGACTGAGTGGAGAGGGCCACTCGGTTGAGCCGAGTAGCCCCTTGTAACACCCGGTGTTACAGGTGTTAAAAGAATGAGAAAGAAAGTGAGAAAATTCCAAAAATACCCTTGAGAATGTATTGGATCCTTGAGATTGAGGGTGCCCTATGAGAGGGGTATTTTGGTAATTTGGATAGTGAAGTCCAATAAAGGGTAATTTGGTAAATTGAAAATAATTCCTAGGTGGAATTAAGTATGAAAAGGAATTAGTTCTCATTTTGGATTATGTGGAGATAAATGGGATTAAAAATTTACAAAGGGTATTTTTTGTAATTTTGGAGTAAATTCTATAATGGAAATAAATTATGGAAATGGGGAAAAATACTCATAAATTATTTATGTGAGTAAAATAATGGATTTTCCCTAAAATAGTGGGTTAATGTGGAAATGCCACATGGATGGCTTAGATTAAGTCTTGAAAGCCAAGGTTGTGGCATGGAGTGACACTTGGCATTTTCTTGTCCAAGTAAAATGGAAGAGATAAGAGTGATTATTTTAAATGAAAAAGAAAAGATTAATAGTCACTCAAGCCATTAATGATGGTGATGATGATGTTGGGAAAAGAAATTCAAATTTGAATTTTGAAAATTTTCATGGTTAATGGGTGAAATTTATCTCATTAAAATAAATGGCAATTAAATGGAAAGTTGCCTTACAATTGACATATATATTATTGATGGGTGAAATTGTCCCAATTATGCAAATAGAAATTTAAATTAATTTCAAAAAAAATTGAAATATGGTCATTCTTGCAATTAATGGGAGGCATAATTAAGTTGCATTTAAAGAAAATGCAAAAGAAATGGAAAATGGTCAAGCATTGATTATGGAAAATGGTCACATTAAATTAAATGGGAAAGAAAATATATATGTCTCTCAAGTGGTCACTCATGTGATGGGTGAAATTAGTCAAATTAAATAAATGAGGAAAATGACTAATTTTGGAATGGAAGACCAAGATGATCCAAGGGTGGAGACTTGGCCTTGGATTGGGAAATTGATCCAAGGGTCATAAATTAGTCTTGAAAGTTGGCATGGATTGCCAACATAAATGGAAGTGAATTTTGAATGATTAGAATGGATGGTTGAGATTAAAAATCTCCAAAGCACATGGATTGTGCTTGTAATGGGAGGCTAAGATTATTTCTCTTAAACCTACAAAGATCCAAAGGTTAGGATCCATTCTTGAAAGAGGGAGAAAATATATATATTGGCAAGGTAGGAAGACAAGTCTTCCCTTTGGCCATTTGAAGAAGAAGAAGAAGAAGAAGAAGAAAAAGAAGAAGAAAGAGCCTAGAGGTAAACTCTTTAGTTTTTGTAAAGAAATCTAAGTCTTCTAACTTCTTAGTCTTCTTATCTTCAAGGATTAGATTTTTAAAGATCAAGGTTATTTCTTTTACTTCTTTAGGGGATGGAAGCAAGTGAAGTCTTGCCAAGTCAAGTTGTTGAAGCTCTCTTGAAGTTAAAGATTGTGGAAAATCTAAAAGAATAGAGGTAAGGGATAGCCCCATGGGATGGTGGCTTGCAAGTTGTAAGTATGATGCATGATTTCTATGTGTGCATTGGCATGTTGTGTGTTTTAGGACCTATGGCCATGAGCTTGAGTGGGGTAGGGTAGATAAAAGCCTCAAACCAAGGTGGTTGTGAGGATGTGGAAGCCCTAACCATGTTGCATACATGCATTGGCATCACATTTATTTTCATGTTCATACTATTGTCATTGCACCCTTATTGAGCTTAATAGCTCATGAGGTTTTTATCCTCACCATGTAGGTTTCTCATGTGCAAGAAGGAAGGGAGTTTTCCAAGGTTAAGAGTTGAACGCAAGGAAGAAAGCAAGAGTAGCAATGTTTATGTATTTTTATGCTTTAAGTGTTGTATTTATTTTGTTAATATGTAATGAAGGCTAAGTGTGGGAAAAAGGGGGCAAACTTGAATGTTTTGGAAGCCCCTTGGTATGAGAAAATATTCTGGAAATGTGCGGTTTCAATTCAAAAAAAAAAAAAAAAGGGTGGGGGCAGTGTGCTGGCCAGGGGCGCGCTTGGCGCGGCCGCGCGCAGCTGGTGCGCGCGAACGGCCAGGCCGCGCGCGCGGCCTGCGCGCATGACCGTGCGGCCAACGCCCGCGGCCGGTGTGCGCGGCCTGCGGGCATGGCCGCGCGGCCAGCGCCTGCGGCTGGCGCGCGCGCGCGCACGGCCCATGCGCGCGCGCGGCCCCGCGCTGGAGGGGAGGCGCGGCCAGCTGCCGCACACCCCCCCTTGCTGCTGTTAGTTTTTTCTATTTTCCTTTTTTTTTATTTAATTCCTGTTTATTTAAATATAGGATATTATTTTGGAAATTCTGAAATAATCTATATTTAAATAAATAAATAAATGAGTATTTAGCCTCTAAATTAATTATTAAATTAATATAAATTTGAGGCAATTGAGAGAAAATTTTCTATATTTTGGAAAATTAAATAATGGAGTATTCCCCTTAAATTTTAGAAATTGGATGAGGATTCCTTGAGATTTGTATTTCAAAAATAAATTTCCTAATGGTTGGAAAATTAAGGAATTTTTGAAATAATTAAAGGGGAAAATCGATGGAGATTTATGAGGGAAATTTATTTAAATTTTTCCAAAGAAATATTAATCCAAATATTTTCCAAAGGAATTGAATGTGAGATAAATGGGTTAATGGTTGGGGCAAAGAAAAGAAAAATTATTTTCTTATAATTAAGGCGTTATGCCATAATTTATTTGAAGCTAGAGAGCTATAGCTTATTTTCTTTCGATCCTGGGAGGTCATCCTAAGCTCATCATTAAAGAGCTTGAGAAGGGATGACGATTGCGAGGTTTCGGGTTTTAATAGGTTGTCTGATAATTCCCAGACCCTCGAGCGGAGCGAAGAGAGGGCAAAGCCTAGTTCCCACCTAGGTCGTTTTCGTTGAAACGTAGCCGTCTCTTCATCTTTGCCCTAGCATGTAAATAATAAGTTGGCTATTCGTGAGTAACACCCGTAGGTGGGAGCGGGGCGTTACACCCCTCGTCCCAGCTCGGCCTAGTCGAGTGGGGTCCACTCGGTTTGGCCGAGGGATCCCACTCGGGAAGCAACCGAGTGGGGGGTCACTCGGTCATACCGAGTGACCCTCCGAGATTGCTATCTCTTCGACGATTCGCCCGATCTGACTAAATGGCCCCTCCTCGCGTCAGTCACATGGGCCCCGAAACTCCCGGAATGGGCCACGAGATTGTCGCCGAAAATATCGTGAGGCCTTTCTCTCTCCTCCACTATAAATAAGAGACTCCGTATTCATCACAAGGTACGCATTCTTGAGTATTTGAAGTACAATTTCTCATTTTCTCTCGAGATCTGACTTAAGCATCGGAGGGTTTGCGCGGGGACCCCCACCTGCGTCCTAACGGTGCTCTCGTTTTGTAGGCCACTCGTCACCAAGGCCACTCGTCATCTTCAGGCCACTCGTCACCAAGGCCACTCGGTCATTTTAGGCCACCAGATCATTTTAGGCCACCAGATCATCAGCCTTGTCAGACCATAAGCTTTGTTGGATTACCAGATCTGGACCTCTGGCAGATCCAGTTGCTCGTCAAGATTCCCATTAGTGAATGCACGACTCCTGAGACTCTTGCGTCTGTCCCCAATTAAAAATAGATTGTTGTATTTTGGCAACAACAATTGGCGCCGTCTGTGGGAAGCGCAAGACAAAAAGTCAACTTAAGAATGAGCAACCGAATGGTGAGTCAAGCGATCGAAGGCATTTACAGGCACTGGGAGACTGGAACCATTTGATCATAACCGAGTGGCCCCCAGTCGCATGTCATGACCACTCGCTCATGACCGAGTGGCCTAGTGAGCACTCGCTCAAAGGTGAAAATGAAGATGTGGCCCGAAAAACGCGCTGAGACTTGAGAGAATTTGAGTTTTGAAGACATCACGACTAATCCTTGTGAAAATTAAATGAAGACTTGAAGCCCTATTTATAGAGGCACAAAAAGAAAACCTTATACTCTTTTATCCGACCTCTTGGCTAAAAAAGCAGGGAGCAATTGATGTACCCGAGAAGATGGAGCGGATATCTAATCAAGCGTGGGCCCCAATTCGAGGGGATGCAGCGAAAGCAGAGGGTCAAGGAAGACCCACTTGGCAATACTGAGTGGGGTACCAAGTGACCGAGTGGAGAGGGCCACTCAGTTGAGCCGAGTGGCCCCTCATCCCAGCTTGGCCTAGCCGAGTGGGGTCCACTCGGTTTGGCCGAGGGATCCCACTCAGGAAGCAACCGAGTGGGGGGTCACTCGGTCATACCGAGTGACCCTCCGAGATTGCTATCTCTTCGACAATTTGCCCGATCTGACCGAGTGGCCCCCTCTTGCGTTAGCCACATGGGCCCCGAAACTCCCGGAATGGGCCACGAGATTGTCGCTGAAAATATCGCGAGGCCTTTCTCTCTCCTTCACTATAAATAAGAGACCCTGCCTTCATCACAAGGTACGCATTCTTGAGTATTTGAAGTACAATTTCTCATTTTCTCTCGAGATCTGACTCAAGCATCGGAGGGTTTGCGCGAGGACCCCCACCCGCGTCTTAAATGGTGCTCTCGTTTTGTAGGCCACTCGTCATCAAGGCCACTTGTCACCAAGGCCACTCGATCACCAAGGCCACTCGTCATCTTAAGGCCACTCGTCATCTTCAGGCCACTCGTCACCAAGGCCACTCGGTCATTTTAGGCCACCAGATCATTTTGGGCCACCAGATCATCAGCTTTGTTAGATCATAAGCTCTGTTGGATTACTAGATCTGGACCTCTACCAGATCCAGTTGCTCGTCAAGATTCCCATCAGTGAAGGCACGACTCCCGAGACTCTTGCGTTTGTCCCCAATTAAAAATAGATTGTTGTATTTTGGCAACAACAGTAATACCTGAGAATTTTTAAAAAGACTTAAGTGTAATTTATCTTGGGTCATAAGTGAAAATTTTAGATAAATTGGGGTTATATAATATAATTTTCATAGTTATGAGATACCGAATCGACTATAGGGAATGCCTTGGAGCTTTGATGTTTAAGGAAAAAGGCATGGGATTGATGAGCGTTTCGAGATAGGATTTGTAACACCCCAAATTTTTCGGCGTGTTGTAACTTAGGATTTCAGAAATATATTTTTTTTCACACCACATCCACTAATATATAACATACAGTTCCAAAAAAAAATTCCAAGTTCACATTCTCAGCCTATCAAACCCAATAATCAAATAGCTAAGATAAGTGATATTATTACAAACGAAAGCTAGATTGTTCCTGATATGGTACATAACCATAATGCTTTATTTATTATAAATGAAACTGTTCAAGATGTTTACAAAATGCATTACATGGATATCATCTCTTGAAAGCAATAATCGAATGCCTCAAACATAACCACAAACATACTAATATTTGCATAGGTTCATACATAATCAAAGACATGTTAAAACATGCTACATACAATAGATAAACTTAATCTTTAGTTATCTCTTTTCCCTTAGAGCTGCTTGTCGAACTTGGAACGTTTGAATATTCCAAAGACATAGTCCAATTAGAAGATGAATCTTCTAGTGAGAACTCCAAAAACAGTCTATATAAATACATAAACATGTATAAAATATATGAAGAAACAATGAGGACTACTTCGAAGTGTGTTGTGAACATGTTAGTCTCCTCCAACGAGAGCTTTCTCAATGGCGCACTCATAGCATTTCTCGGGAGGTCCCTAACCATGCCACCCTAGCTCGACCTCATAGAACTCATGAAGGCACCACATTCATTATCTCTTAGGCTTACGGTCTTCCCCACGAGAACTTTCTCAATAGCACATGCATAGCGCCTCTCGGGGGATATCCAGACTTTTTCCCATGGCTAACAACAAATAAGCACAATAGTATGGCCACACAAATTTTATAAATTCAACAGTTAAAAGCCAACATTATATATTTATAGGAAAACACATTTCATATATGCAACAAGATTTCACGTAAGAGAACAATAGGATTTTGTGTATAAGATTTTCACAAAACACGTTTTATGCAATAGAAGTCTCACCTAAAAGAGAAAAATATAGGATTTGGAGTATAAGAGCCTCACCTTGAAGGTTTATCTCTAGGAAGTTAGGTTTCACTGCAAATGACCTAGGTTTCTACAGAAAACACGAGTTTCGATAAACCTAACCTCCAATATTTTTACATAGGGTTAAAGGGCATTAAATAGGGGATATAACTGGAAAATTTCAAGACAAGGGGGCCCCTCAGGTGCCCTCACACGTCTTGGGAAGGTGTCCCATACTCCTTTATATGCAGCCTTTTCTCGACGTGTGTAACTCACACGCTGTTGTGATAACACTACGTCGCTTTCGTATTTTAGCCATATCTCCCTCATTTTAACTCCGATTCAACTCCTGTTTGAACCTACGGGTCTCTCTCTTCCCTTTCTACAAGAATATTATAAAAAATAGGACTTACCTTGCCATTTTTAAGATTATTTCGGATGAACTTTGGCAAAAACCCGAAACTCTGGCGATGCTTGTTCTCCCTCGCTTCTCCTCCAATTCCTTCCCTTCTTCTTGCAGAATTTCCTCCCCTCTCTCAAGAATAGGATCCTCACCTTAGAATCCTTCAATCCTCAACTCCCTCGAAATGATTTGAGAACAATCCATGACCCTTATTTAAAGGCTTGGACTCCAAAGTGATCTAAAGTTAGAATATATTAACTTTTGAAATCCATAATCACAACTCTTACTTTTTTCCCATTCCTAACACATCACCTCACCTTACCTTTCACTTTTTTCCACTCCTAACACATCATCTCACCATACCTTTCATTTTTTCCCATTCCTAACACATCACCTCATCGCACCTTTCACTTTTCCCCATACCTAACACATTACCTCACCATACTTTTCACTTTTCCCCATACCTAACATATCACAACATATCACATCACCTAATTACTCCTCATAATTAACCTCAATTAACTTCATAACCCCATTTTAGACTTTGCACAATCCTCAAACATTGAATTAATAATCATTGAGATACTTAAAATCCAAGATTAATAAATTCAAACTTACTTGATAAGGACGATTTCACCCCAACGCCCTCACAGGACCTTTGTTTCGTCCCAAAACCATTTAAGCATTGATCCTTACGTAAAATTAGAGCCCCCTCAAGGTTCCGTTGATTTCTTGGAGGTTCCTTGTAATCATTCAATTTTTTAGCCTAAATCATAGCTGTACTGAAAATTGTCTCGGATTTAATTTCTTTTGGGGCCATGAATCCTGCCTCAAGACACTTGTCAATGCCATACCCTTATCCTTAAGTATTTATGCTTCGAGGCGCTCCCTGCCGTTGATTCAGCAATTTATTTTACTATCAAGCCATTTTTTTTGATATTTTAAACTCACTTAAAATACGTGGCAATCTCATAAAAATACGGGGTATTATAGAATTTATGGTATTAAGAAAATGAAATCGAGACTATTTTCGGTACAACTATGACCCAAGCTGAAAAATCGAATCGTCGTAAGGGAGTTATGGGAAGTCAACAGAACCCTAAGAGGGCTTCGGTTATATGTAAGGATCAACTCTGAGGTGGTTTCGGGATGAAACAATAGCTCGATAAGGACACTTGAGTGAAATTGTCCTTATCGAGTAAGCCTTGAGTTATTATTTTGGATATTCAATATCGTAATGCAAATTAATTCAATGGTTGAGGGTGTATTAGCAATTAGAGAAATACCCAAATGAAATAGGGATGAAATTTGGGATTTAAATGTGTATTTTTCTTATGTGATAGTGTATTATATAATATGTTATACATATATACAAAATGTGCGCGTTCGCGGAGGCTATGCTTCTACAAACTTCATGGCCATACCTCTGCAAAGTCTTCTGCAAGTGGATGCATAGGGTGATGGCCAAGGCTATTAAGGTAGTGAGAGAGGCAGTGGAGAGCTTATAAATAGAGGGAGTGATTGAGAAATTTGGAGAGAAGAAATAGAAGCAAGGATGGCAACAAGCTTAGCTGAGAGAGGGATGAGAGATCGAAAGAGATCGAGAGAGAGCTAGGAGCTGATGTTGGTGGCTGGAGGCAGCAGTGAGGGTGGTCGAAGGCTATTAGAATGGGCTGCAACAGCTTGCGACAGCCATGGCCTCAAGCTTTTAATGACTATGCAGCAAGAATAGAGGCCTAAGCGGCCACGATGAGGGCTGCTGGGACGTGTGACAGCGACCGACGAGGTTGGGGGAGGCTAATAGCGGTTGGTGAGTGTAAAGAGGTGGCTGCGAGGTTGTTCGTGCGTAGGAGAAGCAGGGGAGAAGAAAAAGAAGAAAGAAGAAAAAAAAAATAAATAAATAAAAGAAAAAGAGAAAAATAGGAAAAAACTTCCAAAAATTTTTAGAAAATCCTAGAAATTAATTTATGGCTAAAGGAGCATGCTCGAAGTCAGGAAATTATCCAAGCACGCGTTTCGAGATTAGGGCATGCATTTCGAGGATGCTTAAGAGGCTGAGTCATGGTGAGTGATTTTTTCTCAAGAATTATTTTCATGAATTATGGTAGTGAAAAAATTGAAAAAATGTTCGAGAAATTATTTAATGTGGAATTATTGAGGAAAAATAGAAAGAAATAGAGGAAAATTATGAGAAAATTAGGAAAAATATAATATTGATATTCTTGAATAAATATGATGGCTAGGATATGTTGAGGTTTCAAATTGAGTATATTAGAAGTCTGGCACGAGAATCAAGATATTTTGAGATACATTTGAGGTAAGTGATTCGACCCTAAACCCATATTGTCATGCCTTGATGTGAATATGTCATGTAGATTGTATTTACATATTATGATGAAATGTGCATATGTTCACAATGATATTGTTGATCATGCATTGCATATGTTTAAGAGTATGGGCCGACACTGTTGCTCTACCAAGGGTGCACCTATACACCTTGGTATGGTGAGTAAGCTGTAAAAATAAGGAGTAGCATTAAGGTACGGTCAACTCAAACGAAAGAAAAAGGAAAAGGACATTTTGCATATTGCATTTATGCACGAAATATGATTTTGTACCCTTACTTAGATGATTCATCATCTAACTTAGACTTTGTCCCTGGAATATTCAAATGTTTCAGATAAAGATTGTGGTAGAAACGAGGATGAAAGAGGCATGTAATGGCACTTAGCAAAAGTGCATGATGTAATGGTTATACGTTTATGCTGCCTATGTATTTAAAGTTCTGCTACTTGAATTCTGAACGTTTTGAAGAGTGATGATGTAATACCCCAAGAGCTCAAAGAAGGGTAGTATATATTGAGGATAAGTAAGGAAGCAAACAACACCAGTTAGATACCTTTTGGGCTGAATGTAGGCAAAAAACTCTCGGGTTAAGTGTGCTTGAGCTAGGGAAGCTCAAGGATGGGTGACCCCTTAGGAAGTTCACGTAGGCCCATCAGGATAAGTTGTTCCGGTCCTTCCTATCGCTTGATGCGGGATGTTACAGGTGGTATCAGAGTTGACCCCTGAGCCTCTGAGAGCGGTGGTGGGGCAAACCTCAGTGAGGACTCTGAGTCCCTAAGGGGGGGGGTGCGTGTAGGCACCTTAGACGAATCCCACATCGGCTATACAAAGGGGGGAGATCTGAGACCAATTGTAAAGTCGCATGACGAGGACGTCATGTGCTTAAGGGGCAGAGAATGTAATACCCCAAGAGTCTAGAGAAGGGTAGTATATATCGAGGATAAGTAAGGAAGGAAACAACACCAGCTGGATACCTTTTGGTTTGAATGTAGGTAAAGAACTCCGGGGTTAAGCGTGTTTGAGCTAGGGAAGTTCAAGGATGGGTGACCCTCTGGGAAGTTTGCGTAGGACCATCATGGTAAGTTGTTCTGATCCTTTCTATTGCTCGATGCGGGATGTTACAGATGATATATAACCTTATTATTGGTTAATGTTAAAGATTAAGGTTCGATTCTTAGCTTCTGCATTTGATGTTTATGATGATTCTCATTCGAGATAGATGAATGAAAATTTAGTGATAGATATAAGGAAAGATATGGTTAGTATTAGTTTTAAATGAAAAAAATTTATTATCCCAAAATTGTCCCAAGTTATAACACGCTTGGAAAACGGGGTGTTAGATACTTTGACCTATTCTATTTCTATGATATGTTAGTGATGTTATCTATTTCTACGACCTACTGGTGCGAATCCCATCTTAGTGATGTTATCTTTATCTCTATGACATGTTTTATGGTACATATGTATGGATGAAATATTCTAGGTAAATTTTATGTAAATTTGTTTGAACATAGAACACATACTAGGGTTGTATGTACACTTTAATTCTTGTGCACAATAACGAAAACTTATTATGTTTTTTTTTTTTTTAATTTTGTCATGATAATTGCTTTAGTTGCATGTCTTTATGTTAAAATTGAATATGTATATGCGATAAATATGTCATACATATTTTATGTGGCATATTTTAGGTGGATTGCGCAAATTATAATTAATCATATATAAGAATTGAACATGTGTATATGGATGATGATTGGAAGCATCGACGACCTTTCGATTCCAATACACATGTGACATTATTATATTCTCGATTTGTTTTGCTACAATTATAATGTTGTGAAATTATATGCTAGCTAATATATTGTCATATCCCTTAATCAGTTACCATGACTATTACAACTAAGGGTATAATTGTAGAACTGAATAAGGGTGAAAAGTTATCCGGAGGTAATTATGACAAGTGGCATTAAAATGTATAGTTTATATTAGAGGAACTTAAAGTTACAGAGACTTTGACAAATGTCATGGTTCAGCCTGATGATGGGAATACGACCTAACATCAGAGAGATCTACAGGCATATAATGCTTGAAAAATAAAAAAAAACACCCTAGCTCACATCACGTTGTTGAGTTGTATACGAGATGATATTCTTTGTCAATTTGAACTTCATGAAACTACTAGAAATTTGCGAAATTCCATAAAAGAAAGTAGGGAAATACCTTGCTATTAAGATAAAGGATTCTTATAATTAAATTTGACACTTATAAGATGCGTTCAAATCATAACACGAGAGAACATCTCAGGGCGATGTCAAATATGATTAGAGAACTCTAATCAATGGAACACAATCTCGCAAATGAGCAGCAAATTCAAGTTGTTATAAGATATCTCCCTATTACTTAAGAACATATGAAAATGAATATGACGCATAATGATAACTGTTGTTTCCAAAATACAACAATCTATTTTTAATTAAGGAGAGACACAAGAGTCTTGGGAGTCGTGCCTTCACTGATGAGAATCTTGACGAGTAATTGGATCTGGTAGAGGTCCAGATCTGGTGATCTTACAGAGTTGAGGGTCTGATAGATCTGATGGTCTGATGGATCTGGTAAATCTGGTGGGCTGATGATCAGGTGGGCTGATGATCAGATGGCTCAAGATGAACGAGTGACCTGAGGATGACGAGTGGTCTCGGATGAACGAGTGACCGGAGGATGACGAGTGGTCTCGGATGAACGAGTGACCTGAGGATGACGAGTGGTCTCGGATGAACGAGTGACCTGAGGTGACGAGTGGCCGTGACCGAGTGACCTGAGGGTGACGGGTGACCTTGATGACTAAGTGACCTGAGGCGAAGAATGACCTTGATGACCGAGTGACCTGAGGCGACGAGTGACCTGAGGCGACGAGTGACCTTGATGACCGAGTGACCTGAGGGCGACGAGTGGCCTTGATGACAAAGTGACCTAAGGGCGACGAGTGGCCTTGATGACTGAGTGGCCTATAAAACGAGAACACCATTAGGACGTGGGTGGGGGTCCCCGCGCAAACCCTCCGATGCTTAAGTCAGAATCTCGAGAGAAAAATGAGAAAAGTATAGTTTTATTACTCAAAATTTCGTACCTCGGAATGAAGGTGGGTTTCATATTTATAGTGGAGGAGAGAGAGAGGCCTAGCGGTTTTCTAGGCGGAAATCTCGCGGCCCATTACGGAATCTCGCAATGCTGATCGTCTGGCGCGAGGGGGCGGATTCGGGTCATGTCAGGTGACCACAACTCGGTTAAGCCGAGTTTGGGAGAGGGGTCACTCGGTATGACCGAGTGACCCCCTCCACTCGGTCATGCCGAGTGGACCCCCACTCGGTTTGGCCGAGTAGGGGGAAAACCACTCGGCAATCGAGTGGTCTTGTCCACTCAGTTCTACCGAGTGGCTTCAGCCACTGGGCCTAGCCGAGTGGCCTCAGCCACTCGGACTGACCGAGTAGTCTCAGCCACTCGGTTGTGCTGAGTGGTCTCATCCACTCGGTTGTGCCGAGTGGGCTCCCACCCGGCCCGGCCGAGTGGGTCTTCCTTGGCCCTTGACTTTGATTTGTCTCCTATTGGGGTCCACATTAGATCATAGATCCATTTCGCACTCCCAGGTATATCAATTGCTCCCTGCTTTTTTAGTCGAGGAGTCGGGTAAAAGAGCATACGATCCTGGAAAAAATGGGCGCCGCTTTTGCCGCATTTTGCTTATCTCTCGGGAGATCAATTTTGCGCATTTGCTCTTCATTTTCTGTATTCGCTCCACAGCTTTCGACTTTTTGCCTTTTGAACCCCTATTAATAGGGCTTCAACCCTTCATTTAATTCTCACAAGGATCAGCCGAGGTGTTTCAAAACTCAAATTCTCTCAGGTCTCGGTGCATTTTTGGGTCACGTCTCCTTTTTCAGCATTTGGGAGAGCCTCCACTGGGCCACTCGGTCATGACCGAGTGGCCATGACGTGCGACTGGGGCCACTCGATCATGACTGAGTGGCCATGATTTTGGCTGAGGCCACTCGGTCATGACCGAGTTGCCCCCCACTCGGTCATGGCCGAGTGGTCCTAGAGCCCCGATGCCTTTAAACGGCTTGAAATGTTTATCTCGGCCTTCGGTTGTTCCTTCTTTGCCCTGTACTGATTTTTGTTGCGTTTATGTGCAGGTACTTTGCTCGCTGTGATCGTCCGCTTTTCCTAACGTAACAAGGTAACGGCTTTGAACATTTTAATATGTCGAGGAGAAGACCGGCATCACCCCCGGCCCCGCGCACATTCCTACCACTTCGAGCTCCCAGCTTGGATACGGGGACTTTGAGCAAGTTTATGATGCCACGCCTTCCGGATTTATGGTGAGGTACCCTCGCCTTGATGAGCCTGACCCCTTTCGGGTAGATGAGGGCTCCCTTGGTCTTCACTTTGCTTCATTTGAGGTGGGACTCCGCTTTCCCCTTCCGCCCTTTGCAATGGCATGGTTGCGTCACTACAAGATTGTTCCCGCTCAACTTCATCCTAACGGTTGGGCTCAGATGGTCGGCTTCTCTATACTTTGTCATCTGAGGGATGTCGTCCCCTCCTTGAGACTCTTTAGTTGTTTCTATCGATTGCGAAAAGCCAACAAGGATCATGCCCTTTACACGCTCCAGAAGGTGTCGGGTTTGGAGCTGTTCATCGCTCTTCCAAACAAGATTAATCGGTTTGAAGAACGGTGGGTAGTGATAGAACCTCCACCTAATTGGGATGCTCCTTTATACTGGAATCTTCAAGACGCCAGCCAAGGGTTTCCTCCCTGTAAGGAAGTTCGGGGCGTGTATCGTCATCTAGTAGAAATGTTAACGGCGCAGGGCCCCGTCGAGTTGAGGAGCCTCTTGACTTTGGAGAATCTCAGAATCGCTGGTTGGGGGGTCGTGACACCAACTGTTCCTCCTCGCTCTTCCACGCTATCCAATGAAGAAATGGAAGGAGTCGAGGAGGAAGAGATGGAAATGCCTGGATCATCTTCCCTTCCTCCTTTTCATCCTCAGGAGGAAAACACTCATGGGGGTAGAATATCTTTCGCCATTATCTTTCTTTTTCCATTGTCGCATTATTTCTCCATGCTAAATGCTTTGTATTGATTTTTGCAGAAATGGCTAGATTGGGTAGACTGATGGAGTTGCGTAGACATCACCACGAGGAGGAGGTGTGTGCCGTGACAGCAGCCAGGGTTTCTACACATGGAGCTGAGGGATCTACGAGCTCCCGCCCTCCTCGGTCGCGTATATCTGCCGGCATTTCTCCGACTGGGGTTGAAAGGCGGCGTCACCCAAGAAGCGATCACTCTAGTGTTGAAGCTCCCGCTCATACGGAAAGTCCATCAATTCCTCTTTCTCATGAAGAGGCTGTAGACATCCCCTCTCCTGCTCCCAATTCTCAAAGGGGGCGAAGCTTGTCTTCTCAGTTTGTTGGTGACATGGCACGGGTGGAAGAAGAATGTCGCCATCCTGTAGTTCCAAATAGGAAGGATAGTCGCCGTCTTGAAGGCGAGAAAGCATTGAGGCCCCCTCCTATACTTCCCATTCCAGGCAATGTGAGACATACCATGATTCTTGGAGACGGTACAAAACTTAGTGGTCGAGACTTTGAAGTTTCCCTAGGGGTATTAGAGACAGACTCGGTTACTGAACCGGGGATTGGTGCTCGCCTCATTTATTCCACCATTCTCCCTCGAGAGGAACGACGATTTATCGGTGGTAATTATGCCCAGACTAGGGACGAAGCAGAGCAGTTTCTGGTGCAGGGTATCCAAGGAATCGTTGCTTCCAACGCAAGGGATAGGGCCTATCGTGAACAAGTAGAGACTCAAATGTCAGATTGGAGGAAGCGTTAATCTTCCTGGAATGATGAGCGCCAAGAGTTAAAGGGTCGTGCTCGTCGGGCGAAGCTCGGGAAGAAGAATGCAGAGGCAGAGATTGAGCGAATGCAGGATCGACTGTCTGAGGCTTCTGTTGGTACCTCGGGTCTTCACGGGGAAATTAAAGATTTACGCTCCCAGCTAGAAGCTGAAGAGCATAAGAATGTTGATTTGATGGCGCAACATGAGGCGCTTTTGCAGGAACATTCTCTGCGCCTGTCAGAATTGAAGATAAGTCGGAAAGATGCTCGGGCTATTCTGGCTAAAGCAGTGAAGGAATATCGTCTCTCCACTAACTGTCAAGACAGGAAGGGAAAGTATGCTTCCGGTTTCCTGAAATACGGATTTTATCTGGCCCGTGCACATCTAGAATCTCAGCGTCCGGGAGAGACTTTTCCTGAACTTTTTCTTACTCGCGAAGTTGAGGAGTCCCATCAAGTAGATTGGCGTCAGTATGAGCCAAATGAGCCTATGAGTCCTTCTTCTTATCTAGATTCTTACTTAGTGGATGATTTGGAAAACTTGACGGGCCCTTGGAATCCGTTTCCTTTTAATCATGGGGAAGAAGGCATGACGGTCGATCCCGGAGCCGTTGGAGAAGATCCTGGTGCGGCCGATGAAGATATCCCTCACACGGTCGAGGTTGAAGAAGGGGAATTCCCCATGGGGCCTCCTGTGATTCCCGTTGTGTCGTTGGGATCTTCTAAGCGTTCATCTCGCAAGTCCCGCTCCCCCGAGTAGACCCTTATTGTAGTTTGTTTTCCGCTGTTGTCGGGCCAATGTGCTCATTTCGTTGTAATTTGCTTGTTTTATCAATGAATGTTTTTTCTTTGTCCTACTCAATGTGCTCTGCTCTTTATTGCTTGATTTATTCTTTTGTTGCTGTCTTTAGTGATATAAGATCAAGACTTTTCTTTCGCTATTGAATCATGCACGATGTGGCGAGCTTGAGCGTATTTTTTCTCGTTACCGGGCCGTAGGCGGGACAACGAGCTCGATCGTAGTTTTACCTCGTTGTCGGGCCATAGGCGGGACAACGGGCTCGATCGTAGTTTACCTCGTTGCCGGGCCGTAAGCGGGACAACGGGGTCGATCGTAGTTTTACCTCGTTGCCGGGCCTTAGGCGGGACAACGGGCTCGATCTTAGTTTTACCTCGTTACTGGGCCATAGGCGGGACAACAGGTTTGATCGTAGTTTTACCTCGTAACCGGGCCATAGGCGGGACAACGGGCTCGATCGTAGTTTACCTCGTTGCCGGGCGTAAGTGGGACAACGGGCTCGATCGTAGTTTTACCTCGTTGCCGGGCCTTAGGCGGGACAACGGGCTCGATCGTAGTTTACCTTATTGCCGGGCCGTAGGTGGGACAACGGGCTCGATCGTACTTTACCTCGTTGCTGGGCCGTAGGCGAGACAACGGGCTCGATCTTAGTTTTACCTCGTTATCGGGCCATAGGCGGGACAACGGGTTTGATCGTAGTTTTACCTCGTTGCCAGGCCATAGGCGGGACAATGGGCTCGATCGTAGTTTACCTCGTTGCTGGGCCATAGGCGGGACAACGGGTTTGATCGTTTCCTTTCCGAAAATAAAATGACAACTATGCGTACACAAGCATTTTTGCGTGGTTCGGAAAAATGTGCCTACGTCCACGGTCCCATTTAGGACTTATGTTATTGCAGATATTTTCTCAGATACATTGTTCGTATATAACTTTAGATAGTTTAAATTCCATGTTTTCCCCATAGTGTCTCCTGAAAGAGTCTGTAAAATGCAAGTGTTGGGGCCAATCAGTTTTAGAATGCGGTACGGCCCTTCCCAATTTGTTCGTAACTTTCCATCATCCCTTAGCGCATTGGTTACAACAGATCTTCGAAGTATTAAATCTCCTTCTTTCATGGGTTTGTTCTTCACCTGAGAATTGAAATAACTGGCTACTCTTCTTTGATATGCAGCTATCTTCATGGCAGTGTTATCCCTCTGTTCTTCAATCAGATCCAAATTTTCTCGCAACGCTTCAGAATTCCTTGCGTCGTCCTCTTCCTCATATGCCATCAGTCTTGGGGACTTAGCTGAAATTTCAATGAGAATTAAAGCATTTGTTCCATATACTAGATTGAACGGAGTTTCTCCTATAGCGACCCGACTAGTTGTTCGATAAGCCCGCAAAATGGTGGGTAGCTCGTCGGCCCATATGCCTCTGGCTCCTTCAAGTCAGGTTTTTAGGCCATCTAATATGGTTCGGTTACTGACCTCAGCTTGTCCATTAGCTTGGGGATATGCCACTGAAGCGAATCTTAGTTGAATTCCTAGGTCATCACAGAATTTTCTAAAGGAGTCATAGTCAAATTGCTTCCCATGATTAGTGACGATAATTCTTGGTATCCCAAACCGGCACACAATGTCTTTCCATACCATTGCCTCCACTTTTCTTGCCGTAATAGTAGCCAATGCCTCAGCTTCAATCCATTTGGTGAAATAGTCAGTGGCCACTATTAAAAATTTTCTTTGCCCGGGCGCTTGAGGAAAAGGTCCCAAAATATCCAAACCCTACTGAGCGAATGGTATAGGCTGGAACGCAGGTTGCAACTGAGATATCGGGGCAGATTGAACTGGAGCGTGTCGTTGACATTTGTCACATGATTTGACTTTCTTTAACGCGTCTGACCTTAATGTTGGCCAAAAGAAACCGGCTCTCAAGATTTTGGTTGCTAGGGCTCTTGCTCCCAAGTGCTCTCCACATACTCCACTATGAGCTTCTGCCAAGACATATTCGGCCTCTTGAGGGCCTAAACATTTGAGAAGAGGTGTAGTGTAAGCTCGCTTATATAATATCCCGTCTATGATGGTAAACCTTGAAGCCCTCATCTTAAGTCTTCTTGCCTCTTGTGGATCATCTGGTAATTCATTGTTAGTGAGATAACGATAGAAGGACGATCTCCAATCCACTCATGTCTCCACACAAGATACCTCTTTTTCTTCGATGCTCGACTGATGAAGCATTTCAACAAATACTGCTTTTTTGGTTGTTTCTTTAGTGGACGCTAGCTTAGATAAAGCATCAGCATGTCCATTGAGTGATCTGTTTATTTGTGTTAACTGGAAACTCTGAAATGTCTGTGCTAGGTCTTTTACTTTGCGCAAGTATTGGGCCATTATCTGCTCTCTGGTTTTATATTGTCCTTGAAACTGCTGCATAATCAACTGAGAATCACTATGAGCAACCAATCGTGCTACTTCCATTTTTCTTGCTATCTTCATTTCGGTGATTAATGCTTCATATTCAACAACGTTGTTGGTACTCAAAAAAGCAAATCGTAGGGAATACTCAAACATTTCTCCCTTAGGGGATACGAGTACTATCCCAGCGCCACTCCCCTATGAACTAGATGCTCCATCAACAAACAACAACCATTCTGCTTGCCTATTTTCTGTTGTCTTACCGGAGTGTGTACATTCCATAATAAAGTCAGCCAGCGCTTGTCCTTTTATAGCTTGTTGAGGTTGATACTGGATATCATATTCACTTAACTCGATGGACCATTTGGTAAGGCGACCAGAACATTCGGGCTTTTGTAAAATACTTCGCAAGGGCTGATCTGGAAGTACGATGATCGAATGGGCTTGGAAGTACGGCCTCAACTTTCTGGATGCGTTTACCAGTACTAATGCCATTTTTTCTGCCACTGGATAACGTGTCTCGGGGCCCTGCAATACCTTACTGACATAATATATTGGTCGATCCACTTGTCCTTCTTTCCTGATTAATACTGCACTTATGGCTTCATCACTTATCCCCAAGTATAAGTACAATGTCTCTCCAGTTTCTGGTTGTGTTAATAGGGGAACTTCTTTCAAATACTCCTTTAACGCTTCAAATGACTTTTGGCATTGCTCCGTCCACTCAAACTTTTTTCCTGCTCTTAATGTTCATAAGAAGGGTAACTCTCTTTCGGCTGACTTGGAGAGAAAACATCCAAGAGCTGCGATTCGCCCTGTCAATCGCTGGACTTCCTTAGTTGATGCTGGTGGTTCTATGTCCAATATTGCCTGTATTTTCTCAAGGTTTGCCTCGATTCCTCTTTGCGTGATCATGTATCCCAAGAATTTTCCAGACTGTACGCCAAAGGCACACTTTGTTGGATTTAACCGCATCTTGTATTGTCTAAAGACTCCCAGCACTTGCACTAGTTTTTCTACATGGGATTCGGCCTTTCAAATTTTCACAATCATGTCGTCAACATATGCTTTCATTGTGTTGCCCAGCAGTTTTTTAAAGACTTTGTTCACCATGCGTTGATAAGTGGCTCCGGCGTTCTTGAGCCCAAAAGGCATGACTTGGTAGCAATATGTTCCCTTTTCAGTGATGAATGACGTCTTCTCCTGGTCTGGGGGGTACATCATTATTTGGTGGTACCCTAAGAAGGCATCCAAAAAGCTCAGAAACTGGTATCCAGACGTTTCGTCCACAAGACGGTCGATCCGCGGTAGCGGGTATGAGTCTTTGGGGCATGCCTTATTGAGATTGGTGAAATCCACACAGACACGCCATTTTCCATTAGGTTTTGGGACCATAACAACATTGGCCAACCAGTCTGGATATAATACCTCTCGAATGAAGCCCGCTTTTAGCAATTTGTCAACTTCTTCTTCTAATGCGTGTAGTCTATCAGGGGCAATGTTTCGCTTCTTTTGTCGGACCGGCTTGAATTGGGGGTCCACATTCAAGTGGTGACATATTACTTCTGGACTGATTCCTGGCATATCTTCCAGTTTCCAAGCAAATACGTCTGAATTTTCTCGCAGGCATCTTGCAATTTCTTCTTTCGTATGCTCCGGGAGCTGGGATCCCACATACGCTATTTTCTCTGAATCTGATTCACTTAGATGTATTGTTTCCAATTCCTCAACGGGTTGAGGTTTACGTGCGGTTCCTTCCTCCAAGGATTTATGTATGGCTTTCTCGGCTATGTATAAGGTTTCTTCAGCTCTTTTCCCTTTTGTGGATGACACATAGCAAGTTCGGGCTTTCTTTTGATCTCCTCGAACTTGTCCTACTCCGGAAGGTGTGGGGAATTTCATCTATAAATAGCACGAGGATACCACGGCCCTTAGATCATTGAGTAACGGGCGTCCCAAGATCATATTATATGCTGCTAAGCAGGTTTTAACCACCATGAAATTTGCTTGTCGAGTTACGAGTTGTGGGTCCACACCTAATGTGATAGGCAGCTGAATTGATCCTGCAACTGGAACTGCTTCTCCAGTGAAGCTATATAGAGGTGAGGATACTTTCTTCAGCCGGTCGTGAGATAAATGCATTTGTTTAAAACAGTTCCAATAGATCAGGTTGACAGAACTGCCACTATCTACTAGAATTCTACTGATGGGGTGCTTGGCTACGACTGCTGAAATAACCATGGGATCATCATGTGGGAGTATTACATCACCCCGATCTGTTGGGGCGAAGGTGATTGGTTCTTCATCATCTCTTACCTCCATTACTGAGTTAACTTGGTAGGCTTGACGGGCGTATGCTTTTTGGGAGGCTGATGTGTCCCCACCTAGGGTTTCCCCACCTGAAATAACGTGAATGGCCTGCTGAGTCGGTTCATTGTCTACATGAGTATCTTGTTAACGATCTCCTCTTCTCTCTTGTTGTCTCGGATTTGGCCTTTCATGCCCATCACGCCTATCTCCTCTTTGCTGGGGTTCCCTGTTTTCTTCTTCTTCGTGTCTCACATATCTTTGCAAATGTCCCTCACGAATGAGCATCTCAATCTGATTCTTCAATTCCCTATAGTGGTCAGTGGAATGCCCTCTGGTTCGATGGTATCTGCAATACTCTCCCTGATTTTTTCCCATGGGGCGGTCAACTCTGTGGGGTAGTTTAAGAAGTCCTTCTCCCTCTACTGCAGTTAATATAGTTGATCAGGGTTGTAAGAGCCGAGTATAATAATTAAAATGAGGTTTTGGTACATCCGGTGTTCTATTCCTTTCCTGTCGTCGAATAAACTCTTCTTCCCCTTCACATTCTTTTCTTTTCCTTTCTTTATCCTCTTTTCCCGCCACGTTCCTCATAATCTCAGTGTGAAGGATATATCGGTTGGCTATGAAAATAGATCGGCCAAGGATGCTGGAGGATCTAAAGAAAGTGATTCTTGAAGAGAGGTAAGACATGTCCCTTGGAGCATAGCGGATACTGCCACTTGAGCCGGCAAGTCTGGGACTTCAAGAGTAGCATTACGAAATCTGTCCACAAATTGACGTAAGGATTCCTTATTTCCTTGTTGTATGCTGAGCAAATATGTGGCATCCTTCTTTCTTCGACTGTTTATCACAAAAGCCCTGGTAAATTCTATTCTAAGCTGCCCAAATGATGAAATAGAGGCTTCTGGATGGTTGTTGAACCATGTTCGAGCATGTCCTGATAACGTTAAGGAAAATGCTCGGCACATCACGTCGTCGTCCCATCTGTGCAATATCATCAGTGACTCGTAATTCTGAATATGATCATATGGGTCATCCTTGCTGGAATAGGGGGTTATTTAAGGTATCTTGAATTTTCGAGGCAGAGGTCTTTCTAATATATCTGCAATAAAAGGACATTTTCTATGCTTTTGCTCTTCCGTTGCCGGGATTAATTTTTTCTTCTCAAGCACCACTTCTACTACTCTTTTCATGTCATCACTCATACTAGCTGTCGTCTGGTTTTCATGTCTTGTTGGTGTACTGGCCACTGTTTCGTGATACCTCCGCCTTTGAGGTCTTTTGGTCCTGTTTTCCATTCTTGGGTTTTCATTTTTTCGAGGCACGGAATGAGGGATCCTTCTTGGTGGTGGAGACCTGGGTCTACCCTAGCGTGGAGGCGTAGATCGTGAATGTGAATAGGGAGTAGCCTTTTGATAGGAATCAGCTCCTGCCTCAGGTTGAGGTTCAAGAGGTGGCATAAACTTTTTTAGAGTATCCGGCAGCGTCCCTCCGGGTATCATACTTTGGAGTACACCAGCCATGTCTCGTAGTGCTTGCATGCCTTCAACGTGTTGTTGTCTCAATGCTTCATAGTCTTCCCACGGGACCGTACGTGGTGGCTGTTGTGAGGTCCCAACTTGATCAGTAGGGAGTGATCCTGAGCCCATGTTAAGTGGAGGTGGGATTGATTGATCCCCCATCTGTCGGTTTGGAGAAATAGAGCGATCACCACCTTGCATTTGAGCGTTATGAGGGGGAGGAGGATGTTGCTGAGAATTGTGAATTGTGGGAGCGCTCCCTGTTGCTGAGAGTTTCGTGGTGGCAGGCGTGTCTCTACGCCTTGAGAGAGGGTTCGTCAGTGTCCCCGAGTGTTTGCCATTCTTAAGTTAACTTTTTGTCTTGCGTTTCTCACAGATGGCGCCAATTGTTGTTGCTAAAATACAACAATCTATTTTTAATTGAGGAGAGACACAAGAGTCTTGGGAGTCGTGCCTTCACTGATGAGAATCTTGACGAGTAACTGGATCTGGTAGAGGTCCAGATCTGGTGATCTTACAGAGTTGAGGGTCTGATAGATCTAACGGTCTGATGGATCTAGTAAATCTGGTGAGCTGATGATCAAATGGCCCAAGATGAACGAGTGACCTGAGGATGACGAGTGGTCTTGGATGAACGAGTGACCTGAGGATGACGAGTGGTCTCGAATGAACGAGTGACCTGAGGATGATGAGTGGTCTCGGATGAACGAGTGACCTGAGGTGACGAGTGGCCGTGACCGAGTGACCTGAGGGTGACGGGTGACCTTGATGACCGAGTGACCTGAGGCGACGAATGACCTTGATGACCGAGTGACCTGAGGCGACGACTGACCTTGATGACTGAGTGACCCGAGGCGATGAGTGACCTTGACGACCGAGTGACCTGAGGGCGACGAGTGGCCTTGATGACCGAGTGACCTGAGGGCGACGAGTGGCCTATAAAACGAGAACACCGTTAGGACGCGGGTGGGGGTCCCCACGCAAACCCTTCGATGCTTAAGTCAGAATCTCTCGAGAAAAATGAGAAAAGTATAGTTTTATTTCTCAAAATTGCGTACCTTGGAATGAAGGTGGGTTTCATATTTATAGTGGAGGAGAGAGAGAGGCCTCGCGGTTTTCTCGGCGGAAATCTCGCGGCCCATTACGAAAATCTCGCAATGCTGATCGTCTGGCGCGAGGGGGCGGATTCGGGTCATATCGGGTGACCACAATGCGGTTAAGCCGAGTTTGGGAGAGGGGTCACTTGGTATGACCGAGTGACCCCCTCCACTCGGTCATGCTGAGTGGACCCCCACTCGGTTTGGCCGAGTAGGGGGAAAACCACTCGGCAACCGAGTGGTCTTGTCCACTCGATTCTGCCGAGTGGCTTCAGCCACTGGGCCTAGCCAAGTGGCCTCAGCCACTCGGACCGACCGAGTGGTCTCAGCCACTCGGTTGTGCCGAGTGGTCTCATCCACTCGGTTGTGCCGAGTGGGCTCCCACCCGGCCCAGCCGAGCGGGTCTTCCTTGGCCCTTGACTTTGATTTGTCTCCTATTGGGGTCCACATTCGATCATAGATCCATTTCACACTCCCGGGTATATCAATAACATCAGAACGTTTGATGATATAGTGCATCATTTGGATTTGTGTGACTCCCCGTTCCCACTTACGGGTGCCACTCATGAACAATTACTTGAATCGTCCACCTGCCCGGCCTTTGGTGAAGGGCGGACCATGTTTCAAGACGAAATGCCCTAGGTGGGAACTAGGTTCGTCCTTTGCTTCCCTCAACCCCAGGATTCAGTAGTAGAATTGGGCTTAACCACACCGCACTTGGTTTAAAAGAAATCTCATTAAGATGCTCAATCGCCATTTTCGTACTTGATTTAATTTTCCTTCTTTCCAAGAAGTTCACCGAGCTCCATAAAATTTACCATTTCAATCAATCCATTGATTGATTACCAATTTTGGAGGAAAAACTCGAAAATTTCTATTTTTCAAAATTTGGCATTTATCTCAAAAAATGCCCGAAAAATCCATTTATTTTGAAAATTCCTCCAGCACCCAAAATCAATTAGGAAATGCCCCAAATCCCCCCAAATTCGATTTTTTGAAAAACAATTGACTGGTGGGGCTTGCTGGCGCGCCCGGGGCTCACGCGGGGCCCTGCGGTGCACTAGCCCCGCGGGCTGGCCGAGCGCCGTGCGCACTAGCCACGCATGTTGCGCGCGACCGCTCGAGCGGCCCTGCCCGCGCGCGCGGCTGCTGCCACCTGCTGCAACCTTCTTCACTTCTTTTTTTTTCCTTGGGCTTTTAAACCCATATTTTCCAGAAATCACACCCCAAATAAATGCATTAAAATCTCCACATTTCACCTCCCCAAAGCCTCATTTCACAACAAAAATTCATATTATTTTACTTCTTTGGTGCTTCCCACAACACACACCAAAAATGAGATTTTCACCACAACTTAGGCTTTAACATGCCATAAGCCAATATCTCTTTTTTAAAAATAAAATCAAAACACTCCGAAAAGAAAATACACCCATAGACTTAGGCTTTAACAAACCATTACTACCAAATAAATTTACATCTCATAAATCAACACAACAACATAGGCTTCCCTAAGCCATACAATATACTTGAATCTTCATTTTCATGCTTCCACAAGCCATTCCACTTTGTCTTGATTTTTCCCATGCTTTCACAACCTATATATGAGGGTAAAAACCTCATGAGATATTAAGCTCAATAAGGGTGCAATGCAAAATAAATATGAACACAACAAGATTATATGATGCCAAATGCATGCAAGTGTGGCTAGGTCTCTTTGCCCTCACAACCCACCAAGGTTAGAGGCATCAACCCACCATTTCAACCATGTTCCCAAACTACCCTATGGCCATAGGTCTCATGAACACAAAAGAACATGCCAAATGCAACATATACATTTATGAACCATACTTACTACACATTGCAAGGCCACCCTCCCATGGGGCCATCCCTTACCTCTTTTCATTCTTTGAAGCTTTAAATCCTTCCTAGCTTCCTTCCATCCATTCTTCCTAGGAGACCCTTTAAGTAAAATTCAAAGAACTAAGCCACCAACAAGAGAAATAAAAGAACATACACTACCTAAAAGAAAGAATACCTACTTTCTTGATAATCTTCTTTCCCTTTCTTTCTTTTCTTCTCCTTGGAAGGCTTATTTCTTTCTCTTACTTTCTTTCTTTCTTTCAAATGGCAAAATTTGAGACAAGAGCTCTCTTTCCCTTTATATACTACTATTGTCTTGAAATCTCAATTTCAAGACTTCATCTTAGCCCTTGATTTTCATTTGCTTTTGAGAGAAAATCCTAACCACACAAGAAAGCACAATCTATGTGCTTTTGCCTTGATTAATCTCATCCATTAGATTTTATTCACTTACCTTTCAAGAGAAGATCTCACCCTTGGAACAAGCACAATCCAAGTGCTTTGCTAGGATTTAATCCTAGCCTTTGATTTCCTTAAACCAAACAATCTCTACTATTCATTCATTTTCCTTTGGATTCTTGAATCCCATTTGGCAATCCTTGCCCACTTCCAAGACTCATTATTAGCCATTGGATCCATTTCCAATTTCAAAACCAAATATCCACCCTTGGATCAAGTCTTGGAATTTCCCAAAATTAGCCATTTTTCTCATTTATTTAAATGAGACTATTTTCAACCATCACATGAGAGACTACTTTGAGAGACATAAAACATTTCTTTCCCATTTAATAAATCCCACAATTTTCCATCATTAATGGGTGACTAATTTCCCATTTTCCTTTGGATTTATTTAATTCTCCTTAATCATGCTCAACATTAAATGCTTGAAAGACTAATTAGAATTTCCCTTGCATTTAATTTAATCTCTCCATTTAACTTAGACCACAAAATGCCATGTGTCACTATAAGACACCAACCTTGGCTTCCAAGTTCTCATCTCATCCACCCATTTGGTGTAATGCCTCTTCGTCTCAAATAACACAGTAGGTTTACACCTATTTGCCCAAGAGGCATTAGGAAACCCTAGTAGCGAAAACATTGGATCAAACCTGCCGAAATATTTATAGGGTTCCCATACAAGCTAAACATGCTCAAACCTTTCGTTGAGATAAAATATAATTCTAGCATAACAAAAGAAGTACAATCTTCGAATAATTACAACACTTTTGAAATAAAATTACATAAAACGACAAAATAGTATTTAAACGTCCACAGAATCTTTCCCAGTTGCCTCCCTCGCTTCCTTAGCTCATGGCACACCAAACATACCTGGAACGCGGAATGTTCAAGGGGCATCAACCCAAGTTAGATTACATGAATCCAAGTGAGACAGTTTCAAGAAAAGAATAGTTCATGTATGAAATGCAAGTATGCAAAAATGGAACTCCTTTGTGAAAGCCATGCCAGGGTGTTGCAATCACCCCCGCGCATGCCATGCTCACCTCAAAACACGCATATGTGACTCTGCGAGTTACTCATGGCGGCCACTAGCTTGCCACAAACAACACATGCCATGAAGTGATGAAATAAGTAAAATTTCATGCCAAACAAAGGAAGTAAGTGAGTATGTCAACATATAACATAAATGATTCAAAGGATGATCAATATGAAGCACAAATGATGTAGAAAACCACTCACACTTGCTATAATTCTTGCCGGTCCACCGATTCTACGAAATTAAGCCCTATTAAGTTGCAGTTTCATACAGTTCGGGTCACTAAACTAGAATATTCTTACATAGGATCATAGGAAATGATTTAAGAAGCATAACCCAAAAAATTTCAGAGCATGAAGCCCAGCCACGCGCCACCAGAAGGGTGGCCACGCGCGGCCATGCGCAACTGCGGCAGGAGCATGCGTTACATGCGCCGACTCCCTGGTTCTTACTGATTCTGCTTCAAATATTAAAACGACTATAACTTTTTCATTTTAACTCCAATTCGCCTTCCGTTTGAACCTACGGACTCCCCTTTCAATATACTACGATTCTACAGAAAGAAAAGAGGCTTACCTTTTTGGTTTCTCTCCTGATTTGGAAATTTCCCAATCTGGTCTCTCTATTTTGGCTTCCTTTGCTTTCTTTCCTTGGATCCTTCTTTCCTTTGCTTTTCTCTCCTACTTTTTCACTCTACATGGCCCTTCTTTCTTCCCCTTTTATAGTCCTTTATCCCCAAGTTTCAAGATCACACTTAGCCC
This sequence comes from Diospyros lotus, assembly GCF_014633365.1. NCBI lineage: Eukaryota > Viridiplantae > Streptophyta > Magnoliopsida > Ericales > Ebenaceae > Diospyros > Diospyros lotus. The sequence continues at coordinate 24,188,705 of NC_068342.1, forward strand.
TTAAGTTAGCTATTTTTCTACCCTAGTAATGATGGCTAACTTTGAAATTCTTCCACTTGATTCTTCCTTTCTTTGAAAGCTTTTCATTCTTCCAATCCCATGCCTCCAATTGCCTCTTACGTGGCATTCAAGACAACCCTTCTTATCCATTTCTTTCCCTTCTTATCCATTTCTTTTGGTGAACCAATATAATCCTTCCAAGTTTTACTTACTTTCACTTAAGGGTGTAAGTAATTATTGTTATCACAAAACTTTAAGACTTTTAGGGTTAACTCTCCAATCCCATTTATCCAACTCAAGACTTCTTAAATAAGAATTTATCATTGAAAATATTCTTATTGTTGGAGAAGTTATCCTTTATGATATTGCATTTAGGTCCTTAGAACCATTTTCCATTTACACTTAAATCCAAAACTTCCATTAAAATACTTTGTTGCATCATCCAACCTTTACATTAAATTTTTAGGGTATTACATTTGGCATTACCACATTTATTCACCAATTTAGGGAAAAATAATTATTTTCTCAAATAATTCAATATTCTCCATTTTTCCTATTTTTCATAATTAAATTCCTCTATGCAATTAATTCCAAAATTTCCAAAATACCCTTTGTGAATTTATTAATCCCATATATCTCCACATAAATACAAAATTGAGATTTAATTCACTTACACACCTAACTCCACATAGGAATTATTTCCAATTTACCAAAATATCCTTTTATTGGACTTCACTATCTAAATTACCAAAATACCCCTCTCATAGGGCACCAATATTCTCAAGGATCTAACACCTTCTCAAGGGAATTTTTGAAATTTTTCTTACTTCCTTTCTCATTCTCATAACACTAGGATTACTGGGTGTTACAATTTGGAAGATGAGTGTTTGCAGGATGTTGAAATTCCTAATCAAACATATGTTGCTGAGTTAGGCTCCAAAAAGTCCTCTCACAAAAGAAAGTGTAAAGGAAAAGGTTTTCAAGGCAAAAAGGCTAAAAAGTCAGATGAGGATAAATCTAAGGCCAACTCACGCCAAAGAGGCAAGCAAGATGGGAAGGAGGACATCTTAAAAGTAAAATGCTACAATTATGGTCAAAATGGCCATTTCTATAACGACCCGTTAGAGGGTCTAGGATTTTATTGAGATTTATTTAATTATTTTTTTTAATTTTTGGGTTAAGAAGGATTTTTGCCAAGTAGATATTTAAGGTGACAATTTAGGAATTTCTAAATGAGAAAAATAACATTTAATGGAATTTAGTTTATGTGGAAATTAATCAAGGGCAAGAAGGTAATTTAAGAATTTAATTAATATTTGGAGGATATTATGTATTTGAGGATACATGTGTGAGGATTAAGTTATAATTATCAAAGTTAATTAAGAATAAGGACTCCGTGAGAAGTAAGGAGTTGTGGTATTTAGGGCTTCTCATATATGTATATATACTCATATAATGCACATAGCCTCCTTCAGGTCGCAAAGAAATAGAGAGTTCAAGACTGCAACCATGTATATATACTCATAAAATTTATAATGTTCACTAATATTATCTCAAATCAAAATATATGAGCAAGTAAAAAAAAATTGTAAATACTGAACAAAAAATAAAAATTATTATATACTTGTTAACGTTTTATAATAAAAAGAAAAAAAATTATTAAATCTATATAATAAAGCACATCAGTAAGTGCTCTACAATCTGAACAAATTAAATATCAAATAATATATACCAGTTGCCGCCATGGTCGCAGCCATCAACCGGGGGGAAAAAGGATCCCGATTTCGGGTCGGAGAACCTTGGGTTCCAGACCGTGAGTGGTCAGGAACCCTTATGTTCTCGAACCTTAGATTCCCCGACCATGCGTGGTTAGGAACTTTGATTTTTATATTATTTTAATTTTAAAAAAATTATTGTGCCTAAAATAAAAAATAGAATTAATAAAATAAAATTAAAATTAAAAAATAAATAAATTCTTTTTGAATATTTGCATCTTTAAGTAACTCAATATGATAGATTAACCAATTTCACATTTCTTTAAATATAAAAAATTCAACACCTAAAGATAAAAATATTAAATTTCGAATTAAGTTTTCTACTTTGATATCATTATTTGAATAAAGTTTTACACTAAAAAGAACATTTTATCATCAATGATTTAAAACAGAGGTTTTTATTTCTTTTGAAATTGAATCATCTATGTCAAATTCTAAATATCAAATTCTTATACATTAAAACTTACACTATTGGTATTTTTTATTTAAAATTTTTTAAAAATTAAGTACTAAAATTTACATGATATTTCAGAAAATTTAAAAAACTTACACTGTTGGTATTATTATAATACTTAAAAATTAAGTATTAAACGCTTTAAAAATTAAATTTTTAAAAAATAAAAAAATATCAAAGATTTAACACCTAAAGATAAAAATATTAAATTTTGAATTAAGTTTTATACTAAAAACAACATTTGATCATCAATGATTTAAAAAAAAAAGATTTTTATTTCTTTTGAAATTGAATCATCCATGTCAAATTCTTAGAGTCCCCGACCGCTGCTAGAACCTTAAAGCTGCTTATGATGAATTGATTTAAAGTTGGAGTCCATATTTATTTAAAATTGCTTATGATGAATTGATTGGAACATTCCTGAGTTGTAGTAGAAAGAGATTGACTCAAGGATGCTAGTTGGAAATATGGACCTCCTTGACATGATATGGATTGTTTGGATGAGCAAGTTGTGATGGATTTGCCTCTAATTAGTTTGTTTTGAGTAGGTGTCGAATGGAGAATGAGGAATAGATATTTTATTTTGAAGGGATCATTGAGTTTTGCTCAAGATGAGTGTAATTATCATGCCAAAAAGGCAATTTCCTTGAAGACTTATTGAAAGCTATTTGGTACATTCTATTGAAAATAAAGGTTGAAAGATTGAAAGGAACATTAAATATTGCACACCACATAAAAAATAAATCATCTAAGGTAACAACATGATAGGAACCACTCCCAATGTTAATGGATGTGGCAATGAAATGTTAAAGAACCCTATGCTCAGGGTCTAGGATTTCATGAGATGTAGGGTGCTTTACAGGTAGAAATTCCCTAGAGAAAAAGCTACATATCAACATGTTTAGAGTATTAGAAGCCCTTGAGTTCTTTCCACTGGGAAACCTAAAAAAATGTATCTTCCCTGTGAGAATAATACCATAAGAAAAGTTGATGATTGTAATGGAAGATGCAGAAGGATGGGAAAGGATTATAAATAAAGGTTATGTATTCAAAAATTACCAATCAACTGTAACAGTAAAGAAAACGTATCTTGAATGAGTTGACTTTCAAAACAGTTGCCTTCTCTTCAACCTTATAATAAGTAAATCATCCTCGAAATCCTTATAGCAATTTCATACTTCAAACTTATAATTTATGAAAGTAATTGAATTAGATTAAACAACATGTTATGCCAACACAGAGCTCGGCTACCAAGAAAGATGAATGTTATTAAATCCTCACCACACCTCAGAGAAATATGCAAACTGTCGTGAGTTTGGAAAAGTTTTTTTCCTTAATAAATACAAAAACAAAGATTTCAACAGATAGGAATATGACAAACTCCACTTTGTAGAATATGGACTGAATGACTCCACCTAAATTTCTATACCAGAAATTCATGCTTTGCAAAACAGACTGTATTTGTGAATAGAGACACAACATTTGGACAAAGCCCACGGGTCAGGGGTTTGCCGTGCCCCTTCCTCTATCGCTCGTACTGCCTTTTGCCATCCATCACCCCCTACTGCGAGTACCGTCTGTCGTGCCCTTCCCTCTGCCGCTCGCACTGGCTTGCCCGGTCGCCCCCTCCACCGGCCACAAACAGCTATCGCCCCCCCTAACCGCCTCTCGGACCTCCAACAGTGTATAAGTTGAGACAAAACAAAAAGTCAAAAGGGTTTCAGTAAAGAGAAACACATTCAACAGATTAACTTTCATTGAGGCAATAGTGCTAACAAAATTTTGGGTCCAAAAGGGCAAGAACCCCAAATCAACTTCCAAAAGCAAGCAAAAGAAGAAACTTTACCTTATTCTCTTCAAAGCTTGTTCTGCCCAAAAATCTCTTCAATGGGTTGTTTTCCTGCATTCATAGAACTCAATTCCATCAAACCAAAATGAAATAAACCAAACACAATTCACATTCAAGAAGTGAATTAACATCAAATCTCAGATCCATTACCAAATCCACAGTTTCCTTCAACACCGCCTCCAGAACTTCAGACTTCTCACCCATCATTTTCTTTTTTTCTCTCTATAGGTTTCTCTCTCTATAACACCAAATGTAGATTAGAAGTCATAGAAACCCCAGCGAACAGAGTGCCCTGCCCACCACTCACAGCACCTCGCCCCTACCCACCTGTGTATGTTTGTGAGACATTTTCAAAAACCATTTGTCTTATAATATATAGATATCAAATTTGATGTTTTTTTTCTTGATCAGAGTAGAGGAGTGCAACAACTCGAAGACCAAGGTGGAAATATCTATATAATGAAGTTAACGGGAATTCATAGGGAGCAGAACCCGAATACAAATTTGATAATCCTAGTTGTCGACAAAGCTTCAAAGAAAGCTTTACTGATTTTTTTAAATTTATTTTTGATTTAATTTTTCATCTTTTTATCTTTATGAATCCTGCCCATTTCACTCTCTCTCTCTCTCTCTCTCTAGCTATGGGTGTACAAAACATGCATCAATGTATACAACCCAAAAGCCCATATCAGAAACCCATACCTGCATCAATGTATACAAAACCTATACTTGCATCAACATATACAAAACCTATCGATAGAAAAAAATCAAGTAGTAGTGCAACAAAGAAAAAAAAAATCTGGCCACATAAAAAGGTAAATCCCATTTGATACTATTCTGATTACATAAAATTTCTGAAGTTAATATAAATTGAACAGATTGGAAACCAGAAACGTAGAAATAGAAAGAAAATAACTTCACTTAAAAACCCCATATCAGAAACCCATATCAGAAAATTAGGCAAAAGCGAAAGTGAGAAACGACCCAAAAGCAGAGGTTTGAGACTAACTAAGGAAAACCCCAACCAACTAAACCCAAAACCTTGTTAAGCATTAAAAACAAAAACCCAGAAGCTCAAGGAGCTATATGCTTGCCATCAGAGCTGGAAAACAAAGCAAAATTAGGAATAATCAAAACAGATCATGGACACACACACAAAATACATGTATTTATAGCTCGCTTCTGCCCCTATCTTCAACAAACAGATCATGGACACACACACAAAATACATACACACACACACAAAATACATATAAAATGACTACAACACACACACAAAATGACTACAAAATACACACATATACATACACACACTCACACACAAAATGCAAAAAATGCAGTTACACGCACGCACCCACATATACATACACACGCACACATATGGCGATGGAGTTGGAGGCGTATAGGCAAAGGCGATGGAATTGGAGGCGGCGTGGTAGCGAGGAGGCGGCGATGGAGAGCTTCAGGCGGGCCGACTGTGATGGAGAGCTGCCGAAAATGGAGGTTGGCTTTGCGGGGATGGGGGGAAAGAGGGAGGGGTGACGACGGGCAGTGGGGAGACACGGGGGCCAGCTACGGTATGGGTGGGTGGGAGGGAGAGAGAGAGAGGCAGTGAGTGAGGGAGGCAGGTGGGTGGGAGGAAGAGAGAGAAAGAGAGAGGTAGTGAGTGAGGGAGGCGGGTGGGTGGGAGAAAGAGAGAAAGAGAGAGGGAGAGTGGGTAGAAAGAGAGAAACAAAGGCGAAGTGACTGGGCGGGAGAGAGCCCGTAGAGGGAGAGGGAGAGAGAGATAGGGGAAGTGATTAGGAGGGAAAAAAAATGATCTGAGCCATTCATCTGAAAAAAAATTAATCTGAGCCATTGAAATGTATACATTTTCAAAAATCATTGTGTTTTATTATATAAATGTTCATATCAACGTACCAGTGGCTTTCTTGTGCAATTTCTTCTCCTTGTAATCCGTTCTTACAGGTCCATCTTCTAGTAATATTCTCAAATATCCAAGACTTCTCGTTTATTTCTCAAAGTTTTATCAGTTATAGAAATGCATATATAGATGCACGTAGAGTGAGTTTCTAGGAAAATCATGCATGTTTCTTTGTAACAATTCTTTCCAATACGATCGTTGAATCATTCTTGATATTATTTCATATCGATTGGGATTGTTTTCCCAAGAATTCTTTCAAAATGGTGTAGATTGTAAGAGTTGTTTCAGAATATGGTTTTTGTAATCATGCATGTCTTTCATATAAATAAGTGTAGACATTCGGATGAGAGCCCTCATATCCGGATGGGTCTGTCAAGGATTGTGAGTGACATCTAGATGGGCTAGAAGATATCCAGATGGTTTAGTTGTTCTCTATGAGTGACAACCAGATGACCTTTGTTGATATTCGATGGCCTTGTTATATATGGATGCTTTAATTTCATATCTGGATGAGTCTAGTGATGTTTGTGAGTGATATCTGGATGCCTTGTATCATATCTGGATGTGTCCAAAGTAATTCGTGTGAGATATTCGGATGCCTTTTCTTCTATCCAGATGTCCTTTGCTTGTAACCGAATGCCTTGAATCACATTCAGAAGGGTTCAAATGTTTATGTTTTTTGATATCCGAATGGTTTCTTCATCCATCCGGATAGGTTAAGCTGATATCCAGATGTTTTGTTTCATATCTAGATGCCTTTCTCATAAAATCGAATCCTTATTCGAATGAACCCTCCTGTAGCATGCAAATGCCTTAGTGAGATATCCGGATGGCTTAAATCATATCTGGATGTCTTGTTCCATATCCGAATACCTCTTGACATATCCGAATAGCTTGTGTCATGTAGTCCCAGTGTATCTAGATAACCTGCTTCATATCCAGATGTCTTCCCTTATATCTGAATGGTTCTTCTACTATCTGGATATGTCTTCTAGCGAAACCCCAATTCAAGTTATTATTTTAAATAAAAGATTAAATACTTTTAAACCGTACCTTAAATCATAACTTGTAAAATTATTGTATTTCAATATGATTGATTCTATGACATCCTTAGTATTATTATGTGACATGTATGATATTATGTGCATATATCTTGATATGAGCGTGGAGCATGATTTTATGTGTAGCACTTCATGTCATGTGCGAGCATGTATATGAGCATTACATTACAGTATGCGCGCGAAGCGGCTTAGTTCGCGAGGATCCCATAAGTTTCAGTTACAGTTCAATTTATGTGTTGCTCGCCTAGTGATGACTAGGGGGCTAGGGGCACAATGCCCACAGTATGTGCTTACAGTTTTTATGGTTGCAGGATTCAGATCAGACATGTATGTATTTTAGATTATGTGGGCCTAAGGGCCAAAGTTTCTTACCTTCATTTATTTTACAATCTATGTGCATTGACACCTTGTAAATGCAATCCTACAATGATTAATTTTCCCTCAGTACCAAGAAAATTAGTATTTTTTGAGTATTGATGTTCTTCGATTCAACTACAGTTTTCCTTTCATGATTATTACTTGCCGAGTTTTGCAGTTCACCTTGTACTCTTCACCATTTCAGGTCCTAACAGGGGAGTACTAGATGTGGGGCCTAGCAGTGTTGGACAATAGAGTGTGTACGAGGGGCCACTCAAGAACAAAAGATGTCTGGGTGTTAGTGATTTTATGTGTCTTGTCAGTTTAGGAGAATTTTATATTTTCAGTTGAGGGATTACCTTAGTCAGTGTTAATTGTTTTCAGCTTATATTGACCCTCACATAGATAAAAGGTTGTTACAACACGTTGAGATGTTTTCTGTTTGATTAGTTGAGTTATTGATGGTTCCAGAATTTAGTTTATGGTGAGTTTCATTTTATTTTATCTCTTATTTCCAGTAACACCTCTTCTCGGGTGGCTCTAGGAAATGGGGTGTTTTCGCTCAGGATTGTGTTGAGTCAAAAAATGTAGTGTTTCATTCCACTTATGTTCCTTTCGTCTTTAGTTGTGTTATGATGACAAACTCTTGTCCTTTATGGATTGTAGACTTAGTAGCAACCAACTGATGAGAAACACCAACTATTGGAGTATCAATGCAAGGGTTTAACTAGATTTTCAATTTTTTTTTTGAAAAACCAATAAAATGATAGTGAAAACATAAACCAAAAACGCCCTTACAAGACTTGTTTCGATGTCTATATGCTAACTAAAAACTAAACCATGCCATAGGGGGTTTAGTAGGTATACCTTTCAACTCTTGAAGGTCGATGCAGAGGCCGATATCCTCCAGTAGCAGCAACTCCTTAATCCAAACAACTCCAAAACAACTTTTCGATTAGGCCAAACCGACTCCCAAAAACACGGGAGGCCTAGTCAGTCAACGCTCTAGCAAGATGGTGATTCCCACTACTTTCTCTTTGTGCTAGACAGAGAGAGTAAGGGAGATTAAGGCTGGGAATGAAGTGGGTTCAAAAGAGAAGATACTTCTCAAGGTTGATAGTGTAACATCCCGTATCGAGCGATAGGAAGGACTGGAACAACTTACTCTAATGGGCCTACACAAACTTCCCAGGGGGATCACCCATCCTTGGATTTTCCCAGGTCAAGCACGCTTAACCCTGGAGTTCTTTGCCTGCATTCAGCCCAAAAGGTATCTAGCTGGTGTTGTTTCTTTCCTTACACTATCCTCGATATATACTAACTTTTCTAGGCTCTCAGGGTATTACATTCTCCCCCCCTTGAGCACATGATGTCCTCGTCATGCGACCTTACAACTGGTCCCAGATCTCCCCTCGATGCATGGCCGATGTGGGATTCACCTAAGGTGCCTACACGCACCCCCCTTAAGGACTCAACGTCCTTGCTGAGGTTTGCCCCACCACTACGCTCAGAGGCTTGGGGGTCGGCTCTAATACCATCTGTAACCTTTCGTATCAAGCAATATGAAGGATCGGAACAACTTACCTTAATGGGCCTACGTGAACTTCCCAGGGGGGTCACCCATCCTTGGATTTCCCCAGGTCAAGCACGCTTAACCTTGGAGTTCTTTGCTTGCATTCAGCCCCAAAGGTATCTAGCTGGTGTTGTTTCTTTCCTTACACTATCCGTGATATATACTAACTTTTCTGGGCTCTCGGGGTATTACAGATAGTCTCGTTATCAACAACAATAGACTACAATAGCTATAAGGGAAGCAAGAAGAAGCAATGGGAGTTATGGTTTCTAAACAGGGAGAAGAATAGCAAGAATGACTGAGAAAAATGAGCCAACACTCACTCTGGTCATCTCTATTGAGAGCACAAACACGTGACTATATATTCTCCCAAAACGAAAATAAATTGATCGGCTAATAGGAGAGAGAGAGAGAGAGAGAGAGAGAGGAGACTAATGGGAGACAAGAAGAACCCATGCCTTCGAGCCTCTCATCCTCCCATTCCACGCATCCTAATTTTGGTTGTTGTTGTTGCCAAAATACAACAATTAAAATTTATGATGTGGGGTCCACTCGAGCTCGGTGTGCAAGGCCATTTGATGGCTGCCTTGCGGCCACTTGGTTGGGCCGCAAGGTTTAAGCCTTGCGACCACTTATCTCGCAGCCCCCTACCGTAATTTGTCTCGCGGCAGATTCGTGATAATCTCCCTTTGATTGAAGTTGTCCCCATTTAGCAAACGCCACGTGTCAACACCAGCCACCCTTGAGAATCGTGCCCTATAAATACCGAGCTACAGGGCATTAACGAGGACTTCCAACTTCGGTAAAACTTGTCACTTTGAATACACTTTTATTATTTTCGTGAATAATCATTGGGATCCGAGACTGACTTTGGCATCGAAGGGTCTTCGCGGGGAAGATTCCTGCGAGCCTTCTAACACATTTTTTGAGCATCAACAGGGGTCAAATCCTTGCAGCGGACCTAGCGGCGAAAGTATAGTCTTGCGGCGAACCTAACGGCGAAGGTAAAGTCTTGCGGCGAACCTAGCGGCGAGGGTAAAGCCTTGCGGCGAACCTAGTGGTGACAACAAAGTCTTGCGGCGAAGCTAGTGGCAAAGGCTTGTGGCAAAGGCTAGTGGCAAAGGCTTGTGGCAAAGGCTTGTGGCAAAGGCTAGTGGCAAAGGCTAGTGGCAAAAAGGCTCGTGGCAAAGGCTAGTGGCAAAGGCTAGTGGTAAAGGCTAGTGGCAAAAGCTAGTGGCAAAAAGCCTTGTGGCGAAGCTAGTGGCAAGACCTTGTGGCAAAGCTAGTGGCAAGACCTTGTGGCGAAGCTTGTGGCGAAGCTAGCGGCGAAGTTTGTGGTGAAGCTAGTGGCATAGCTAGTGGCAAGACCTTGTGGCGAAGCTAGTGGCAAAGCTAGCGGCAAGACCTCATGGCGAAGCTTGTGGCGAAGCTTGTGGCGAAGCTAGCAGCGAAGTTTGTGGCGAACCTTGTGGCGAAGCTGGTGACGAGAGCTAGTGGCGAAAGCTAGTGACGAGAACTAGCAGAAAATCCTTGCAGTGAACATCTCTTACGGCAACCTAACTTCACCCGACACCGAGCTCGAGTGGACCCCACATCACAAATTTTAATTGTTGTATTTTGGCAACAACAATTTGGCGCCGTCTGTGGGAAACTGTAACAAAAAGCCAATTTCAACACAAAATGCCGAGAGGGACAAGATCAGCCAGTCGGGCGAGCCCGCCTGACCCCACCCAAAGGAGCGCTCATACCAGGATAGGAGCCACGAAAAGCTCCCACCAGGTGAACTCTACAGTACCAGAATTTTCAGTAGATCACCCTAACAACGAAGTGCGTTCTGGAAACTTTCTTATGCTCGAATGGAACCATACCGCCAGAATGGGGGGCATGGAGCATTCGGAGTAAGAAGAAGCACACGTAGATGGATACACGATAGGGCGTGGGGAACAAGTCCCACATACAGCGCCCACTAACCAGGAACAACACTCATTTGGACAGTCTTCAATTCCAAATAGAAACCTCATGGGAACTTCAAGAATAGCTCCACCCACAGTCTTACTCTCAGATTATGAACTATTGAGGAAGAACTTTGAGGAGCTGAAGCAGCAGAATAATGAGCTCAGGGTGAACAATGAGGAGAATATGAGAAGATTACAGGAGGTCACTGCTTTGTTACGTGAACTAAGGCCGGACATTCATATTCCCCACATGGGACAAATCGATACAAGGGTAGAACTGTAACGACCCATCAGAGAGCCCAGTATTTATTCAAGAATTATTTAATTAATTGTTAAATTATTTGATTAAGAGATTTTGTCAATTAATTATTTAATGTGGCAATTTAGAGATTTTGAAGGAAAAGAATAGGATTTATTTCTTTTTAATGTTGGAGTTAAAGGAAATTGCCAAGGTAGCAATTTAGATTTTTAATTGAGAGAATAGTATTTAAATAGAATTTAAATGGCATTTATTTTGTGAAAATTAAATGCAAGGGCATGAAGGTAATTTGGAGTTTTATTATTATTTAAGAGTTTTAATAATAATTTTTGTATTATTATTAATTAAGTGAGATTATGTATTTAAAGGAGAATGAGAATCCATGTATGAGATGGATTTGGATTAAGAGTCTCCTAGTCCCAATAGGAGAAGGTTTTGAGAGTCTCTATGTTCAATTGGGAGACGGATTCCAAGTTATAAAAGGAAAGAGATCTAGGACTTTATGTCTATATATAGAGCCCATTAGCTTAGCTTTTCTTCACGCCATGTGAAGAACCAAGAGGCCAAGAGATAGCAGAGGCTTGCTAGAGTCTTCAGGATTGCTCCAGGGTTCGATCAAAGAGTTCTATCAGGCAAGTATTCTTCCTGTAATCTCTTCCATTACAGGTTCATATCAGTTCTTCATTCAGTTCTCAGATTTTATATCAGTAAGCAGAGACGTATATATATATATGCGTATAACAGTGAAGTTATGAGCAAGTTTTATTAATCCTCATCCATTTTGGATTGCAAGTTCTATAAATCCTTATCCTTTTTGGATTGAAAGTTCTATTAATCCTCATCCATTTTGGATTGCAAGTTCCAGTAATCCTTATCCATTTTGGATTGCAAGTTTCATTAATCCTTATCCATTTTGGATTGCAAGTTCTATTAATCCTCATCCATTTTGGATTGCAAGTTCCAGTAATCCTCATCCATTTTGGATTGCAAGTTCCATTAATCCTTATCCATTTTGGATTGCAAGTTCCATTAATCCTTATCCATTTTGGATTGTAAGTTCTATTAATCCTTATCCATTTTGGATTGAAAGTTCTATTATTCTAAGTTCTAATATCCAGATACCTTGTATCGTATCCGGATGTATCTAAAGTTCTTCAAGTATGATATCCGGATGGTTTGTTTATACATTCGGAAATGTCAAGATAATATCCGGATGTCTCGCCTGATGTCCGGATGCCTCCCTCAAAAGTTGAATTTTTCATTTGAATAATCCCCAGTTATATCCGAATGCATCAGTGAGATATCGGGATGACCAGAATCATATCCGGATGTCCTAGTTCATATTCGAATACATCCCAGCATATCCGAATAGCTTTTGCTTTGAATGTTAGTGTATTCGGATCAGCCTTCTTCATATCCGGATGTCTTTCATCATATCCGAATATCCTTCCTGAGATCCGGATGACATTTCCAGAAATCCAATTTAGCTTCCAGTGAGTCCTAATTCAAGTTTAATTCAATTAATGTATTCAATACCTTCCAACACTGAATTAATAAGCCAGAACATGACAAGTTAATCATACCCATACCCTAAATCACAGTTCATTGAATCTTTGTATTCTAATATATAGATAAAGAACATATCTTGTTCAACATTATTTTGTGAGATTATGTGCATACATTTCGGTATGAGCATTGAGCATGACTTTATATGGAGCACTACATATCGTGTGCTAGCATTTATGTGAGCATTGCATTGCATTATGGGCGCCAGGCGGCTTGTTCGCGGGGATCCCATCAGTTTCAATTTCAGCTCAGTTTATGAGTTGCTCGCCTGGTGGCAACCAGGGGGCTAGGGGCTTTGCCCACAGTATGTGCTTACAGTTTTTATGTATGCAGGTTTCAGATCAATCAGGTATGTTTTATCAGATTATGTGGGCCTATAAGCCAAAGTTGCATACCTGCATTTAATTTACAGTTTATGTGCATTACATTGTTATTAATGCAAACAGACAGTGATTATACAGTACAAGTTCAGTCAGTTATTTATCAGTATCGATATTCTTCGATTCAGCTTCAGTATTCTTTCCAGCTTATTACTTGCTGAGCTTTTGTAGCTCACCTTGTACTCTTCACCCCTCCAGGTTCTAGCAGGGGAGTATCAGATGTGGGGCCTAGCAGCAGTGTTCAGTAGTGTGTGTACGTGGAGCTGCTCAAGATTAAAGATGTCTGGGAGTTTGTTAATTTATAGTGTTTGTCAGTTTAGATCTATTTTATATTTCAGTTGAGGGATTGTCCCTTACTCAGAGTTTATGGTTTTTAGTCTGTATTGACTCAGAGTTTTTATTCCAGCTGATTGAAATGTTCAGTCATGGTATCAGATTTTAGTTCATCAGCCAGTTTATTTTGTTTTCCCCGTAGCACCTCTTCTCGGGCAGTTTCTAGGAGAGGGGGTGTTACAGTATTGGTATCAGAGCAGTGTTTTGAGGAGTCTCCAGTACACACATAGGATGTTGGGTAGAGTTAGGACTTGTGTCCTTCAGTTAGATAAGATTGGCCCAATTAGCAGTATTCTAACCCTAAGTGGTGATGCAGAAAGATAAGTAATAGAGGTGGATGACCCCGTACTCGCAGTCAGACTGCTTCTATGCAAGATGAGGTTCTAGTGTCCACACCTGGCTCACTAGAGAGTTTAGTCGCAAGCTACAACAGGGAATGGTCGAGATGAGAGGTATGTTAGCAGGATTGATTAGGGTGATAGATACCCTAGTTACTAACCAGGTAAGGGAATCACAAGTTCCCTAAGAAGTAGGAGGTAGTAGTGGCGATAAGCCAGTTGCTCCAACAACTCTAGTTGTGGAGGTAGATACAGGGAGTTAGTTATTAAAGGATTTCATGGCCTTCCGACCACCAGCATTCCAGGGAGGCACAGATGCAACAACAACTGAGAATTGGATGTTATTGATTGTTCAGACGATCACCGAGTATGACTTAGCTCATTTTTATTCAGAGGTGATGTTGAGAGATGGTGGAAGACTGCCTGCCAAAGGTTTTATAATCAAGAACCCACATGGGTCGAATTTTAGCAAGTATTTAACGATGCTTATTACCCAGCATGGGTCAAGGATCAAAAATTTTTTGATTTCGTTGAGTTGGTGTAAGGTACCAAGATAGTGGTCCAATATGAGGTAGAGTTTACAACTTTGTCTAGATAGGCCTCAGAGTTGGTGTCCACTAAAGCAAGAAGGCTGTTAAATTTTTAGAGAGGATTGCGTGCTGATATTTGTCACGCTTTTGGAGGAGCTTAGAGTGTGGATTATACCATGGTAGTTCAGCAAGCATATGCTATCAAGAGAAATGTTTGAGAATTGCGAGATCGAGGTATATGATAAGAAGCTATTTTGGAGACTTGGTAATTCTTGATGTTAGGAATTTTGATTTGATCCTTGGCATGGATTGATTGTCACGGCATTATGCAAGAGTTAACCGTCAATGGAAGATTATAGACTTTGATCTACCTCGATAGTCGGTTCAAATATATAGAGAAGTCAAGCCTATGGGTACGATTCATATGATCTTAGTGATGAAAGTAGAGAAGCTTTTGTGTGATAGATGTGAAGCCTACCTAGCTTTTGTTACCTTAGATGAGGAAACCAAGAGGAAGTTGTTTGAGGTGCCAGTAGTACGAGATTTCTCAGATGTTTTCCTTGATGAATTACCAAGATTACCTCATCGGAGAGGAGCAGGGTTTACTATTGAGTTATTACTTGGTACATAGCCTATCTCTAAGGCTCCATATCGAATGGCACCCAATGAGTTAAAGGAGTTGAAGGCCCAGCTTGAAGAATTAATAAAGAAAAGGGTTTTATTCGTCCTAGTTCACCCCCGTGGGGTACAACAATATTGTTCGTAAGAAAGAAAGATGGATCTTTAAGGTGGTGCATAGATTATTGCAAGTTGAATCAAGTGACAGTGAAGAATAAGTGTCCTTTACCTCGAGTGGATGACTTATTAGACCAGTTGCGAGAAGTTAAAGTGTTATCAAAGATAGATTTGAGATTAGAATACCACTAGGTACGAGTTAGAGATGATGATATTCAAAACGACTGCTTTCAGGACTCGCTATGGACACTATGAGTTTGTGGTGATGCCATTTGGGTTAACGAATGCTCCAGCTGTTTTCATGGATTGAATGAATCGAGTTCTAATTACTCACCTAATGTAGAGGAGCATATAGAGCATCTTACTTTGGTACTATAGAGGCTCAGAGAAGAGCAATTGTACGCTAAGTTCAGCAAGTGTGAGTTGGCTCACTCAGATTGGATTTTTAGGTCATGTGGTGTCTGGAGACGATATTTCAGTGGATCTATATAAGACTAAAGCAGTTATGGATTGGCCAAGGCCGACGACAGTGACAGAGATACGTAGTTTTCTAGGTCTTGCAGGATATTATAGGTGATTCATTGAGGGATTTGTTCGTTTACCTTCCCCTATGACTAAGATAACAAGGAAATGAGAGAAGTTGGAATGGAATGACGCGTGTGAACGTGCTTTCCAAGAATTAAAGCAGAAGTTGACCACCGCACTAGTCTTAGCCATACCAAGAAGTGGAGAGAAATTTTCCATCTATAATAATGCTTCTCATTCAAGTTTGGGTTGCGTATTGATGCAATAAGGTTGAGTTAATGCTTATGCCTCGAGACAATTGAAGAAACACGAGGTGAACTACCCTACTCATGATTTGGAGTTGGTAGCAGTAATATTTGCATTGAAGATATGACAACACTATTTATATGGTGAGAAGATTGAGATTTATACAGATCATAAGAGTTTACATTATCTTCTATCCCTGAAAGAATTGAACATGAGGTAAAGACATTGGGTCAAGTTATTTAAGGACTTCGACTATGAGATTCTATACCATCTAGGAAAGGCTAACGTAGTAGTTGATGCTTTGAGTCAGCGAGGAGGTTTTATGGCTAGGATGATGATTCAAGAATGGAAGTTATTAGAGCAATTAAGTGTTTTATCTATTTCAGCTCTAGAGGATAATACAGTGATGAGTTGTGCTTACATGAGAATACAACCCGAGTTATTTGTTTTACTCAAGAACCAACAATCAAAAGATGAGAAGTTGGCATAGATTTTAGCAGATATTGAGAAATTCTCCTTTGGGATATACTCTACGGAGTGATGGTATACTCTTATTCTAGGGACGTATTTGTATACCCGATGATGGGAATCTTAAAAAAGAGATTTTGAATGAAGCACACGAGTCGTTACACTATTCATCCAGGTGTTGCGAAGATGTACCACGACCTAAAGCGGCAGTATTGGTGGAGTGGTATGAAGAAAGATGTAGCCAATTATGTTTCGCAGTGTTCAATATGCCAACAAGTTAAAAGCGAAACATCAGAAACCTGTAGGTTTATTAGTTCCACTACCTATTCCAAAGTGGAAGTGGGATAATGTGCTATGGATTTTGTGATGGGTACCCAGGACTACTAGGGGCTACGATGCTATATGGGTGATTGTTGATCGTTTGACTAAATCAGCCCATTTTTTTGCCTATCAAGAAGACTTACCCATTGAATAGGTTTGCAAGAATTTATATTGAGGAGATCATGAAGTTACACGATGTTCCATCCAGCATTGTTTCAGATCGAGATCCTCGTTTTACTTCTCATTTTTGGGGAGTTTTGCATGATGCATTAGGATCTCAGTTGAAGTTTAGTACAACATTTTATCTGCAGACAGACAGTCAGTCAGAGAGGGCTATCAGGACTCTTGAAGACATGTTGAGAGCTTATGTTCTAGACTTCCAAGGTAGTTGGGATGAGTATTTACCTTTGGTAGAATTTGCCTATAATAATAGTTTCTATTCAAGTATTGGAATGTCCGTAAGAGGCTTTGTATGGGCGACCATGTCGATCGCCAATATGTTGGAAAGAGATTAGTGATAGAGCTTTATTATGTCCTGAAATTATTGAGCAGACATCAGAAAAGATTTGAGTTATCAAAGCTGTAATGAAAACGGCACAAGACAGACAGAAGAGCTATGCAGATAAGTGACGACAAGACCTCAAGTTTGAGGTAGTCGACCATGTTTGGTTAAGAGTCATGCCTATTAAAGGGTGTGCAGATTTGGCGTAACAGGGAAGCTTAGTCTCCGTTACATTGCACCATCTAAGATTTTGAGATGGATTGGGACTTTGGCATATGAGTTAGCTTTGCCACCTCAGTTGTCCCATGTCCATAACGTGTTTCACGTTTCGATGTTGAGGAAGTATGTGTCAGATCCTCAGCATGTGATTGATTTTCAGAATCTTAAGGTCAGACAAGACGTATCTTATGAAGAGATGCCTAACAGTATTCTAGAGTGAAAAGAAAGGATTTTGAGGATTCGATTAATTCCTCTTGTAAAAGTGCAATGGCAACGTCACTTGTCGGAAGAGGTGACGTGAGAATTAGAAGAAGAGATAAGGAGCTTTACCCCTCATTGTTTGAGTAACCAGGTACGAATTTGGAGGACCAAATTCTTTTAAGGAGGGGAGAAATTGTAACGACCCATCAGAGAGCCCAGTATTTATTCAAGAATTATTTAATTAATTGTTAAATTATTTGATTAAGAGATTTTGTCAATTAATTATTTAATGTGGCAATTTAGAGATTTTGAAGGAAAAGAATAGCATTTATTTTTTTTTAATGTTGGAGTTAAAGGAAATTGCCAAGGTAGCAATTTAGATTTTTAATTGAAAGAATAGTATTTAAATAGAATTTAAATGGCATTTATTTTGTGAAAATTAAATGCAAGGGCATGAAGGTAATTTGGAGTTTTATTATTATTTAAGAGTTTTAATAATAATTTTTGTATTATTATTAATTAAGTGAGATTATGTATTTAAAGGAGAATGAGAATCCATGTATGAGATGGATTTGGATTAAGAGTCTCCTAGTCCTAATAGGAGAAGGTTTTGAGAGTCTCTATGTTCAATTGGGAGACGGATTCCAAGTTATAAAAGGAAAGAGATCTAGGACTTTATGTCTATATATAGAGCCCATTAGCTTAGCTTTTCTTCACGCCATGTGAAGAACCAAGAGGCCAAGAGATAGCAGAGGCTTGCTAGAGTCTTCAGGATTGCTCCAGGGTTCGATCAAAGAGTTCTATCAAGCAAGTATTCTTCCTGTAATCTCTTCCATTACAGGTTCATATCAGTTCTTCATTCAGTTCTCAGATTTTATATCAGTAAGCAGAGACGTATATATATATATATATGCGTATAACAGTGAAGTTATGAGCAAGTTTTATTAATCCTCATCCATTTTGGATTGCAAGTTCTATAAATCCTTATCCTTTTTGGATTGAAAGTTCTATTAATCCTCATCCATTTTGGATTGCAAGTTCCAGTAATCCTTATCCATTTTGGATTGCAAGTTTCATTAATCCTTATCCATTTTGGATTGCAAGTTCTATTAATCCTCATCCATTTTGGATTACAAGTTCCAGTAATCCTCATCCATTTTGGATTACAAGTTCCAGTAATCCTCATCCATTTTGGATTGCAAGTTCCATTAATCCTTATCCATTTTGGATTGCAAGTTCCATTAATCCTTATCCATTTTGGATTGTAAGTTCTATTAATCCTTATCCATTTTGGATTGCAAGTTCTATTATTCTAAGTTCTAATATCCAGATACCTTGTATCGTATCCGGATGTATCTAAAGTTCTTCAAGTATGATATCCGGATGGTTTGTTTATACATTCGAAAATGTAAAGATAATATCCGGATGTCTCGCCTGATGTCCGGATGCCTCCCTCAAAAGTTGAATTTTTCATTTGAATAATCCCCAGTTATATCCGAATGCATCAGTGAGATATCGGGATGACTAGAATCATATCCGGATGTCCTAGTTCATATTCGAATACATCCCAGCATATCCGAATAGCTTTTGCTTTGAATGTTAGTGTATTCGGATCAGCCTTCTTCATATCCGGATGTCTTTCATCATATCCGAATATCCTTCCTGAGATCCGGATGACATTTCCAGAAATCCAATTTAGCTTCCAGTGAGTCCTAATTCAAGTTTAATTCAATTAATGTATTCAATACCTTCCAACACTGAATTAATAAGCCAGAACATGACAAGTTAATCATACCCATACCCTAAATCATAGTTCATTGAATCTTTGTATTCTAATATATAGATAAAGAACATATCTTGTTCAGCATTATTTTGTGAGATTATGTGCATACATTTCGGTATGAGCATTGAGCATGACTTTATATGGAGCACTACATATCGTGTGCTAGCATTTATGTGAGCATTGCATTGCATTATGCGCGCCAGGCGGCTTGTTCGCGGGGATCCCATCAGTTTCAATTTCAGCTCAGTTTATGAGTTGCTCGCCTGGTGGCAACCAGGGGGCTAGGGGCTTTGCCCACAGTATGTGCTTACAGTTTCTATGTATGCAGGTTTCAGATCAATCAGGTATGTTTTATCAGATTATGTGGGCTTATAAGCCAAAGTTGCATACCTGCATTTAATTTACAGTTTATGTGCATTACATTGTTATTAATGCAAACAGACAGTGATTATACAGTACAAGTTCAGTCAGTTATTTATCAGTATCGATATTCTTCGATTCAGCTTCAGTATTCTTTCCAGCTTATTACTTGTTGAGCTTTTGTAGCTCACCTTGTACTCTTCACCCCTCCAGGTTCTAGCAGGGGAGTATCAGATGTGGGGCCTAGCAGCAGTGTTCAGTAGTGTGTGTACGTGGAGCTGCTCAAGATTAAAGATGTCTGGGAGTTTGTTAATTTATAGTGTTTGTCAGTTTAGATCTATTTTATATTTCAGTTGAGGGATTGTCCCTTACTCAGAGTTTATGGTTTTTAGTCTGTATTGACTCAGAGTTTTTATTCCAGTTGATTGAAATGTTCAATCATGGTATCAGATTTCAGTTCATCAGCCAGTTTATTTTGTTTTCCCCGTAGCACCTCTTCTCGGGCAGTTTTAAGGAAAGGGGGTGTTACAAGAACATCGGAGATTCCAGGACAACCCTTCAAGAACCCCTCGGTAGGGGACAAGAGTCAGAACACCAGGGCTGAATAGTCAAGTTCTGGAAGTGACAGACTCGAGAAGGAAAAATCGCAGGAGGGCGAGAAAAGCTTCTAAGTATAGAGAGACGGCAGAAAACTCCTACTCGGGAGTGCCTCAAGACCCATCTATTTGCCAAAATGAAGGGAAGCAACAAACACTTAGCGTGTCTGACATTAAACGCCTCATAGAAGAGGTGCTAGAACAGAAACAGGTAATGATGATACCAAAAGTAACTCCCTCGAAAGGGTTCCCCTCTATCTGAGGAACTCCAGAGGCGACCAGTGCAACCAGGGTTTGAACTACCACAACTCTCGGTATATTCAGGAAGGGAACACCCTGAAAAATACTTACAACATTTTGTCGCAGTGGCCGTGTTACATGGATGGAACGAGGTCACTAGGTGCAGGGCCTTCCCACTCTCCCTGGCAGGACAAGCTCAGTAGTGGTTCACTGAATTACCGGCAGGACATATACGATCATTCAAATAGTTGAAGAAACAGTAGAAGAGTACAATATATCTAATGAGTTTACAGCAGAAGTCGGATGAATCTCTAAAGTAATACATCAAGCGGTTTAGGGTTGCGACCAAGGTTGTTAAAATCGGGATTTTAAGTGGGATCGAAAAAGTGTCCATAAAATCGGATCGTAAAATCGAATCGTAAAATCGTAAGATTTTAGAGATAATTAAAAATACCCTTCAATTTTTGTAAATATATGTTTATAATAACATAATTTTACAGAAAATAAATTAATATCTTTTAATAACCTGATTATTCCTTATTATAGTTCAAAAGATGATACTTCCAAAATATAGTTCAAAAACTAGCAGGTTGGTATAGGCAATTTAGAGGCAAAATATAGGTAATTTAGAGGTAAAATATAGCTTAAAATTCTTTTAGAGGATTCTTTCAACCTCTTCCATTAGATTTATGTTGTATTTTTTTCTTGATTTAACATTGATTAAATCAAGTAAAATCCCAATTTGGGGTTTGGTGGTCCATTAATTAATTACTTGTTTGTCTTGATTTACTTATGCAATCAATGTTAAATCAAGTAAAAATTATAATTTAAATCAAGTAAATTGAAATTTATGCAATTAATGTTAGATGCTATGTGATATTGGAACTTCTACAATCAATGTTAAATCAAGTTCCAATTTAGAGGCAAAATATAACAATTCATTGCATAAGTTCCAATGTCAGATGCTATGTGACATTGAGACGTTGGAAACATCCTCTAAATTGCAACTTAAATCAATGAAGGTCTTTGAATCGTAAAATCGTTTGGGAATCTCTAAAGCATAAAATCGTAAAATCGTATATGTAAAATCGAGATTTTATAGGATTTTATCCTAAATTGGATTTTACATGGGATTTGAATCGTTTAGGGGTTTTCAAATCGTAAAATCGTAAAATCGTACGCGTAAAATCGGGATTTTAACAACTATGGTTGCGACACAGGAAGTAAGGGATCTCCCAATTGGATTAGCAGCATCAGCCCTGCTAAACGGAACAACCTACGCCCCGCTTAGAAGATCCTTAGATTTCTCTGAGCCAAATTCAGTGACTGAGTTGTTCGATCGAGCAGAACAATTTGTCACCCAAATGGAAATTTTGGACGCAGGGGAAGGTAATAGAAGAGGAAGGGAAACCCAGCCCGAAGTGCGAAGGACCTTACAAAATCCAGAAGATGATAGACCCCGACAGGTGCACACTACCAACACCACAAAGCGAGGCGATAGGAAAGGCTTGGAACACCGCGCACCTCAAGAGGTACTTCCTAGCTTTAGCCCCGGGGGAAGGGACGAAGCACGAGACATAGAGTCAAGCCTATCGTCAGAAGCGTTCCTCGATCCGGTTAGAGGCCGGAATTGTGTTTAAAATTTTCCATTGTAAAAGCATATATCCCCCGATAAATTAAAGAATATATCCCATGTATTCCCGTGGAGTAGGCAAAACTATAAGCCGAACAACGTAAAATATGCAGGAGCCCAGATTATTTGTATGTGTCTTGCAGGTATGGCGGCTCAAGCACAGCTCGCTTCCAATAGGTCAAGTTGCCTAGCAGCAATCTGGTGCCGATGACCACGGGCTGGCTCGGGATTACCAGAACATCCGATGCCTATGCCCGTAGACTCACCCGGATCCCTCGTTTGAGTTCGGTGCTATGCCTTTTTAGCTAGACCAGACTCCTTGGTTGATCTGGTGCCTAGGTCTCCCGGCAAACTCGGATGTCTGGTAGGAATCCCGTGCTGGACCACTGGCCAAACCTAGATTCCCTGAGGTAGACTGACCCTAGGAAGGCGGAAAAGAAGTGAAGTGATCACCTGATAGCTCCAGCATAAGACCGCTCCCGAAGGTCAAGTCGCCTAGTGGCAATCTGGTGCCAATGACCACGGGCTGGCCCGGGATTACTAGAACATCCGACGCCTATGCCCGCAGACTCACCCGGATCCCACGCTTGAGTTCAGTGCTATGCCTTTTTGGCTAGACCCGACTTCTTGGTTGATCTGGTGCCTAAGTCTCCCGGCAAACTCGAATGCCTAGTAAGAATCCCGCGCCGGGCCACTGGCCAAACCTAGATCCCCTGAGGTAGACTGGCCCAAGGAAGGCATAAAAAGACAACAACCCTATGATAACTTTGCCATGACCCCGCTTATCGGAGTTGAGTCATTCAGTTGCAATCTGGTGCCTATGACCACAAGTTGGCCCGGGATTACCAGAACATCCGATGCCTATGCCTGCAGACTCACCCAGATCCCTCGTTTGAGTTTGGTGCTATGCC
Source organism: Diospyros lotus (assembly GCF_014633365.1). NCBI lineage: Eukaryota > Viridiplantae > Streptophyta > Magnoliopsida > Ericales > Ebenaceae > Diospyros > Diospyros lotus. The sequence goes on from NC_068342.1 coordinate 24,211,799, forward strand.
TTTCTGGTTAGACCCAACTCCTTGGTTGATCCGGTGCCTAAGTCTCCCGGCAAACTCGGATGTCTGGTAGGAATCCCATGCTGGACCTTTGGCCAAACCCAGATTCCCTGAAATAGGCTAACCCCGAAAAGACGGACATGGAAAACACAATAGCCCGAGCATTATGATCCATCATAGGATCATCGGATGCTCCGGAGATTGTGCTTGCAGGCACGCTAGACCCCTTGACTGAGTCCGGTGCTATACTCCAAGTTAGACCCGACTCCTTGGCTGATCCAGCGCCTAGGCCTCCCGGCAAGCTCGGACCCCCGACGGAAACTCCTCAGTGGAAATTGTCTCTCAAGGGCATGGTTGCCCAAAAGATAATTTGGTACCTAAAGCCCTTGGCTAACGTTAGATCTTCGGGCATCCCGTAACCTTTGATTAAATTCTGGTGTTAGGCCCGGCTCTTTGGCTGATATTCTACTCTTCAATTTTGTCTAAAGACAAAACAGAAGAGTGGGGGGCAATTGTTGTGCCATCGAAAAGAAATGAAAATTAAAAATAAAAAAATAAAAAAAGAAGAAAGAGCAAAGCTGGAGGCAGAAAGCTGCCAGCCTTGCGGCACAATTGCCGCTAGCCTCGCGGCACGAGTTAGCTGCGAGGCTAGCCTTGTGCCATGGGCTAGCCGCTCAAGCGGCAGCCTCGCGGCTGGCCACGCGAGCGGCCGCCTCGAGGCTGCCTGCCACAAGGGCCGTGGCCCCTTTGGCTGCGCTTAACCTTGTGCATTTATTTCAAACAAACACATACAAAATAAACAAAGACGAAACAAGCATGCAAGCACAAGGCGTTTATACTCGCCAGTGTACGAGTGTGCGCTGTAGCACAATTTAATTTTTTGGGAAAGTCCAGGTCGATTCACTGGGAGATCAAAACAGAAATGAAATGCGGAGAAAAATTTTTATGCGCTGAATGAGTTTGTCAGACCAATTCAGCTAAATGATTTGTTTTTCAAGATTAAAAATAAGATGATGTTTGTGTATGGAAGCAATCTTGGGACAAAGCAATTTATGTGCTAGCCCACTGATTTACCAAAGAGATATCAAAATATTAACATCGACTGATTTAAATTGAGGTTATGCAGTTAACTGTATCCCAAGATGATAATAGTCCTAAGTTAAGTACTCTCCATACATGGCATGAGAGAGTCTGGATTAAGTAACTATCATAAATTGAAATACAAATTAACACATTTGAGATCCGATAAGTAACCACAACTCAAGGTCATGATAGTTCTAGGTTAAGCACTGTCCATACATGGCATGAGAGAGTTTAAGTTAAGCAACCACCATAAATTAGATCGCAGATTAATCATTTCAGCTTGAGTATAAAACCATTTCCAGTTTAAGTAACCTCCATACATGGCATGGAGACTCTAAGTTAGGCTTATGTTTCAACTCAAACCCAAAGATTCAATACACACACATTTCTCAATTCAAATAAGCATTCTGTTAATTCAATCGGAGTTTAGCTCTCTTGGGCAAACAGTGGCACTGGACACATTCCTTGCCTTGGCCCAAGCTAAATTTAGCCACACATCTCCATTGGTGAAAACATAAAATGAAAGAACAGAGATACAAATGCAAAAATTAAGTTGCGGTATTTAATTGACTAAAATTAAAGAGACAGGAATTAAAATTCTAGAATGTAAACACTGAAATTGAAATTAGAAAAATGTAGATGAACAATGAATTAAAGTTACAGAATGTAAAGAACATAAATGAAAATTACAAAATGTAAGTAACTGAAATCAAGAATGCTGGAACAACATGAAGAAATGAAAACTACTGGAATTTAAGAACAAAATAAAGGAATAGAACAGTGCACTTTTCCCCTTATTTTGGCTAAATGGCGGATGGGGACTCTCCACCATTTTTTTTCTCTTGATTGTAAGCTTTGGCCTCTTTATACTCCTCTGGTAACGGATACTTTGAATTTGAATCTCTAGACAACTTCTGATCATCTTCTGCATATTTCTTCTGCCAATATGCTCTGCAAACTTTCGCGTGTTTTCTTGAAATAGCTTTCTAAGGCACGCGGACGCGTGATCTACTGTCTCCATGTATTTCTTCCCCATAGGTTGAGTTGGGCTTGAAAGTTGGCTTCCTTGAATTGAGCTTCAATTGGATGGACTTTAATTTAGGCTTGCGCTGGGAGCTTTTAATTCCAAACAGTGGGCTGCCCATTTCAATTGTAATTCAACTTCTTTGATTTGAGCCTCCATGGCACTGCTTCACGCTATAATGTAATTGAAATATATGTCATTAATATGTATATGTATTACGCATGGCATGCACTTATATGGATACATATATATTTATATATCATATTTAGATATGTATTATATATTATATTATATTTATATTTATTTTATTATTACTATTTTTTTATATATTATATATATATTTTATATGTTTTTATATTAATTTTTTAAACCTGCATATAACCACGAATTGAATATAAATATTCAATTAAAACCAATTTTAAGATTAAACTAGGGGTATAAATATAATAAAATTTTGACATTTTTGAACATTAATCACACCCCCCAACTTAAACATTGCTAGTCCCATAGCAATTTAGACAATTTAGACTTATCCTCAGAAGTGGTTTGTCATTTCCAGCATGCAATCAAAAACATTTTATGAAATAAATCAATACATCACCTCTTTTGATTTTTTTATGCCTCAAAGATAAGTAATTGTGGTACACCTAAAGCATGCAAAGAATTACTTCCACGGCTCAAACCTTTCTATTTTTAACCAAGAAATCAAGCCAATCATATTTCAATTAATTAACAGCATTAAAATCCAACTCAAGTGTGAGCACAAAATTTTGGCAATTAATTCAAAGGGAATGCATAACAGAAGATATAAAGATGTCAGCATGAATTCATTATAAAATAATTCATGACAAATCGTGATTACAAGTTCTAGAATTAGGATTTATAAGCGCAACATCACAAGGCCATTCGGATGGGGCATGACTGATTCGGATAATGCATTAAATAAAAAGTCTTTAGAAGCTTTAAAAATGGAGGGCTGATTCGAATAGGCTTCTAAATGCATGCTGATTCGAATGGATTTTAAAGGAAGCAGGTTATTTGGATGATACTTGGCCGAATGGTTTGCTTTGGTCCTTTTGGTTTGGGATTTTTCTAAACTTTCTTGGACTGGGAATTCTGTCGAGCACTTGGTGTGCGAATGCAGAATTCTCCTTCTTCCCTTCTCTCTTGATTTGGCCGAGACACTCCCTTTTCTTCTTCCACAATTCCTTCTTCTCCAAGCTCTTTACAACACAACAACCACAATTCTCCAAACCAACACAAGCTTCCAACCAAAATACTTAACCAAAAACTTACCTGATTTGGATGAAGCTTTTAAGAACAGTGAGGCAGCAGTTCGGATGGGCCTAAAAGAAACATGGCCGAATTTGAATGGGTTCTGCAATTCGGATGGCTTTAAAATGAAGAAGGTAGCAATTTCGATGAGTTTTCAGCGAAGCAGGGCCGATTCGGATCTTTAAATAACAGGGACAAGGCATCATTCGGATGGGTTTTAAAAAACAGGGGAAACCGATTCGAGTGGGTTTTCAAGAACAGCATGGCCAATTCGGATGAGACTTTAATGGGAATAGATGGCTGAATTCGAATGGGTTCTTAACAGAAAACAAGGCAGCAGCAATTCGGATGAGATTCTTAAGAACAGGGACTGGTTCGGATGAAAGCTCTAATGATTCGAATAATGCTTTGAATGAATAGGCTGATTCGAATAGCTTGGATGATGATTCAGATAGTGTTTCTGTTAAAGACGAGGCCAATTCAGATGGACAGAGGCTCATTCGAGTGAGGGCTTTAAGGAAACAAGGCTGATTCAGACTTTCTTCACTACTTCATCCTCACGGTGCTGTTCGAGAAATCTGCTCCAGCGCCTTCTCACTGTGTGATATTCTCTGCTCCGTGATGTCCCAGAAATTCCAGCACTAAATGTGGCCGAAAATCCCAGCTGCTGTGTGGCCCATTACTGTGCGGTCATTCTTCCAGCGCATGGCCTCCATCTCCAGATTATTCTCCCCCTTATTCAGATTCTGCAATGGCGGACTGGGAGCTTTGATAAACAGGGGCGATTTCGAATGGGGCTTTTAAGGAGATAACAACAATTCGAATGATGCTTCAATGAAGCGGGCGACAATTCAGATGAGTTTGAGGAACAATATACACCATCAGTTCGGACTTTAAATAACAGGGATGCCAATTCGAATGAAGTTTGGCCGATTCGGATGATGACAACAAATCAAACCACATTCGAATGAGGATGAAATTCATCCGGATGAATTTTGAAAATTTTTGAAATTTTGTGAAGGCCATCAAATGCTACAGTACATCATTCGAATGAATTTTACCTTCATTCGAATGAAAGCAAGCTGATTCGAATGAAAACTTGAAGAACACATAACTGCTGCTTGCTTTAGAAATACATCCGAATTGCACAATATAGTTTCATAATTAATAATTCTCTCTCTCTTTTTTTTTTTTTTTAAATATTGGAACTGTTGAAACCTAATTAACAAAGACTCATAATATTAAGCAAAATAAACAAATCAAACACCAGTAAATAGCAAATATATATATATATTTTTAATTAATTTTTATATTACTTTTTTTATTTTTTTTATTTTTTTTAAATTCTGATAACAAAAACAAATCAAACAAACAAAGTCACATTCGGATGCTTGAGATGGATTCGAATGAAAGTCAGGTTATTCGAATGACCTTGAGGGTATTCAAATGCCGGTTGCAGCTTTTAAAAGAAATGACAAATTCATTCGAATGAATTCAAATGAATTTTACCTTCATTCGAATGAATTTTAAACAGTAATTTCATTCGAATGAATTTCATGAACATTCGAATTTTTTTGAGAGTATTCGAATGGTTTTAGCGATATGCACACTAAGGATTATGGGTCATTCAAATGAGCCTGAGATCATTCGAATGTTGCAGAGGTCTTTAGAATATGTTTTTCAAATATCAAAATCCCTTCTTTCTTTTTTTTTTTTTTTCAAAAACAAATCAAACAAACAACCACAATTAAGCATGAATCAATTGTACCTCACCCCCCAACTTGAATTATGTATTGTCCTTAAACACAATAACACTTAATAAAAAAAAAAATTAGAAATACCTGGATGGTGAAATACCCTTAGACACAGTAAGAAGTTGAGATTTAGGAGTACCTGGTGTCTTCAATGCAGAAAAAAAAAATCCATATGCTCATTGTGGATTTCAAAATCTGAACTAAAAAGGAAGCATAAACTGGTGAACGTTAAAGAGAAATGCCAAACTTATAGAAGAACTAAAAAAAAAAACACATTCAAAATTAAAAACTACATGAAGGCAGAAATAATAGCCTTTTATTCTTATTATTTTTTTTTCTATTGTTTTTTTCTCTTCTTCCAGTTAAGGATCAAATAAGTGGTTACACTTCGAATCTCAACAATCATTACATGCTTTAAACCACTTATAACATTATTTTCAAAATGATGCAATTGGATTTTTCTTATAAAAGCATGACCATCTTTTGAAAATATTTCATTAAGAGGTGTTGGATCTATTACATCAAAATGTGGCATATCAATTTGCACAAACACCTCACACATGTTTGGTTTAATTTGATCCCTTACATAGACCAACCTAAAGGACAAAAAGTTAGGCACAAATGTGGATAGACCTATGTCATCTTGACATAACTTCTGGATCTTATCTTCATCCTCCTCCCAGACTTCTTCTTCTAAAATGGTATCACTGGACGAAAGTTCCTCCCAAACACATTGACCTATAGAATCTTGATTAGCTTGGGTTGGAAACTCACCCGGATCACTCATGCTCAAGATCTCTGTCAACAAGGTCAATTGTTCTAAAATGTCACTTGTGGCCCTAATGGCTTGTTCTTGAAGTTCGGCCATTTGCTCAAAAACTTTTTGACCTTCCATGAACTCCTGAAGGGTATCCTCTAAAGATTTCTCATATGGAGACTGATAAACATCAGATGCAAACCCTTGCTCTAATTCAAATTGGTGAGGTGATGGAAGAAAAGGTTCATGAGATTGGAACACAGAGTCATTGTTCCATGGATGATTCAAATGGTTAAAAGAAAACCTCTCCTCACTGTGGTGTGTCTGAAAATTAGATGGCTGCCTATTCAAAAATTTCTTGAGAACAGGTATGGTAGGACAATCATCTGTTTGATGATTTGAAGACTCGCACACCAAGCATCTAACCTCACTTAAATTTTGAAAATTTTGAAACTCTAACCACTCCACCTTCCAAGTTAAATAATCCAATGTTGCACTAGGGTTGTCATTAAAATCATGGGGAATAACAGGAAGTGTGGTGTAGGATGGAGTTTGTTGCCTAGGAAGGTTTGGGTAATCCTCAAAGGGTCTGGAAACAGCTTGCTCAATGGGATCGTCATAACCAAAAGCATTTCCAAACATAGACATGTAATCAAAATATTGAGACATGATGGAATCAGAACATTAAAATGCAGATAAGAATTCTAACAATGAATCTTACCTAACCTATGTCTCATGTATTAATAACATAATAACATAATTAACAGAAACTAAGTTACTGTATTTTTTTTTTCGCAGCACTAATTCCATCACCGATCTCCCCGGCAACGGCGCCAAAATTGGCTGCGCTTAACCTTGTGCATTTATTTCAAACAAACACATACAAAATAAACAAAGAAGAAACAAGCATGCAAGCACAAGGCGTTTATACTCGCCAGTGTACGAGTGTGCGCTGTAGCACAATTTAATTTTCTGGGAAAGTCCAGGTCGATTCACTGGGAGATCAAAACAGAAATGAAATGCGGCGAAAGATTTTTATGCGCTGAATGAGTTTGTCAGACCAATTCAGCTAAATGATTTTTTTTTCAAGATTAAAAATAAGATGATGTTTGTGTATGGAAGCAATCTTGGGACAAAGCAATTTATGTGCTAGCCTACTGATTTACCAAAGAGATATCAAAATATTAACATCGACTGATTTAAATTGAGGTTATGCAGTTAACTGTATCCCAAGATGATAATAGTCCTAAGTTAAGTACTCTCCATACATGGCATGAGAGAGTCTGGATTAAGTAACTATCATAAATTGAAATACAGATTAACACATTTGAGATCCGATAAGTAACCACAACTCAAGGTCATGATAGTTCTAGGTTAAGCACTGTCCATACATGGCATGAGAGAGTCTAAGTTAAGCAACCATCATAAATTAGATCGCAGATTAATCATTTCAGCTTGAGTATGAAACCATTTCCAGTTTAAGTAACCTCCATACATGGCATGGAGACTCTAAGTTAGGCTTATGTTTCAACTCAAACCCAAAGATTCAATACACACACATTTCTCAATTCAAATAAGCATTCTGTTAATTCAATCAGAGTTTAGCTCTCTTGGGCAAACAGTGGCACTGGACACATTCCTTGCCTTGGCCCAAGCTAAATTTAGCCACACATCTCCATTGGTGAAAACATAAAATGAAAGAACAGAGATACAAATGCAAAAATTAAGTTGCGGTATTTAATTGACTAAAATTAAAGAGACAGGAATTAAAATTCTAGAATGTAAACACTGAAATTGAAATTAGAAAAATGTAGATGAACAATGAATTAAAGTTACAGAATGTAAAGAACATAAATGAAAATTACAAAATGTAAGTAACTGAAATCAAGAATGCTGGAACAACATGAAGAAATGAAAACTACTGGAATTTAAGAACAAAATAAAGGAATAGAACAGTGCACTTTTCTCCTTATTTTGACTAAATGGCGGATGGGGACTCTCCACCATTTTTTTTCTCTTGACTGTAAGCTTTGGCCTCTTTATACTCCTCTGGTAACGGATATTTTGAATTTGAATCTCCAGACAACTTCTGATCATCTTCTACATATTTCTTCTGCCAATATTCTCTGCAAACTTTCGCGTGTTTTCTTGAAATAGCTTTCTAAGGCACGCGGACGCGTGATCTGCTGTCTCCATGTATTTCTTCCCCATAGGTTGAGTTGGGCTTGAAAGTTGGCTTCCTTGAATTGAGCTTCAATTGGCTGGACTTTAATTTAGGCTTGCGCTGGGAGCTTTTAATTCCAAACAGTGGGCTGCCCATTTCAATTGCAATTCAACTTCTTTGATTTGAGCCTCCATGGCACTGCGCTATAATGTAATTGAAATATATGTCATTAATATATATATGTATTACGCATGGCATGCACTTATATGGATACATATATATTTATATATCATATTTAGATATGTATTATATATTATATTATATTTATATTTATTTTATTATTACTATTTTTTTATATATTATATATATATTTTATATGTTTTTATATTAATTTTTTAAACCTGCATATAACCACGAATTGAATATAAATATTCAATTAAAACCAATTTTAAGATTAAACTAGGGATATAAATATAATAAAATTTTGACATTTTTGAGCATTAATCACCCTTCAGGGGCTGGCCGCAAGGCTTGAGCCTTGCGGCTAGCCAAATTAAAATGGCCGCAAGGCCATTTGATGGCTGCCTTGCGGCCACTTGGTTGGGCTGCAAGGTTTAAGCCTTGCGACCACTTGTCTCGCGGCCCCCTGCCACAATTTGTCTCGCGGCAGATTCGTGATAATCTCCATTTGATTGAAGTTATCCCCATTTAGCAAACGCCACGTGTCAACACCAGCCACCCTTGAGAATCGTGCCCTATAAATACCGAGCTACAGGGTATTAACGGGGACTTCCAACTTCGGTAAAACTTGTCACTTTGAATACACTTTTATTATTTTCGTGAATAATCATTGGGATCCGAGACTGACTTTGGCATCAGAGGGTCTTCGCGGGGAAGATTCCCGCGAGCCTTCTAACACATTTTTTGAGCATCAACAGGGGTCAAATCCTTGCGATGGACGTAGCGGCAAAAGTATAGTCTTGTGGCGAACCTAGCGGCAAAGGTAAAGTCTTGCGGCGAACCTAGCGGCGAGGGTAAAGCCTTGCGGCAAACCTAGCGGCGATAGCAAAGTCTTGCGGCGAAGCTAGTGGCAAAGGCTTGTGGCAAAGGCTAGTGGCAAAGGCTTGTGGCAAAGGCTTGTGGCAAAGGCTAGTGGCAAAGACTAGTGGCAAAAAGGCTTGTGGCAAAGGCTAGTGGCAAAGGCTAGTGGCAAAGGCTTGTGGCAAAGGCTAGTGGCAAAAAGCCTTGTGGCGAAGCTAGTGGCAAGACCTTGTGGCAAAGCTAGTGGCGAAGCTTGTGGCGAAGCTAGCGGCGAAGTTTGTGGCGAAGCTAGTGGCAAAGCTAGCGGCAAGACCTCGTGGCGAAGCTCGTGGCGAAGCTTGTGGCGAAGCTAGCGGCAAAGTTTATGGCGAAGCCTTGCAGCGAAGCTGGTGACGAGAGCTAGTGGCGAAAGCTAGTGACGAGAACTAGGGGAAAATCCTTGCGGCGAACATCTCTTACGGCAACCTAACTTCACCCGACACCGAGCTCGAGTGGACCCCACATCACAAATTATAATTGTTGTATTTTGGCAACAATTGTTGTAAAAGAAGGAAAATCGATACTTCATTCGCCACCTCTGCAACAGGAACGGTCGATCGCTCGCAAGGAGCTGTTGATTGTTTCTCTTGAAACCGATCAACAACTTCCCAAGGCTGTATACCGCTTTGGCCCTTTATCCAAAACATTTAGAAATTGCATCTATGCCTGCTATTAACTCTTAATAGCACTTTCATTGTAGAACTCCTTCTCCTCTCCTAGTGTGACGCCCAATTCCCACTTACAGGTGCCACTCGTGAACAATTACTCGAATTGTCCACCTGCCCGGCCATTGGTGAAGGGAAGACCATGTTTCAAGATGAAACGCCCTAGGTGGAAACTAGGCTCGTCCTTCCCTTCCCCCAACCCCAGGATTCACTAGCAGAATTGGGCTTAACCACACCGCACTTGGCTGAGAAGAAATCTCATTATGATGCCCAATCACCATTCTCATTTTTATTTTAAATTCTTTTTCCATCCAAGAATTTCACCGGGCTCCAAAAATTCACAAGCTCAATCCATACATTGATTGATTACCAATTTTGGAGGAAAAACTCAAAATGTTTCATTTTTCAAAATTCGACATTTATCTCCAAAAATGCCCGAAAAATCCCTTTATTTTGAAAATTCCTCCGAGCCCAAAATCAATTAAGAAATGCCCCAACATCCTCCAAAAATTCCATTTTTTTGAAAAAAATTGGCCGACGGGGCCTGTTGGAGCGCCCGAGGCCCTCACGGGGCCCTGCGGTGCGCTTGCCGCGCGGCTGGCAGCGGGCCGCGCCCTTGCGCGCAAGTCGCACCTACCATACGCTCGCGCCCGCGGCTCTGTGCCCTGTGCTTCGTGCTGCCTTGTGCTTCGGAGAGTCAACACCCAATTATTATTACCGTGTTGCTCCCTTACACTGGCCCAACAACAGTTTCCAACAACTTGGCTCAGGTCCCACGCTGATCTGCTTCGCACCCCGTAGTGTGACTTTCAGTCTTCCAATCCAACCTCTGATATCGAACCCGGCATGGCTACCCCACCATGCTTGCAGCCACTATCCTTACCAGGCGTCCTACTCGGCAACAAATCTATCAGATCATTACCGTGTTCTACGATTCCTCCTTAAGACTACTCTAGATGTTCTATCCCTTACAGGAGATTCTCGGTCTCATCTGACCAAATTTCCTAAGGTGCTGCTCTAGATCTTCGGCATTTGACCGTTACCTATAGTTCATTAAATTGCTCAGGCCCATGGGCCACTTGCCCTCAACGTGAGCCAACTCATTAGTCCTATGCCACACGGTCCATAACATCAGATCAGTCACATTTAGCCTTGCACCCATAGCATCAAAGCTACTTAAAGCCTCCCCGACCTACAATGGTTCCGCCACCTGCTGCATTGCTCACCTTGGATTTATCACTTTTTGTATTTTTCTTTTACTAACTCAGCTGATTTAGCAGTTATTTATGTTCACAAAAAGGATGAGGCGTTTAGACTCGCCAGTGCACGAGTGTGATTGTAGCAGAAAATTTATATGTAATTTTTCCGGGCAAGATCGGGTCGACTCACAGGGAGATTACTTATGGAAGGAGATAACCACACTAGTTCTTTTGATTAATGAAATAATAAAATGAGATCAAACTAAATGTGATATGATTGTAATCTGGATATGGAGAGGTCTTAAGTCAAGACAGATCTGGTGCCAAACCCAACTGATTTATCATATAACTTTCTATGATGTAACCAACAGCTCAAATAGCTTGGATTTTAACCATTAAATATACTACTGAGATGATGATAACTCTTTGTTCAAGCAACCTCCATACATGGCATGGAGACTCTATGTCAAGCAGCTATCATAAATCAGTGTGTAAATAAGGTTTAGACAAAATAATTGCTCGGGGCTTGGGTATGAGAACGTTTCCAGGTCAAGCAATTCCCATACATGGCATGAGAACTCTAAGTTAGGCGTATGAACCAATCCAAGCCTAAGGTTTTCGTTAATAACATTTCCCAAACTACTTTTGCTTCGGTTACTTTAACATCTGGGGTTCTGCTATATTGATTCATCAGTGGCTTTGGGCACCTTCTTTGTCTTAACCCAAGAATCGAATTAACCACACATCTTCATGGGAAGTGCACGACTAAAACTAATCTCAACGGATGAATAAGAGATTTACAAAGAAAATAAATTGGATCAAACAATAAGAATTAGATAAACTACTGTTGTATTGATTACTGAAACGAACTACAACTTGAAACAGAAATTAAAATGGACTTGTAATACAAAAGCTCAGAACTAGCAAGAACAAGAAAGATAACTGAAGTGCTATTTGTTTAAAAATATAGACAAGAACTAAAGCGAGATAAACAGACAGAATGAAAAGACTTCCAACTTTTCAATGATCTTCGTCTTTTTTTGGTTTTTTTTTTAGTATCCCCTACTCTCACCAACCTCTGATTCCAAAGAATGTTGGTTCCTTTTTAAGCTTACAGCGCATAGAAGTGGGGGCCACTTGATGAAAAGTTGGTTGAATTTACCTCAGAGCCACTGTGTTTATTTGCGCATGTCAGAGTTTTTTTTTTTCAGATCCTCATTTGAATATGCTAGCAGAGATATTCGAATGCATACTGAGTTTCCTTTGGCCGCTCAGGTCATTAGAATGAGTCTTAATCCCATTCGAATGAATTTCACACTTTACTGTTCCTTACACGGTGATTTTTTCAGTCATTCGAATGCAACAGTACTTTCATTCGAATGAATTTCTAATTTTTCTCTTAACTTCTTCATAACATTCGAATGACTTGGAGAGTATTCGAATCTAGAGTTCTTTGTGTTGCTTCTTATTCGAATTACTTAGCCTTCATTCGAATAAGTTTTCTTTCTTCTTCAATTACATTCGAATGACTTGGTCTTCATTCGGATGTATCTTCATTGCTTTAATACGATATGTTTATCCGAATTTCTTCTCATTCTTAGCTTATTCGAATGACTTGGCCTTCATTGGATATACACAATTTTACCTGGAGTTCTTGATTTTTGCTACTTCTTATTCAAATTGGGCCAAGCTTATCCAAATACATTCTCGATATTTTGCATATTCAAATGTTTGAATGATTTATTCGAATGATTGACTAGCTTCCATTTGAATTGCTCCATATTTGAATATCTTCTGAAGACTCATTCGAATGGTTTTGACTCTTATCAAAACACCTTCATTTCTTGGCTTTTTCTTCCTTCTTTAATCATGCCTTTGGAGAGTTAAATCATTCCTTTCATCTCTTTTCCTTCTTTTGGGCTGCAACAAGCAATTCTTAAGATTTTAAGTCAATCAAATGGATTAGGAGGTAATAAAAATATAACAATTTTTTGCATTTTTGAGCATCAATCACCACCATCTTACCAAAGCCATCTTACTTGGTTATCCTTGCCTTGATAACCCCAAACTCACTCCATGAATCTCGCTCCTCAAGACTCTACATCTCTTACCACCTATGAGAATCACAAACCACTCCAATTTTTTAGGCCTCATGATCTTACCCCACAAGATCATACCTCACGGCTTCCAACCAACATGAGAAAGTTCCAACTTCCCAAAACAATGGATCCAAATCCATCATGATTCATTTCGCCACCCAGCTCATCCTAGAGCTTGACTGCCAACGATCTCTCATTCCATGATCAACTAGCTGTGTAACACCCCCTCTCCTAGAACTGCCCGAGAAGAGGTGCTACGGGGAAAATAAAATAAACTAACTGATAATCTGAAATCTGATACCATGACTGAACATCTCAATCAATTGGAATAAAAACTCTTAGTCAATACAAACTGAAATGCATAAACTCTTACTGAGGGACAATCCCTCAACTGAAATATAAAATAAGATCTAATCTAAGAAAACTCTATAGAACTCAACAGACTCCCAGACATCTTTTATCTTGAGTGGCTCCACGTACACACACTACTGAACACTGCTGCTAGGCCCCACATCTGATACTCCCCTGCTAGAACCTGGAGGGGTGAAGAGTACAAGGTGAGCTACAAAAGCTCAGCAAGTAATAAGCTGGAAAGAATACTGAAGCTGAATCGAAGAATATCGATACTGATAAATAACTGACTAAACTTGTACTGTATAATCACTGTCTGATTGCATTCATAAAAATGTAATGCACATAAACTGTAAACTAAATGCAGGTATGCAACTTTGGCTCATAGGCCCACATAATCTGATAATACATACCTGTCTGATCTGAAACCTGCATACATAAAAACTGTAAGCACATACTGTGGGCAAAGCCCCTAGCCCCCTGGTTGCCACCAGGCGAGCAACTCATAAACTGAGCTAAAACTGAAACTGATGGGATCCCCGCGGACAAGCCGCCTGGCGCGCATAATGCAATGCAATGCTCACATAAATGCTAGCACACGATATGTAGTGCTCCATATAAAGTCATGCTCAATGCTCATACAAAAGTATGTATGCACATAATTTCACAAAACAATACTGACCATGTCATAATGAACTGTTAAACATGGTATATAATTTTTTCTAGAAATATTGAGATTCAAATATTCTGAAATTTCTGAATATAGGCATGGCATATTGGATTTTGTCATATCTTGGCATAAAAATTCAATATTTGAATAATTGAATATTTATATTAAATTTGATACTTGAATCAAGAATTTATTGGAAGCTATTTGGATGCCATTTGATACTATTTGGATGATTGAGAAAGTCTAAGGAGGAAATTTGAATGAAAAATAGCTCATTCGAATGAAAAAAATGGATTTCAACAAGCTCATTCGAATGGCAGAAAACTCATTCGAATGACAGAGGCTCATTCGAATGACAGAAGGCTCATTCGAATGACTGATGATATTCAAAGGCTATTCGGATCTGATCTGGGACTCATTCGAATGACTCTCAAATTCATTCGAATGAATTTTGAAAATTTTCAACTTTTGAACTGGCAAAATGCGACTCATTCGAATGCAACAGTAACCTTATTCGAATCAATTTGAAAATCATTCGAATGACAAGAAGGCTGATTCGAATGCTAAGCTATACAAAGCAACAACTTACTCACATCTTCAAGGGCTCATTCGAATGACAACAAGGCTCATTCGAATGACAGTCAAAAAAACCTCAAAAATTCATACGAATGATACGATATCTCAGGACTCATTCGAATGACAAGGAACTCATTCGAATGACTGATACATTATAAGGGAAAAACATCACGATAACGCTGAAACTCATTCGGATGCTTGGAAACTCATTCGAATGACACAAGACTTATTCGAATGACTGGAATCTTATCGGATATATAGCTTACGATAACAGAGATCATAACTTGAATCAAAACTTATCTTCACTACACCATTCCAAAAGAAATCTTGGGAGAACAATCCCAATTGATAAATAAACAACTTGAGGATGAATTAAAGATCATTTCTGAAAGCAAATGCTGAAAGATTTATGCACCAGTTATCAAACTCACTGGGCATGGTTATAACTGCACATATACATACGCTTGCAAACTCAACTGATAAAGATCTGGGAACAAGAACGAAGAGTCTTGTTTAATCTGATAATATATGCTAACATGATTTGGAGATCATATTTAAAAGAATTGCTATAAGAATCATGCATAACTTATTCATGCACTCACTGTTATACACACACACATATAAATATATATATACGTGCACTGTCTGTAATCAACTGAAACTCAACAAAAGAGTTACTGAAAAATTGAGATTACTCATTGAATCATGATCCCGTAAGAATGTTTTACAGGGATAGATGCTTGCTCAATGAAGCCTTTGATACGCTAATCTAACACGCATATAGGAATATATATAAACTGGTTGATAAACTGAGAATTCATTGAAGCGCTGGAATAAACTGAGAACAAACTACTATGAATCTGTAATGAAAGGAATTACAGATAGGATACTTGCCTTATGCTAACTCTGATCGGATCAACGATTGCAACGAAAATCTCTTAAGCAATCTCACTGTTAAGTTTCTTCCTTCTCTTGTTCTTCACATGGCGTGAAGAAAAACTAATGCTAATGGATTAATATATACACTTGAAACCCTAGATCAGACTCCTTCATGGCTTGAAACTCTTCTCTCAACATAACTAGGAGACTTTAATCCCAATCTCCTCACGGACGGATTTGTCAATCTCGTAACCACAATAACTTTACTTAATAATTAAATTCTAATAACAAATCCTCAAATGACCAATATGTCCTTGCATTTAATCTTCACAAATAAATAAATAATTAAATGCTATTTAAAAGCTATTTTCTCAATTAAAATCTCTAAATTTCCATATTAATAATTAATTGGCAAAATCCTCCAAACAATACTAATTAAGAAATTCAATAATTTCTAAATAAAATCTAAACCCTCTAATGGGTCGTTACAATTTCTCCCCTCCTTAAAAGAATTTGGTCCTCCAAATTCGTACTTGGTTTCTCAAACAACGAGGGGTAAAGACTCCTCATCTCTTCTTCTTATTCTCCCATCGCCCCTTTTGACGAGTGTCGCTGCCATTGCACTTTTCACGAGAGGAATTGATCGATTCCTCAAAATCTTTTCTTTTCACTCTAGAATACTGATAAGCATCTCTTCATAAGACAACTTCTCTAATTTCAAGATTCTGAAAATCAATCACGTGCTGAGGATCTGGCACGTACTTCCTCAACATCGAAACATGAAACACATTATTAACATGGGACAACTGAGGTGGCAAAGCTACCTCATATGCCAAGGTCCCTATCCGTCTCAAAATCTCAAACGGACCAATGTAACGGGGACTAAGCTTCCCTCTTACGCCAAATCTCCGCATACCTTTAATAGGCTTGACTCTCAACCAAACATGGTCGCCTACCTCAAACTCGAGGTCTCATCGTCTCTTATCTGCATAGCTCTTCTGTCTGTCTTGGGCTCTTTTCATTCTAACTTTGATCACTCGGATCTTTTTTGTCGTCTGCTCAACAATTTCATGACATAATAAAGCCCTATCACCAATCTCTTCCTAACATATTGGCGATCGACATGGTCGCCCATACAAAGCCTCTTACGGACATTCCAATACTGGAATAGAAACTATTATTATAGGCAAATTTTACCAAAGGTAGATACTCATCCCAACTACCTTGAAAGTCTAGAACATAAGTTTTCAACATGTCTTCAAGAGTCCTGATAGCCCTCTCTGACTGACTGTCTGTCTAATGATGAAATGTTGTGTTGAACTTCAGCTGAGATCTCAATGCATCATGCAAAGCTCCCCAAAAATGAGAATTAAAATGAGGATCTTGATCTGATACAATGCTGGATAGAACACCGTGTAACTTCACGATCTCCTCAATATAAATTCTGGCAAATCTATTCAATGGATAAGTCTTCTTGATAGGCAGAAAATGGGATGATTTAGTCAAACGATCAACACTCACCCATATAGCATCGTAGCCTCTAGTCATCTTGGGTAACCCATCACAAAATCCATAGCAACATTATCCCACTTCCACTCTGGAATAGGTAATGGAACTAATAAACCTACAGGTTTTCTAACATTCCACTTTATCTTGCTGGCATACTAAACACTGTGAAACATATCTACTTACATCTTTCTTCATACCACTCTACTAATACTATCACTTTAGGTTATGGTATATCTTTGCAACACCTGGATAAATAGTATAACGACTTTTGTGTGCTTCATTTAAAATCTCTTGCTTAAGACTTCCATCATCGGGTATACAAATACATCCTTGAAATAAGAGTATACCATCACTCCATAGAGTATATCTCAAAGGAGAAAATTTCTCAATATCTACTTAAATCTGAGCCAACTTCTTATCTTTTGATTGCTGGTTCTTGAGTAAATCAAATAACTCGGGTTGTATTCTCATGTAAGCACAACTCATCACTGTACTATCTTCTGGAGCTGAAATAGATAAAACACTTAATGGCTCCAATAAATTCTATTCTTGAACCATCATCGTAGCCATAGAAACTCCTTGCCGACTCAAAGCATCGGCTACCACATTGGCCTTTCCTGGATGATATAGAATCTAACAATCGAAGTCCTTAAATAACTGGACCCAACGTCTTTGCCTCATGCTCAATTCTTTCTGTGATAGAAGATAATGTGGGCTCTTGTGATCTATATAAATTTTAAATTCCTCACCATATAAATAGTCTCCATATCTTTAATGCAAATACTATCACTGCCAACTCCAAATCATGAGTAGGGTAGTTCACCTCCTGTTTCTTCATTTGTCTGGATGCATAAGCATTAACTCAACCTTATTTCATCAATTCGCATCCCAATCCTAAATGGGAGGCATCACTATAAATGGAATATTTCTCTCCACTTCTTATAATGACTAAAACTGGTGCAGTAGTCAACTTCTGCTTTAATTCTTGGAAAGCACGTTCATTCATGACATTCCATTAAACTTCTCTCCTTTCCTTGTTATCTTAGTCATAGGGGAAGATAAACGAACAAATCTCTCAATGAATTGCCTATAATAGCTTGCAAGACCTAGAAAACTACGTATCTTTGTCACTATCGTAGGTCTCGGCCAATCCATAACTGCTTTAGTCTTGTCTAGATCTACTGAAATGCCATCTCCAAACACCACATGGCCTAGAAATCCAATCTGAGTGAGCTAGAACTCACACTTACTAAACTTGACATATAATTGCTTCTCTCTAAGCCTCTACAATACTATAGTAAGATGCTTCGTATTCTCCTTTACATTGGGTGAGTAACTAGAATATCATCTATGAAGACAATAATGAAGCGATCTAAGTACTCACACAAAACTTGATTCATTAAATCCATGAAAACAACTGGAGCATTCGTTAACCCAAATGGCATCACCACAAACTCATAGTGTCCATAGTGAGTCCTGAAAGCAATCTTCTGAATATCATTATCTCTGACTCGCAGCTGGTGGTATCCTGATATCAAATCTATCTTCGAGAATACCTTAGCTCCTCACAACTGGTCTAATAAATCATCCACTCGATGTAAAGGATACTTGTTCTTCACTGTCACCTAATTCAACGTGCAATAATCTATGAACAACCTTAAAGATCCATCTTTCTTCCTTACGAACAATACTGGTGCACCCTCATGGGGATGAACTAGGTTAGATAAAACCCTTTTTCTATTAATTCTTCTAACTGGGCTTTCAACTCCTTTAGCTCATTAGGTGCCATTCGATATGGAGCCTTAGAGATAGGAAGTGTACCAAGCAATAACTCAATAGTAAACTTTGCTCCTCTCCGAGGAGGTAATCCTGATAATTCATTAAGGAAACATCTGAGAAATCTTGTACTACTGGCACCTCAAACAAGTTCCTCTTGCTTCCCTCATCCGAGGTAACAAAAACTAGGTAAACTTCACATCTATCATGCATCAACTTCTCTACTTTCATCACTGAGATCATAGGAATCGTAGCCATAGGCTTAACTCCTTTATATATCTGAACTGGCTGTCGAGGTAGATCAAATTCAATAATCTTCTATCGACGGTCAACTCTTGCATAATGCTATGACAATCAATCCATGACAAGGATCAAATCAAAATTTCTAACATCAAGAATTTCTAAGTCTCCAAATAACTTCTTATTATGTACCTCGATCTTGCAATTCTCAAACATTTCTCTTGATAGCATATGCTTCTGAACTACTGTGGCATGATCCACACTCTGAGCTCCTCCAAAAGCGTGGCAAATATCAACACGCAATCCTCTCTGAGATTTAATAGCCTTCTTAGCTTTAGTGGACACTAACTCTAAGGCCTATCTAGTCAAGGCTGTAAACTCTCCCTCACCTTGGGCCACTGTCTTGGTACCTTACACTAACTCAACGAACTCAAAAACTTTCTAGTCCTTGACCCATGCTGGGTAATAAGCGTCATTGAACACTTGTTAAAATTTGACCCATGTGGGTTCTTGATTAGCAAACCTTTGGCGGACAGTCTTCCACCATCTCTCAGCATCGCCTCTAAATAAGAATGTGTTATGTCGCACTCGGCGATCATCTGTACCATCGATAGCATCCAATTCTCAACTATTGCTGCATATGTGCCTCCTTGGAACACTGGTGGTCGAAAGGCCATGAAATCCTTTAATAGCTGGCTCCCTGTATCTGCCTCCACAACTAGAGTTGTTGGAGCGACTGACTTATCGCCTCTACTACCTCCTACTTCTTGGGGAACTTGTGATTCCCTTACCTGATTAGTAACTAGGGTATCTAGCACCCTTATCAATCTTGCTAATATACCTTGCATCTCGACCATTCCTTATCGTAGATCACTACTAGACTCCCCTGGAAAATCAAGCGTGGATACTGGAACTTCAACTAGAATAGAAACAGCCTGACTGCGAGTACGGGGCCGTCCTCTTCTATTATTCATCTTTTTGCATCACCACTTAGGGTTAGAATACTACTAATTGGGCCAACATATCTAATTGATGGACACAAGTCCTAACACAACCCGACATCCTATGTGTGTACGGGAGACTCCTCAAAACACTGCTCTGATACCAATACTGTAACACCCCCTCTCCTAGAACTACCCGAGAAGAGGTGCTACGGGAAAAATAAAATAAACTAACTGATAATCTGAAATCTGATACCATGACTGAACATCTCAATCAATTGGAATAAAAACTCTTAGTCAATACAAACTGAAATGCATAAACTCTTACTGAGGGACAATCCCTCAACTGAAATATAAAATAAGATCTAATATAAGAAAACTCTATAGAACTCAACAGACTCCCAGATATCTTTTATCTTGAGTGGCTCCACGTACACACACTACTGAACACTGCTGCTAGGCCCCACATCTGATACTCCCCTGCTAGAACCTGGAGGGGTGAAGAGTACAAGGTGAGCTACAAAAGCTCAGCAAGTAATAAGCTGGAAAGAATACTGAAACTGAATCGAAGAATATCGATACTGATAAATAACTGACTAAACTTGTACTGTATAATCACTGTCTGATTGCATTCATAAAAATGTAATGCACATAAACTGTAAACTAAATGCAGGTATGCAACTTTGGCTCATAGGCCCACATAATCTGATAATACATACCTGTCTGATCTGAAACCTGCATACATAAAAACTGTAAGCACATACTGTGGGCAAAGCCCCTAGCCCCCTGGTTGCCACCAGGCGAGCAACTCATAAACTGAGCTAAAACTGAAACTGATGGGATCCCCGCGGACAAGCCGCCTGGCGCGCATAATGCAATGCAATGCTCACATAAATGCTAGCACACGATATGTAGTGCTCCATATAAAGTCATGCTCAATGCTCATACAAAAGTATGTATGCACATAATTTCACAAAACAATACTGACCATGTCATAATGAACTGTTAAACATGGTATATAATTTTTTCTAGAAATATTGAGATTCAAATATTCTGAAATTTCTGAATATAGGCATGGCATATTGGATTTTGTCATATCTTGGCATAAAAATTCAATATTTGAATAATTGAATATTTATATTAAATTTGATACTTGAATCAAGAATTTATTGGAAGCTATTTGGATGCCATTTGATACTATTTGGATGATTGAGAAAGTCTAAGGAGGAAATTTGAATGAAAAACAGCTCATTCGAATGAAAAAAATGGATTTCAACAAGCTCATTCGAATGGCAGAAAACTCATTCGAATGACAGAGGCTCATTCGAATGACAGAAGGCTCATTCGAATGACTGATGATATTCAAAGGCTATTCGGATCTGATCTGGGACTCATTCGAATGACTCTCAAATTCATTCGAATGAATTTTGAAAATTTTCAACTTTTGAACTGGCAAAATGCGACTCATTCGAATGCAACAGTAACCTTATTCGAATCAATTTGAAAATCATTCGAATGACAAGAAGGCTGATTCGAATGCTAAGCTATACAAAGCAACAACTTACTCACATCTTCAAGGGCTCATTCGAATGACAACAAGGCTCATTCGAATGACAGTCAAAAAAACCTCAAAAATTCATACGAGTGATACGATATCTCAGGACTCATTCGAATGACAAGGAACTCATTCGAATGACTGATACATTATAAGGGAAAAACATCACGATAACGCTGAAACTCATTCGGATGCTTGGAAACTCATTCGAATGACACAAGACTTATTCGAATGACTGGAATCTTATCGGATATATAGCTTACGATAACAGAGATCATAACTTGAATCAAAACTTATCTTCACTACACCATTCCAAAAGAAATCTTGGGAGAACAATCCCAATTGATAAATAAACAACTTGAGGATGAATTAAAGATCATTTCTGAAAGCAAACGCTGAAAGATTTATGCACCAGTTATCAAACTCACTGGGCATGGTTATAACTGCACATATACATACGCTTGCAAACTCAACTGATAAAGATCTGGGAACAAGAACGAAGAGTCTTGTTTAATCTGATAATATATGCTAACATGATTTGCAGATCATATTTAAAAGAATTGCTATAAGAATCATGCATAACTTATTCATGCACTCACTGTTATACACACACACATATAGATATATATATATACGTGCACTGTCTGTAATCAACTGAAACTCAACAAAAGAGTTACTGAAAAATTGAGATTACTCATTGAATCATGATCCCGTAAGAATGTTTTACAGGGATAGATGCTTGCTCAATGAAGCCTTTGATACGCTAATCTAACACGCATATAGGAATATATATAAACTGGTTGATAAACTGAGAATTCATTGAAGCGCTGGAATAAACTGAGAACAAACTACTATGAATCTGTAATGAAAGGAATTACAGATAGGATACTTGCCTTATGCTAACTCTGATCGGATCAACGATTGCAACGAAAATCTCTTAAGCAATCTCACTGTTAAGTTTCTTCCTTCTCTTGTTCTTCACATGGCGTGAAGAAAAACTAATGCTAATGGATTAATATATACACTTGAAACCCTAGATCAGACTCCTTCATGGCTTGAAACTCTTCTCTCAACATAACTAGGAGACTTTAATCCCAATCTCCTCACGGACGGATTTGTCAATCTCGTAACCACAATAACTTTACTTAATAATTAAATTCTAATAACAAATCCTCAAATGACCAATATGTCCTTGCATTTAATCTTCACAAATAAATAAATAATTAAATGCTATTTAAAAGCTATTTTCTCAATTAAAATCTCTAAATTGCCATATTAATAATTAATTGGCAAAATCCCCCAAACAATACTAATTAAGAAATTCAATAATTTCTAAATAAAATCTAAACCCTCTAATGGGTCGTTACAAGCTGAGCTTACCTCAAGCTCCGTACCCATAGCTATAGAGCACTTACCATTACCCTCTAGGTAAATTGAGACCTCTCGTCTCTCCTTGCACACTCATGAACGCATTCAGTCACTATGCCCGGCCTGGCCTTCCCGCCCGCCTCGCTCGGGCTTCCATGACTTGGAACTAAAATTCTGGGGCCTCCACATTGCTCACCATGCCCTTGCTTGCTCGACATCCGAAGCTAGCATTTCCTGTGCGCTTATAGCCTATGGATATCCTGTTGCCACACACTTATCGTTCTAAGCCCACACTCCCGTTCATACCCTTCATTGGGTGACCTCCTCGTCTCTCATCAAGGGTCTCGTGACCTTAGGCGTCATCCTGACCCCAAGCATCACAATGAGGGTCTATTCACCTCTCATCTCCCGACCTTAGGCATTCCACCAGATCCCAAGCGTCATTCTGAGAGTTTTGATTGGCTCCTCATCCATCATTCACATGAACAGTCACTTGGCCTTTCACAACAAGGACTTCTAATCCCATGGCTCCCACACGCATATTTACACATGCCCAACTCCTTTATCCCAATTCTGGATTCCCCTGGATTCTAGCTCGACTTACTTGGGATTTCCATCTCTTACAAACACCCGCTAGGGTTCATTTGCCACACACCTATCCTTTCTTAGGATAAATTTTGTTTCATCATGAAACCAACTAGGGTCCACTCATACCCTAGGCACGTCCCCTTCAGGATTACCATAACCATATGATCACCTCATACCATATACATTTAGCATGCATACCTCGCACCCGACCCCTTCGGAGTCTTTCTGCAAGCTACCAACGTCATGCCTACCCTGGCCATGACTGGCATTTACCTCACATGCTCGCTCCACCTTGAGCCTATCTATGAGCAACTTTAGCTTACTCTCTTCACAAAGCTCGTCACACAACCTGTTGACGACTTCTTTCTCTGGGCTTCGAGTTAATTTCAACCTTAGCTCACCCTAGTTCAAGCACACAACCCTTAGCACACCACCTCTACGGGAACCACTCCATTCCCTCATATGGGCTTGACCATATCCCCAACATAGGGATACTCTGCTAACCCTTCCCAGATTAGATATACCTCGAGCCCTCCAGGCCCTTTCATGACTCCTGTCATGATTCGGCTTCGTGTCCCCACACAAGCCTCAACACTTCAATCACAAGGAACTCTTATCCTTAGAGAGCTTCATATACTCCAAATTTCCACATTCGGGTTCTCGGTCACTTGTGGTTCTACTTCTAAGGCCTTCCGATCAACCTTCAACCACGTTTCTCCATGCATCCTCCACTTGATGCTCTAACAACGCTCTGATACCAAACTGTGACGCCCCGTTTTCACTTACGGGTGCCACTCGTGAACAATTATCCGAATTATCCACCTGCCCGGCCATTGGTGAAGGGCGGACCATGTTTCAAGACGAAACGCCCTAGGTGGGAACTAGGCTCGTCCTTCCCTTCCCTCAACCCCAGGATTCACTAGTAGAATTAGGCTTAACCACACCGCACTTGGCTGAAAAGAAATCTCATTATGATGCCCAATCACCATTCTCATTTTTATTTTAAATTCTTTTTCCATCCAATAATTTCACCGGGCTCCAAAAATTCACAAGCTCAATCCATACATTGATTGATTACCAATTTTGGAGGAAAAACTCACAATTTTTCATTTTTTAAAATTCGACATTTATCTCAAAAAATGCCCGAAAAATTCCTTTATTTTGAAAATTCCTCTGGGCCCAAAATCAATTAAGAAATGCCCTGAAATCCTCCAAAAATTCCAAATTTTTGAAAAAAATTGGCCGGCAGCGCCTGTTGGCGTGCCCGGGGCCCCGTGGTGCGCTGGCCGCACGCCTACGCGCCTGTTGCTACCCGCTGTGGCCCCTTGCGGGCCACGCGCGGGCCCCGACAGATGCTACTGCCGCCTCCACTACTTTTTCTTTTATTTTTTTTCTTTTATTTGGGCTTCCTAACCCAAATTTTCCAAAAATTACACCCCATTAAATGGATTTAAAATCTCCACATTTCCAATCAAAATCCATATTATTTTACTTCTTTGTTGCTTCCCACAACACACACCAAAAAATGAGACTTTCACCCAACCTAGGCTTCAACATGCCATAAGCTAATATCTCATTTCAAAATAAAATCAAACATTCCAAAATCTAAAATACACACATGATCTTAGGCTTGAACAAGCCATTACCAACCAAATAAATTTACATCTCATAAATCAAACACAACAACGTAGGCTTCCATAAGCCACAATAAACTCTTGGGTCTTCATTCCCATGCTTTCCCATGCCATTTCACTTTGCCTTGACTTTCTCATGCTTTAATAACCTATAAGTGAGGATAAAACCTCATGAGCTATTAAGCTCAATAAGGGTGCAATGCAAAATAAATATGAATATAACAAGATTATATGATGCCAAATGCATGCAAGTGTGGCTAGGTCTCTTTGCCCTCATAACCCACCAAGGTTAGAGGCATCAACCCACCATTTCAACCATGTTCCCAAACTACCCTATGGCCATAGGTCTCATGAACACAAAAGAACATGCCAAATGCAACATATACATTTATGAACCATACTTACTACACATTGCAAGGCCACCCTCCCATGGGGCCATCCCTTACCTCATTTTTGAATCTTCCAATCTTCATTTCAAGAGAGCTTCCATCATCATCTTCTCCCATCTAAGATGAAATTCCAACAAAAACTCACTTTACATACAAATAAAACCAAAATAAAGAGAAGAAAGATAGATCTTACCTTGATCCCTTACTTCTTCTTCTTCACTTTTTTCCTCCATGAGAGACTTCTTTCTCTCTCTTTCTTTCTTTCCTTCTTCATT
Source organism: Diospyros lotus (assembly GCF_014633365.1). Taxonomy (NCBI): domain Eukaryota; kingdom Viridiplantae; phylum Streptophyta; class Magnoliopsida; order Ericales; family Ebenaceae; genus Diospyros; species Diospyros lotus. Next base: position 24,237,647 of record NC_068342.1, read on the forward strand.
TCTTTCTCCAAATGGCCAAAGGAAGACAAGTCTTCCTCACTTTCCCTTAAATACTACCCTTTCCCATTTTCAAGAATGGATCTCCACCATTCATTAAAAGCACAATCCATGTGCTTAGGGAGAATTAAATCTCCACCTTCCATTTTTTTAGATACATTTCCTCTCTCTTAGAAGAAACACACTCCATGCCATTTCCTCTCTTTAAATGCCCACCCTTGGATTTATTATCTTTCTCAAGAATACATCTCACCCATTAGATCTCTTGAATTTCCCATTTATTTCTCATTTACTTAAATAAAATTATTTTCATATCCATCACATTTGAGAGACATAAATACTTTCCTATGTATTTAAATAAATCCCATATTTTCCAAAGCATTAATGCATGACTAGTTTAATTTCTTTTTGGATTTTCTTTTAATCCAAACCATCATGCCTCTCCTTTAATGCTTGAAAGACTAATTTCAAATCTTTTGCATTTAATTAAGTCTCTCTTTTAACTTGGACCACAGTAAGCCATGTGTCACTCCAAGACACCAACCTTGGCTTCCAAGTTCTAATCTCTTCCATCCATGTGGCATCACCACATTAATTCACCATTTTAGGGAAAATTTATTATTTTCTCCAATAATTGCATATTCTCCATTTTCCCTATTTTCCATAATTAAATTCCTCTATGGAATTTATTCCAAAATTTCCAAAATACCCTTTGTGAATTTATTAATCCCATATATCTCCACATAAATACCAAATTGGGATTTAATTTACTTACACACCTAACTCCACATAGGAATTATTTCCAATTTACCAAAATACCCTTTTATTGGACTTCACTATCCAAATTACCAAAATGCCCCTCTCATAGGGCACCAATATTTTCAAGGATCTAACACCTTCTCAAGGGAATTTTCGAAAGTTTTCTTACTTTCTTTCTCATTCTCATAACACTAGGATTACTGGGTGTTACATTCCACCCCCCTTAAAAGAATTTCGTCCTCGAAATTCATCTTACCATAATTTTCTGCCCAAGATAATCACATTCTCGGGCTATATGGAAAATTCTCGTGCTCGAGAATCCCATAGCCTATCCATTCCTCACATTTACCTCGGGCTATACCCACCTCGAGGCTTCGTTTAAGCTTTTGGTCCTCCGACTCTCGAGGACATTCCACAACCGAACACCGCTTTGGCCTCCCACCAAATTGCACCTTTGGTCGCTGGTCACACTTACTACAACGCTGTCCATCTCCGGATGGATTTTCTCTACCTCGAAGCATCGCTTTGCAGTCCACTTCCCATTTTCCCATTGATCGAACAAACTCTCACTAACATCGCATCACTAATGAACCTACCACGATTTTACGCCGATCACACATGGCCACGATTTTACGCTGGTCCAACCAGCAATGTCTTAGTACTGATCATCAGCTGCAATGTCTCTTTTAGTGCCCACAAGACACTATGACACCCATTTATCATGGCATACCGCCATTTATTACAAGCATGCATAGTTTGAGTTGATCCTCATGGCAATCTCTTATTATCGATCAACTAACAATGCTAGCACTACATGGGAAGCAACCATTTGGCCTACCTAGCCAACTTCGACCATTTCATACATGGTCTTCTACCTTGACCAGCTGACTCTTATTTATCTATACGATTATGCATAATCGACATACCCAACCCTTATTTATCCTTATGCACATTCCTCTTAAAATGAGAGTTTTTAGGTATCAAAACTTGCTTGGATCCTTGGGGTTTAATATGAGAAATATTAGACAATTTAGTTCCCTTAGGAATCCATTTCAAAGTAGGACCACTAGATGATTTCTTTTAAAAGGAAAACAAAATGCAATGTGGCCTTTCTTGCAACAGTAAAAACATTTAACATCATGAGATGTGTGACAAGATGAGCTTTTAACATTAGCTCTTTGACTATGAAAGTTTTGAACACCTTTGTTATGATCACAAGAATTTGAAATCTCTTCTTTTAAAATGGATTTCTCATTTAATGCACTGTTTGAGGATTTCAATTCAAATTCTTCCAAAACATTTTCCTTTAACAATTCTTTATTGGAAGTAATCAAATATTCATTCTTAGATTTTAAAACTTCCAATTCTTTTGACAATAAATCTAATTTCTTTTGAACAGTTTTATTTTTCAAACATAACTTTTCAAAATTTTCATATAAATCATTCAAAGCATTCAATAACTCTTCATTTGAAATATCATTCTCAGTGTCATCATTATAAGCATACGAAGAACTAGACTCATGATCAACATCAATAACAAGAGTAGAAGCAGAGGTTACCTCCTCTTCTTCATCTACCATGAAACGCATGTTTGAGCTTTCTTCACTAGAGGCACGAGAACTTCCTTTCTCCTCTATTTGTTGATGATTCAATGAATTTTCAACCTGTGAATTTTCATCAACTTGCTCACAACATTTGTTAAAAAGATATAATGAATCAAGAGTGTTTAGAATATCTTTAGCATTGGAGCATTTAGAAACTTTAACATAAATATCATCACTTAGGGCATGTTGTAAAATATTCATAGCTCTAATATTTAAGAAAAATTCATTTTATCACGATTATCCCATTCCATCTTTGGTTTTAAAACAAAACCCTTTTCCACAATATACCACAGATAACAATTAATGGATGTCATGAATACACAAATTCTTTTTCTCCAAAAATCATAATAAGAGCCATCAAAATACGGTGCCACATTAATAGGATAACCTTCCTTTAGAGCCATGGATCCCTCCTCAGGTTGTTAGACCTTGAATTAAGGAGTTAGGCTTTGATACCAATTGTTAGACCGAGAGGTGCTATGGCACACACCAAGAGGGGGGGTGAATTGGTTATTTTAAAAACTTAATTGATAGAACTTGAAAAACTTTTTGATAGAGATTGAGGTTTTAGAGTTTTAAAGCGTAAAGCATAAAAATGACAAATGAACAAACATAAATATCTTAACCAAGTGAGGAATAATGAAATGCTTGGAAAGATAAATATATCAAAAAACATAAGCACAAGAAAACATAAGGATTTATAGTGGTTCGGCTTAACCCAAGCCTAATCCACTACCTTAGCTCCTCACTAAGGATTTTTCAAACCATCCACTAAAACCTCCTACTTAAACCAAGTAAGTCCTCTAGTCCAAGACTAGGAATTACAAACCTCCCAATCAAATGGGCTCTCTAGCTACATAAGCTAGGAAATTCAACCCCTTGCTTCAGGCAGCAAGTCCTCTAGCATAATAAGCTAGGAAAATAAAAGTGATACAAATGTAAACGAGATGCTAAGAGTTGACACTCTTAGTTACAAGTTCTCTCACAATGAAAACAAGGCTTGAATGAATTAATACAAGTTAAAATCAAAGCCTTGAAGAGAGAAAATTAAAGCACAGACGATTTTAAATACAAATGAGAATAATAGTAGGCTCAAATCATTTCATTTCCATCCATTAGCCTTCTCTTGATCTCCTTGATATGTATATATAAGCATCCCAAGAGTCTTGCACAAAACTAGCCGTTATTGAGCCGTTGGAGAATGAGAAACTAGCCGTTGGAGATTGAAAAACTAGCCGTTATAAGTTTCTGCAAAAGATATAGTCGACAGAAGAAAATGCATATTCGACTATTTTTACAAGTAAAACAAGACATAGTTGACAGACAAAAACGCATAGTCGACTATCTTATAACACAAATTTTCCATAGTCGACAGACACATAAACATAGTCGACAGATGTAAAAATATGAAGATGATTTTGAATTTTATGAACAAAAATAGTCGATAGATGAAAAGCAATAGTAGACTATCCTTACTTGATAGTCGACAGATGCAAAAATAGTCGACAGAAGCCTTAAATAGTCGACAGATCAAATGAGCATAGTCGACTATCCTTAACAGCATAGTCGACTATTTTCAGGCATAGTCAATAGAATGAACCACATAGTCGACTATCCATTTTGAAAAAATGAAAACTTAACAAATCCTCATTTTGATTCTTTTGAAAGCAAGTTGAGATTATTAAAAACATATTTATTTTGAATCTAAATACACTCAACCATACTTTAACATTTCTCCTATATAAATTTTCATAACTTTGCTCAAGGAGATTTAAAGATTGATTTTCTCATTCATATAGATTGATTAAAAAAACTTTGTCCATATATATTTACTTACTCATAAAGATTTAGAGATTGATTTTCATATAGTCATTATCAAAACCATTATTTTATTTTTCAAGAGTAAAATATCAGTAATAATCCTCATTTTACTATCATTCAACATCTAACATCTATATATATATATATACCTTTACAAATCATAATCCCATCTTACTTTGACTTCTCAACACAAATCATAATCTCATCTTAATTACCTTGGCTTTTTAACATAAATCATAATCCCATCTTACTTTGATTTGCAACATAAATCATAATCCCATCTTACTTTGACTTTCCAACATAAATCATAATCCCATATTGGTTTGGTTTCGAACATAAATCATAATCCATCTTAATTTGGCTTTTCAACATAAATCTAATCTCAATCCTAATTTATTTGTTTTTCAACAATCCTAATCTCTCACGTATTCGACCCATTATTTATCTTTCCAAATATACCCTTATCATATCACATGCATATTCCTCTATTTCCTAATTCTCAAAATTGCCCTTCTTATGCTCTTTCAAATTTTTCACATAATCTAAAATTCTAGTTAAGCCAAAAATTCCAAACACATATGAATAAAATTTAATAAAATCTCTAGGCCCTCTAACAAGTCATTACATAGATGACACTAAGGCCCGCATTAACTCTTAATGGCATGCATGTCAACTCTTGATGATTGCTCCTTATTAATTAATCATTCAAACCCGATTTGTTAACTCTTAATGGCAATGTCATTAAATCTTAATAACGATTTCAGCCTTAATCACTTAGTCAACCATCACACCCAAATATGCATGTGACCTTCTAGGTTTAATGATCAGGACACGTCAAACTCTTTGATGTTGACCAAACGTTTTGGTCTACATTGAGAATCTCTTCATCTCCTCAATGTATCTTGAAAGTCCCTGAGTAACAACTAGCATTATGTCAGGGCGATCCTACTAATAATGAAGTCTTACTTCAGAATAGAACCTATTTGGGTTTTTAATTCTAGTGCACTATAATCACTCCATCGGTTATCATCCCGATCGAGTGAGAGTCATGGACTGATCAAACTCACTAACTCAATGACTATGCCTATTAGTGTTGCCATAATCCTAGATTTAGATGTCATCTGACATTTATAATTATGGGACTAATGATGTAATTTTTGCAATATATAACAAAATATGTTTTCATATTTTGAGGCCATATCTTCATTCATAGCTCTCCAATCATTATATATGAACAAGTCCCTAGATTTACTGTTACAAGTCTTATTCTTAAGTGTTAAGAATATGTGACAATTGACCTTTGTAATATGGATATCTTAATGATAATTCTTAGTCCTTAAACTTCTCAGAAGGGGACTATAATTAGTCGAGTACAGACTAGCATATGGGATACTGCCTTTGATTAATATGAGATGCTAATGATAAAGGATGGTAAGTCGCTTGCCATAATCCATGAGATGGATATAGTATAAAAGTGGGTAGGTGTTAGTGGAACACTTATTGAATGTGACGCACGTGATAGATCACATGGCTTAGAGGATCTATGGACTATCACAGGCTTTGTTTATGTTACTGGTCCTTAGACCAGAGGCAACATAGTTGTCTTGTGTGTCGGTGCCAAGGATTTTCCATTGCTAAAAACCATTCGATTATCACGTGGGAGATGCACTGTGTGGTCCATGTGTAGCGGCATATGGAGGCACATGATTGCTAATAGGATCTATCAACCTCCAACGTGAGATGAACATGCTATTCAATAAGTAGTGGTCTTGATTATAGAAACCCCTAGCCAAGGTACACTTGATTGGAAGTGTTCCAATGTCGGAAAGAGTTTCGATGTATCATCTCAATCTCACCACACTGATTCTAGTATAGTTATTGAGTTAGTGAGTTTGACCAATCCATGACTCTCACTCGATCGAGATGATAACTGATGGAGCAATTATAGTACATAGGAATCGAAAGTCCAACTAGGTTCTATTTTGAAGTAAGACTTCATTACTGGTAGGATTCCCCTGGCATAATGCTAGTTTTCACTCAGGGTACATCGAGGAGATTGAGAGATCCTTGTTTTAGACCAAAATATTTTGTCAATGTCAAAGAGTTGACATGTCTTGATTGTTACTTAGTAGTGAACCTAGAAGGTCACATGCATATCTGGGTGTGATGGTTGACTAAGTGATTAAGGCTGAAACCGTCATTAAGAGTTAATGACGTTACCGTTAAGAGTTAACAAATCTGGTTCAATGATCAAATTAAAAAGGAGCAATCATCAAGAGTTAACGACCATGTCGTTAAGAGTTAACGAGGACCTAGGTTTCATCATGAGATGGTTAAAGTGTCATTAAATGTTAATGGCAGGGCCTAGATATAATTTTAAGAAAGTTGGCATAAAGGGCAACAAACTGTCAATAGTTTATGGGAAACTGTCGACATTTTGCTTTGAAATGTCGAGCCAAACAATAGTTCATTGCAAACTATAGATAATTTTTGGTCTAGAAGCTCATGAATTACACGACGCTTTGTCATTTTGTGCAACGAAAAAGTTAGGGCAATTGGCAATGTCGGACCACGGAAGGATGAGGGAGGTTGGCATGCATCCTTGACGCACCTCCTTCTCTCTCCCTTGTCCCCCTCTTGTCCTCTTGTCGTTTTCCCAAATTAGTGTGACCTAGGGTTTCCATTTTTGGGGATATATATGTTTAGTTTTCTATGCTAAAGAATAGAGACGGATGGAGCCCTTTTGTGATTGTTTTCTTTCACGACCAACATCTTTTCTTCATCCTTCAGAAACCCTAGCTCCCCAATTCTTTGGTCCTTTGATTATCTCTTAGCTATTGAAGCACATAACTCTTGATAGTGAGACTATCAAGCTTGAGAGTTGTTCTTGCTTTAGAACGCATTTTTGTTTTAGCTATTATCTCTCTTTCTCTCTCTATCAAGCATAAAGAGAGAGTAGTGGGATTCATTGCCTCACCAGAGTGTGGAACCGATAGGCCCCTCATAGTTTTGGGGCACAGATTCGGTCTAACTGAAAAGGAGTTTAGGACCTATTTTTGGAGCAAGTGTTGCTGCGTCAAGTGGATTTCAACCCTACATCAGCCTTCAATAGTTGAAAGGTAAAATAACTAAACCCCCTATGGCATGGTTTGGTTTTGATATGCATATGGACATCGGAAATGGGTCTTACAAGGTGTTTTTTATTCTTATTTCAGCTACTATCTTTGATTTTTCAAAAATCATGTTTGAAAATGGCTTAAACCCTTGCATTGGTACACCTATTAATGGCATTCCTTATCAATTACAAAATCAGTGTGGTGAGATTGAGATGACGCATCAAAACTCTTTCTGACATTGGAACACTTTCCAATCAAGTGTAACCTGACCAGGGGTTTCTATAATCAAGACCACCATCGATTGCATAGGATGTTTAACTCACGTTGGAGATCGATGGATCCCATTAGCAATCACCTCCTTCTATATGCCACTACACAGGGATCCCACAATGCATCTCGCATCTGGTAATCGGATGGTTCTTAAAAGCTGCAAATCCCTAGCACCGACATACAAGACAACTGTGTTGCCCCGATCTAAGGACCAGTAACACAATTGAAGCCTGTGATAGACCATAGATCCTCTCAGCCATGTGATCTATCATGTCCTGGTAACTAGATGGTTCTTAGAAATGGCAAATCCCTGACACCGACATACAAGACAACTATGTTGCCTCTGGTCTAAGGACCAGTAAAACAATCAAAGCCTATGATAGACCATAGATCCTCTCAACCATGTGATCTATCACGTGCATCACATTCAGTAAGCATTCCATTAACACCTACCCACATGTATACTATATCCATCTCATGGATTATGGCATGCGACTTTGTAACGACCCATTAGAGGGCTTAGAATTTATTTAGGAATTATTTAATTTCTTATTTAAGTTTTTTGTTTAAGAGATTTGGCCAATTAATTATTTAATGTGGCAATTTAGATATTTTAATTGAGGGAATAACATTTAATCCTATTTAATTAGTGTGGAAATTAAATGCAAGGATATGTTGGTCATTTGAGAAGTTGTTATTATAATTTAAATAATTAATTAGAATTATTATGATTGAGAATTAAAGTTATTATGATTGAGGGATTAAGATAATCCATGCGTGAGAAAGCTTTGGGTTTGAAGTCTCCTAGTCCCAATAGGGGAAGGTTTAAGAGTCTTCTAGTTTCAATAGGAGGTTGAGATGGGTTCTAGGGTTGGCTTTGTGTATATATATACATACCATGAGCTATATTTTCTTCACGCTACAAGAACAGAGAGCAAAAGCAGCAACAGTGGGTTCAAGTCTTTGCTTATAAGAGATTTCTGGTTGCAATCGTTTGAGTCTATCAGAGTTATTAAGGTAAGTATTCTTTCTGTAATCCCTTCCATTATAGGCTCTTGTGAGTTCATTTCAGATTATTCAATAGCTTTGTTAAGATTCATATTTATATAAGTAAAATAGATACATGTATATATATATATGCATTTACAGCGAGTTCATGGCAGTTCATGCATGATTCTTCCAACCATTTTTATAAATATGAATGTTGAATCATTCCCAAAATTGTTCCATATCATTTGGGATTTGTTTTCCCAATATTTTATTCAGAATGGTATAGTTCTATTAAGATTTGTTCAAGAATCGAGTCTCTATGTTCGTTCCTTTATGGGATTAAAAGTTGTAGACATTCGGATAGGTTTCCTAATATCCAAATAGATTTTTTAGAGTATGTGAGTGACATTCGGATGGGCTAAAGGCTATCCGGATGTGTCAAAAAGTTTTATGTGAGTGACATCTGGATGGGCTAGAGGCTATCTGGATGTGTCAAAAAGTTTTATGTGAGTGACATCCGAATGGGCTAGAGGCTATTCGGATGTGCCAAAAAGTTTTATGTGAGTGACATCTGGATAGGCTAGAGGCTATTCGGATGTGCCAAAAAGCTTTATGTGAGTGACATCCGGATATCCATTATTCATATCCGGATGGTTTAAGTTATATCCGAATGCTTTGGTTTCATATCTAGATGTGTCAGTATTAATTTGTGAATGATATCCGGATACATGATGCCGTATCCGGATGTGTCTATTATAAGTGATATCCGAATACATTGAATCGTATCCAGATGTGTTCAGTGTGATATTAGATACCTTCTCATACATCTGGATGAGTCAAGTTGATATCCTGATGTCTCGTTTCATATCCCGATACCCCTATCAAAAGTTGAATTTTATATAATTGAATAGCTCCAATTACATCCAAATGCATCAGTCACTACAAAAAAATTGATTTTTTGCGACAATTCTAAAAACTGCCGTAACACATGGTATTTTGCGGCGGTTTTGAAACCACCGCAAAATATAATTTTTGCAGTGGTTTCTTTAAAATTTTGCTGCAGTTTTCAAAAAATCGTCGCTAAATTTAAAAAATAATTAAATAATAAAAAAATTAAATTTTTTTCGCGGCGATTTCTTAGAAACTGTCGCTAAATTAAAAAAAATTAAAATTAAAATTAAATTAACATTTGCGGTTGTTTTCAAAAATCGCCACTAAATTAAAAAAAATTAAAATTAAAATTAAATTAACATTTGCGGCGGTTTTCAAAAGCCGTCGCAAAATTCAAAAAATATTAAATTTAGCAGCGATTTTTTAAAAACCGCCGCTAAATTTTAAAAAATTAAAAATTAAATAAAATAATTCATTAAAAAATTAAATTTAGTAGCAGTTTTCGAAAACCTCGGCTAAATTGAAAAAACAATAAAATTAAAATTAAATAAAAATCTGAAATATTAAAATTCATTATTTTCATTAAAAAAATTAAATTTTGCTTAAGAAAATAATTAAAAATTAAATAAATATAAAATCTTAGAAATAAATATAACACTGCATTTAAATTAATAGCAAAATTCATTAAAAATATAATTTTAAAAAATAAAAATAAATTAAAAAAATAATATATAAAATTTTAATAATTTTTAAAAAATATATAAAATCTTCTTTTTTATTTTAATCAATTAATTTATTTAATTTAACTCAATTAATTTATTCTATTATTCTTTTAAAATTAATCAATTAATAAATATTTTTAATATATAATAAAAAATATAAAATATAATCTAGGAAATTAGTTGTTAGATTAGTATATAATATATATATGTGCATATAAGTTATGGAGTTCTTCGCAGATCAGGTGGTTCGCGTGCGCGCGTGCACACAAGAGGTATTGGGTTCGAAACTCTGGGAGAGCATGCTGGGATTTAATTTCCAGTATCGCCACGTGGCGCGCGCACAAGCGGCCACGTGGCGTGCAAGGGCTGGGCGGGCGGGTCGGGTTGGCTTGTGCGGGCCGTAAAAAAATAAAATTTTTTATTTTAGCTACGGTTTGAAAACCGCCGCTAAAATTAACAATTTAATTTTTTTTATTAATTTTAGCAGCGGTTTTGAAACCTCCGCTAAAATTAAAATTTTAATTTTTTAAAATTTTTATTATAAAATAAAATATTTGTTTTTTTAATTTTAGCGGCGATTTCAAAATCGTCGCTAAATCACTTATTTAGCAGTGGTTTCTAAAACCACCGCAAAATTTAAAATTAACGGTGGTTATTCCAGCGGTTGCTGAAAACCATCGTTAAACGCTCCACGACGGCTGACTTAGCGGCGGTTAAAAACCGCTGTTAAATGCAAAAAAAAAACGCCGCTAAATGCTGATTTTTTTGTAGTGAGTGAGGTATTCGGATGGCCTAAATCATATCCAGATGTCCTATGTCATATCCGAACACCATCCCAGCATATCCGAATAGCTTCTATTTGGATCGCCAGTGTATTCGGATGAGTCTTTTTCACATCCAGATGTCCCTACTCATATCTGGATATCCTTACTCATATTCGAATGACCTTTCTAGAAATTCCAATATATTTCCAGAGAGTTCCAAATCTTGTTTTAATTAAATTAAAGTATTCAACACTCCTAAAAATTGAATTTTCATGCCAAATATGTTAAGTCTAATATGCCCATACCATAAATCATAATTCATAGAATCTTTGTATTCCAATATATAGATCATACGACATGTTTAGTATTTATTATGGCATGTTCAACATTATTTTGTGAGATTATGTGCATACATTTTGGTATGAGCATTAAGCACGACTTTATATGGAGCACTACATATCGTGTGCCAACATTTATATGAGCATTGCCTTATGCGAGCTAGGAGGCTTAGTCCGAGGGGATCCCAACAGATTCAGTTTTAATATATGTGTTGCTCGCCTGGTGACGATCAGTGGGCTAGAGCCATATTGCCCACAGTATGTGCTTACAGTTTTTATGTATGCAGGATTCATATCAGACAGGTATGTTTTACAGTTATGTGGGTTTATGTGCCAAAGTTGCATACTTACATTTAGTTTACAATTTATGTCCATTACATTTTGTGAATGCAAACAAATAGTGGTTATACTCAGTACAAGTTCAGTAAGTACTTTATCAGTATCGATATTCTTTGATTCAGCTTCAGTATTCTTTCCATCTTATTATTTGCTGAGCTTTGTAGCTCACCTTGTACTCTTCACCATTCCAAGTCCTAGCGGGGGAGTATCAGATATAGGGCCTAGCAGCAGTGGTCAGTAGTGTGTGTACGTGGAGCTGCTTAAGATCAAAGATGTCTGAGAGTTTTGTTAATTTTGTTAGTATCTTGTCAGTTTAGGATTATTTTATATTTCAGTTGAGGGATTGTCCCTTAAATAGAGTTTATGATTTACAGTTTATATTAACTCTGAGTTTATTTCAATTTGATTGAGATGTTCAGTTATGGTATCAGATTTCAATTTATTAAAGAGTTTATCTTATTTTATCTGTAGTACCTCTTCTCAGGCAGTTCTAGGAGAGGGGGTGGTACAGACTAATCAACCTTTATCATTAGCATCTCATACTAATCAAATGTAGTATCCCATGTGCTAGTCCGTAATTGACTAATCATAGTCCCCTTCTAGAAAGAATAAGGACTGGGAATATTCATTAAGATATCCTTAATACAAAGGTCAATTGTCACATATTCTTAACACATAAGAATAAAACCTTCAACAGGAAATCTAGGGACTCATTCATATATATTGGAGAACTATGAATGAAGATATGACCTTAAAATACGAAAACAATTTCATTACATATTGTAAGAATTACATTATTAGTCCCATAATTATAAATGTCAGATGCCATCTAAATCTAGCATTAAGGCACCAACACTAACAATCTCCCACTTGCACTAATGTTAATTTACAAGCTATAGGTCCTCATTGCATCGTCTGCTGGTATCTAAGACCCATCTTCTCAAAATGGCAATCAAGATGACTCTGTGAAAGTGCTTTTGTTAGTGGGTCTGCGACATTCCCTAATGACACGATCTTTTGTAGTTGCACATCCCCAGGTGCTATGATCTCTTGGATCAAATGGAAGTGTCGCTCGATGTTGTTTGGACTTCTAGTGAGATTGGGCTCCCTTGCCTATGAAATGGCTCCATTGTTGTTACAATATAAAGATATTGACAACTCAATGGACGGGACCACTTCAAGTTCAGCAATGAACTTCCTCATCCAAACAGTCTCATTTGCAACATTGTAATACCCCGGGTTTCCAAAGATTTTCACGTGATTCTTGAATGAATTCGAAGTACCAAAAAATTTGCTTGAGAGGGAAATAAGTCACCAAATCATCGACATGGAGCACCCCAAAGTGTAAATATCTAATAAAAAAAGGTATGACATTGACAAGTGTGTTAAGATGAGATTTATTACGCTAAAAATGATTAGATTAGAGACAGTTTTTGGTACAACTAAAATACAGCCTGAAAAAATTGAAAGGTAGAGAGGGACATCTAGGGAATCCATGGAACCTTGAGAAGGTTCATATTTTGCATAAGCAGCTACCCTTAAGTGGTTTTGGGATGAAACAAAAGGGTTTGCAATCAAAACATGCGTTTAGGGCTAAGTGTAATTTTTTATTCTAGTTGAAAAAAGGTTGAAAATGATATTTTTCTAAATTCACCAGGTTAATTGTGAATCATGAGACTTGGGGGTTCACGTGGTAAAATATCAAAGTCTAACGACTTAAAATAAGGCTTAAAATGCAAAAGGAATTTGCAATGGGACAAAAATATAATTTTTGAAACTATTGGAGCAGGTGGCCACTGACCTGCCATCGCACGTGGAGCCAAATCCAGCGATAGAATGGCCAGATCTTGCCAGAGGATGGCTATCACTGGCCTAAGAAGCGTATAGGCAAATCAATGGCTGGTGATTGGCCGATGGATGACTAAATTTTGTTATAAATAGGGCTAAAGGTTTGCAAGTTTTGGGAATCAAATTTCTCATGTTTTGTAGTGCTTTGGGGAGATTGATAGAGGGCTTTGATTCTAGAAGTGTTGAGGATCAATTCTGGTAAGTTTGGTAAGGTTTCGTGATGGTTTAAGGGTATTTCGAAGCTTGGTCGGAAAACGTAGCAGTTATTGGAGTTGGATCTTTAAACGATCGATCGAGGGCCTTCCGATTGGTGTTTTAGGCATCCCAATATGCCATTGTGATCGACTTAATGTGTAGAGCATGGTGGGAGGAAAACCCAGCAAGCGCCGGTGGCCAGAGCCAAAGAAGATGACTGGCAAGTGAGGTGCATGCGCTGGTTATTAGGCACAGGACACGTGCTAGGCGCATGAGGATGAGGTATGTTCTGGAATTTTTTTTAATATTTTGAGAAAAATATTTTATGATTTATGGTGTAGAAAAATTTGGAAAAATTTTTGAAGAAGTATTTGTTCTGGAATTTTTTAGAGAAAAATAGGGGGCAAAGTGGAGGAATATTTTGAAAAATTAGGAAAAATAGATATTGATATTCCTTTGAATAAATATGATGGCTAGGGATCATTCAGACTTGGATTTGAGAATCGTTAGAAGCCTAGCATGAGAATCAAGGTTTGACACAAATTTCAAGGAATCCCGAATTAAGTTCAAGGTGAGGCTTCTATACTCCATGTCCTATTTCTCTCTTATATGAGACTTATTTTTCATGAAATGTGTTTTGTGAGTGTAGCACCCAGACTTTTGTAACCTCTTATGTATGTGAAGGAATGAAAATATTTCAAAGATAATGGAAAACATAGGCTTAGAAATGCATTTTTCGGAATTAGGGTAAAAGTGTTGAGTTCTAGGAAGCATGGGGCAAAAGCGTAATTCACCAGAATCTTTGGGTATTCGTGTAATAAATTGTATTCTCAGGGGCATGAGGGAAATTTAAGGGTAACCTAAGGACTTAAGGGGCAAGGATCAAAATGCAAATAAGGGAAATATTGGGCCAAGGGCGTAATTCTTGAAACCTTGTAATTGGATTGTTAAAGTAACCAAACCAAACGAATAGATAGTTAGCGATAATGATGATACACAAATCCCAAGGCACTAAGGTGTTACCCAAGTGGCAAAAATCATCATGATGCACGAATCTCAAGGCACTATGTGTCGCAATGTGATTCGTCAGGATCTTTTATAAATAAAGGCCTTTGGGAAACTTCTTTTCAAGGAAACTTTGGGGCTTCTTTGAGGAGTGAAAAGTGAGAGAGATTCGAAAAAAAAGAAGAAGGAAATTCTGTCAAAAAGTTAGAAAAATAACCACGTCGGGAAAATCGGGCCACCACCAGAATCCGTGCCAAACTGCTAAAAACTTGTGAGGTAAGTCTAATCTAATTTGATAATCTTGTAGAGGGGTGAAAGAGAGAGCTATAGGAAAAAACGATGGTCAAATTGGAGTTAAAACGAGGGAGATATAATCTAAAAACTGAAAGAAGGCAAGGCTGCGTGATTTTTAAGGGCAGTGCGTGCAGCTCACGTGCCAGCAAGGGGCTATGTGTGTGGGCGTGTTAACCACATTCTGGCGACGTGTGAGGGTGTGTGCATGCTCCATTTTTTATGAGATTTTCTAATTATGCCCCTTATTTAATGCCTTACAATCGTATGTAAAAATATTTGATGTTTGGGTCACAAAAATTTATGTTTTCTGTAGAAACAATCCTTTATGAATTGTAACCATGTTGTGAATAGTACCACCGAAGAGTAAGCAGCCAAGGTAAGTGGTTCATGCATTTTCGGGTCATCTTGGCTAATCTATTAATGACTAAATATAAATCACATCGTTATAAGATAACTTTTAACGACAAAAGAAATAAGTCATCGTTAATATACTATTTTTTCGTCGTTAATGACTAAAATTTTTAATTCGAACCATAAAATAATAAAAAAAATTATTAAAATTTAACTAACACTTATATAAGAAATTCTTAATATAATTATATTTTTATATAAATGCACAAATATAATTATTAAACTATGATAATTGAGCATTAGTTATTTATTGATAATATAATATATTAAAAAAATATGAACATATTAAAAAGAATATAATTTATCAAACTAATTTATTATAATTATTAGATTTATTTATAATATAATTATATTTTTAAATAAATATTAATTTGATGTAATAATTTAAATTATTTTATCAATTTTTATAATCTTAAATTATTTTATTTTTATCAATTAAATAATTATTAATACTAATTTCATAAATTATTTTATTTTTTATTAATTAACAAATAATTTTTTTAAAAAATAAAAAATAAATAAAACTATAGGCAGGAGTCCCTGCCAATTTCCCCTCAATTCCCAAGTCCCCTAATTCCCAAATCCCTCCCAACACTACAATAAAATAACTTTTTCGTTATGATTTTTTTTCTACAGAATAAATTTGGTAGCAAAATATTAATATTTTTCTACGAAACTATTAAATTGTAGATAATTCAAAGAAGCTAAAATTTTTCCCACCAATTATAATTTTTAGTTACGAAAATTTTATCTACGCTATAAGTTTCGTAGTCAAAAGTTAACTTTTTCTACGTAATGATTAAATCCTAGACAATTTAAATGAGTCAAATTTTTTGCCACCAAATATAATTTTTCAATATGAAAATTTTATCTGCGATTCTAAATTTCCTAGAAAAATTAGAAGATTTTTCCACAAATTTATTAAATTGTAGTTAAAAGATAAATTTATTTTTTTTAAATAAAAATAATTCAAATTAAAAAATACAAAAAAATGAGGGGTGAAACATTCCCCCTAAAATATACATTTAGAAATCTCAAATTAAATAAAAATTAACTTCCTAAACTCTAAAATTTTTGCACGGAATTACTCTCAAATTTTTGGAATTACTCTCAAATTTTTTACTCTGCAAACCCACAGAAAAAGCCTTCAAATCCTTGTGCAATTCGTGAAACCACCAAAGCCCTCAAATCCAAAAGATATATACTGTGCAATCCGTGCATCCAGCGAAGAACCAGCACCAGATTGCTTCATCCCTGCCAAATCCAAATTAGCCTCCGGATTGATGCAGTGAAGGGCTCCAGATTGATGCAGTGGCTTGCACCTACCCCCCATCAGTATCCTCTTCTTGCACAACGAAAGTTTTTCCCATCTTCTTCGTCTTCTTCTTTCTTGTCCAATTCTTTTCCAGTTCACTTGTCAATAATGGTCGCCTTCTCTCATCTTACTTGAACTACTACTCTTTTTAAATGACCCCCACATCTACTACTTGCTCATTATCTGCCGAAACCCAAATCTCCCATCATCGATTCCGTGCAAGCCGCTCCCAGCATTGATTCTGTACAAATATGTTTCTTCCCACAACAAATCTTCTAAAACCCTACCCTTTGCTGTGACCCTCTCCAAGACTCCTTCGACAGCATCCCCACAGTCTCTAGATTCAACTCCGACAGCTACCTCAATACTCAAAAGTGGTAGTTCGAACACCTCTTAATCTTTGTCAACGTACTTCAATCTGGTTTGCGCTTTTCTTCCTTGTAATAATTTGTGTTAAGAATTGATTATTTTATTTTTTCCCTAAATTGGGTTTTCCCTTATTGCTTGGATTCATTGTTTTTGTTTTAGTTGTACAAGCACACCCTATGAATTCCAATTTTGTTGCTTCTTGCGTATAAATGCTATTTATGTGTGAATGAGTGTATATCGTGAGTCTACGAGTTAATGATGGACTTTCACCTGTAGTTTAGTTTTATACTAGTAAGAAGCTAAGGAATAACTTCTTATTCTATTTGTGTTTGCTTTAATTAATATGCAAGTTGATTTGGTTTTAACAATACACATTGCGGATAGAGAGTATGTGTCCTTGCTCAAATTCTATAAATATCTACTTTTAATGCTTACATTTTTGTGCTTGGACATCTTGGAATGATTGTTAATAATGTTGTTGTAAAATGCATATGGTAATCTTTACCTTTTTTCTTTTACGTGGGTTGCAGTGCTAATAATTTTATGCTGGCATTTTTTTGGGGATATTGATAGCATGACATTTTAGCAACTGAATTCTATGTGTTCAGTTAAATGGTTTTCAATGTTTTGTCTTTAATTTTTTAGGCTCATCCATTGAGGGTTTTTTATTAGATTACACACTTTAGATATATCAATGAGGGATACGTTTTTGCTATCACTGTGTGTTAGTTGAAGGTGCTTTGTTAATTACTTGGGACTTATAATCTCAATAGAGTTATCACATTTGTTTCAAAGGCACATTATCCTCTTGTTGTTTGGTAATTAGAATTGTGGGTCGCCAACCCATGGATAATATGTAAATGTTATAACTTTAAACTTATTCTTATTTATGACAAAGATTTGAACTGTCTAATTAGTAGGAAAAGGTTTATTGTTATTTTCCCATTGTAAGAAGCATTTAGTTCCTTAGTGGGATCGATTGGTTATTTACTGGTTTATTTTTTCCTTTTTTCAGAGGTTAACGCATGCATTACAAGACCACACAGGCAGTGATGTGAACCCCACGAAGGAAGGTGAGACCCGATGCTCAATAATGGTTCCTTTGCCAAGGATCATTCTAAAACAGATTCGTAATAAACAAAACAAAGGACCTTGACCCATTATCTATAAAGAGATAAGAACCAAGGATATAAGAAGGATAAGGTTGACGCCACACTCAAGATAAAAGAGAAGAGTTGTGAGTGATAAGTCAAGGATGAACTCCACAAGATGAAATCTTGATAAGTTCAAAATAGTTCGTTGAAGAACCAAAGAGAAAACTCTCACTATTAATATTGTTCAAAAACTAAATTCCTCTCGAGTTACATTGGCTTATATAGCCGATCACCAATCCTAAACTAGAAGGAAATAATCAAATCCTAGGCATAGTAGGAATTGATTACAAGAAGGAAATAACATAATCTGATAATAAAGAAAGAAGAATTATCTAAAATAGAAAAGATTTAAAAACAAAGTAGGAAATAAGGGAACTGGTCAAATATTCAACCATTTCTTTTTATGTGCCTGGATCTTATCAATAAATCATCCCCCGAATCTTGCAATCTTGTCAATCAATCAATCAACTCCAAATCTTGCAATCTTGTCAACCAATCAACCAATCAATCAATCAACCCAAAATATTGCAATCTTGTAAATCTTATCAATCATTCAATCTATCAACCCTAAACTTGTTATTGGGCCTCCATGAATGCTCAACAGATATTGGGCCTCCATTAATGCTCAACAGATCTTGTGAGGCTTTAGCAACCTGATTCACATCATTCCCCCTCTCTTGAGAAAGATTTTGTCCTCAAATCATCACTTACATGAAAAAGAGAGAAATCAACAACATTAGAGGTTGCACTTGCAGTATACTCACCCGGAAGGTCGAACTTGTAGATCCTTTCAAGCACTTGAAATGGATCATCTCCCTTTGAAAGTTGTTTTGAACGCCTTTGAACGGGAAATCGTTCCTTCCTTATATGCCACCAAACCCAATCACTAGGATCAAATACAACTTTCTTGAAACCATTAGGTATCTTTTCAGGGAACACATCATCAAATTTCTGCAAAAAAAACAACAACACTAGGCAAAGAGGGTTAAGGTCAGTAGTACTAAAACAAACCTGTTTGTACGAAAGTACAATCATAGGATGATTTAGAAACAAAGCCTTTTTGAATTCACTCTCTCTTACATAATAGTTCACTTGTTTTCTCTCTTTTCTTTCCTCACTAACCGAAACTCCTTCTCTTTTTTTGCTCTCTTTTGCTTTCTGTTTGGTCTCAGTTTCTCTTACTTTTGAACTCTCACTCTCCTTTTTCATCATCACAGTTTCTCTTACTCTTGAACTCCCACTCTCATTTTTCTTATCACTCTCTTTTTTTAACCTCACTTAATCTTCATACACTTATCTTGGGGATAGGGGTACAAGAGTAATTGGTTTTTCATTAAGTACAAAGGAGAATCTATTGGTATAACCTTCGTGAATTGCACACCTATCAAACTGCCATGGTCGCCCCGAAAGAATATGGCCAGCATGCATTGGCACCACATCACACAAAACTTCATCTGTATAGTTCCCAATTGAGAATGAAACAAACACTTGTTTAGTTACTTTAAATTCTCCACAATCATTTAGCCATTGTAACTTATACGGCCTAGGATGCTTCAAAGTCATCAAATTCAAATTTTCAACCAAGTTAGTGCTAGCCACATTAGTACAAATCCCCCCATCAATAATCATGCTGCATACCTTATCGTTGACATGGCATCTAGTATGAAAAATGTTCTCACGTTGCTCTTTCGCCTCCGTTTTGACTTGCACACTAAGAGCTCTCCTTGCCACCAAGAGCTCCCCATCAACCGGGTACTCAATGCCACTTGCATCCTCTAAAGGTTGCATGGACTCATTATCAGACTTATTATCAATCTCATCTTCGGTCTCAATATCACCATCATCTTTCAAAATCATCACTCTCTTGTTTGGGCATTGAGATGCAATATGGCCTATCCCCAAACACTTAAAGCATTTGATATCTCATTTCTAGGAGGTAGAGTATCAGATTTTACCTTATTTGGTGCTCCTCCATCTTTGTTAGTTTTTAAGGTTTCAACATTAGGCCTTTCATCCTTTCCACTCCAATTCGATTCCCATGTTGAAGAAGAACCTGAATTTTTCCCAATTCATGTGGACCCCTTTCTCTTCAATTGTCACTCCACTTTAATGGCCATGTGCACCATGTCATCTAACTTAACGTAATGTTGTAATTCTACCACATCTGCAATATCATGGTTCAATCCAACTAGGAACTTGGCCATGGTAGTTTCTCGATCCTCCTCCACATTGGCTCGAATCATAGCTATTTCCATCTCCTTGCAATAGTCCTCAACAATTTTTGAACCTTGAGTAAGGCGTTGCAACTTCTGAAATAAGTCCCTATAATAGTGACTTGGAATGAATCACCTCCTCATAATAGCCTTCATTTCTTCCCATGTCTCAATGGGCCTTTCACGATTTCGTCTCTTGCTCAAAATAAGTTGATCCCACCAAATAATAGCATAATCAGTAAATTCGATGGTGACCAATTTTACCTTTTTCAATTCAGAGTACTTGTGACAAGCAAACACCATTTCAACCTTCGTCTCCCACTCCAAATAAACTTCTAGATCGTTTTTGCCTTGGAAAGATGGAATCTACATCTTAATGTTGTCTAAGTTGTTATCAATCATTTCTCCATGTCTAACTCCTCTATCTCTATTCCCACGCCTAAATCGGCCTATACTTACATTAGAGGCACGATCATCATCATCTAGATCATCCCCATAGTCATCTTCATAATCATACCTAGGTGGATGTCTCTCTCTTCATTGCACAGTAGGAGCTCTAGGTGGCTGCCCCCTTTGTGAACTAGATTCAACTTTATCTATTTTCTCATTTATCTCATCAAACCTCATCTCCATTCGTTCAAATTTTTGCTAAGGACTGAAAGAAGAGCTTGAAATCTATATTTTCCTGAGCTTCATTCTCTTGAGACATGTTTAATACCCTGCAAAACAAAGTTAGGAAACCTCACAAACACTCCCTCACGTGTTTCCTCTCAAGATTGATAGCACTCACACTCGTGTATTCTCAAACTTGGCTTTTACCCTCTTATGAGCTCACACTTTCTTTCCTTTTTCCACTCTTTAGCTTCATATTTTAGTTCTTTATTGAACTCAAATGAACTCAATCAAAATTTTCCTTGCAACAATCCAAACTCAACCAATCAAATCACTAAGAATGAGAATGGGTTAATTTGTAAATGATGAAAAAAAATAGGCAGGATTTAAGAAGCCGAAAGAACAAAGTTATAATGAAACAATGAATAAGAAAGGCAGAGGAAAAGGAGATACGAATTTTGATGCAACTAGGGTCGACTGCTCTAAATAGACATCACACTTTATGCAATCAAAACTTGGATGACAAGCAACACTTCAACTAATTCAGATTCAATTGATTTCTAAATTTTCTATACCTTTTTTTTTTTTTTTGAATTTTCAATTTTCGCACTTTCTTTTTCTTTTTGAACTTCCAACTTTCCACTCCCTTTTTTTTTTTTTTTCAATTTCCAACTTTCCTTTTTTTTTTTTTTTTTGGGAATTCCCAACTTTCCACCTTTTTTTTTTGTTCTATATATAATGATAACTAACAAAACTTGAACAAATTAAGATGAAGAAATAGGCAAAGTTGCAGACTCGAAGAACAAACAATAGTGCGGGAATAAAGAGAAATAATAAACAATGAAAGCAAAAATAAGGATAGTTCAAACTTGATTTAGAGCCAAGCTCTGATACCAAATGATGTGAACCTCACGAAGGAAGGTGAGACCCGACGCTCAATAATAGTTCCTTTGCCAAGGATCGTTCTAAAACAGATTTGTAATAAACAAAACAAAGGACCTTGACCCATTATCTATAAAGAGATAAGAACCAAAGGTATAAGAAGGATAGGGTTGACGCCACACTCAAGATAAAAGAGAAGAGTTGTGAGTGATAAGTCAAGGATGAACGCCACAAGATGAAATCTTGATAAGTTCAAAATAGTTCGTTGAAGAACCAAAGAGAAAACTCTCACTATTAATATTGTTCAAAAACTAAATTCCTCTCGAGTTACATTAGCTTATATAGCCGATCACCAATCCTAAACTAGAAGGAGATAAATCAAATCTTAGGCATAGTAGGAACTGATTACAAAAAGGAAATAACATAATTTGATAATAAAGAAAGAAGAATTATCTAAAATAGAAAAGATTTAAAAACAAAGTAGGAAATAAGGGAACTGGTCAAATATTCAACTATTCCTTTTTATATGCCTGGATCTTATCAATAAATCATCCCCGAATATTGCAATCTTGTCAATCAATCAATCAACTCCAAATCTTGCAATCTTATCAATCAATCAATCAACCCCAAATCTTGCAATCTTGTGTAACACTCGGTGTTACAGGTGTTAAAAGAATGAGAAAGAAAGTGAGAAAATTCTAAAAATGCCCTTGAGAAGGTGTTGGATCCTTGAGATTGAGGGTGCCCTATGAGAGGGGTATTTTGGTAATTTGGATAATGAAGTCCAATAAAGGGTAATTTGGTAAATTGGAGATAATTCCAAGATGGAAATTAAGTGTGGAAGTGAATTATTTCCCATTTTGCATTATGTGGAGATAAATGGGATTGAAAATTCACAAAGGGTATTTTAGTAATTTTGGAGAGAAATTCCATAAAGGAATTAAATATGAGGAAAAGGGGAAATTAATTATGGGAGTGGAAATAATTAATTTTTCCTAAATTGGTGTATTTATTTGGTGGTCCACATGGATGGATGAGATTAAAGCTTGGAAGCCAAGTTGTGTCTTAGAGTGACACTTGGCATATTCTTGTTCAAGCAAAAATGGTGGCTTTTATTTAAATGGAAAAGAAAATAAGATGAGCCATTTTAGCCATGTGGATGTAATGATTACTTGAATTAAAGAAAATTCCAAAAGAAAATGGGAAATTAGTCACCCATTAATGTTTGGAAAATGTGGGATTTAATTTATATGTATTATGTATATATATGTCTTTCAAGATGATAGCTTGAAAATAGTCCCATTTAAATAAATGAGAAAGAAATGGGAATTCAAGATAATCCAAGGGTGGAGGATTTGTCTTGAAAGTGGAATTAAATCCAATGAATGAAATTAAATCCTTCAAGTGGGCATGGATTTCCATGTGGGTTTATTAATCCAAGAGAAGAGATAAGGTGGAAGGCGGAGATTTAATCTCCAAAGAAAATCCAAAGGTTGGGATCTAAGCTCTCATAAGTCTTGGATTGTGCTTTCTTGAATGGTGGGGATTTGGTCTTGGAAAAGTGAAAGAAATCCAATGGTTGAGATTTAAGAAGACTAAGGCCATGGGTTATGTTTCTTTCAATGGCTAGGATGTATTCTTGAAAAGTAAAGTGTATGGCCAAGATTTGTTCTTACAAAGCACATGGATTGTGCTTTGGGTGAAGGGCTAGGATTTATTCTCTTAAATCCATAAGATCCAAAGGCTAGAATTTGTTCTTGAATAATGGGAGAAATAATACAAATAAGCAAGTGTAAGGAAGACTTGTCTTCTTTGGCCATTTGAAGAGAGAATGAAAGAAGAGAGAAAGAGATGGAGAAGTCTCCCATTT
The DNA here is from genome assembly GCF_014633365.1 of Diospyros lotus. NCBI lineage: Eukaryota > Viridiplantae > Streptophyta > Magnoliopsida > Ericales > Ebenaceae > Diospyros > Diospyros lotus. Next base: position 24,261,426 of record NC_068342.1, read on the forward strand.
TTGCAAAAGAGAAGAATTTTCTCCCAAGAGAAGAAAGGAAAAGAAGAAAGGTAAGGGAGGTATTATTTTTCTAGCCATTAAAGGCTAGGTTTCCTTCCTTTTTCCTAAAGTATTTCTTCTAAATCCATGGGATTTATTTTGTTCAAGGTTCTTTCAAGGAGAAGAGTGGGAATAAAGCTAGAATGGGTTCAAGCTTCAAGGAATGGAGTTAAGGTAAGGGATAGCCCCATGGGATGGTGGCTTGCAAGTTGTAAGTATGTTGCATGAATTCTATGTGTGCATTGGCATGTTGTTTGTTCTAGGACCTATGGCCATGAGGTTGAGTGGGGTAGGGTAGATTAAAGCCTCAAACCAAGGTGGTTGTGAGGATGTGGAAGCCCTAACCATGTTGCATACATGCATTGGCATCACATTTATTTATTCATGTTCATACTTTTTTCATTGCACCCTTATTGAGCTTAATGGCTCATGAGGTTTTTATCCTCACCATGTAGGTATCTCATGTGCAAGAAGGAAGGGATCTTGGAAGGTTAAGCATGCTTGATGAAATGAAGACCCTAGGGAACTCATGTAATTTTGCTTGGGTTTGGAAGCCTAAGCATGTTGTAAATTATTTTTTTTTATTTGATTGTTAATGGCTTGTTAAAGCCTAAGATCATGGGTGTATTTCATCTCTTGAGAGTATTTGATTTTATTTTTAGGATGAGATGTTGGCTTATAGCATGTGAAGCCTAAGTTGTGGTGTAAGTCTCATTGTGGGGTGTGTTGTGAGAAGCATCCAAAATGCAAATAAAAAGGATTTTTGTTGGAGAAATAAAGACAAATTTGAAGGAAAGTGAGTTATTTATTTATTTTAAATTTCTGGAAAATTTGGGGTTTAAATGCCCAAGAAAAAAAAAAGAAAAAAAAAAGAAGTGTGGAGGCAGCTGCAGAAGGCAGCAAGGGGGGCTGCCAGGCGCGCGGGCGCACGGGCGCCGGGGCGTGCGGGCGAGGCAGGCGCTGCCAGCCGCGCGCGAGCTCGCGGCCGCCTGGCGCGGCCAGCCCGCGTGGCCGTGGCAGCGGGCTGCGGCCGGGCCCGGCTGGCCGTGGGGCCCGCGCAAAAGGCGGAAAAATTCTGAAATTAGGGGAAAAAAGGGGGGAATAATTAAGCCCAATTTTGGGAGATTTTGGGCTATAGAAAATTTTTATAAAATTCCCCGAAGGAGTCCCCGAGTGATGAAATGTTGGAAAATTGGAGGATTTTCTGAGTATGAGTTTCCCCTTAGTCTAGCCCGGTGTTAAGAAGCATCTTGAGGCCCTTAGGCGGTGTAGCGGGTTATTTCTTCGTTCATAAGAAACTCGCGAGGTCCTAGGGTGTTTATGGATCCTGGGTAAGCGAAGGGCCAGACGAAGCCTAGTTCCCACCTAGGGCGTTTCGTCACGAAACATAGTCTACCCTTCAAATTCTGGCTTTGGGGCGAGGAATCCAGGAGATTATCGTCGGTAACACCCGCGAGTGGGAACGGGGCATTACATCTTGTCAATCAATCAACCCCAAATCTTGCAATCTTGTAAATCTTATCAATCATTCAATCTATCAACCCCAAATCTTGTTATTAGGCCTCCATTAATGCTCAACAAATCTTGTGAGGCTTTAGCAACCTGATTCACATCATTAGTACCCTTGCACTTAGATTGCACTAACTTGTGCTAATGAATACCTACTTAAGATAAGAATTAGAGCTCTATAAAGCTTACAGGGGCTGAGAACTAGGGAATAAGAAGCATCAAGAACAAACTTGATGCATCAAAATGTAGAATATTGTGTTAAACTTGCTAAAGATTGAAAGATTTAGGAAGAGTCAGGAGTGCTGATGATGCACGCTGTCCATGTGGAGAAAAAAAAGAGACTGCCCATTCATATTTTTTTTGCATTGCCATTATGCCATGCAGCATGGTTCTTCTTTTAGAGAGTCTACCCAGAATCTCAGATAGATGGGTTTTCTATGATTTTCAAGGTTGGTTATCATTCATGTTAAGACCAAGTAATAGCGACATTCCTCATTCATGGTCAAAGTAGAGCTTCTTTCAATGTATGCCATTCTTATGGTTATATCTTCACTGGATTACAATATTAACAAATGGGAAGGGATTTGTTATATGCACACTGAAATAGAAATAGAAAAATACTAAACATAAGTCATAAATATCTAACTACAAGCTACGTGTAACAAATTATATATCAATTATGAAAGGGAAACAGAATGAGCACTACTACTATGTTAACAACTAAAAAGTTAACATTCTTTCTCCTAAAGAAAATTCATTAATAACCTAAGTCACATATTTCTGTGATAGTAGGGCTAACCAGAATTAACCACATTCAAGATTTAACGACCTCCATAAATATACTATAAATAATCCAAAATTTCTAGCAAAAACATCTAACTATCAAATTCCCACATGTTTTTAAGATTTAGGTTAACAACTTAGTATAGATCATACCAAGTGTGTATAACAGTTGAGTCATGCCATGCGTGTGTCAAAAGTTTTAACTTTTTTGAATTATTAATATATATGTAAAGAATACTAATATAAGAGCTTTGTTTCTTTTAGGTTGGTAGATATATATATATATGTATATATATATGTACATGAATACCGGTAGTGCTTTTATCCCATATTCTCGTGCTCTGTAATTTAATCTATCTCTAATACTATCAATTTTTGTTATATCTAGTACAATGGATAGGAATTGGATGCAATTGGATGATAGACTTTCTGAGCAGTATGTTAATGGAGTTGATAATTATTTGTGATACCAACATTGTTCGAGGTATGTATCCTGTGAGTGATAGGATTTAATCACTCCCTCCAGGTGGTGGGTGATCACCCATTTTTTTAAATTTTGAATGCTTAGTACTATATGTATCATGTGAGTGATAGGATTTAATCACTCCCTCTGGGTGGTGGGTGATCACCCATTATTTTTTATTATTAATGCTTAGTACTATATGTATCCTATGACTGAGAGGATTTAATCACTCCCTCAAGGTGGTGGGTGCTCACCCATTTTTAATGCTTAATACTATATGTATCCTGTGAGTGATAAGATTTAATATGTAACGACTCGTCTAGTGAGCCTTAGATGTTAATTATATTCTTATATAGTGTGTTGTATGTGGGCTTGTTAGATGCCAAAAGTAAGTTATGGGTGAATAAGAGGTTAAACGGCGCAAAATACTACAACGTGTACACCACAGATGAGGAGAGAAATCAAGTGGGTACAGTTGACATTGTGAGAGAGTAATGGAGAGATAGGGTATGTCTTTAATAAACAACTCATGGTGCATTCTTTTCTAAAAATTTTCATAAGATTCCTTTAAAGATTTTGTTGTAGGTTTTTTTTCCACGCCTATAAACTTCATATATAAATAATTCTGTTTACCCCTCGACCTTTTTTTAGATTTTTGCAAGTATAGCTTATGTTGTTGACTTATTAGGCATGAAATTAAATTAGTTTTTAGAAATCTTTATTTTCCTTTTTAAACTAAGAGAAATTTAGAATTGCCATGAATGCAAAAAATAGGTGGTTATAAATAATGGAAGGTCGTTTAGAATTGCAGCGCCAAATAGAGCTAGTTTTGTTGAATTTGTGATAGAGATACACAGTAGTCACAATTGTTAGGAAAAATGGAACAAATTGACCAAAACTTCTAGAATAAAATTTTACCAATTTCACAAAATCTCTCTAATTCGTAAGAATTTTCAAGAAAGCTAAATATAAATTGATCAAAACAAGTGACACAAAAGACACAAAATTTTTACTCCCTAGGTAAGTCAAGATATGGGAATAGAGGCTCTTATACCTATCAGCACAAAGATAGGAGATATTAAAAATGTTTTCTGATGAATTGTGAATGTAATAGAGCAACCCTCACTTACGCATTCCTGAAACTGAAGCTGGAAGAAGCCGCAAGCAATACCACACTACAAAAAATTTGGTTTTTAGAGACGGTTTTTTTGGCATTTAGCGGTGGTTTCTAACCGTCTCAAAGTGATTTAGCAGTGGTTTTAAAAACCGCCGCTAATATAGCTGTCATGCGGCATTTAGCAGCGATTTTTAGCAACCGCTGGTATAATTGCTGCTAAATGATATTTTTAGCGGCGGTTTCTAAACTGCCGCAATTGGCGACGGTTCTTTTGAATTTAGTGACGGTTGTGAAACCGCGCTGTTGTAATTATTGACTTAAATAAATTAAATATTTTAGCGGCAGTTTGAGAAACCGTTGCTAAATTTTAAATTTGGCGGCAGTTTCTAAAACCGCTGCTATTGTTAAATGTCTTAGCGGCAGTTATAAAACCGCCGCTATTGTTAAATGTCTTAGCTGCAGTTTTATAATTGTCGCTAAATTAATTTCTTTCAAATTATAGTGGCGGTTTACAAACCGCCGCTAAATGAACTTATTAAAAATATAGCAACGGTTTTAAAATCGCTGCTAAATTCAATAATACCTGCTTACCCTATCTGCCTTGAAATACCTGATTACCTGTGTACCTAAATGGCCCATAAATATCCAAATTCACAACACACAATACACCAAATTCACAAACACAATATCTCCATCTATTTAATCAACAAACTATAAAGATTCCAACTTAAATATCCAAACATGTAAAATATCAAAGTCCATTCAAAATAAACTTACATATCAAAATGAAATTTAAAAAGTTTAGAAGTCAAGTTGTTCAAATATTTTAACAATACATCAATTTTGTTGGTCTGGAAGTTGTGGTGGATCATGAATGTTATGACTAGATATCGAAGACCGCCTTCCCGCTGGTGAAGCTTGTCCAGTATTCGCATCCGGTGCTTGAAATAATTAAAATTGTATTAGATGTATACAAAATATAAAAACATACTCTTAAAAGTATTTGTAGGCATAAACATAAACAATCACTTAAAATGAAAAATGAAAATTAATAATTTCAGAATTAACATACCATTGAATTGAGCATTGCAACAATCTCAGGTGGTATATTCGCCACAACGTTTGTCAAAAGAAAACTCACTACACCTTGAAAATTTTGTAGCTGCGACTCTGAACTTTGAACCTTTTGTTTATTAGTTCGTAATTCTTCTGTCAAAAAGTTCACTTGTTCTTGACATGATGGACTGGTATTATTGGAAGATGAAGATATCCCATTTAATTGATTAGCGGTCCCAAAAACTTGATTTGGACTCGGCCTGAGTGTTCTTTTCCTAGCACTTGAGCAAGTGAATCGTGTAAGGAGACTGACTGTGGAGATGTGCCTTGACTCTCAATGTCAAAAGTTTTGTCCTGTATATGTATGGATTAAAAAACAATATCAATAACAACTAAACACTAGCAAATCAACTCACAAAAAACTCCGATTAACACCAGCAAATCAACTCACAAAATTTTTTCTATATAAATATGGATGTTTTTCTACTTGACATAAAATTCCCCTATCAAATTGGAAATCAACTGATGTCATAAATTTTGAACATTACAACAAAGTGAAGTGAAAGAAATGAATTGACAGATAAGATATGGCCATCATCAAGCTAATTACACAACAGTGGCACTCACATTAATTTCCTTATCATCATTCCCTATCAAGTCAGCATTTATGTCAACAACCAAAGCAGAAAAGGCCCAGTCATACTCTGAAAGTAATCTTAAGAACCTGACAGTCAAATTGACAATGAGGAAACAAATAACAGTAGTCTAAGAAAGTCGCACTTTCTTTTTTTGCTAATTCATAAAGGAATAAATAACAAAGTACATGGCTATATGTAATCTCCTGTGCAAACACTAATTAACAGATACTCAGCTAAAAATTTTATGATCAGAAAAACAAATTATTTGAGAGCACATTAACACATTTGAACTAAGAGGAGAACCTCTAGATGAAATGAACAAGAAATACAAGTTTATTAGCAGTAAAATAAATATGATAGTAAAATATAAAATGTGGTTACTAGATAATCAGTATCCCACATAGGAAAACTGTCCACTGCAGCTAGCATCTTCTCTTCTTGTAGATGCACTAACTCAAGAGTATCCTTTGTTGACAGCAGCCAACATATTCTCACCACTGTGGGCACTAGAAGGCCCCCAACCCAGGAAGCACAGACACTTCATTTTAGGTATTGTACCCATCTCTGACATGCATTGAACATGTAATGACCTATTAGAGGGCCTAATATTTATTCAAGAATTATTTAATTAATTGTTGAAGTATTTGATTAAGCAATTTTTCCAATTAATTATTTAATGTGGCAATTTAGAGATTTTGAAGGAAAAAAATAGCATTTATTTCTTTTTAATTTTGGAGTTAAAGAATTTGCCAAGGTGGCAAACTAGTGATTTTTAATTGAGATAATAGTATTTAAATAGCATTTAAATGGCATTTATTTTATGGATTAAATGCAAGGGCATGAAGGTAATTTTAGAGTTTTATTATTATTTGAGAGTTTTAATAATATTTTTTGTATTATTATTAATTAAGTGGGAGTATGTATTTAAAGAAGAATGAGAATCCATGTATGAGATGGATTTGGATTAAGAGTCTCCTAGTCCCAATAGGAGAAGGTTTTGAGAGTCTCCAAGTTCAATTGGGAGAGGGATTTCAAGTTATAAAAAGAAAGAGATCTAGGACTTTATGTCTATATATAGAGCCCATTACCTTAGCTTTTCTTCACGCCGTGTGAAGAACAGAAAGGCCAAGAGATAGCAGAGGCTTGCTAGAGTCTCCAGGATCGCTCCAGGGTTCGATCAAAGAGTTCTATCAAGCAAGTATTCTTCTTGTAATGCCTTCCATTACAGGTTCATATAAGTTTTTCAGATTATTCCAATTCTTCATTGAGTTCTCAGATTTTATATCAGTAAGCAGAGACGTATATATATATGTGTATAACAGTGAAGTTATGAGCAAGTTCTATTAATCCCTATCCATTTTGGATTACAAGTTCTATAAATCCTTATCCATTTTGGATTGCAAGTTCCATTAATCCTCATCCATTTTGGATTGCAAGTTCCATTAATCCTTATCCATTTTGGATTGCAAGTTCTATTAATCCTTATCCATTTTGGATTGCAAGTTCTATTACTCTAAGTTTTAATATCCGGATACCTTGTATCGTATCCGGATGTATCTAAAGTTCTTCGAGTATGATATCTGAATGGTTTGTTTATACATCCGGAAAGGTCAAGATAATATCTGGATGTCTCACTTGATATCTGGATGCCTCCCTCAAAAGTTAAATTTTTCATTCGAATAGTCCCCAGTTATATCTGAATGCATTAGTGAGATATCCGGATGACCAAAATCATATCCGGATGTCTTAGTTCATATCTGAATACTTCCTAGCATATCCGAATAGCTTCTGCTTTGAATGTCAGTGTATCCGGATGAACCTTCTTCATATCCGGATGTCTTTCATCATATCCGGATATCCTTCCTGATATCCTGATGACTTTTCTAGAAATCCAATTTAGCTTCCAGTGAGTCCTAATTCAAGTTTAATTCAATTAATATATTCAATACCTTTTAACATTGAATTCATAAGCCAGAACATGACAAGTTAATCATACCCATACCCTAAATCATAGTTCATTGAATCTTTGTATTCTAATATATAGATGAAGATCATATCATGTTCAGCATTATTATAACATGATCAGCATTATTTTGTGAGATTATGTGCATACATTTTGGTATGAGCATTGAGCAAGACTTTATATGGAGCACTACATATCGTGTGCTAGCAGTTATGTGAGCATTGCATTGCATTGCATTATGCGCGCCAGGCGGCTTGTCCGTGGGGATCCCATCAGTTTCAGTTTTAGCTCAGTTTATGAGTTGCTCGCCTGTGGCAACCAGGGGCCTAGGGGCTTTGCCCACAGTATGTGCTTATAGTTTTTATGTATGCAAGTTTCGGTTCAGACAGGTATGTATTATCAGATTATGTGGGCCTATGAGCCAAAGTTGCATACCTGCATTTAGTTTACAGTTTATGTGCATTACATTTTTATGAATGCAATCAGACAGTGATTATCTAGTACAAGTTCAATTATCTATTTATCAATATCGATATTCTTTGATTCAGCTTCAGTATTCTTTCCAGCTTATTACTTGCTGAGCTTTTGTAGCTCACCTTGTACTCTTCACGCCTCCAGGTTCTAGCAGGGGAGTATCAGATGTGGGGCCTAGCAGCAGTGTTTAGTAGTGTGTGTACATGGAGCAGCTTAAGATAAAAGATGTCTGGGAGTCTGTTGAGTTTCATAGTGTTTTCTCAGTTTAGATCTATTTTATATTTTAGTTTAGGGATTGTCCCTTAGACAGAGTTTGTGCTTTTCAGTCTATATTGACTCAGAGTTTTTATTCCAGTTGATTGAGATGTTCAGTCATGGTATCAAATTTCAGATTATCAGTTAGTTTATCTTATTTTTCCCGTAGCACCTCTTCTCGGGTAGTTCTAGGAGAGGGGGTGTTACAGAACATGCTAAAAAGTACCCTAACTTTTTTATTTCTCCATGAGTACTCTATTGACAAGGCCAAAATACATGTTCAACCAAATAACTACATTAATTTTATTATTATTTCCATTTTCTGACATGTTTAAGACACTAGACACATGTCTATGAGTTGAAAACATAAAGCACATACATAGCCCTAAATTAGACAAGCCCAACATGGTAGGGTTTGAATAGAGCATTTAGAACATTGTTTGGCAAAAAAATTTGAACCTGAGAGAGGGAAACAAATCATCATCATCAACTATACCTTATGGAAATGGTGTTTGCTTTTGGCATACTTCAGGTTACAGTTCTAAAATAAGGGACTGCTGCCTTTGAGAACTTCATATCAATTAAAGCATTATGGTTAATCATCGTCGAATTTAATTTTAAAGATAGCAGGCACTAAAAGTAACTTTTTTATATTAGAAATCTAGAGTATCAATTCAATTGCAAAGAATTTTTTTTACCATGAATCAATTGGAATTTTAAAAAATAACAACCAGAAAATTCATATATTTGTTACTCTGCTAAAGTTTGCATCTATATGTAATATTTCCTTCAGGGCATTGGATGGCTGACACCTTCTCTCTCTCTCTCTGTGTGTGTGTGTGTGTGTGTGTGTGTGTGTGTGTGTGTGTGTGTGTGTGTGTGTGTCTGTATAAACTATTAGGTTTTTCTCTCCTACTCTTCCAGCTAGTTTTGTATCCCTTGGTGGAGAGAAATTTTGGGCCAATAATGGTGTCTCGTATTGGAGCAGTATGCCACTACCGATCCTTTGCTATTCAATCTATTTCTACTTCAATTTTCTTCTGCTGCTTGTGTTAATGTTGTTTATATCTGGCTCTAAATGAAGGTTTCAACCATACCATTGTTGTCCAGTTACTCATGGATAGCTATGCTATCTGGACCTTGCCTCTTCTTGGTAGTTAGTTGTGCATCTGTATTAAAGAACGTATTGTCGGTAAGTGCTAAATCAAACCTCAAAATTCTTTCTTGTCACCATGATGTTTTCTGACCTCTGCTGCTTGTTGTTTGTTAGTTGTGCATCTGTATTAAAGAACTTATTCTTGGTAAGAGTTAACAAGACTCAAATATTCTTTCTTGTTGCCACTAACCCTAACGGATAAGAAGATGCAACCATTTATGAAATCCGAGTAATAGGCAACTTTCCACATCAAATTTATAAGAAACTCTCTTTTTTTGCGGGGTGCTAAAAAAGGGTAGGAGGGGGCACCAGGTGCTGGCAATCCTACATGGATGTAACCATGACAACCTCTGTCTGCTGAGGAACCATAAGGCGTATGGGGAGCTCGAATGGTCACAGTTTGTTTTGTAGAACTTTTTCATTACTATCTACCTGAAGATTCAAGACGTTCCAACTTCTCTAAGATTTCCCTTATCTAATGAAGAAAAAAAACTATAAAATTTACACAAATACTTTCCAGCTTTAGTGACACTCCTGCTTTCTCCTAAAGTTTCCTCCATTCGATGAAGTGGATAATTATGCAGTCTACATTAGCATGTCTGATTTCAGTTACTACTAAGTGCTTTGTGTTAGAACACTAGCTCTAGTGGACATTCTTGTGCCAACCAAGAATTTGGCTGGGCCTTCTTATGATACATATATAAAAAGTGCTGCTTTTCTTTGATTTCACTAAACAGGTAGGAACCGAAATGTTAGATGCATGAAAAATCCTAATTTCAAACCCATGCAAATATTTTGGAGTATTTCTTTTGGAAAAGTAGAAAATAATTGCCATTCACATACTTGTCTCTAGGAAGCATGATTTGAGATGGCACCATAGTCTCAACAAACCATTGAGCCAATTTCAAATTTCAACTTATTCCTGCTTATCTTGAAAAAAAATTTCTTGTATAGATTTTTGTTTCTCTTAAACGTGCACTCTAAACATCAGGTATCTATTACAACAGGATTGTTTCTTCTACAAAATAGGGTGGTGGTAAGTTTCTGCTTTTATAGTTTGTTATTTTATGTTTGCAAATTAATAATGTAAAGAGGGGACCAATTTCAGACTCTAATAAACAAAGACATAAAAACAAGCAAAAGGTCTAAGAATTACGATATAACTGGGAAACAAAAGCAAAAGGTGTCTAGAAACAAACACTATAAGAACAAATAAATTTGAAAGTAAAGTTTAAGCTTGTGTCAAAACTTACGCTTATAGTTCGTGCTCCTTCATTCACAAAGGATCCGTCTTTCTTCTTATGTGTCATGATGTATAATAAACCCCTACTCACTGGCTGACCACTCTCAATTTCCTATAATTTAGAACAATTTTACATAAATGTTAGTTGATGTTAGAATGAAAAATTCATACTTAGGATAAATTTTTGTAATATTACCATCTCATGTTTTTTTCTTGCTAGACTCTTTGATCCTCCAGTGTGTGGGATTGTCAATTTGGATCGATTTTCACTATTTTGTAGACACATCTCTTAAATATCTAACAAGAACATCATTAGTTGAATTATACTTATTTAGTTGTATAAAGAGTAGTACTCTTATAAGCAAGATTAGTAACATCACCTTAGTTTTCTCGCGTGCACGATAATCAATGAAACTTGCCCACTAGTCTTGTGAGATTCCTGGTGGATGTTTTAAAAGATTTGCCTCTCAACCAATAGTGGGATCATAGTACTCGTGGTATAACTTGCATCTATTATCCTTCCATTTTTTTCCAATGTTTCTCAAAATGAAATTCTTCACATGTCCTTCGTCAACATTAAATTTTTCCTTCAAAAAATAAGAATGTTAATTATAACAAAATATTCAAAAAAATATATCAAAACAACAAATATTAGTTAATTACCATGACTCTATTTTTGTAAATTTCATCTTTATATGCGTTTGGAACTTTATGCCAGCTTTCATAATTGACAGGAAAAGCGACAAAATCATAAGCTAGCTCCCCTAAAATCCCTCCAAATAGTCCCGCTGCATCTCCTATGGGTTGGAGCGTCTCATTAAACTCTAACATGACATGCCTTCCATGTGCAAGCAACCAAACATCCTTAACCTATAGTTTTTCTTGTTTTATAACTCCATGTTCATCTGTTAATCAAAATACATATACCTAATTTAATAATTAATGCAAGTATATAATAATTACACGCAATTTAAATATTTTGTGCATACCTATCACATTAACTGTCCAGTAATGGCGTGATGTAGACGAGCCTGTCGATGGAAAATCCTGAGATAGTGTGGGGTGGATGATTCTGATGGAGTCTGTGTGAGACCCCTTCCTGAATACCCCGACCAAGCCGAAGAACCCGAGCGAGGACCCGCACGAGGGGAAAAGAAATAGAATAAAAACCACCCTGACCTGTCATGCATGCACAACTAGGATCATCCATACTCATACATAAGAGATAATAGCGGAAGCATAATACATCCTAGGCATGCATAAACTGATAACCGGTCACAGGGTTACATAGCATAAAGATGCACATATACAAAAATCGTGCTAAGCACTCAAAGGCTAAAAGTCTATGGCACAACACTACAAGGTACACAACCAAAATAGGATCTGCTAGGACTGCCCTGTACACCACCTATCGACAAAGCTCAAAGACCGCTAGCCTCGCCCCCATACTTAGCCTTGTCCTTACCTGGAATGAAGAGAAGCAAGAGTGAGTCATAAGACTCAGCAAGCATATAAGAAATGAAAGGCTGATAAGAGTATGAAAACTAAAGATAACTCGCACCCAAGTGCTTAACTCATGCCGAGCATGACAACCAACCATACATCACATGTCCATGAATCACATGACAGATATGCAAAACTGCAGCATAATAAAATATGCACATATTGGTCCTTGGGGCCCACATAAGACACTCGACACCCAAGTCCCTACTACAAACCTATCGTTGCCCTGAAAGGCAGCTGAACCTGTAACTCGAGCTGAAGCTCACTCGAGTGGGAACGACCCACACTCGTCTCTACAACTAGAGCCAAAGCTGAAACTAGAGCCAAAGCTGTAACTGGAGTCGAAGCTATAATTGGAGCCGAAGCTGTAACTCGAGCCGAAGCTCGCTCGGCACACTAGAACGTCCGAAAAACATCACAACACACACACACGGCGCCAGTAACCATGCAATGCACAGATATAATGCAGTGGCATAATGAGCATAAACGATGATACATAGCCCCCATAAGCCATGCATCAAGCCTTGCTCGCCCATATAGGAAATCACATACAATGCAGTGCTTATGTAATGCAGAGGCATAATGAGCACAAACGATGATACATATCCCCCATAAGCCATGCATCAAGCCCTGCTCGCCCTGAAAGGAAGACACATATAATGCAATATGCTCATGTCCAAGCACACAAGTCACATGAAACACCCATATGCATATCCCAGGCCCATGCATGCATATGAACTGACAAGATACTGGTAATAAAAGAGACATGCAAATACTCTCGGCCACAACAATCTGTAACAAGAACCTACTCACGGGTTCCTAGCTTCATTCCACAAAAGAATAGGAGAGGAAACTAACTCTCCATTGAAATAAGAACAAGACTCAGTTTACTATTCACGACCCGATTACTGTTCATCGAAACTTATTCCGACCGATCGTGGTTTTAACCGTACTACTATTAATTACATAAAAATACATATTACTAATATTATTTACTATTACTATTTACATAGCAATACATATTACTAATATTATTTATTATTATTATTTACATAGCAATACATATCACTAATATTATTTACTATTATTATTTACAAATAACAACAATAATAATAATATTATGAAATAATAACATGTAATACTAACAACTCAACATTTAATACTAAGTATGGAAATATATATATATATATATAAATATATTTTAGCTTACCCTTCCCCCAACAGAGAAGTTTAATTAATCTAAATAAACTACTAATTTTCAAACCTTCAATTGGATGCGTTTGATTTAGGTTCACTGCTAGCATTCATTCACATGCCAATTCAACCACAATGAAAAGCAACCACAAAGAAAAGATCTAACAATTTCCTTCCTTTTCCATCTCTTAAAATGTTACTATTTTATTTGTTAACATATCTTACACACACATAATAGGAACGCATAGCACTTCACGAGAGAGCTATTCTGTCCACCATATTTCATTTCTTCTTCTTGCTCCATTCATATAACCCACTGTAATATATATAGACACATGTATATATATATATATAATGATGATGATGATATACAAAATAGGAAGCATGCACAAAGGGACGACAGTAGGCTGGAACCATCAAAGAAAGACAAGAACAAAAGTCACTAGACTCAAGGCTCCAAGAACTACTGCACCCCCTCGGCTATATATGTATAAATATATATATAGCTACATACAACTCCAACCCAGAGACTTGCGGAAAAACAGAGACTGCACAACCTATAAGCTATATGGCCGAATCAAAAGAAGAGAAAGAAGAGTGAGCTTGCCCAATTTCCTGGAAATCGACCAACGTATATACATATATGCCTACATCTATATATATATATATAAGCGCATGCATGTATAAAACAGAGGCCATCTCACTATTGCCCAGCTCAAAGAACCCATTTTCTGGAAGGCTATCCAAAGTCAATGGGAGAAGGGAGAGAAGGAGAGCTTGTGCAACCCATGAAGGAGAAGAAGAAGGAAAGGGAACGGGAATGCTTGCCTGATTCGCGAAGAAGAAGACCCAAAAGTTGCCAAACTCTTCTCCTTCTTCCTCTGATTTCTTCTTCCTCCCAGCTCTCGGCAACTCTCTGAAAATTCTCTGCCAATTGCTCCCACTCTCTCTATATCTCTCAAAATATATAGGCAAGGCAGGAGACAAATTGTAATGGCTTACAAGCGTGCCGACTGCATCAAAATTCTCTGCCACCACTCCAAAATCAAGATAATGGTCTGAAACTCATTTCCAGAAAGAGAAATCCATCTGATTTAAGAAGCGACTCGGATGGCCCGACCCGGATCCGGATTTGAGAAGCTTAAATGAAAAATGGTGGGTTCTGGACAGATTCGATACGCTTTCGAATTTCGGGCATAACTCACTCGTACGAGCTCCAATTGAGCTGATTCAAAATCGAATGGAAATACAAGAGACATATCTATAACTTTTATGATTTAAGTGTTGAGAGAATCGGGCTTAATCACAGTCGAAATTTAGCTTGAAATAGGAGACAGAATGCTGGAACGCATGGCTTGCGAAATTCCGGACAGCTCCGACACATTGTACTAATTTGGCCATAATTCTCTCATATGAGCTCCAATTTGGGTGATTCAAGATGTTATAGAAAGCTAAGAGAAATAGCCACAACTTTCATGTTTTAGGTTTTTAGATATTCGGACTGAATGAGAGTCAAAATTTGGTTCAAATGCAAACATTGCACACTGAAAATATAGGCAAATCCGAATCACATACACCCAATTTGAATTGCTCTCCCAATTCGAATTAATTACTCTCAATTCGGATCACTCAAATCCTATTCAAATACTAATTAAATTCATTCCGATACTCCAAACTTATATGCGAAACTTATACACGACATTTAATTAATAAATACTAAAAATAACCTATTAAACATCAAGACTACCTAATTCAACCTCAAGGCACGACACAATATTAATTATCTAAATTTGGGTCATCACAGTCTGGATAAATCCTGGAGGTTGTGATGGGGCATGGGCAGATAATGGAGGTTGCGGTGGAGCTGGGGAGGATGCTAGAGGTTGTGGTAGAGCTGACAATGATGTTGAAACATGTGTGAGAAATGAGGCATCTCCACCTAAATCAGTAGTGCCCGTCTCCCTTAGACGTTTCTTCCTAATCATGGCTGCAATTTTGTATAAATGAGAAAAACATGCACGTATAGATAAAGCAAAGAAAAAAAAATAAAGGAGAAGGAGAAATATAATAATAAGCAAAGTAAAATACAATATAATTTTCTACATTTAAGAGTTCAATTTAAGAGTGTGCAATGGCCGTTAGATGATTAGATGATTTGAAAAGTGTTTTTTTAAATTAAATCACTAATCATAATTTGACTATTTCTTAAAGTATAATAAAATCATTACGTGTTTTGAACTATCTAAGTCATTACTTAGCGCTTTAAATGGTTTGAGGAATGTAAGAAACATAGTCAAAACATCAAATAATTAATTTAAACTTAAGAAAATCAAAACAATCTCATAAAATACCAAAAATTACAAAACAAATGGCATTCCAAATTACAAAAATCATATGTCAATGCATCCAAACTGCCACAACTATCAAAAATTAGTAGTTGTAGGGTTTTTTATTTTTTTTTTCAATTAAAGGGTATGAATGATCAATTTTATACGTCGATTTATTAAACTAGGTGATGATGGTTTTTGGGACCGACCACCACGTGTCACCTCTGCGACTGGACCTCGGGAATGGAATCTCAGACTTGGGGATGTCAGACCTCAGGTGTAGAACCTACAAGACAATGGAAGGCTGGGGCTAGGATCCCCTGGGGTGGACTCTGATGCTCAAATCAGTAGAGTAAATGCGAGTAGAAGTAAATGAGGGAGCTGTAGAGCTTGAATATACCTAGCGAGAGTCCTTGTCTTTTATAGACGAACTCGTTTTGGGGTACCCGAGATGAGCGGGCACGACCTCCGATAATCCCGGTCAGGTTGGAACGGGTCTTGCGGTTCGGCCTGAATTTCTCGGGCTCCGCTCCGAAGTGTTGACTTGCCACGTGTCGGTCTCTCAGATGATCCGTGTGGCAGGTGGGACTATCAGCGCGTAGGGGTATTCTAGTAATTTCAGTTGGTGCCACATCACTAGGAAATCAAAACTGACCACCACAATCTATTTTTCCAGTAATCTAAATTAACACTGATTATCCATATAAAAAACCTAACGATTTGGGTCGATTTAATTTAAACAATTTAAGTAATTTTGATTTTTTTCTCCGTACCCATGTTACATTTTTATATCTTATGCTAATATTCCTAATGAATTGGAAGGAAGCAATTTGGCACCTAATAAAATGGTGATAAATGAGGTATCCAACATATTGTGAAAGGTAGCCTAACTTTGTCAGAGGATCATCACAGATTGTACACAGCCACACATGGCCTCATTTATGCACCAATTCATGGACCAGTTGATTGGTGATTGGCGATGAGAGCCAATGGCTTACACATCATGTGAACACACTGATAATGAAGCTGAAAACAGTGTTCTATCTATGCGGACATATAGACAATTTTGGAGTTCATATTTGACACATTGCATTAACTGCTCCCATCATCCTTTCAGGCTCTTAATTAGACCTATTAAAAGTTTTATTTTTAGATAATAATACCAAACAAACTCTGAATTGGCAGCTTTACAATAAATTTTCAATCCCAATTAAGTAATTAATTAGTTAAGGCTCCGTTTAAGACTGAAAAATAATTTTTGATATATAATGTTTTACTCAAAAAATTATTTTTATTTTATTTTCGGGTCTTTGTTTGCATTGTAAAATATTTTTTTAAAAAATTAGTTATATATATATATATATGACTCTTATGAATGTTTATGTATGTGCATGTGAATGTATATATACATGTATAGCCAAACTTATATTTTCCTTTCAGGCTCTTAAAAAAATACCAAAGGAAAATACAACATCAATATATGTTTTATTTATTTAAAATATTCAATTCTAATAATTGTACAAATTTGCAACATACCACTAAAACAACAAATCAAACCATAATCCCAATGAGGTCAATTACTGATTGTCATTCAGACGAATGTGCTACTTCTTCCCAGTCTACATTGACCAATTGCCATGAAAATAGCTATGTTTGTGTCCTAAGCAGTTATGTATTTATTGTTTAATTAATCTAAACCCTTCTAGTAAGACATGTGAGGTGATGGTGAAAAAAAAATCTTAAACCTTTATGCTGTGTTTAAGAAAAATCCAGAAAACCCCACCCTCTAGAAATTTCAATTCATTGATTAAGATTTGTTGAAAAAAAGAAAATTAAAAGACAAATGTAATATAATATTCTACATATGGAACCAAAAATTAAACCTTTATACTGTGTTTGCTTATTATATTGTTGTTACCACTTCTCTATTGGTACCTCTTAGACATTTCTTCCTAATCATGGCTGCAACTTTTTATAAATGAGAAAAACATGCACGTATAGATAAAGTAAAACAAAATGAAAGGCAAAATAAAAAAAGGCTAGCAACAATATAATAAGCAAAGTAAAATGTAATATAATATTCTACATTTTCATTAATTAAATCCATAGAATTACATATCCTCATCATCAACATTTTCAACATTAGGCATTGGATCATCATCTATTTGTGCTCTTGCGAGTGACAGAATTCCAGTATCATTAGGAAAAAATAACCCTAAGTCTTGTGTTTGATATGGCTCGTTCTCATAGAATGTCTCTTCAGTGTCTTCACCCATATCATACAAATCTCTTGGTTTTAAATGTACAACAGCACTCCAATCCTTTTCTACAGCATTTTCAACATAGTACACTTGTTGCGCTTGTGAAGCTTCAATATAAGGTTCATCTTCTTCACGCTCACCAGTATGTATCAATCGAGAGAAATTCACTAAAGTAAATTGCAAAGCATCTTGTCTGATCCCTCTATCAGTTATGGTATTGGCCCATTTACACTTGAATAGAATAATCCTGAATCGACCATAGTAATTAAGCTCGATTATATCTACCAATTTTCCATAATAATTAACATCTCCATTAACTGGGTTGTTGTCACTAATTCTAGAATGACTTATTGTTCTAGAAATCACATAAACTCCACTGTTTTGAGTTTTCAAGCTATGTTCTCATTCCATAGTTCGAAATTTGAATCCATTGACATTATATGCACTAAATCGTCTGGCACGTTGCAGTGGCCCTTGTGCAAGGCACTTAAGATCATCTGAATGGGATTCATTTTCATCATTCATAATCTAAAATGAAACAAAAGGAAATTGATAAGTACAATTTTTCATGATTGAAATATTGTTCTTAATAAAATATATCAATGGTAAACCTACACGCTTAAAGAACTAATCCACGAATTCTCGATGTACTGTTCTTTCAATCTCTCTAGTTGATCGTGTTCGATTCTTGAGCCTTCTCTTGGTTATCTCTCTAAATTCCCTATATAAAATTAAGTCATTAACGCAACAAGATAGGAAAATAAGGGATTTTGATAAATTATATATCTTTAATGTATGAACTCACTTCACAAACTGATCGACTAGTTTTGAATTCATCAACACATATCTGTGTGCTTATCGTTTCTCAATATGAGTAAGGTTGAAATATGAAGTACTCCCAACTAATTTCCCTATTTCAGTAAAAAACATTGAAACTTGAGATGATTCATTGTTTGTCGTTTGATCATCAACACGTCCAAGCTGGTTGAATCTTGTCTCAATGTGATAAGGGTCAATATTTCCTATATTCTAATGAATTATATTCCTATTTTGGCTTTATATTTATGCTTAAAGTAAATAATTATTCGTATTACATATTATTTCAGGATGAAGCAAGAAAGTTGGTTTCTATAATTAATTAGGGGCATAATCAAAGACATTGGATTACCCATTATTGTTGCTCAAAATCATGGGCCAACTATGGAGTCTAGAGGATGTTTCAAGTGCACTTGGCCCAACTATCAAATAGAATCCAACATAAGAAAGGCCCAAGACCAATTAAAGGCCCAAGACCAATCAAAGGCCCAAGACTAATCAAAGGCCCAACAAAGCCCAATTTGTAGAAGACTTTTCTTTGTTTTGAATTTTTATAAGTGTTTTACCACCTAAAGTCTTTTGTATTCTTATGAGAAGTCCACCACACAAAGTATTTTGTATTTTTGTTTTTTACCTAATTTTCTTCCACTAGTTAGGTGAATGTTTTGTTGAATAATTGTGTGGCTTGTATTGCATCTTGTGAGCTATAAATAGCTCACTTTGGTGCATTTGTGAAGGGGGTTATTACTTTAATCAAAGTTTAGTTTTGTTCTTAGAGTTTCTCTTAGAGAATTGCTCTTATTCTCTCTCTTATTTTCTCTTGTAATCTTACTTCCTTTCTTTCTTCTTTTAAATTATTATGCCATTTATTGTTCTTTATTATCCACCGCCTAAATGGCCGGTTAATTTATGCCTTTAAATTTTTACAATTTTAATTCCTGTCTTTTAATTATCCATCGCCTAAATGGCCGGTTAATTTATGCTATTTTAATTCTTGTCATTTAAATTTGTTATTTAAATTACGCCATTTAAATTCTTGTTAATTAACTTTTAAATGGAAATGAGTAGCTAAATCTAATCTTGGGTTAAGGCGAGGACAGTGTCCAATGTTCTTGAATCTCAAGATAAGCCAAACCTCGATAAATGCAAGATTTATCTGAGTTAAACTCGAGTTGAGTGTGTAAATGGTTTTGTGAGTTTGGATTGGGTCATCATCCTAACTTAGAACTCTCATGCCATGTATGAGAGTAGCTAGAATTGGAGATGAGATATACCCAAGCTTAGATGATCAAATCATAGTCTGTAGTATAATACAATTTACAGTGACATCTTAACCTAGAACCCTTATATCATGTATGAGGGTTGCTTAGCTGAGAATCATTCGTATCTTGAATTATAACTACCAAATGATCCTTTGTTTATTTCAGATTAATGTTGCTGTTTAAATTGCTATAAGAGGTTTATTAGGCATTGGTTCTGAACTCGTCTCAACCCAAGACCTTTTTAATATTCCCCAAAAAAAAACCTTTTCACAATCAAGAAAACTTAGCTCTCTTTGAATAAATCAACCCGAATGAACAATTATTTTGTTAAATAAACCTCCCAGTGAATCGACCCGGACTTGTCCGAAATTTATATTTGTGCTACAACTACACTCACACACTAGTGAGTTTAAACCTCCTCACCATTTCAACACTAAATATCCAAATTGATTAAGGCTATTTAAATTGTAGGGTGAGGAGTGCAGCCAAATTTTGGCGCCGTTGCCGGGGAGGTGCAACAGAAGAAAAAATTCACTCCACGGGTAACTTTGTTCTTAATATTGTTTGTTCTTAATTGTTTGCATATTATTCAAATTGTATGAGACTTAGATCTGGTAGAATCTTAAGCCATCAAACTGAGTCAAACCATTCTATAGATTCTTTATCAGAGACTAAAATATCACTTTTACAATCCATAATGTCTCAACAAAATGAAAACCTATCTGCTCACAGGAGTGATCATGGAGAACATGATCCTTTGGATGGTGATGAGATTAAACCCCTCAGGGATTATTTGCACCCTCCAAGGCAAACCACTCCCTCTTGCATAATCCTACCAATAAACCATCATCGATTTGTCCTTAAACCAGGTACCATACAAATGCTCCCCACATTTCATGGTATGGATTCTGAAAATCCATATACACACATGAGGGATTTTGAAGAGGTATGTGGTACCTGTGGGGATCAAAATATACATGAGGACACTGTTAGACTAAAGCTCTTCCCATTCTCACTCAAGGATAAAGCAAAAATATGGTTAGGGACTCTAGAGCCTAGATCAATAGGAACTTGGAGGGAGATGCAAACAAAATTTCTAAAAAAATACTTCCCAGCGAATAGAACAACATCACTCCAAAGGCAAATGATGAATTTCGTTTGTAAACCAAATGAAA
Source organism: Diospyros lotus (assembly GCF_014633365.1). NCBI lineage: Eukaryota > Viridiplantae > Streptophyta > Magnoliopsida > Ericales > Ebenaceae > Diospyros > Diospyros lotus. The sequence goes on from NC_068342.1 coordinate 24,282,660, forward strand.
CATTTGCTCAAACTTGGGAACGTTTCAAGGACCTCTTGCATTCTTGCCCACACCATGCCTTTGAGTAATGGCGGGTAGTTAGTTTCTTCTTTAATGCCTTAACTCCTAATTTGAAAATGATGGTGTCCACCATGTGTAATGGTGATTTTTATGAAAAAACTCCTGAAGAGACTGTTGCATACTTTGACCATGCAGTTGAAAACTCTAGAAATTGGGAAGTTGGGCCATTAACCATGGGAGATTTGAGAGACCAATAAAATCCACAACCAAAGGGAAAACTCCAATTAAATGAAACTGATGACATCAGTGCTAGATTAGCTTTGTTGACAAAGAAAATGGAAGAATTGGAGATGAAAAAAATGAAGGCTGTCAATGAGGTAGAGGTGCATTGTGTAGTGTGTGAAGCCAATAGCCATAGAACAGAGGAGTGTCCAACTCTCCCTACTTTCAAAGAAGTGCTGTATGGCCAAACTTCAAACTCACAACCAAGGAAAATAGAGGGTAGGATATACCAAAACCAGAACCAGGGTGGAAATTATCAAGGGTACAACCCAAATTCAAACACCTACCATCCAAATTCTAGGAACCACCCAAATTTCTCTTGGAGAAATGACTCAGCACCTCAGCCACACCAACCATTTTCCTCACAACCACAGCCACAACCTCAGCCACAGCCCTACCAACCTAACCAAGGACCATCTGGCTCATATCAGCCACCGCATAAGAGATCCCTAGAGGATACTCTACAATAATTTATGCAAGGGAAGATGGGGAACAATGCTCAGGTAGCAAAATTCCAAGAGCAAACAAATAGGGCGATTGAGGATATGAGGAGTCAACTAACCAAGCTAACTCAAACTTTGACTATGAGAGAACCTGGGAAATTCCCTTCTCAACCAAATCCCAACCCCGTGAGGCAAACAAATCAAGTGGAATCATCAAATAGTGGGAACAATAATCATGAGCAGGTGCAAGCAGTCACTGTCCTTAGGAATGGAAAAATAATTGACAAACCAGATGATCCTAGGATAAGCCAACCTAATGCACAAGAAGAAGAACAAAATGAAAATATAAAAAATGACAATGCTCCAACTTTGGAGGAAAAACTTGAAAACAAAAAAAAGGAAGGTAAAGAAAAAAATAAGGTGGAAGAATTCAAGAGTAACCCTGCACCACCATTCCCTCAATGACTTACTCAAACAAAGAGGGAAAAACAAAATGCTGATATTTATGAAGTGTTCAAGCAGGTGAGGATTAACATTCCTCTCCTTAATGCAATCAAACAGACACCATCTTATGCAAAATTCTTAAAAGACTTGTGTACTGTTAAAAGAAAGATCAACATCCATGAGAAAGCATTCTTAACTGAACAGGTGAGTTCTATCCTGCAACTTAAAACACCTCCTAAGTACAAAGACCCTGATAGCCCAACCATTTCTTGCATAATTGGAAGCTAGAGGGTGGACCAAGCACTCTTAGATCTAGGAGTAAGTGTCAACTTGCTTCCTTATAGTGTATATTAGCAACTGGGATTAGGAGAACTCAAGCCAACAAGAGTTACCCTACAGCTTGTTGATAGGTCAATCAAAGTCCCTAAGGGGATAGTGGAGGATGTATTAGTGCAGGTGGACAAATTTTACTTCCTTGTTGATTTTATAGTCTTGGACACACAACCCCATCAAGGCCCTCAACCCCCTGTTCCAGTCATTCTTGGTAGACCATTACTAGCAACTTCAAATGCCATAATTAATTGTAGGAATGGAATACTTAAGTTATCATTTGGAAACATAAATGTAGAGATGAATATCTTTAGAGTTTCCAAACAACAAATAGCTGAGAATGAGGTGGAGGAAGTAGATTTCGTTCAAACATTAGCTGAGGACTATTTTGTAAAGGAATTTTTGAACAAATTTATGGAAGAAGATCAAGAAGAGAGAGAGTTAAAAGAATTGGAGAACACTAGGGAGCAAGAAGCAATGCCTGTGGCTCAATGGATTCCCAAATCAGAACCATTGGGTTCTCTGAACAATGAGGAGTCACAATCTGATAATACCTCACCCACACCTGAAATGAAACCTTTGCCAAGTGAGTTAAAATATGCATTTCTAGGTGATGAGAACACACTCCCCGTAGTCATCTCTTCAAGTTTGACATCCCAACAGGAAATTCAACTGATAAACATTCTGAGAGCTCATAAAAAAGCCTTAGGTTGGACCATCTTAGACTTGCATGGAATTAGCCCTTTGACTTGCACTCATAGGATATTTCTAGAGGAGGATGCTAAACCTATTAAGAAAATGCAGAGGAGACTCAATCCTAACATGAAAGAGGTGGTTAGGAAAGAAGTGCTAAAGTTGCTAGATGCGGGTATTATATACCCCATCTCGGATTCAAAGTGGGTCAGCCCCGCTCAAGTGGTCCCAAAAAGGTCTGGAGTCACAGTGGTGAGAAATGAAAAGAATGAATTGATCCCTACTCGCATCCAAACCGGATGGAGAGTGTGCATCAATTACAGAAAACTCAATGCAATGACTAGAAAAGACCATTTTCCATTGCCATTCTTGGAACAAGTCCTTGAAAGAATAGCTGGGCAAGCATTCTATTGTTTCCTTGATGGTTATTCAGGATATAACCAGATTGACATTACCCTAGAGGACCAGGAAAAGACCACTTTCACATGTCCATTTGGGACATTTGCCTATAGACGTATGCCTTTTACTATGCAATGCCCCTGCCACCTTCCAAAGGTGTGTGATGAGTATTTTTAGTGAGATGACAGAACACATTGTGGAGGTTTTTATGGATGATTTCTCTGTCTATGGAGCTAATTTTGAGGCATGTTTAGAGAATTTAGAGAGAGTTCTACCTCGTTGTGAAGAAACCCACATTGTGCTTAATTGGGAAAAATGTCATTTCATGGTCAAACAAGGTATAGTCCTAGGGCATATTGTCTCTGCTAAGGGAATGGAGGTGGACAAAGCCAAAGTAGAAGCCATCCAAAAATTACCAGTCCCTAAGAGTGTTAAGGACATTAGGTCTTTCCTGGGGCATGCTGGGTTCTATAGGAGATTCATAGCATCTTTTAGCAGCATAGCCCGACCTCTATGTAATTTGCTCTCCCAGAATGTCCCATTTGAGTGGACATCATCTTGTCAAACCTCTTTTGAGAGGTTAAGAAATGCTCTCATCTTAGCCCCCATTATTCAACCACCAGATTGGTCATTGCCCTTTGAACTCATGTGTGATGCAAGTGACTATGCTGTAGGAGCAGTCCTAGGGCAAAGAAAAGATAAAAAACCTTATGTCATCTACTATGCCAGTAAAACCCTCAATGAAGCCCAAAAAAATTACGCAACAACTGAGAAGGAACTATTGGCAATAGTTTTTGCATTAGAAAAGTTCAGATCATATCTGGTGGGGTCATTGGTCATTGTTTTCACTGACCATGCTGCTTTGAAATACTTGCTCACCAAACAAGATGCCAAACCACGTCTTATTAGGTGGATTTTGTTGCTCCAAGAATTCAACATAGAAATCAAAGATAAGAAGAGAGTAAAAAATGTGGTGGCAGACCATTTGTCTGGACTTCCATGCCAAGACCTTAATCTAGACAAAGAACCAATCAGGGACACATTTCCAAATGAACAACTCTTCCTTATCAATGATACCTCAACCTCTGTTACACCATGGTACGCAGATCTGGCCAACTATCTAGCCACCGGTCTAATTCCAAATAATTGGACCAAGCTAGATAAACAAAAATTCTTTAGGAAGGTTAGGACTTATTTCTGGGATGACTCTTACTTGTATAAGTATTGTGCTAACCAAATTTTAAGAAGGTGCATCCCCGAGCATGAGCAACAGAGTGTTTTGAATTTTTGTCATACTCTTGCTTGTGGAGGTCATTTCTCCACAAGAAAAACATTGGCCAAGATCTTACAAAGTGGATTCTTTTGGCCTACCATGTTTAGAGATGTGCATCAGTTCTGTAGCTCATGTGATAGATGCCAAAGGCTAGGAAGCCTAACCAAGAGGAATATGATGCCCTTGCAACCCATTCCGGTGTTAGAAATTTTTGATTGTTGGGGAATAGATTTCATGGGACCATTTGTTAATTCAGGTGGACACGAGTACATCTTGTTAGCTGTTGACTATGTGTCCAAGTGGGTAGAAGCAATCCCAACAAGAACAAACGATCATCGGGTTGTAATGAAGTTTTTGAAAGAAAATATTTTTAGTAGGTTTGGAATGCCTAGGGCCATCATAAGTGATGGAGGTTCTCATTTCTGCAACAAACCAGTGGCTGAATTAATGAGAAAATATGGAGTAGTCCACAAGGTTGCAACCCCATATCACCCTCAAACCAATGGCCAAGCTGAATTGGCCAATAGGGAGATAAAAAGGATTTTAGAGAAAATAGTCAATTCTAACCGTAAGAATTGGTCCTTGAGGTTGATTGATGCACTTTGGGCCTATAGAACTACATACAAGACCATTCTAGGCATGTCTCCCTATAGGTTGGTATATGGCAAGCCATGTCATCTGCCATTTGAAATAGAGCACAAAGCCTACTAGGCCATTAGGAAGATTAATGAGGAATCAACAGAAGTGAGTCTCAATATATAGGAAATTGCAACTTAATGAACTTGAAGAACTTAGGGATGAGGCATTTGAAAATTCCAAATTATCTAAGTTGCATGACCAACACATCAACAGAAAAAAATTTCATGTTGGTCAGCAGGTGCTTCTCTACAACTCAAGGCTTCATTTGTTCCCAGGGAAGTTGAGATCAAAATGGACAGGACCCTATACAATCAAGACCATATCAGAATATGGGGCAATAAAATTGAAATCAAAGAGTCTGGACAATGTTTTAAAGTGAATGGTCAAAGGCTGAAACCATATCTAGGCATAGCTAAGAAAGATTTTGTTGAAGGAAATGACGAGATGGTGGAGTTGGGTGAACCACCGTCAGTGGTTAAGTGACCTTTAAGAACACATTCGTCTGGGAATCTGACGTTAAAAGACCACATTTCCATTTAGGTTAAATGAATGTCTTTGGAATTCGGATATAAAAACAAAAAAAACAAAAAAAATATATATATATAATATATTTATTGTTCCTTTTTATATCACTTAATTAACTTTGACTCAAATAGTGTTTCTCTGTGTGCAGTCTAAATAAAATATTTGCATACTAATTCATACATTGAAGACCGCCAGGTATGCCCATCTTCTATTCTTTTATTGTCGATTGAGGACAATGCACAATTTAAGTTGGGGGGTAAGGTGTACTTAAGAATTAACTTATTAGTGTTTGAAATTGATCCATTGTGCAAATAATTTTGGTTGACTTGATAATATTGTCTTGTGTGGTATATATATAATTTTATTAGGCCTCTTAAAAAATAATAATAATAATAATAATAAAATTAAAAAATTAATTAAAAAAATAAATAATAATAAAAATTAAAAAAAAAAAATTGAATTGAGAGAGACAGAATTAGCACTGGTGGTAGCCATTTTTCTCGGGCAGTGCAATCACACTGTCCTATAAAGGAAGAGGCACACTGCCAAATGTTGAAAAATTAGGCACCGAGCGTTGAAAAAAAGAGACGCGCCTGACCCTACAATTATGGTGTGCCTCGAGTTGAGTGTAGAATAGTGATACCCATTGCTCTATAAGAGACTCCATATGTGTATGAGGTAAGCCACACTTCTGCAAGTAAGCTCAGTCTCCTTTCCTTCTTGTTCTCCGATCAGGTACTCTTGTTCATTTTGCAAGATTCATAGTTTTTTTTAGTTTTCTTTTATTATAGTTGTCTTTTAATTAAAAATTAAAAAAAAATGGATCTTCAGCTTTCAAAAATTCGCAAGTACTATCCATCTCTCCCGCAGAATGATTTGAAAAAAATTTATGCTGCTAGGTGTGAAAGACTTGGGCTTTTGATGCGTAATAACATTCCTGAAGATATTCGTTGGCTGATCGAAGCAAAAGTTCGATTAGCTGGAGAAACTTCACCTAGTTTTAAGCACTTCCCGGGCTTAGGAAAGAGTAGTTTTGCGAAGAAACGAAGAGCTAAAAGAGTGAATGGTTGTCACAAGTATGCTCGTTGGACTTGTAACACTCGATGCAAATCTATGGGGTTTACGTCCATAAATTGAGAAGATAAAATTAGTTTCATAAAGGATGGACTGAGTAAGGAGTCATTGGATGATATCCGATTGACTCTTGGGACGTATCCATGTGGAATAGTGTAAAGAGAACTTCTTGCTTTATGGACCCAGTTCATAAGTGACCACCAACGCTATAGTCTTGGGAATCTGACTAAAAATGACCATGTTTGCCAATCTATAAGAAAATTGGATGGGAAGCCTATCCCCACTTCATAGAAAGTGTTTAAGCCATTTCTGGACATAAAACCAGAGGAAGATGTGAGCCACAATCACAACTACTTGTACTTACGCATGATTTCTGTTTGTATTTATTTCTTGTTGAATTGTTGTATAGCTACTTTTGATCACCAAATCTCTTTTCAGGGCATACATAAAGAACAAATATAAATGAAAGGTCATTTAATTCGTCGAATCAAGATCATATGTGTACTATGTGGCTCTCAACTTGGGAGCGACAGTAGTTACGCACTTGTAGCAAGCGAACTAGGCCTAAAATTGGGAGAAAGAAAAATTAATTTGATATACGGAGGGGGAAGTCGTGGATTGAATGGTTGTGTTTCGCAAGGTGCACATCTTGGAAAATCATATGTGGTAGGTGTAATGCCAATCCCTTTTGCTGAACCACATATTTCTGGGATTACACGTGGTCAACTTATAGAAACGACTTCTATGTCTGAGCGCATGGCTTGTAAGATTTATCAGTTAGACGTCTTCATTGCTTTACCAGGAGGTTTTGGAACACTTGAAGAAATCTTTTGTATAATCTCCTGGGCCAAGAGTAATCTCCATACCAAACCCATTGGACTTTTAAATGTTAATCATTTTTTCGATGGGTTGCTCTCTTTTCTTGATCAAGCTGTGGATCAAAAGTTCATTTCTCTTTCAGCAAGAAAGATTCTCATTTTCGCATCCACCATTGATGAGCTGATAGAGAAATTACACACTTATGTTCCACAGCACGATTTTTATGAGCCTCGGATAGATTGGTCTAAGGTAACCAGAAACAAGCACCAAAGGGGTCCGATTAATTTAGATTTATCCATGTAAAACAAGTTTATGATGAGATGGCTGAGTAAGGAGTACTTTTTGTACTCTTGAGATGCATCTCCTATGACTTGTACAAAATTTCTTTTCTTGTGTTCTTAAAAAAGAAAAAAAGAAAAAAAAACTGTGGAACGTTGTTAGACGAGTGTAATGCCCTGCTCCCACCTACGGGTGTTACTCATGAATAATCAATCTATTATTCACACACTAGAGCAAAGATGAAGAGACAGCTATGTTTCAATGAGAAACGGCCTAGGTGGGAACTAGGCTTTGCCCTCCCTTTGCTCCACTCAAGGATTCGGGAAATAACGAAGCATCCCCGCAAAAATAAAACCCGAAACCTCGTAAAATGCCACCCCTTCGCAAGCTCTTAATGAAGAGCTAAGGATGACTTCCCGGGATCGAAGAAATAAACTAACTCGCTAGCTTCATATAAATTATGGCATAATGCCTCAATTATAAGAATTTAATTTTTCTTTTCTTTGCCCTAACCATTAACCCATTTATCTCACTTCCAAATCCTTTGGAAAATATTTGGATTAACCGTTCTTGGAAAAATTTAACAAGATTTTCCTTATCAAATCTCCATTGCTTTTTCCCTTTACTTATTTCAAAATACCAAATTTTCCAAACACTTAGGAAATAAATTTTGAAATACAACATCAAAACATCCTCATCCAATTTCAAAATTTAAGAAAAATACTCCATTATTTAATTTCCCATAATATAGAAAATTTTCCCACATTTGCCTCAAATTCATATTAATTTAATAATTAAACGTTCCCTTTGCCAATCACACATGTTCACAATTTTTATGGCCATCAAACATGACAACATTTCAACACTGATCAATCACAACAATGTCGCTTTAATTAGATATGCTGACATCCACACAATCATGGCATTCCGTCATCAAATCACATGCATCCACGATTTAAATCGATTCTCATGGTAACCTCTCAATACCAATTGACTATAACCATGTTAACACCGTATATGAAGCAACCATCTAGCTCCCTTGACACAATCGACCATTCCTCATGGTCTCATACCTTGACCAACCAACACTTATGCATCGTTATGGCTTAAGCTCATACCCATACCTCATGGAGCAATTTCATGCTTCAGTCGAACTCATGCACTACCCAAATTAACACATGGGTTTAACTATGCAATTCCATAACACTCTCCCAACCAGGGATTCTTTCCTTGTTCAATGGAGATACTCAGTCCCTTTTTTCTTGTTTGGTTATTAATAACCACTAACTGGGTTTGTAATGACCCATTAGAGGGCCAAATATTTATTTAGAGTTATTCAAGTATTTATTAAAGCTTTAAAAATTTGCCAATTAATTATTTAATGTGGTAATTTAGAGATTTTAAAGGAAAGGAATAGTATTTAATTCTCTTTAATCATATGGAAATTCAATACAAGGACATGATAGTCATTTAAGAATTTGTTATAAGAATTTAATTATTTTAATTAGAGTTATTAAGAGATTGGGAGTTCATACGTGAGAAGGAAAAGGATTGAAAAGTCTCCTAGTTGTATAAGGAGAAGGATATGTGAGCTTTAGGGCTGCCTCTCCATTATATATATATTCATAGCGCTTGGGTTTATTCACGCCGTAAAGAATAGAGAGCTTGAGAGGCTGTGGCAGAGGATTGAAGGGTTGCATCAGTGCTTTGGCATAGACTATTTCCCTTGAAATAGTTAGAGTCGATCTAGGATCATTGTAAGGCAAGTATCTATCCCTATAAACCTTCCTTACGGGATTATGATTCAGTATTACTCTCAGTTATTCAAGATGATTCGGTCTATTTTCTCATAGTTTAACAATTGGAGATGCGTATATATATATATGTGCGTAGAACAGTGAATGCATGAAGAAGATATGCGTAATTCTTTTAAATATGATATTCGAATCATGTTAGTATACGTTCTCAGATTAAACAGGACTCTTCATTCTTGTTCCAAAATCTTTATCAGTTTGTGTTTACCTGCATTTGTATATACGCAGTTATATCAATATCCAGTGAGTTTTTGATAAGTGATGCATAAATTCTTGTAGCGTTTTCCTTCAGAAAGATCTTTGATTTATTCTTATGTTAGTTCGTGTCGATTGGGATTGGTCTTCCAAGATTTCTTTCAGAATAGTGTAGTCATATTGAGTTTTTTATTCAAGATGAATTCTTAGTGTTATCGTAAGGTTTTCTCTTATGATGATTCATATATTCAAATGAGTCCTATGTCATTCGAATGAATCATGTGTTATCCGAATGAGTTCTTAGCATTATCATATCATTCATATGTGTTCTTGAAGTTTTGAGTGTGTCATTCAAATGAGTTTTCTTATCATTCGAATGAGTCCTTGAAGACCTGAGTAAGCTTTTGCTTTGCATCATCTAGCATTCAAATGAAGTCTCCTAGTCATTCGAATGACCCATGAGTATTCCATTCATTCATTTGAATGGGGTACTGTTGCATTCGAATGAGTTGCATTCTACCCGTTCAAATGCTGGAGAATTGACAAATTCATTCAAATGAATTTGTGAGTCATTTGAATGAGTCCTTGAAAGATCCGAATAGCCTTCGTTATATATCATCTATCATTCGAATGAGTTTCTGTCATTTGAATGACTCTGGTGTAGTCCATTTATTTCATTCGAATGGGTTCCTATTGCATTCGAATGACTCTTGATAGCATGCATATTTATGCTATATTTTGGCATTTCACCTCAATCTTATTACGCCATTTGAAGTAATTTTTGCTAATCTTTCATTGTTTCTATTTTATTATACTTCAAACCATCCTTACACTATTTTCTATCTTACTTCTATGGATCCAGGCTTTAGGGAATATTGGATGGGCTAGAGAAGTGGCTCAACTAAAGGAGCTTGGGCTCACTTTCAAGGAGCAGACTTGGGCTGCTCAATTTTGCTGTTTTTGGGCTCACTTATTTTCTGTTGGGCTAGGCCCAACCCTAGCCTTCCTAGCTCTTCATTTCTTAGCCATGTATTTAAGGCCTCTTAGCACTTATTTCATGGGGAGAAGAAAGGAAAAGAGAGAGAATTCTCTGGACGTTTTTGTTGTTGTAGCATTTTTTCTGTTTTCTTCATTTTGTTCCATTTTGTTCCATTTTGCCTTCCTTGCTGTAATGATAGGCTAGAGCATTTGTAACCGGTTGTGTATCTTGAATCCATGTGGAATCTGAGTCCGGATGAGCTACAAAAAAACTTGGTTTGCTGTTTGTTTCTTATTCATTTCCATTTGGTTTAGTTTGAGCAGATTTGTGAATGCATGGAGTTCATGGCAGGTTTGTGTGAATTTGCATGGTTTCATTTTCTGTTAAATGCTTAAGAGAACAGAATGTTATAGCCGGTTGGTATAACATCTCAGAAATGAATATTATGTGCTTGAACGGTTGTTCTTACATAGGTCCGGATAGGTTGAATAGAGAGTGGATGGTTGCATTTTGTTTATAAGAGGTTTCTGTATTCATTTTGTTATTCCAATCATTCTAATCCTTGGACGGTTGTTGGGGATGCTTATAGTTTGATATCCAGAGATTAAAACATCTAACAAGCTAAGATTTATAGATTGGACGAGGAAGATTTCATAGAGGGGACAAATACACAACCGGCTGCATTTCTTTTACTGATTTTTCATCCATCCTTGTCTTTCTGTTTTGTTAATTAGTTTTCTATCGAAACCCCCCCCCCCTAAACAAACTGTTCTTTATATTGGTTCTCTTTGTTGGTAGAAGAAAGTGAGGCTCCTTGTGAGAGATGACCTAGGGTGCACTTTGCTGCAAACTAGAGAAGAGATACATACATAGATCTCTAATTCTGGAGTGGTTCGACAGCCGGTCAGAATTTTGGCGCCGTTGCCGAGGAGCCAAGTTTTTCTTCTAAAAACATAGAGGACCGACCCTATTTTCTGTTTGTTTTGTTTTCTTGTTTAAGTGTTTTATCTGTTTTGTCTGTTTTATGTTCTTGGTGAAAAGGTTATCAGTTTTGTGTTCTTGGTGAAAAGCTATTATGTTCTTGAGATAAACTGATAGCAAGCAGCAACAGAAAAGCCTTATTTGCCTTTTCGATCTTCTTTTTGTTTGTGTGTATTTTCCTTTTATGTTTTCTCGTTTCTGGAATCATTTTTGAACCAAGACACCTGCAGCAACCCTGCAGCAACTGAAAAAGCAAAAAGACACCTGCAGTCCTTCTCTTCTCTTCTCTGATTTTCAGTATCACACCTTGTGTCCTTCTCTGGTCTTCATGTGCTCTGATAGGCGCTGAAAAGCAAGCTCACACAGCAAGAAGACAACCCTGCAGCAGATCAAGGAGCATAATCGTTTTTCCTTTATTTAGAGAAAGCTGAATCCCACTCTTCTGCCTCTGACAGCAGATCACCTCTGACCAAGAGGATATTCCATTTTTCTTTCTCATATTTTCCTTTTATTTTCTCTCTTTTAACACTCCATTCAACGTTGTCTTTACCTTCCACACTAATCTCCCTTTTCTTTTGGCAGATAGGCACCAGCAGCTGCAACCAAGAGGAGATCACCCACAGCAGCCTTCCATTCAACAACGGTTTTGACCACCTCCATGACAGATAGCAATATTTAAGGATTGAGCTCGAGATACCGGTGCCATCCTCTTTCTTTCTCATCCCTACTTGATATTCTTTCAAGTCCATATGCTTTCCTTGATGTTTTCTTGCATATAGAGTGGTTTCTGAGGCAAAATAGGAGCAAGTTTTGAGGGAAAAAAATCAGTTTCCCGGTTACTGTTCACAGCTTTCCACTTGCTCCGATTGAGCTGATTTTTGGTGTCCAAAGAAATGGGGGCGTGGGGATCAATACTCATCGATTTGCTGTGAGAAGAGCCTTTTTTGGCCAAATTCCAACTTTTAGACCACTTTTTGGGCCATTTTGTGTTTCTCAGTGGCTAATTTGGTGTGATTTTTAGTGTTTTTAGGTCCCTCAATGTTTTTGTGTTGAAATTTTGTGAAATATTGCATAAAAAAATCATCTAAAGGCTTCTTGTTTGACCTGTTTTTGTGTTTGTGTGTTTTTGACTTTTTGAGTTCTTGGTATGCATAGGCCATTTTGTGTGCTATTTTTGTGCTAATCTCTAGTGCATGACCAGGTCTTCTAAGAAAAAATTACTTGACTTGGATCTTGAATTAGAGAACACTCTTAGAAGGCTAGCTAGAGAGCTTAAGTCTCGGGATAGGATTGACCTTAACAGTGTTTCTAATACTTCATCTGAACCTATTCCAGAATTCATCAATATGGCAGATAATGGTAATGCCAATAATGGTAATGGTAATGGTAATGGCAATGGCAATAATGGTAAACATGGTCATTTGGATGGTAGAACCATTAGAGAGCTGGCTGCACCTGATGTGCATTATCAGCCCCTATGAATTCAATACCCACAGTTGGATGCTAACTTTGAACTCAAATCTGGACTGATCCATTTGTTGCCCAAGTTTCATGGTCTTGCAGGAGAGGATCCACACAAGCATCTTAAAGAGTTTCATGTTGTTTGCTCAACCATGCGGCCACAAGGAGTAGATGAAGAGCAAATCAAGCTGAGAGCCTTCCCATTCTCACTTGATGGATCCGCCAAGGATTGGCTCTATTACCTGCCACCAGCTGCCATTACCAGCTGGGATGGATTGAAAAGGATCTTCCTGGAAAAATTCTTCCCAGCCTCCAGAACAGCATCCATAAGGAAGGAAATTTGTGGTATAAGGCAGATGAGTGGTGAGACTCTACATGAGTATTGGGAGAGATTCAAGAAGTTGTGTTCCAGCTGTCCTCACCATCAGATAAGTGACCAACTCCTAATTCAATATCTCTATGAAGGTCTAATCTCGATGGACAGGTACTTGGTAGATGCTGCAAGTGGAGGAGCCTTGGCAGAGAAGACCCCAGCAGCTGCACAAGAGCTGATATCAAAGATGGCACAAAATGCTCAGCAGTTTGGCACCAGAATTAACACTCCTACAAAAGCCATCAATGAAGTCAGTGTGGCTGCCACTATGGACCAGCAGAGGATAGAAAACAAGCTTGACGAATTAGCTTCCATGGTCAGGCAGTTGGCATTAGAGAGAAAGCAACCCCAGCAGCAACTTTGTGGCATTTGCCCCTTGCCATCCCATATAACAGACCAATGTCCACAGTTGCAAGAAAATAATGAATCTGTTGCTGGCATCTTCCCTGGTAGACCATTCCAGCAGCACAATCCACCTTTCCACCAGCAGCCACAACACAAGTATGATCCATACTCAGCCACCTACAATCCAGGTTGGAGAGACCATCCGAACCTCAGATATGGCGGCCCTTCCAATCAACATGTGCAGCAGCAGCAGCCATACCAGAATCAACCATTTCAGCAGAGGTTCCATCCTTTAAGTTCCAGCAACCATGCTCCACCACCAAGGTCGAATCAAGCCATGCAACAAGCACCACCATTACCCAAGTCAGAACCTACCTTGGATGATCTTGTTAAACAACTAGTAGCCAATACACTCCAATTCCAACAAAAAATAGAAACCACCATTCAAAATTTGGAGACCCAAATAGGCCAGCTAGCCACAAACATCAATGAGCTAAGGAGTCAAGGTTTAGGGTAGCTTCCTTCACAACCAGTTTCCAATCCGAGGGGTAATGTTAGTGCTATCATGCTTCGAAGTGGGAAAGAAGTAATCATCCCAACCCCTCCACCATCATCAAACATGAAGCAGGAGCATGTAGAGGGTAGCAAAGAGCAGCAACCTGGCCAGCGATTGTCGAACCACTCCAGAATTAGAGATCTATATGTCTCTTCTCTAGTTTGCAGCAAAGTGCACCCTAGGTCATCTCTCACAAGGAGCCTCACTTTCCTCTATGAACAAGAAGAACCAACAGTTTGTTTGGGGGGGGGGGGTTTGACAGAAAACTAATTATCAAAACAGAAAAAAAACAATGATGGATGAAAATCAATAAATGGAATGCCACCGGCTGTGTATTTGTCCCCTCTATGAAATCTTCCTCGTCCACTCTATAAATCTTAGCTTGTTAGGTGTTTTAATCTCTGGATATCAAACTTAAAGAATCCCCAACAACCGTCCAAGGATTAGAATGATTGGAATAACAAAATGAATATAGAAACCTCTTATAAACAAAATGCAACCATCCACTCTCTATTCAACCTATCCGGACCTATGCAAGAACAACCGTTCAAGCACATAACATCCATTTCTGAGATGTTATACCAACCGGTTATAACATTCTGTTCTCTTAAGCATTTGACAGAAAATGAAACCATGCAAATTCACACAAACCTGCCATGAACTCCATGCATTCACAAATCTGCTCAAACTAAACCAAATGGAAATGAACAAGATTAAAACAAACAAACCATGATTTTGTAGCTCATCCGGGACTCAGATTCCACATGGATTCAAGATACACAACCGGTTACAAATGCTCTAGCCTATCATTACAGCAAGGAAAAACAAAGTGAAGGAAACAGAAAAATGCTAACAAACAAAAACGGCCAGAATCCTCTCTCCTTTCCACCTCCCTCCTTTTGAATATATGTGCTAAGAGGCCTCAAATACATGGCTAAGAAATGAAGAGCTAGGAAGGCTAGGGTTGGGCCTAGCCCAACAGAAAATAAGTGAGCCAAAAAACAGCAAAATTGAGCAGCCCAAGTCTGCTCCTTGAAAGTGAGCCCAAGCTCCTTTAGTTAAGCCACTTCTCTAGTCCATCTAACATTCCCTAAAGCCTGGATCCATAGAAGTAAGATAGAAAATAGTGTAAGGGTGATTTGAAGCATAATAAAATAGAAACAATGAAATATCAGCAAAAATTACTTCAAATGGCCTAATAAGACTGAGGTGAAATGCTAAAATATAGTATAAATATGCATGCTATCAATTCCCCCATACTTAGACTTTTGCACTCCTGGGCAAAACACTAGACTCTATGACTCAAGAATAAAAATGTGGAAAAACAGAAATCAGATGCAAGGTAAGTCTTCGAGAATTCATCATTCAAAGATCATCTTTCCTCTACTTCCAAGAAAACAAGTGATATGGCAATTCATTCAATAAGACAAATCAAAAGTAGAAGCCTCTAACAGGACAAGTGTATGCTCAAAAATCTCTCAAGAGGTAGTGGTGACTGTTTCGCTCAAATTCACCCAATCACAATTCCACTACCATAAGCTTGTTTATCTTCTCAATCTCCACTATCCATGTCACATGCATGCCACAAATCAAAAGGGATTATTCAGGGTTGTAATGTGGGGAAGAAAGAAATGGAAAGATGATAACAATGAAGGAAAACATGCCTTAGGTTGAGAAAACATTTCATGCAACTCCAAGATCAAGAGATAGAATTTCCAAGCATTATGAATTGCATCTTTATTCGGTTGAGTGCGTTTTACGCTCTGTCTCAACTTTGCTTCTTTTTTTTTTGGTAGAGATGAGTGCGTTTTACGCTCCTTCTCACCATTCTATCCTTTTCTTGCTTTTCTTTTTCTTTTCTTTTTTTTTCATGGATGCAAATGGCCTTTGGCCTTATGACTTGCTTGATGAATTCAATCTCTCTCTCTAGAATGCACTTAATATTCCTCTTCCTAAGGTTGGAAGGTCCAAAAGGGTGTATGAGAATGAAGGGTAAAAATGATGGCTCTAAGTGGCAAGCGAAAGGGATTGATTGAATTTTTTTTTTCTTTTTTTCTTTTTTTTTTTGAATAACAAAATGGCTAAATGGGGACAAGAAAGAATGCCTTAATCATGTTTGAGTCATGCATGAACAAATATAGCCTCAACCAAGAATCAAAACAAGTTCTAGAGTGGAGATCATGATAGGTGAATGCACACACAAGAAAGACAATAGGCTCAAAATCCTCACGGCTGTAGACTACCCAATCAATCTATCAAATCAAACTCATTGCCAAGTCACTTGAAATCAAGGAAGATAAGATCGAAGTTCTAATCATGCTGGGTTCTTTTAGACTTAATTGCTTAACTTGCATTTCCATGCAAAACAGACTCAACTAAACCCAAGGAAAAAGAAATTTGAAAAGATAAAGAAAATGCTGCTAAAATAAGAATGCTGCCTCCCCCCACACTTAGACTTTACATTGCCCTCAATGTAAACATGCAATTCCAATCAAGAATAGGACAAGTAAATGCAAAATACTAGGGAGAGAGAAACAGCCTGATGTATCAAATGGAGGTGGCGTTGAGGAGATGCAGCTCCTCCACAATATGCTCCTGAAAGCTCTCATAGAATGGCTTAAGCCGCTGCCCGTTCACTGTGAATTGCTTTGCATTGGACTCGTCCTTGATTGCAACTACACCAAAGGGAAAAACATGAACAACTATGAAAGGACCAGTCCAACGAGAACGTAACTTACCGGGCATCAACTTGAGACGGGAATTGTATAGCAGAACTTTCTGGCCAACTTCGAATGTCTTTCTCACAATAAGCTTGTCATGCACAGCCTTGGTCTTCTCCTTGTAGATGCGTGAGTTCTCATATGCGTCCATCCTAATCTCCTCAATCTCTTAAAGTTGGAGCTTTCTGTGGGAACCAGCATCTGTCATATCCATGTCGCATTGCTTTACCGCCCAATAGGCCTTATGCTCGATCTCTACCGGCAGATGACATGCTTTCCCAAAGACCAGTCGATATGGGGACATGCCAATAGGAGTCTTGTAGGCCATGCGGTAGGCCCAAAGTGCATCTTCCAACCTTTTGCTCCAGTCTTTCCTGTTGGGCTGGACTGTCTTCTCTAGAATTTGCTTGATCTCTCTGTTTGAAACCTCAGCCTGCCCATTGGTCTGTGGATGGTAGGGCGTCGCCACTTTATGTAAAACTCCATACTTTCGGAGCATGGATTGCATCGTTCTGTTACAGAAGTGGGATCCTTGATCACTGATGATGGCCTTGGGAATGCCAAACCTGCAGAAAATATGAGATCTAACAAAATCTGCAACCACAGAAGAATCATCAGTCCTGGTGGCTTTAGCTTCCACCCATTTCGAAACATAATCCACAGCCAAAAGAATGTACACAAAACCAAAGGAGACAGGAAAAGGACCCATGAAATCAATGCCCCAAACATCAAAGATCTCACAAAATAGTAAGGGTTGCTGAGGCATTTCATTCCTACGTGATATTGATCCTGTGTGCTGGCAACATGTGCAATTCTTACAAAATGTATGAGCATCTCGAAAAAGGGATGGCCAATATAAACCTGAGTCTAGGACCTTTCTAGCTGTGCGTTGAGGACCAAAGTGACCACCACATGCAAGTGAATGACAGAAATGCAAGACTGAAGCAAACTCAATATCGGGCACACATCTCCTAAGGACTCGGTCACTACACATGAGCCATAGATATGGATCATCCCACACATAATACCAAGCCTGACTCTTAAATTTATTTAGCTGTTCCTTTTTAAAATATGCAGGTAATTCAGAAGCAACTAAATAATTTACCAAATCAGCATACCAGGGCTCAACACCGTGAATGTGGTATAATAACTCATCTGGGAAATCATCCCTGATAGGCTGGGAGTCCATGACTGTGGAATCTGAAGAAGAAGAAGGGACCCTGCTCAAATGATCAGCTACTAGGTTCTCAGCCCCACTCTTATCTTTTATCTCAACATTGAACTCCTGAAGTAGGAGCATCCACCGTATCAACCTGGGCTTAGCATCGGGCTTATTCAATAGGTATTTCAGGGCTGCATGGTCAGAAAACACGACAACATTAGAACCCAGAAGATAGGAGCAAAATTTATCTAAAGCAAACACAATAGCTAAAAGCTCTTTCTCAGTCGTGGTGTAGTTTGCTTGAGCAGCATCCAAGGTGCGCGAGGCATAGGCAATGACATGTGACTTCTTCTCCACATGCTGTGAAAGGACGGCACCCACTGCAAAGTTGGAGGCGTCGCACATCAGCTCGAAGGGCAACTCCTAGTCGGGTGGCTGTATGATGGGTGGAGAAATCAATCGACTCTTCAGTTCCTCGAATGCCCGCTTGCACAGCTCATCAAAGTGGAAGGTCACTTCTTTCTGGAGAAGGTGGGAAAGTGGAAGTGCAATCTTGCTGAAATCCTTGATGAACCTCCTGTAAAATCCTGCATGGCCAAGGAAAGAACACACCTCCCTCACAGAGGTGGGGTAAGGCAATGAAGCAATGACATCAACCTTAGACCGATCCACTTCTATACCCTTCTTAGATAGAACATGCCCTAAAACAATTCCTTGTTCTACCATGAAATGACATTTTTCAAAATTTAAAACAATGTTCTTTTCAATGCATCTCTCTAGGACTCCACCCAAGCTAACCAAGCAATCATCAAAAGAAGTGCCATAAACTGAAAAATCATCCATGAACACTTCCATGCAATGCTCTATAAAATCTGAAAATATACTTACCATGCATCGCTGAAAGGTACCTGGAGCATTACATAGACCGAAAGGCATTCTTCTATAAGCGAATGTGCCAAAGGGGCAGGTGAAGGTGGTCTCCTCTTGATCCTCTGGGGCTATGCAAATCTGAAAGTATATGGAAAAGCCGTTAAGGAAACAATAGTGTGACTTACCAGCCAACCTCTCCAATATCTGATCAATGAATGGGAGGGGAAAATGATCCTTTCTGGTTGCTTGGTTCAGCTTTCTATAATCAATGCAGACTCTCCAGCTGTTCTGCACTCTCATGGGGATAAGCTCATTCTGTTCATTTGGGACCACCGTGATGCCCGTCTTTTTTGGAACAACCTGCACGGGACTCACCCACTTGCTGTCAGAAATGGGGTAAATAATACCGGTTGCAAGTAATTTACTTACCTCCTGTTTTACCACATCAAGTATGGTTGGGTTAAGTCTTCTTTGAGGCTGCCTTGCTGGTTTTGCTCCTTCCTCCAATAAGATACGGTGCATGCAAACAGAGGGGCTGATTCCAGTTATGTCCGCTAAAGTCCACCCAATTGCTTTCCTATTCTTTTTCAGCACGTCTAGCAACTTTCTCTCTTGGTCAGGCTGCAAGTTATTTGCAATGATGACTGGCAGCTTCTCATCTTTCTCCAAGAATGCATACTTGAGGTGCTGAGGCAAGGGCTTGCACTGAATGGTGGGTGGCTGCTGCAAAGAGGGGGCTGACCTGTTTTGCTCTAACTCAATGGCAGCAAGGTTAGTAGAAACAATATCCTCTATAGGGAAACCATGAAGATTAGGATGTGCATGCTCATTTTCAACTTCAGAATGATGGTTATCTAGAAATGCAGCAATCTCATAACATGCATCACATGGATCACTCTCATTACTACAATCAGGACAGATGAAGGAATCTGGAAGGTCATGAATAGTGGGGAATGCATCAATCAAATCATAAGACTTAATGCATGCTTCATCAACCAACAATTGAATCAAGTTAACTTGCAAAATGGAATGATCTTCAGAGGGACATTTCATGGCATCAAGTATGTTAAAATGAATGGTGCTACCAGCAAATTCCATGGAAAGTGTACCCTCATGCACGTTGATGATAGTCCTTGCAATTTTTAAAAATGGTCTACCTAGGATGAGAGGTGCATGCTCATGTGTGTTATCCTCTTCCATATTTAAAACATAAAAATCAGCAGGGAAGATGCAATCCTTAACCTTAACCAGGACATCCTCCAAGACTCCAGATGGGTAGGCTGTGCTTTTATTGGCTAGTTGGACAACCACTCCTGTTGGCTTCAAAGGACCACACTGCAATGAAGCATATATAGAGTTAGGCATGACATTAATGGAAGCACCTAAATCTAGTAAGGCATTGCTAAATTGCATGTCTCCTATAGTACAAGGAATGGAAAACGTCCCTGGATCTTTGCACTTCCTTGGCATGGCAGGTTGTATGAGAGTTAAAACATTCCTCCCAAGGTTGACCTTCTCATTCCCCTTAAGCTTCCTCTTGTGAGTACACAAATCTTTGAGAAATTTTGCATACTTGGGGATCTGTCTGATGGCTTCAAGGAGGGGGATGTTGACTTCAACTTTCTGGAATGTTTCCAGAATCTCTTTATCCAATTCGGCCTCTGCTCTTTTCTTGTTTTGTGTTGCTCGATGTGGGAATGGCAGGGGCAGGATGTTGGAAGACTCTCCTTGTTCTTGATAGCTGGAGTTTGGCTGCTTGGCTTCTTGGACTGAGGAGGGTTGCTGCTCTTTGCTACCCTCTACATTCTGCTCCTCTGCATTCTGTTCCACATTTGATGATGGTGGAGGGGTTGGAATGATCACTTCTTTCCCACTTCGAAGCATGATGGCACTAACATTACCCCTTGGATTGGCAACTGGTTGTGAAGGAAGCTGCCCTGAACCTTGACTCCTTAACTCATTGATGTTTGTGGCTAGCTGGCCTATTTGGGTCTCCAAATTTTGAATTGTGGTTTCTGTTTTCTATTGGAATTGGAGTGTGTTGGCTGCTAGTTGCTTGACAAGGTCATCCAAGCTAGGTTCTGACTTGGGTAATGGTGGTGCTTGCTGCATGGCTTGGTTCTGCCTTGGTGGTGGAGCATGGTTGCTTGAAATTGAAGGATGGAACCTCTGCTGAAATGGTTGATTCTGGTATGGCTGCTGCTAGTGCACATGTTGATTGGAAGGGCCGCCATATCTGAGGTTCGGATGGTCTCTCCAACCTGGATTGTAGGTGGTTGAGTATGGATCATACTTGTGTTGTGGCTACTGCTGGAAAGGTGGATTGTGCTGCTGGAATGGTCTACCAGGGAAGATGCCAGCAACAGATTCATTATTTTCTTGCAACTGTGGGCATTGGTCTGTTGTATGGGATGGCAAGGAGCAAATGCCACAAAGCTGCTGCTGGGGTTGCTTTCTCTCTAATGCCAACTGCCTAACCATGGAAGCTAATTCCTCAAGCTTGTTTTCCATCCTTTGCTGGTCCATAGTGGCAGCCACACTGACTTCATTGATGGCTTTTGTAGGAGTGTTAATTCTGGTGCCAAACTGCTGGGCATTTTGTGCCATCTTTGATATCAGCTCTTGTGCAGCTGCTGGGGTCTTCTCTGCCAAGGCTCCTCCACTTGCAGCATCTACCAAGTACCTGTCCATGGGGATTAGACCTTCATAGAAATATTGAACTAGGAGTTGGTCACTTATCTGATGGTGAGGACAGCTGGAACACAATTTCTTGAACCTCTCCCAGTACTCATGAAGAGTCTCACCACTTATCTGCCTTATACCACAAATTTCCTTCCTTATTGATGCTGTTCTGGAGGCTGGAAAGAATTTTTCCAGGAAGATCCTTTTCAATCCATCCCAGCTGGTAATAGCAGCTGGTGGCAGGTAATACAACCAATCCTTGGCTGATCCATCAAGTGAGAATGGAAAGGCTCTTAGCTTGATTTGCTCTTCATCTACTCTTTGTGGCCGCATGGTTGAGCAAACAACATGAAATTCTTTTAGATGCTTGTGCGGATCCTCTCCTGCAAGACCATGAAACTTGGGCAACAAATGGATCAGTCCAGATTTGAGTTCAAAGTTAGCATCCAACTGTGGGTATTGAATACATAGGGGCTGGTAATGCACATCAGGTGCAGCCAGCTCTCTAATGGTTCTACCATCCAAATGACCATGATTTGCATTATTGCCATTACCATTATTTCCATTACCATTATTGCCATTATTTCCATTACCATTATCTGCCATATTGATGAATTCTGGAATAGGTTCGGATGAAGTATTAGAAGCACTGTTAGGGTCAATCCTATCCCGAGACTTAAGCTCTCTAGCTTGCCTTCTAAGAGTGGTCTCTAATTCAAGATCCAAGTCAAGTAATGTTTTCTTAGATGACCTGGTCATGCACTAGAGATCAGCTCAAAAATAGCACAAAATGGCCTATGCATACCAAGAACTCAAAAAGTCAAAAACACACAAACACACAAATACACAAAAATAGGTCAAACAAGAAGCCCTTAGATGATTTTTTTATGCAATTTTTCACAAAATTTCAACACTAAAACACTGAGGGACCTAAAAACACTAAAAACCACACAAAATTAACCACTAAGAAACACAAAATGGCCCAAAAAGTGGTCTAAACGTTGGAATTTGGCCAAAAAAGGGTCTCCTCACTGAAAAATAGTGACTCTTTATCCCCACAACCCCATTTCTTTGGACACCAAAAATCAGCTCAATCGGAGCAAGTGGAAGGCTGTGAACAGTAACTGGGAAACTGATTTTTTTTTTTTTTTTCTCAAAACCTGCTCCTATTTTGCCTCAGAAACCATTCTATATGCAAGAAAACATCAAGGAAAGCATATGGACTTGAAAGAATATCAAGTAGGGATGAGAAAGAGAGAGGATAACACCGGTATCTCGAGCTCAATCCTTAAATAATGCTATCTGTCATGGAGGTGGTCAAGACTGCTGCTGAATGGAAGGCTGCTGTGGGTGATTTCCTCTTGGTTGCAGCTACTGGTGCCTATCTACCAAAAGAAAAGGGAGATTAGTGTGGAAGGTAAAGACAATGTTGAATGGAGTGTTAAAAGAGAGAAAATAAAAGGAAAATGAGAGAAAGAAAACGGAATATCCTCTTGTGCAGGTGATCTGCTGTCAGAGGCAGAAAAAGTGGGATTCAGCTTTCTCTAAATAAAGGAAAAACGGTTATACTCCTTGATCTTCTGCTGCAGGGTTGTCTACTTGCTATGTGAGCTTGCTTTTCAGCGCCTATCAGAGCACATGAAGACTAGAGAAGGACACACACAAGGTGTGATACTGAAAATCAGAGAAGGACTGCAGGTGTGTTTTTTGCTTTTTCAGTTGCTGCAGGGTTGCTTTTCCAGAAGATCAGGTCGTGCAGCCCTCTCCAACAGCCACTTCTTGGTTCAAAAATGATTCCAGAAATGAGAAAACATAAAAGGAAAATACACACAAACAAAAAGAAGATCGAAAAGGCAAATAAGGCTTCTCTGTTGCTACTTGCTATCAGTTTATCTCAAGAACAGAATAGCTTTTCACCAAGAACACCAAACTGATAACCTCATAAACAACTGATAACCTTTTCACCAAGAACACAAAACAGATAAAACACTCAAACAAGAAAACAAAACAAATAGAAAATAGAGTCGGTCCTCTATGTTTTTAGAAGAAAAACTTGGCTCCCCGGCAACGGCGCCAAAATTCTGGCCAGCGATTGTCGAACCACTCCAGAATTAGAGATCTATATGTCTCTTCTCTAGTTTGCAGCAAAGTGCACCCTAGGTCATCTCTCACAAGGAGCCTCACTTTCCTCTATGAACAAGAAGAACCAACAGTTTGTTTGGGGGGGGGGGGGTTTGACAGAAAACTAATTATCAAAACAGAAAAAAAACAATGATGGATGAAAATCAATAAATGGAATGCAACCGGCTGTGTATCTGTCCCCTCTATGAAATCTTCCTCGTCCACTCTATAAATCTTAGCTTGTTAGGTGTTTTAATCTCTGGATATCAAACTTAAAGCATCCCCAACAACCGTCCAAGGATTAGAATGATTGGAATAACAAAATGAATATAGAAACCTCTTATAAACAAAATGCAACCATCCACTCTCTATTCAACCTATCCGGACCTATACAAGAACAACCGTTCAAGCACATAACATCCATTTTCGAGATGTTATACCAACCGGTTATAACATTCTGTTCTCTCAAGCATTTGACAGAACATGAAACCATGCAAATTCACACAAACCTGCCATGAACTCCATGCATTCACAAATCTGCTCAAACTAAACCAAATGGAAATGAACAAGATTAAAACAAACAAACCATGATTTTGTAGCTCATCCGGGACTCAGATTCCATATGGATTCAAGATACACAACTGGTTACAAATGCTCTAGCCTATCATTATAGCAAGGAAAAACAAAGTGAAGGAAACAGAAAAATGCTAACAAACAAAAACGGCCAGAATCCTCTCTCCTTTCCACCTCCCTCCTTTTGAATATATGTGCTAAGAGGCCTCAAATACATGGCTAAGAAATGAAGAGCTAGGAAGGCTAGGGTTGGGCCTAGCCCAACAGAAAATAAGTGAGCCAAAAAACAGCAAAATTGAGCAGCCCAAGTCTGCTCCTTGAAAGTGAGCCCAAGCTCCTTTAGTTGAGCCACTTGTCTAGTCCATCTAACATTCCGTAAAGCCTGGATCCATAGAAGTAAGATAGAAAATAGTGTAAGGGTGATTTGAAGCATAATAAAATAGAAACAATGAAATATCAGCAAAAATTACTTCAAATGGCCTAATAAAACTGAGGTGAAATGCTAAAATATAGTATAAATATGCATGCTATCACAACCCTCCTCAATCCAAGAAGCCAAGCAGCCAAACTCCAGCTATCAAGAACAAGGAGAGTCTTCCAACAACCAGCCCCTGCCATTCCCACATCGAGCAACGCAAAACAAGAAAAGAGCAGAGGTCGAATTAGATAAAGAGATTTTGGAGACATTCAAGAAAGTGGAAGTCAACATACCCCTCCTTGAAGCCATTAGGCAGATCCCCAAGTATGCAAAATTTCTCAAAGATTTGTGTACTCACAAGAGGAAGCTTATGGGGAATGAGAAGATCAACCTTAGGAGAAATGTCTCTGCCCTTATCCAACCTGTCATGCCAGCAAAGTGTAAAGATCCAGGGATGTTTTCCATTCCTTGTACTATATGAGACATGCAATTTAGCAATGCTTTACTAGATTTAGGTGCATCCATTAATGTCATGCCTAACTCTATATATGCTTCATTGCAGTGTGGTCCTTTGAAGCCAATAGGAGTGATTGTCCAGCTGGCCAATAGAAGTACTGCACACCCCACTGGAGTCCTAGAAGATGTGCTGGTTAAGGTTAAGGATTTAATCTTTCCAGCCGATTTTTATGTTTTGAATATGGAAGATAACAGCACACTTGAGCATGCAACCTTGATACTAGGGAGACCATTCTTAAAAACTGCTAGAACTATTATCAATGTGCATGAGGGTACACTTTCCATGGAATTTGCTGGTAACACAATTAACTTCAAGATACTTGATGCCATGAAATTCCCTGCCGAGGATCATTCCACTTTTCAAGTAAATAGAGTTGACTTGTTAGTGAATGAAGCATGTTCTGAGTCTTCTGATTTAATTGATAAACTCCCCACTATGCATGAGTTCCCAGATACGATTATTTGCACTAACTGTAGTGATGGAGAGAGTCAATGTGCTGCATGCTTAGAGATTGCTGAATTTTTGCATAGGCATGAGTTTGATTTTGATGCTAACATTCCCTAAGTGGAAGATAGTGCTGCTGACCTTGTTGAGCATGTTGATAGTGCTTTGGAATTAGAGTTGCAGTCAAATAGGCCAGCCCCCTCTTTGCAGCAGCCACCCACCATTCAGCGCAAGCCTTTGCCTCAGCACCTCAAGTATGCATTCTTGGAGAAAGATGAGAAGCTGCTAGTCATCATTGCAAACAACTTGCAGCCTGACCAAGAGAGAAAGTTGCTGGATGTGCTAAAAAATAATAAGAAAGCAATTGGGTGGACTTTAGCGGACATAACTGGAATCAGCCCATCTGTTTGCATGCACCGTATCTTATTGGAGGAAGGAGCAAAACCAGCAAGGCAGCCTCAAAGAAGACTTAACCCAACCATCCTTGATGTGGTAAAACAGGAGGTAAGTAAATTACTTGCAGCCGGTATTATTTACCCTATTTCTGACAGCAAGTGGGTGAGTCCCGTGCAGGTTGTTCCAAAAAAGACGGGCATCACGGTGGTCCCAAATGAGCAGAATGAGCTTATCCCCATGAGAGTGCAGAACAGCTGGAGAGTCTGCATTGATTATAGAAAGCTGAACCAAACAACTAGAAAGGATCATTTTCCCCTCCCATTCATTGATCAGATGTTGGAGAGGTTGGCTGGTAAGTCACACTATTGTTTCCTTGACGGTTTTTCTGGATACTTTCAGATTTGCATAGCCCCAAAGGATCAAGAGAAGACCACCTTCACCTGCCCCTTTGGCACATTCGCTTATAGGAGAATGCCTTTCGGTCTATGTAATGCTCCAGGATTTTACAGGAGGTTCATCAAGGATTTCAACAAGATTGCACTTCCACTTTCCCACCTCCTCTAGAAGGAAGTGACCTTCAACTTTGATGAGCAGTGCAAGCGGGCATTTGAGAAACTAAAGAGTCGATTGATTTCTCCACCCATCATACAGCCACCCGACTGGGAGTTGCCCTTCGAGTTGACGTGCGACGCCTCTAACTTTGCAGTGGGTGCCGTCCTTTCCCAGCGTGTGGAGAAGAAGTCACATGTCATTGCCTATGCCTCGCGCACCTTGGATGCTGCTCAAGCAAACTACACCACGACTGAGAAGGAGCTTTTAGCTATTGTGTTTGCTTTAGATAAATTTCGCTCCTGTCTTCTGGGTTCTAATGTTGTCGTGTTTTCTGACCATGCATCCTTGAAATACCTATTGAAGAAGCCCGATGCTAAACCCAGGTTGATACGGTGGATGCTCCTACTTCAGGAGTTCAATGTTGAGATAAAAGATAAGAGTGGGGCCGAGAACCTAGTAGCTAATCATTTGAGCAGGGTCCCTCCTTCTGCAGATTCCCCAGTCATGGACTCCCAGCCTATCAGGGATGATTTCCCAGATGAGTTATTATACCACATTCATGGTGTTGAGCCCTGGTATGCTGATTTGGTAAATTATTTAGTTGCTTCTGAATTACCTGCATATTTTAAGAAGGAACAGCTAAATAGATTTAAGAGTCAGGCTCGGTATTATGTGTGGGATGATCCCTATCTGTGGCGCATGTGTAGTGACCAGGTCATCAGGAGATGTGTGCCTAACCATGAGTTTGCATCTGTCTTAAATTTTTGTCACACACTTGCATGTGGTGGTCACTTTGGTCCCCAACGTACAGCTAGGAAAGTCCTAGATTCTGGATTATATTGGCCTTCACTCTTTAAGGATTCATATGAGTTCTGTAAGAATTGCACACGTTGCCAACACACAGGCACTATATCACGTAGGAATGAAAAGCCTCAACAACCCTTATTATTTTGTGAAATCTTTGATGTTTGGGGCATTAACTTCATGGGTCCATTTCCTGTGTCATTTGGTTATGTCTACATTCTGTTAGCTGTGGATTATGTTTCTGAGTGGGTGGAAGCTAAAGCCACCAGGACTGATGATGCTTCTGTGGTTGCAGATTTTGTTCGTTCTCACATCTTTTGCAGGTTTGGCATGCCCAGGGCCATCATCAGCGACCAAGGATCCCACTTTTGCAATAGAAAGATGGACACCCTACTTCGTAAGTATGGGGTAATACACAAAGTGGCGACTCCTTATCATCCACAAACTAATGGGCAAGCTGAAGTCTCAAATAGGGAGATCAAGCAGATTTTGGAGAAGACTGTCCAGCCCAATAGGAAAGACTGGAGCCAGAGATTAGAAGATGCGCTATGGGCCTACCGCACTGCCTACAAAACCCCCATCGGCATGTTTCCCTATAGGTTGGTTTTTGGAAAAGCGTGTCACTTGCCGGTGGAAGTGGAGCATATGGCATATTGGGCAGTGAAGCAATGCAATATGGACATCAGTCAAGCGGGGTCCCAAAGAAAGCTCCAACTTCAAGAGCTTGAGGAGATTAGGATGGACGCATATGAGAACTCACGCATCTACAAGGAGAAGACCAAGGCTGTGCATGACAAGCTTATTGTGAGGAAGACATTCAAAATTGGCCAGAAAGTTTTGCTATACAATTCCCGTCTCAAGTTGATGCCCGGTAAGTTACGTTCCCGTTGGACTGGTCCTTTCATAGTTATTCATGTTTTTCCCTTTGGTGCAGTTGCAATCAAGGACGAGTCCAATGCAAAGCAATTCACAGTGAATTGGTAGTGGCTTAAGCCATTCTACGAGAGCTTTCAGGAGCATATTGTGGAGGAGCTGAATCTCCTCAATCCCACCTCCATTTGATACATCAGGCTGTTTCTCTCTCCCTAATATTTTACATTTACTTGTCCTATTTTTGATTCGAATTGCATGTTTACATTGAGGGCAATGTAAAGTCTAAGTATGGGGGGGGGCAACATTCTTATTTTAGCAGCATTTTCTTTATCCTTTCATATTTCTTTTTCCTTGGGTCTAGTTGAGTCTGTTTTGCATGGAAATGCAAGTTAAGCAATTAAGTCTAAAAGGACCCAGCATGATTAGAACTTCAATCTTATCTTCCTTGATTTCAAGTGACTTGGCAATGAGTTTGATTTGATAGATTGATTGGGTAGTCTACAGCCGTGAGGATTTTGAGCCTATTGTCTTTCTTGTGTGTGTATTCACCTATCATGATCTCCACTCTAGAACTTGTTTTGATTCTTGGTTGAGGCTATATTTGTTCATGCATGACTCAAACATGATTAAGGCATTCTTTCTTGTCCCTATTTAGCCAAAAAAAAAAAAAAAATCAATCAATCCCTTTCGCTTGCCACTTAGAGCCATCATTCTTACCCTTCATTTTCATACACCTTTTTGGACCTTCCAACCTTAGGAAGAGGAATATTAAGTGCATTCTAGAGAGAGAGATTGAATTCATCAAGCAAGTCATAAGGCCAAAGGCCATTTGCATCCATGAAAAAGAAAAAGAAAAGCAAGAAAAGGATAAAATGGTGAGAAGGAGCGTAAAACGCACTCAACCGAATAAAGATGCAATGTTTTTCATAATGCTTGGAAATTCTATCTCTTGATCTCGGAATTGCATGAAATGTTTTCTCGACCTAAGGCATGTTTTCCTTCATTATTGTCTTTCCATTTCTTTCTTTCCCACATTACAACCCTGAATAAGTCCTTTTGATTTGTGGCATGCATGTGACATGGATAGTGGAGATTGAGAAGATAAACAAGCTTATGGTAGTGGAATTGTGATTGGGTGAATTTGAGCGAAACAGTCACCACCACCTCTTGAGAGATTTTTGAGCATACACTTGTCCTGTGAGAGGCTTCTACTTTTGATTTGTCTTATTGAATGAATTGCCATGTCACTTATTTTCTTGGAAGTAGAGGAAAGATGATCTTTGAATGATGAATTCTCGAAGACTTACCTTGCATCTGATTTGTGTTTTTCCACATTTCTATTCTTGAGTCATAGAGTCTAGTGTTTTGCCCAGGAGTGCAAAAGTCTAAGTATGGGGGATTTGATAGCATGCATATTTATGCTATATTTTGGCATTTCACCTCAATCTTATTACGCCATTTGAAGTAATTTTTGCTAATCTTTCATTGTTTCTATTTTATTATACTTCAAACCATCCTTACACTATTTTCTATCTTACTTCTATGGATCCAGGCCTTAGGGAATATTGGATGGGCTAGAGAAGTGGCTCAACTAAAGGAGCTTGGGCTCACTTTCAAGGAGCAGACTTGGGCTGCTCAATTTTGCTATTTTTGGGCTCACTTATTTTCTGTTGGGCTAGGCCCAACCCTAGCCTTCCTAGCTCTTCATTTTTTAGCCATGTATTTAAGGCCTCTTAGCACTTATTTCATGGGGAGAAGAAAGGAAAAGAGAGAGAATTCTCTGGCCGTTTTTGTTGTTGTAGCATTTTTTCTGTTTTCTTCATTTTGTTCCATTTTGTTCCATTTTGCCTTCCTTGCTGTAATGATAGGCTAGAGCATTTGTAACCGGCTGTGTATCTTGAATCCATGTGGAATCTGAGTCCCGGATGAGCTACAAAAAAACTTGGTTTGCTATTTGTTTCTTATTCATTTCCATTTGGTTTAGTTTGAGCAGATTTGTGAATGCATGGAGTTCATGGCAGGTTTGTGTGAATTTGCATGGTTTCATTTTCTGTTAAATGCTTAAGAGAACAGAATGTTATAGCCGGTTGGTATAACATCTCGGAAATGAATATTATGTGCTTGAACGGTTGTTCTTACATAGGTCCGGATAGGTTGAATAGAGAGTGGATGGTTGCATTTTGTTTATAAGAGGTTTCTATATTCATTTTGTTATTTCAATCATTCTAATCCTTGGACGGTTATTGGGGATGCTTTAAGTTTGATATCCAGAGATTAAAACATCTAACAAGCTAAGATTTATAGAGTGGACGAGGAAGATTTCATAGAGGGGACAAATACACAGCCGGTTGCATTTCTTTTACTGA
This sequence comes from Diospyros lotus, assembly GCF_014633365.1. Lineage (NCBI taxonomy): Eukaryota > Viridiplantae > Streptophyta > Magnoliopsida > Ericales > Ebenaceae > Diospyros > Diospyros lotus. The sequence goes on from NC_068342.1 coordinate 24,313,062, forward strand.
TTTTTCATCCATCCTTGTCTTTCTGTTTTGTTAATTAGTTTTCTGTCGAACCCCCCCCCCCCCCTAAACAAACTGTTCTTTATATTGGTTCTCTTTGTTGGTAGAAGAAAGTGAGGTTCCTTGTGAGAGATGACCTAGGGTGCACTTTGCTGCAAACTAGAGAAGAGATACATACATCGATCTCTAATTCTGGAGTGGTTCGACAGCCGGTCAACTCTCTTGAGACATCCGAATGACATCCAGTAAATTCTTAATGCAAGTCTTACATTTAATAAAAATATTCAATATGTCAAATATTGAATTGTCATGCCAAGATATGATAAAATCCAGTAAGCCATACCCTGACTCAGAAATTATAGAATCTTTGTATCTCAATATAGCTGATGAAGATCATATACCATGTTTAGCAATTATTATAACATGTTCAGCATTATTTTGTAAGATTATGTGCATACATATTTGTATGAACATTGAGCATTACTTTATATGGAGCACTACATATCGTATGCTAGCATTTATACGAGCATTGCATTACGCCCGCCAGGCGGCTTGTTCCCGGGGATTCCACTAGTATCAGTTTCAATTATAGCTCAGTTTGAGAGTTGCCCGCCAGATGGCCACCAGGGGGCTAGGGGCATATTGTCCACAATATGTGCTTACAACTTTTATGTTTGTAGGATTCAGATCATTCAAGTATGCATTACAATTATGTGGGCCTATGAGCCAAAGTTGCATACCTGCATTTACTTTACAGTTTATGTGCATTATATCTTGTAAATGCAACCTTATAGTGATTCTTATATCTCTCAGCACAAGGATAGTTATAATCTTTATGAGTATCGATATTTCTCGATTCAGCTTCAGTTATTCTTTCCACGTTATCACTTGTTGAGCTTTGTAGCTCACCTAGTACTCTTCATCATTCCAGGTCTTAGCGGGGGAGTACCAGATATGGGGTCTAGTAGTAGTGGTCAGTAGTGTGTGTACGTGGAGCTGCTCAAGATCAAAGATGTCTGGGAGTTTGTTAGTTTATAGTGTCTTGTTAGTTAGGTTTATTTTATATTTCAGTTAAGGGATTATCCATTAGACAGAGTTTATAGTTTTCGGTTTATGTTGACTCAGAGTTTTATTTCAGTTGATTGAGATGTTCATTTATGGTATCAGATTTCAGTTTATCAGTGAGTTTACTTTATTTTATCTACTTTCTGCAGCACCTCTTCTTGTGCAGTTCTAGGAGAGGGGGTGTTACAGGGTTATTTGCCCACATCTCCTACCCCTCACTGGGCAACCCTTCTTAAACTCTTTTCTTACTGTACACACAATTCTTAGCATTACACAAAATCATATTCCATTCCTGGCTTTACTTGGGCTGCAAAACCAAATGTCGAGCGAGTAATTTTTATCACTCACTATTGTGCTACGGGACCGACCACAACCTTCGTCACCCTTACCGTGCATGCCACAGATCTTCGACCCCTGACCACCCACACAATCACTGTGTTTCCTTATGCATTAGGCTAGCCAACACCCAGTCCTCACAACTGTGTTGCTCCCTTACAATCACATCGGGCCCAACACTAGTTCCCAACAGTATGGCTTAGGTCCATCACCGATTTCATCTCACCCGTAGTATGACTCCAGGATTTTGGGTCCCACTTCCACTACTGCAAACCATGGTGGTTACTCCACTACCCTCGCAACAATCAACTCGCTAAGTTCACCAGATTGGGTACAATTCCCTTGGACCATTTGCACATTCCACAATTTTTAACCATAGCCTCACCCTAAACAGGCATGAGATTTCATGAGCATCTCAAGTTAACTTAGCTTACAATTAACACGAGACCCATAGATTCTACCATGCATAATGGTTATCTCGATCCTTCTTGACAATACTATTACCACAATTGTGGAAAGTCTCTTTCTAGGGTTGTGGTATATTTAGTCCCATAGGTCATTTAAACACTATGACCCCAATTCTGAATTAACCATTTCCACATAACCTGGCTATTCAAAGAATAGCTGACTAATCTAAAAGGAACTTCGATTCTTCCTATACCCTTCACCTCATTTGGATTCACATCATTTAGTTAGTAGCCATATTAGCTCTAATGCTACTGCAACCCACTGCTGTTTTCTTTCACAACCTTTAACCTTTAGTCACGAGGTTAATTCTCACCAATTACCCACATACTAGGTATCCCTCCTAACTATATCACTCACAACTATTGAGCAATCTAATCGTCACCCCAAATCATGTCATTCACAATTATCTAGTGATCTAGCTGTCACCAAGATTTCAATCATGGACACCCAAATCATATTCCCATGAATTTCTCATTTAAGCTCTCGATACTCATTGGCAAAACCTTAAGTTTGCCCTCAACTTCCATCTAATCCACATGATTAGACTCAGCTGAATTGTCAGGCTCACAACTAATACAACATCCATCAGGCACTACACTAGCAATCATCAACTTATTCCCCAATTAGTTCCCACTCATGGGAAATCACCCTAACCACATATGTGGAATTCACACTTCCACACCATGTCGTAGGACGCATACTCATACTCAAGGCACATGGCATCATGTTGGCTTTCCCTGGGTGATGTTGTGATGACCTACTCCCACCTACGGGCGCCACCGGTGAATAATCAACCAGATTACTCACACAACAAACCATTAATGAAGAGACAGACTACATTTCAATGAGAAATGCCCTTATGTGGGGACTAGGCTTCATTATTCTCTTCACTCCACTCGAGAAATCGATCCCCAAACAATAAAAGGAAACACAACGGACGAGACTAGAAACTCATGTGAGCTTCATCTTTATTCATCTCGTCTCACAACAAGCCAAATGTGACCAAGGAAAACAAACAACATAACACAAATTTGCTGAGTATGGGAAATTCGATATCAAACCTCAATCTTGGCTCAACTACACAAACACCGTATACAATAAGAAATCAACATAAGCATAATTACACTATGCTGATTACAACAAACTGGATACCATTCAGCGCCCAACAACATATACATTCAATACACAAGAATATATATACATGAACATATGTAACATACAAAGCTCAGGCAACATCGTTAGTTTCCACTTCATCCTCTCGACATCATCCCCACTTGCATCTAGACTCATAACATCTACAACACTAGGTGAAACCTCATGAGTCATAAAGACTCAGTAAGGGTGCAAATGAATGTAAACAAGATAATATATGAGATGCAATGACAAGTACGTATGCATGAATGGTGAGACATCACTGCCCTCTGAATCCACCTGTTCGAGGCATTAACCTCCTATATTACCCCTAGCATGCATCTAGTCTCTCCCATGGCCATAGGACTCCACTAGACCACCTATAGAATATGCACAACATGCAACTACACACAACATATATTTATCGATTTTACTAGACATTCGCAAGGGCACCACCCTTGGGGTCGTCCCTTACTTGGCTTGAAGCCTCTTATTCCAAGACCAAGAACGCTAGTCTGAACTCCAAATTCTTCTAGGACCACCACCTCGAAATATAACCTAGATGCCATCACACAAAAACCCCCAACTCTACTTTTTCCCATTTTTTGGCATTTTCCCTTTATTTTTCTCTTTTTTTTTAGATTTTTCTTTTTTTTATTTCTTTTTTTTCCTTTTTCTATTTTTTTTTTCTTCTCCTTCCCGCATGCGCACAACACTTGCGTGTAGCCCCTCCACTGGCCACCGCCACTACTCGCGCTGCTATCGCCAGCCGACACGACTGCCCCACAACCGACACCTTCAATGGCCTCAATTGTGAGTAGCTACGACCTCCCTTATGAGCAATGCCTGAGCGTACAGTGCCTCTAGCCGCTGCTTGCCTCTGCTAATCCAGCTGCCATCGCCCTTGGTCGAAGATTACCACTGCTGCCTTTAGCTACCAACAATCGCTCCGTCGTTGGCCACCGAAGCCTCCAGCCTCCATTGTCGCTGCTGCAACCACCTCTGGCTACGGTTTCCTCTGGCCGCCCTATTGTCGTCGGTCACCCACGATCGGCCAGCATCGCTCTCATGATCTCTCTCTCACACAATGCCTTGGTCAGGCTCCATCTCTCCCTCTTTGTTTTGATTTCAAAATTTGAAATCTTGGCAGCAAGCTCACGTCTCTCTATATATATACATAAATTACACATTTAATCCCTCAATTTCTCATTAATTACACTACAAACTCTCCTTAATTCCACTTAGAAATTTTAAATAAATGCACTTGGACCCCCCAAGCCTTAATTAACTATCATCAAGCCACACAATATCTTGATTTCTTCGAAATTAATAATCGACATTTACTCGATAAAGACTGATTTCGTCTATGCACCTGCACATGACCGTTCTTCCACCCGAAAATGGTTCAAGGTTGCCTTACACAAAAAACTGGACCACCCCTAGGGTCCCTTCGACTACCTAGAGGTCCCTCATGATAATTCGATGCATTTCAGGCTTATCTAGAAATTATTCCAAAAATAATTCCCCATAAGATTGCTTTTAGCGTCATTAACCTCACTTTGAGACACTAACCAATCTCATGCCATCTTATCTGGACATCCAAGTCAGGCATTCCCTACCGTTGATTCGATAATTTTATTAATTAATTTCTCAAAATTCACTTCGTGGGCTCTTCGGACCACCCAAGGTCCTCTAAAAATAAATAAAATCTTATATTTTTCAACACCATGTAATACCGGGTATTACATCTAACCCCTCATAACTGAATTTCGTCCTTAAAATTCTCTTCAACTACTCCTCTGCCCAAGATAATCACATTTTCAAGCTATTTCTTAAGTTCACTACTCTAGGGCCTCGAGCCTACCTCAGCCCTATCGGGCCATGCCTTGTATCAAACAGGCGCATAAGACCTCGAGTCAGACTCAGTCCTCCTTTAAACCATGCTCGGGACCCAGACTGACATGGTAAGTCCACCCCGCGCGGACCTTAGGCATAACCTTGTCACTACTTGAGGGCCTCGAGCCTGCCTCGGCTTTATCAAGCCACACCTTTTATCAGCAGGGGCACAAGACCTTGAGCTATACTTGGTCCACCTTTAAATTGTGGTCGGGACCCAGACAAACATGGTCAGTCCACCCTGCACGAACATCAGGCGTAGCCCCATCACTACTGTATGGCCTCCAGCCTGTCACGGTCTTATCGAACCACACCTTGTATCAGACAGGGGCACCTAACCTCGAGCCAGACTCGATCCAACATTAATGTCGTGCCTTGTATCAGACACAGGGCCAAGAGTACTAAGAGACGTTATTGCCAAAAAGAGCATGCAAGAAAAAATAGAAAACAAGGTACCAAGTGACACGTTCTCCAACATTGATCACCTTTGTACTTATCTAGGCATCCCCATACCTATGGGTGTGAGACCCTTATTGCTATCACATAGCAAAAACATAGCACATACAAGTCTTATAGCAATTGTCAATGTCCATTCTTGAAATTGCTACAAGTTGGGACATTTATTGATGTCTAGAAACTATGATGCATCATCTAACATCTTTATAGATTAATCATAATATATATCATACGGACTTCTATCTAGTTTCATCCGGTCATTGCAATACTAACAAGAAACTAATAGAACGACTTCTTGCGAAATTGAATAACTCCTTATTCGATAATATATTTGATTGCAATTGTCAGTATATAACATGCCCAATCTAATGGGGTTTAGAGTAACTACACTAACCTAGCCCCATCACTACTCTAGGGCCTCAAGCCTACCTCAGCCTTATCGAGCCAAGCCTTGTGTTAGACAGGCAAATAGGACCTCGAGCCAAACTCGGTCCTGCTTTAAATGATGCTCGGGACCCAGACCGACATGGTCAGTTCACCCTGCACAGACCTTAGGCACAACCATGTCACTGCTCTAGGGCCTTGAGCCTGCCTCAGCTCTATCAAGCCACCCCTTTTATAAGCAGGTGTATAAGACCTTGAGCTAGACTTGGTCCACCTTTAAATCTTGGTTGGGACCTAGACTGACATGGTCAGTCTGCCTCGCACCAACATCGGGCATAGCCCCAACACTGTTGTAAGGCCTCCAACCTATCACGGTCCTATCAAGCCACATCCTGTATCAGACAGGCACACCTGACCTCAAGCCAGACTCGGTCCTCCTTTAAACTGTGGTCGGGACCCAGACTTGGTCCAACATTAAAGTCGTGCCTTGTAACAGACACAGGGCCAAGAGTACTAAGAGATGCTATTCCCAAAAAGAGCATGCAAGAAAAAATAGAAAACGAGGTACCAAGTGACATGTTCTCTAATATTGATCACCTATGTACTTATATAGGCATCCCCATACCTATGGGTGTGAGACCCTTATTGCTATCACATAGAAAAAACATAACACATACAAGTCTTATCACAATTATCAATGTTCATTCTTGAAATTGCTACAAGTTGGGACATTTAATGATGTCTAGAAACTGTGATGCATCATCTAACATCTTTATAGATTAATCACAATATACATCATATGGACTTCTATCTAGTTTCATTCGGTCATTACAATACTAACAAGAAACTAATAGAACGACTTCTTGCCAAAATTGAATAACTCCTTATTCGATAATATATTTGATTGCAATTGTCAGCGTATAACATGCTCAATCTGAATGGGTCTAGAGAAACTACATTAACCTAGCCCCATCATTACTCTAGGGCCTTGAGCCTGCCTCAGCCTTATCGAGCCACGCCTTGTGTCAAACAGGTGCATAGGACCTTGAGCCAAACTTGGTCCTGCTTTAAATCATGCTCGGGACCCAGACCAACATGGTCAGTCCACCCCGTGTAGACCTCGGGTACAACCTTGTTACTGCTCTAGGAACTCAAGCTTGCCTCGGACGTATTGAGCCACGCCTTATATCAAATAGGCGTAAAGGACCTTGAGCCAGACTCAATCCTCCTTTAAACCATACTCGGGACCCAGATCAACATGGTTAGTCCACCTCGCATGGACCTTAGGTACAACCGAGTCACTGCTCTAGGGCCTCGAGCCTACCTTGGCCCTATCGAGCCACGCCTTGTATTAGAAAGGCGCATAAGACCTCGAGCTAGACTTGGTCCAAGATTAAAGTCGTGCCTTGTATCAGACAGGCACGCAGTGCCTTATATTAGACATAATGCCAGGAGTACTAAGAGACGCTATTGCCAGAAAGAGTACGCAAGATAGAACATAAAATAAGGTACCCAGTGGCACGTTCTCCAACATTGGTTACCTATGTACTTGTTTAGGCTTTCTCATACCTATGGGTGTGAGACCTCCATTGCTATCACATTGCAAAAACATAGCACATACAAGTCTTAGTGCAATTGTCAATGTCCATTCTTGAAATTTCTACAAGTTGGGACATTTAACGACATCTAGAAACTCTGATGCATCATCTTATATCTTTATAGATGAATCACAATATAGATCATATGGACTCCTATCTAGTTTCATCCGGTCCTCACAATAATAAAGAAAAACTAATAGAATGACTTCTTGTGAAATTGAATAACTCCTTATTCGATAATAAATACGATTGTAATTGTCAACATATAACATGACCAATCTAACTAGGTTTAGAGTAGCTACACTAACACAACACCGTCACTGTTCTATGGTCTCGACCCTGCCTTGGCCCTATCGAGCCACACCTTGTATTAGATAGGCGCACGGGACCTAGAGCCAGACTCGATCCCCCTATAAATCATGCTCAGGACCAAGACCAACATGCTTATTTTGTGTCGCGCGGACATCTGGCCTAACCTCATCACAACTCTAGGGCCTCGAGCTTGCCTCGACTCTTATCAAGCAATGCCTTATATCAGACAAGTGCATAGGATTTCGAGCCAGACTCAGTCCTCCTTTAAATTATGCTTGGGACCCAGACTAACATGGTCAGTCCACCCCGCGCGGACCTCAGGCACAGCCCCGTCACTGCTCTAGGGCCTCGAGCCTGTCTCGGCACTATCAAGCCACGCCTTATATCAGACAGGTGCACAAGACCTCGAACTAGACTCGATCCTCCTTTAAACCATGCTTGGGACACAGACCGACATGGTCATTCTGCCCTGCACGGACCTAGGGAATAGCCCCATCACTACTCTATGGCCTCAAGCATGGCTTGACCCTATTGAGCCACTCCTTTTATCAGAGAACTGTATAGGACCTCGAGCTAGACTTGATCCTCCTTTAAACCATGCTCAGGACCCAGATCGACATAGTCAACTGCCCCGAGCAAACCTCGGGCACAACCCGATCATTGCTTTAGGGGCTCAAGCCTGCCTCAGACCTATTAAGCCATGCTTTGTATCAGGAAGGTGCACAAGACCTGGAGCCAGACTCAGTCCTCCTTTAAACCATGCTCGTGACCCAAACTGACATGGTTAGTCCACCCTGCGCGGTCCTCGAGCGCATCCCAGTCATTGCTTTAGGTCCTCGAGCCTATCTTGGCCCTATCGAGCTATGCCTTGTATTAGATAGGTGCACATAACCTCGAGCCACACTTGGTCCTCCTTTAAATCGTGGTTGGGACCTAGACTCGGTCCAACATTAAAGTTGTGCCTTGTATCAGACAAGCATGTAGTGCCTTATATCTGATATAGGGCCAGGAGTACTTAGAGACGCTATCGCCAAAAAGAGCATGCAAGACAGAATAAAAAATAAGGTACCCAGTGACATATTCTCAAACATTGGTCACTTATGTACTTGTCTAGGCATCCTATACCTATGGGTGTGAGACCCTCATTGCTATCACATAGCAAAAACATAGCACAGACAAGTCTTACTGCAATTGTCAATGTCCATTCTTGATATTCTATAAGTTGGGACATTTAATGATGTCTAGAAATTATGATGCATGATCTCACATCTTTATAGATTAATTGCAATATACATCATATGGACTTCTATATAGTTTCATCTTGTCATTACAATAATAACAAGAAACTAATAGAACGACTTCTTGTGAAATTGAATAACTCATTATTCAATAATATATATGATTGCAATTGTCAACGTATAACATGCCTAATCTGATTGGGTCTAAAGTAGCTACACTAACACAGCCCCATCACTACTCTAGGGCCTCGAGCCTGCCTTAGCCCTATTAAGCCACACCTTGTATTAGAGAGGCACATAAGACCTTGAGACAAACTCGGTCCTCCTTTAAACCATGCTCGAGACCTAGACAGACATGGTCAGTCTGCCTTGAGCGGACCTCAGGCACATCCCAATCACTGCTCTAGGGTCTCGAGCCTGTCTCGACCCTATCGAGCCACGCCTTGTATCAGAAAGGTGCACAGGACCTTAAGCCAGACTCGGTTATCCTTTAAACCCTGCTCGAGATATAGACTTACATGGTTTATCCTCCCCGCGTGGATCTCAGGCACAACCCCATCGTTGCTCTAGGGCCTTGAGCCTGCCTTGGCCCTATCGAGCCATGCCTTGTTTTAAAAAGGTGCACAGGATCTCGAGCCAGTCTCGATCTAATATTAAAGTCATGCCTTGTATCAGAAAGGCACCCGGTGCCTTATATCAGACACAGGGGCAAGAGTACTAACAGATGCTATCCCTAAAAAAGAGCATGCAAGATAAAATAAAAAACAAGGTACCCAATGACACATTCTCCAATATTAGTCACCTATGTACTTCTCTAGGCTTCCCTATACCTATGAGTGTGAGACCCCTATTTCTATCACGTAATATAAACATAACACATTCAAGTCTTACTGCAATTGTCAATGTCCATTCTTGACATTGCTACAAGTTGAGACATTTAATAATGTTTAGAAACTGCGATGCATCATCTCACATCTTTATAGATTAATAATTTGTTGAGATTGACAGACTATTATCGAAGATTCGCGAAGAGAATTTTTGGAATAGTTATATCCATGATAGGACTCATGATGAGGGTCAAGTGAAAGTGGGTTGCCAGATGCAAGGAGAGCTTAACAGTTTTGGTTACGTGTTAATGCAAACATGAACAAGTGATTATGTGTGGATCACGTCGAGGCACAAGGTGAACTACCCGATGTATGACTTGGAACTGGCAGTTAAGGTATCTGCTCTTAAGGTTATAGAGGTACTACCGATATGGTGAGATGTTTGATGTGTTAACAGACCATAAAAGCCTAAACTATGTGTTCTCGTAGAAGAAGCTGAACATAAGGCAGTGGTGGTGGATGGAGTTCCCGAAAGACTATGACTGCACTATCTTGTATCACCCAGGGTGTGCCAATGTGGTGGTTGGGTTGATGGCCTAAGAGTGGCTATTGATTAAGGCTTTTAGCTTGATGTCGGTGAGTATAGTGCCGAAGGGTTTGTCCGTCCTGATAGTTGGCTTGGCGATTCGGCTGGATTGTCATGATGTTGTGGCAGGTTTGGCGCTGGGCTAAGGATGGATCCGGGGGAAAGACTAGATTGGGCCTAAGAAGAGGGCTGGGATTAGGCTTGGACGGTCCAGCTACTATATGGAAACCCTAATATTTTTAGCAAAGTTTAGTCAGAGAATAGAAGATGAAAGGGGAAAAGAGGAAGAGATAGGGAGAATCTTTCCAATGAGAGGAAAAGAGAAGAAAAAGGAAAGGGAAAGAATAATAGGAAGAAAGGTAAGCATTCTTCCTTATGGTAGTGTAAGTTCCTTTTGTTTCTCTTGAATGGTGGCTTAGCTATCTTGATTTTTTTTTCAAGGGTTTTTTTGAGTAAAAACGTTGGAAGCAATGAGGTTCTTGGAAGGTAAAGATTGTGGAAGATCTAAAGGAAAAGGTAAGGGATGGCCCCATGGGGAGGTGGCCTTGCAATGGGTTGTAAGTATGGTTCATAAATGTGTATGTTGCAGTTTGTATGTTCTATTATGTACATGAGACTTATGGCCATAGGGTAGATTGGGACATAGTGGGAATGGTGGGTTGATGCCTCTAACCTTGGTGGGTTGTGAGGGAAAAGAGACCTAGCCACACTTGCATGCATTTGACATCATATATTCTTATTATGTCCATATGTACTTTGCATTGCACGCTTATTGAGCTTAATAGCTCATGAGGTTTTTACCCTCACATATAGGTTGTCAAGGCATGGGAAAGTCAAGGCAAAGATGGGATAGCATGTGGAGGCATGAGAATAAAAATTGGTCGGCCTGGGCTTGCTGACCCGCCTAGGGCCCCGCGATGCATTGGCCATGCGGCTACACGCCAGCGCGTCTGCCAGCGCGCGCATGCTCGCGCGCCCACCTACGTGCCCTACTACCCACCGAGGCCCCTTGCGGGCCACCTGGTGGCCCCAGCTACTGCTGCTGCTTCCTTCACTCCTTTCTCTCTCTCTCTCTCTCTCTCTCTCTTTCTCTCTCTCTTTTTCTCCTTTGGGCTTCCTAGCCCAAATTTTCCAAAAATTACTTATAAAAAATAAGCACTAAAAGTCTTCAACTTTTCCTCCATTTTCCAATACCCAAAATAAACACCAAATGTAATACCCCAAAATTTAATGTAAAGGTTGGATGATGCAATAAAGTGTTTTAAATGGAAGTTTTGGATTTAAGTGTAAATGGAAATAGTTTTAAGGACTCAAATGAAAATATCAAAGGATAAATTCTCCAACAATAAGAATAATGGTAATGATAAATGCTTATTTAAGAAGCTTTGAATTGGAGAAATTGGATTGGAGGGTTAACTTAAAAGTCTTGAAGCTTTGGTGATAACAATAATTACTTACACCTTAAAGTCAAAGTAAATGGAACTTGGAAGCATCATATTGGCTCACCAAAAGGAAAGGATAAGGAGAGTTGTCTTGGAGGCCACATGAGGGGCAATTGGAGGCATGAGATTGGAAGAATGAAAAGCTTTCAAAGGAAGGAAGAATCAAAGTAGGAAATATTCAAGGGAAGTAATGATTGATTCTTACCCCAAAAGTCTTAAGTGGCATGAATTGGAAGGCTATGAGTGGCTTGGAAGAGAAGAGATAAGGGTCTTTGAGTGTTCTTATCATGAAAGCCACGTGAAGGGGAGATTTGATTGGAAGAAGTGGAGGCTTGCTTGAGAAGATTGCAAAATTTTCAAAGTGTGATGGTTACTTGGGTGAAAAATAAGTAACTTGGAGGCCAAGTGTAATCTTGAGGATTTTGGAATTTAAAGGCTATATAAAGGGAATGAGTTAAGGCCACGAGAAGCTAAGGAGAAAGGAAAGAAAGAAAGTGCAAGAAAAAGCAAAGAAGAAAGGAAAGAGATACGTGGATGGAAAACTACCAAAACAGAAGGGAATTCGAAGACTTAAGTTAATTTTATTCCCATAAAGTCGTAGATCATGAAAATAGGAGTCCGTTGGTTCAAACGGAGAGCGAATCGGAGTTAAAATGAGCAAGATATAGCCGTTTTAATTTTGGGATGCAAAGTAAAGAAGGGGGTAGCGCGTGGCCACCTTCCGGGGGCACGTGAGGGCGCATCCGGCCTCCGATTGGCTTGAAATTTTCACCATTGTTCTCCTATTTTAATTACATACAACCTTGTATAAAAAAATTCAAGGTTTGGTTCACCTAAATGTGTGATTTCTACAGAAACAGCCCCTTGTGCTTGAAACTAGGCTGTAAAACCGTGCTATCGAAGGGGAAGCGATCAAGGTGAGTGGTCCTTGTGCATGCTTCCTCTTGATCAATCATGATTTCATTTGTGATTGGTTCTTGTGCGTGTTCCTTGATTCTTATTGATCACTCTTGGTTTTCACTTGTGGATGGTTTGTTGTTTACATCTTATATTCCCTTTGTATCGAGCATATCCTTTCTACTTTGTTGTATCGAGTTTGACCATAACATCTTTCATGTGTGGCTTGTGATCATATTCCTTCTGCTTTTTCGTACATATTGTCACTTGGTGGTTGTGGCTAGTTGATGGCTGTACTTTCATATAAATCAATCAAGCTTTTCATCTCTGATCAACTACTCGATCTGGTTACGTAACTCCCAGTACTGCTCCATACTATGGCCTAGGGACTCATGAAACTTGCAAAAGGCCTCCATATTTCTTCCTAGGCCATCTTTGGAATGAGGATGGAAGTTAATGAGCCTCGTGTGCGTGATAAAGGAAAGGATCGCCGTTGTGGGCTCATTAAGGGGAGTGAAGCTTCAGAACTACATCTTTGAGGGCTCTTCCCTTCTTTGTGTTTTGACTGCCCGGTTGGACTTCGAGTCTCTTGGTCTTCCTCTTCCTTTCACCTCCCAGGCATCCAAAATTTCCATTTGGATGATGAATTGTTCTGCTCGGGCGAGTAAATCAATCATGGATCTAGGCTTAGAAAAGGCTAGGGATTTTCTAAGTAGTGTGTAAGTAGTCCCGTTGAGCAAAGCTGATGCCGCCAACCTAACCAGGAGATCCCTCACTTCTTGAGTGGTTGTCCTAAATAGCTCCATATATTATTTCAACTGCTGGCCAGGTTTCTGCTGTAGGCTCATCAGGTACATCATGCTATTTTTCTTTAGCACATAGGCCTAGAATGCCTCCAAAAAATCCTTCTTCAATTGCCCAAATGATCGTATGTTCCTTGTCGACAAATCCGTGAACCATTGTTGAGATTTCCCTTCTAGAGAGAGGGGGAAGGCTTGATGCTTGGTTACCTCATTCTGGCCGTGTAGTACAGCCATGGCTACAAAATGCTGCAAATGCCTCTTTTGATCCTCTTTCCCAAAATAAAAAGGAAGCTGGGACAACTTGAATTCCAATTGGACTGGTTGTCTCTGGAGTTCCTCTGATAGGGGGAAACCTTTGGTGGGCTTTTCTGGGCATTATCATTACCCATTTCGGCTCCAACACTTCCTTTATAAGCCTCTTAAAGCCGGTCTGTCACGACCCGATATCTAATAGGTCTTGACCGGCATTAATCCCTAGGCCCAGTGGCCCCACTGTGGATTAGTAAGCATATTCTCTAGCTTGATTTGCTATAAGCATTAATAATACTGACAAAATATAGAGTCAGGAATTAAAATACTATATCAACTTCCCACAAAAATCTCGATATCTCATATATAGCAGCTACAATATGAATATCCACCATCTTGCTGTCATAAATACATATATAGTCCCATATCGCGGGCTTTTGGTACAAATGTGTACCACAAAAATAAAGTACAAAAGAATAGTCTCAACAATAAGTGTGCATCTCGACAGAGCATCCTATATCAAATCAGGAATCAAAAGAGGTCTGACATCATACCAAAAGATCTATTGGACTAGTATTCAAAAGAAGAATCTCCTAAAAATATTTTTTTAAAAAAAAGGGTGAGTCTTGTGGACTCGCGAGTATAAGGTATGCCATGCCCACTAGGAGAGTATGCAATAAAAATGCTAGGAAGAACATCATGGATACAATAACATAATAGTAAGATGAACAACAAGTATATGTATCATAGGTTTACATAATTTGAGGTTCAAAAGAAAAACATAGTGCAAGAAAAGTAGATGCCTAGAGATAACCCCCATAAGTTGCTCACCTAACCACCTAAGTCTCCTATACTTTTTATATGCGATGCATACACTGAATCTGAGGGCCCACTAGTAGAGATTAGCCTAGCGACTATACACACATGCACACAAGTACATGTACTGCCACATACATCATCATGACACTATAATACCATAATAGCCCACGTGATAGTAGTACTGAAACATACTATCTATGTCTCTCATGGCCTTGGCATGCTAAGCCTCACAGTACCATGATCGTTTCCTGTTGTGAGTCACCTGGGAATCTACTAGTTAGTCCTCTAATAATGTAAATGATACCCTACTTAATGCATAAGTCATAACCATTTATCATTTCATGTGGTACCTAAAATGCACCATATCATTCAATATTTCACATACTCAAAGAGAAGGAATCAATTAGGGTATCACTTATAATCTTTATGCTTATTTCTCTCCCAGTAGGATGAAAATATTTTATGCATTTTGGAAACACTTAAAAGTATTTTTCTATGATCTGCATATAAAAATCATGTACAAGTTATGCATGGAACAATATATACGTGCACAATATAAGGTAAACATAACATATCCTGTCTACTTTCCTGGGAAGGAATGACTCAAGTCTGAGCTTGGGGAGAAGATCGAGGGAAATCCTAAGAATCCAAGCCTACAATGAATAGAACAAGGTGGTCACCTTTTGTAACTACCCGTTAGAGGGCCTAGTATTTATTTAGAATTATTTAATTAATTAGTGAGGTATTTTAATTAAGAGAATTTTCCATCTAATTTTAATGTGGCAATTTAGAATATTTTTAGTTGAGAAAATAGCTTTTAAATAGCATTTAATTCTTTTTATATTATGAGAAATTAAATGCAAGGACATAAGGGTCATTTAAGGATTTGATATTAGTATTTAATTAGTAAATAGAATTATTGTGATTAAGGGATTGATGAATCCATCCGTGAGAGGATTGGATTAGAAGACTCCTAGTTATATTAGGAGATTCAGATGGGCTTTAGGGCTTCAAAGTATATATAGAGAGAGTTTGATGGCCAATAGTTCTTCACGCCGTGTGAAGAACAAAAGAGAGAAGAAGAGGCAGAGAGTTGGGAAGCATTGTAGTGTCTTGGCATAGGGAGATTTTCATTGAAAGTGTCGATTCAATCAATCAGAGAGTTTGAAAGGAAAGTTCTCCCTGTAAACCTTTCTTACAGGATCGTATTTAGCATTCGATCATCAGTTTCAATAGCTCTTTGTTTATGTTTCAGATATATGTTACAGTCAGTGTATATATATATATATGCACGAGCAGTGAGTATGTATACCAGATCATGCATGATTACTTCCAATGATTCTTATCAATTTTATTGTTGAATCATTCATAAGTTTGTTTGAAATCAATTGGGATTTGTTTTCTCAAGATTTCTTTTGGAATGGTGTAGTAATGTTAAGTTTGTAATTCAAGATATCATCTCTGTTATCATGAGTTTTATGTCTGATAAGATTCCAGTCATTCGAATGAGTCTTGTGTCATTCGAATGAGTTTTCTTATCATTCGAATGAGTCCTTGAAGATTTGAATAAGTTGTTGCTTTGTATAGTCTAGCATTCAAATGAGTCTCTCTGTCATTCGAATGACCCGTGAGTATCCCATTAATTCATTCGAATGAGGGTATTGTTGCATTCGAATGAGTCATTTTTTGCCAGTTCAAAAGTTGGAAAATTGTCAAATTCATTCGAATAAATTTGTGAGTCATTCGAATGAGTCATTGATCAAATCCGAATAGCCTTTGTTATATCATCTATCATTCGAATGAGCCTCTGTCATTCGAATGAGCTTGCTGTAGTCCATTCTTTCATTCGAATGGACTGCTGCTTCATTCGAATTGCTCCTTATACTTCCTCAATCATCCGAATGTTAGTGTAGGTGCTCTAGACCCAATCAGATTGGGCATGTTGTACACTGACAATTGTAATCATGTTTATTATTTGAATAAGGAGTTGTTCAAATTTACAAGAAGTCATTCTATTAGTTTCTTATTATTATTGTAATAACCGAATGAAACTAGATAGAAATCCATATGATGTATACTGTGATTAATCTATAAAGATGTGAGATGATGCATCACAGTTTCTAGACATCATTAAATGTCCCAAGTCGTAGCAATGTCAAGAACGGACATTGATAATTGTGGTAAGACTTGTATGTGCTATGTTTTTGCAATGTGATAGCAATGGGGGTCTCACACCCATAGGCATGGGGATGTCTAGACAAGTACATAGGTGACCAATGTTGTAGAACATGTCAGGGACATGACTCGCCATGAGAATCTATTTTGGTTATATGTTGATGGAATTCTCATACGAGATGGGTGTAACTAATCCTTGGACCTGAGGTTGTCACGGTCATCTCATAAGAAGACCAGTATGCTTTGACATCATTTCGATGGGCCTAAACAAAGGCTGCACGTGGGCGATCATTGGGTATATCGTGAGGCTTATGGAGACGGGTGCATAACCAAGATGAGACTCGTCTATCTCTTGATAGAGGATGATGTATCTAAGGCGCCTTCGGTGGATATTCACTTTAAATCCATGGCCATGGTGAAAGAGATCAATAAAGAGTTATTGATTCACTTTCTACTAAGTGAAGATATCCGGAAGACCGAAGAAAACTCATGTGATTGATAGCATGCATATTTATACCATATTTTGGCATTTCACCTCATTCTTATTAGGCCATTTGAAGCAATTTTTGCTGATATTTCATTGTTTCTATTTTATTATGTTTCAAATTGTCCTTACACTATTTTCTATCTTACCTCTACTCTATGGATCCAGGCTTTAGGGAATATTGGATGGGCTAGAGAAGTGGCTCAACTAAAGGAGCTTGGGCTTACTTTCAAGGAGCAGACTTGGGCTACTCATTGTGCTGTTTTTGGGCTCACTTGTTCTCTGTTGGGCTAGGCCCAACCCTAGCCTCCCTAGCCTTTCCTTTCTTAGCCATGTATTTAAGGCCTCTTAACATTAATTTCCAGAATATCATGAGATAGAAAGAGAGGAGAAAATAGAGAGGATTCTGCCCATTTTTGTTGTTGTAGCATTTTTCTGTTTTCTACATCTTTTGTTCCATTTTGTTTTCCTTGCTGTAATGATAGGCTAGAGCATTTGTAACCGGTTGTGTGTCTTGAATCCATGTGGAATTTGAGTCCCGGATGAGCTACAAGAATCTGGTTTGTTGTTTGTTTCTTATTCATTTCTATTTGGTTTAGTTTGGGCAGATTTGTGAATGCATGGAGTTCATGGCAGGTTTGTGTGAATTTGCTGTTAGTGTAGGTGCTCTAGACCCAATCAGATTGGGCATGTTGTACACTGACAATTGTAATCATGTTATTATTTGAATAAGGAGTTATTCAAATTCACAAGAAGTCATTCTATTAGTTTCTTGTTATTATTGTAATAACCGAATGAAACTAGATAGAAGTCCATATGATGTATACTGTGAATAATCTATAAAGATGTGAGATGATGCATCACAGTTTATAGACATCATTAAACGTCCCAAGTCGTAGCAATGTCAAGAATGGACATTGACAATTGCGGTAAGACTTGTATGTGCTATGTTTTTGCTATGTGATAGCAATGGGGGTCTCACACCCATAGGCATGGGGATGCCTAGACAAGTACATAGGTGACCAATGTTGGAGAACGTGTCACTGGACATGACTCGCCATGAGAATCCATTTTGGTTAAATGTTGATGGAATTCTCATACGAGATGGGTGTAACTAATCTTTGGACCTGAGGTTGTTATTAAAATAAATATTATATTTGGACTAAATTAGATTTGGGCCAAATATTAAATATTATATTTGGACCAAATTAGATTTGGGCCAAATATTAAATAAAATATATTTGGGCTTGAATTAGATTTGGGCCATAATATTTTATTTAATCTATAAAAGGATTGGGCCATTTAATTATATTTCTAGTTGGACTAGAATAAGCCCACTTATGATTCTAATTAAATTAGAATTAATGGGCTAGCCCAATCCATTAGGGTTTTAGAAACCCTAGGATATTTCATTATAAATATCCTTTTATAGGTTGCCCATTTTAGAGGTGATTTTTGGTGTCGTTTTTCAAGAGTTGAAAAGCGCATTGCCGTTCACTCTTCCCCGTTTCTTTTGGCATCGATTTGAAACGTGGGTGTTCTTTTACCGTCCATACACAAGCCGCGCAAAGGAGAAGGAGCTAGCACTCCTATTCCGCTCTCCTTGCCAACGGACGCGTGCCGCGTATCACGAGTTAGAGGCCGGACGCTTGGACGGCTCGAATCCGCGAACGACTCGATAATCTAAAGGTTAGATTTATTTATTTGTTTGTGAATGATTTGATTTCGAAGTTGATCCAATCGCCGGGATCGGGGTAAGGTTCAAAATTTTTGAACTACGCTGCTTGCCCCGTAGCGATCTTGCTTTACTTTCAGTGGTATCAGAGCCATCGTCGAAATATTTCAATTCCTTACGTGCGGATTCGGTTATGTTGTTATTTGTGAAATAATTAAATGATTGTTGCGTTTGTATTTTTGGATTGCAAAACGTTTTTGGGTGAAGGGAAAAAGATCGTGTATGACACGAAAAAGGGCAAAACGGGGTTCGGGGTGCATACGGATGCATCGGGGCGTCGAAAGACGCGGCCGAGCGGGGCCCGCGTGCGCTGGGCATGGCCTGGGGCGGCCTGGGCGCGCGCAGGGCCCGGCCAGGCGCGGCCGTGCGCGGCCGTGCGCGCGCATGGCGCGCCCAGGTGCAGCCGCGCGCGCGCGCATGCGCCCCCAGGCGCGGGCGCGACCCGCGACCCGCGCGCGGTCCGCGGGTTCGACCCGCGAGCAGCGCGCGGCCCGCGGGTGCGACCCGCGACCCGCGCGCGGCCTTGCGCGGCCCCCAGCTGCCCGCGCAAGGCCTTTGCGCGCCCCGCGCGGCCCCAGTGGGCCGCGCTCGCCCCCAGCGGCCCCTGCCGCGCGGCCGGGCGCTCCAGGCGCGGCCCAAGCGCGCCTAGCGCGCCCAGGCGCGGCCCATGCGCGCCCCATGCGCGCCCAGGCCTGGCAGCATGTTTGACATGCTGCCCAACCGCCTCCCGGCCCCTCCCGCTCCCTCGGGCTTCGGTTTGACCCTTCCCGGGGGTCCCCGTGAAGCATCCGGGCCGACCCTTTGGTGGCCCAGTGCGTTCTGTTCTCTTTGGTGGGGCCCGGCCAAATTGTTTGGCTATTTTTATTATTTTTATTCGATCCATGAGTGTATGACACTTATGGGCCGTGATTAAAAATGGTCTAGGGCCATTAATTGGGTTATTTATTAATTATTGGGCTGCTAATGTATGTTTGACATATATTGGTTGATCCAAGGCCTGTTGAGCCTTGTTAGTTAGACTAATGGATGAAGCCCAAGCCCAACACAATTAAAACAATTTTGTTTTTCCAAAATTATACAAATTTTCAATTTATTGAAAGCGTTTCATTAAGATTGAAATAGATGCGACAATTAATTAACATAATCTAAATGAATCAATTAAATTGATTGCATGGGTGTATGGTATGGATCGAGTCGACCATTTATTTTATGTTGGGAATGAATGCTTGTAAATTTGGTTTTTGAAATAGGGCCTGCGAGTCCTGCTTCTCTTATACTCTGATGTACATTCTCTTCTCATCTCACTCCCCCCGAATGTAACTCGGGGTTTCTGATTCTATGTAATGTATGTAGAATAGAATAGAGCATCGATAGTTGTAGTTTGTATGAAGAGCAAGAGATGGAGCCAAATTGAAGACAAGATTCGAAGACCAATGAAGGCTTGAAGAATGTGCTTATGAAGCAAGATGTCATTCTTCACCTAGGTTTGACCCGCTAGCTTCCCTTCTATGGCTCGAGGGGACTAGCCGTAGTTATCCATACCATACACCGGTTTGAGTCGTTTATTATGCATTATTAATTTGATTAATTGCATGTGATGAGACCTAAATAAATAAATAATAAATCCCTCATTAATATTAAGCCAACTTGCCTTCCATCATTATGAAGCATTAGGTTTCTAGCTGGCATTTGATTTGTTGAGTCACTCAAGGTCATGTGTCACCTATGATTCCTATGCTTCATGGGCCATGAGATGTCCCTGAATGATGGGTCCGACTTAATTAGAAATGTGGGGTTTGTTGAGTCACTCAAGGCCTTACTGAGTATAGAGGCAAAGATTGGGAGTCACATAAGATGTGCTTGACAAGTAGTTGTCAACCCAATGAATCTAGGAGTTGCATGGAGATGCAATTGGTAGCAAGTACCTACCTAATCGATCCTAACACAATTTGTTGAGTCACTCAAGGTTGTGCGAGGGGAGATGGGATCTTGGCTCACTAGGAAATCTTCCAACGGGATTTCTCGAGTTATGTCTTGAGGGTGGCAAACTCGTAGAAAATAGTGGGAGCAATCATAAAATGTTACTTCTTGCAATTTATGATTTCGTAATTCAATATGATTATAATAATATCTCTATTCAGTTGTTGATCCAGAATGTCTGGAAACATGTCGATAAGATCGATACTCGAGGGCAATAATACCTTCAACGGACTAATTTCTCTGACTGGGAGATCATCTTGAGGATAGTCCTCATGTATGATAAGATTCTTTATGTGATAAAGAGCTATCTTCTTACGAAGCCACCAGTTAAAGAAATAATAGCACATTAGGCCTAGACAATGCACATGGGTGATATGATCATCGCTTGATATATCGTCTTGGCTGCCATGACCCCCAAACATAGGTCGCCACATAAGAGTTATGATGCCTATGAGATCATGGCTAGGCTCAAGGACCATCTGTTGAGAAGCATGCCATGGAGATGATATGTTTTATCAATAGGTTGCTAGAGCTGAACTTGGGTATGGATGCTGAAACTTACCTTAGATTTGCTGTTATAGTCCCTCCCTAAAAGTTATGGATAAGACTCTTAGAGAGTAGCTGTCCATACTAAGGGAGACCAAGCCTAAAATTGATTATAAGCCAAGAGAAGTGTTCTCTTAGTTGAAAGGCCCAAGGCGCACAAGGGTAAGCCCAAGAGTAAGAAAGCCAAAAAGGAAGAAGAGTTCTTCTATAGCGCAATTTGGAAGAGTCCAGAAGACTAAAACCCAAAAGGAAAAAAGGATGCAATCTATCTCCACTGTGATAAATCGAGAAGTGTAGAGTAAGAAGAGTTCTACTCAAGGCACTTCAGGTATTTATGTTATTGGAATTAATCTATTTATTTCTGATCAGTCCACATGAGTATTAGATACTGGATCTAATGCTCATACTTACACCTTCGTGTATGAGCTTAGGAGTACGAGGAGATTAATAATAGGAGAAGTGTACCTACATGTGGTAAATGGATCAAAAGTTGTTCCATTAGTTGTAGGGACCTATTTATTGACATTATCCACATGGCTTGTGTTAGATTTACACAACTGTTACTTTATCCCTAGTTTGACTAGGAATATTATTTCTATTTCTTGTTTGGACAAAGATGGATTTTCATTTTTATTTAAGAACAATAGTTGTTCATTTTATAAAAATGAGTTGTTTTATGGTAAAAGCAACAATATGTAACGGTTTGTATATTCTTGATGTTGATACTCCTATTAATAACATAAATATTAAGCGACTGAAATCAGGTGATTTAAATAGCACTTATTTATGGCATTGTCGCCTTGGCCATATAAATGAGACTCGCATATCCAATTTGTATAAAAATGGATACCTTAGCACATTTGATTATGAATCATATGGTGCTTGCGAATCTTGTTTACTTGGTAAGATGACTAAATCTCCTTTTAAAGGAAAGGGAGAGAGGGCCACAGAAGTGCTAGAGCTTGTGCACATTGATGTGTGTGGGCCCATATCCATCCAGGCTCGAGGTGGGTATATCTACTTCATAACCTTTACTGATGATAGATCATGTTTTGGTTATGTGTATCTTTTAAGACACAAATCTGAGACTTTTAAAAAGTTCAAAGAATTCAGATTTGAAGTAGAGAAACAAACTGGGAAAAGTATCAAAGTACTTCGATCAGATCAAGATGGTGAATACTTGAACAGTGAGTTTCTAGATCATCTGAAGCAGAATGTGATTCTCTCACAATGGACTCCACCTAGAACATCATAGATGAATGGTGTGTCTAAAGGAGGAATATGACCTTGTTGGACATGGTCTGGTCCATGATAAGTCGCGCTGAACTCCCTATTTCATTTTGGGGATACGCATTCCTCACCGCGATCTTTGTTTTGAACAGGGTTCCAAGTAAATCAGTTACTCAGACTCCATATAAGATATGGAAAGGAAAGAAGCCAAACTTGTCTTTCCTTAAGATTTGGGGTTGTCAAATTTATGTTAAACGTGTTGACAGTAATAAGCTACAACCCAAATCGACGAGATATCTATTTGTGGGATATCCAAGTGGATATTACTTTTACCACCCATGTGAACAAAAGGTGTTTTGTTGCCAAGCATGTGGTATTCCTTGAGAAGGAATTCTTAGATGCTGTGGCTAGTGGGAGGAATGTTAAGCTCGAATAAGATTCGAGGCGAACCACAAACAAATACTCCCCTCCAGGAACCCGAGAAAGATCACACACAAGAAGTTGTGTCAACTCCCCAACCTTCTACACAAGAACCTCATAGGTCGATGAGGGTTCGTTGCGAGCAAGAGAGATATGGATTTCTCATCTCGGCGCATGGAGATGTGCTTCTGGTTGTGAACGATGAGCCTACTACCTATGATGAGGCAATGTCTGACATTGACTCTGGGTTATGACAGATGAATGACAAAATAGCTTTCCTTAAAGGAAACCTGGTCGAGGATGTGTATATAACACAGCCTGACGGTTTTGTTACTCATAAACATGCAAATAAGATTTGCAACTTGCAAAGGTCCATTTATGGACTAAGGCAAGCATCCCGGAGTTAGAATCAATGTTTTGATGAAAAGATCAAAAAGTTTGATTTTTCACAAAAGGGAAGTTAATCCTTGTGTTTACAAGAAGGTTAGTGGGAGCGTGGTGGTCCTTTTAGTTCTATATGTGGACAATATATTGCTCATAGGGAATGGTGTTCCCATGATGCAATTAGTTAAAATATGGCTTTCAAAATATTTTCTCCATGAAGAATTTGGGAGAAGCAGCCTATATTCTGGGAATAAGGATCTATAGAGATAGATCCAGGAGGTTGCTAGCGCTCTCCCATAGCACGTACATTGACAGGGTGCTAAAGAGGTTTAGCATGGAAGATTCTAGGAGGAGAAGTCTTCCCATGTCACATGGAATACATCTCTCCAAGGCTATGTGTTTGAAGACACAAGATGAGAGAGATAGGATGAGTCGAGCACAATATGCCTTGGCTATTGGCTCGATCATGTATGTCATGTTATGTACGAAGCCTGATATCGCATATACTTTGAGCATATGTAGTAGATATCAAGCTGATCCAGGTTAGAAACACTGGATTGCTGTGAAAACCATTCTTAAGTACTTGTGAAGTACTAAAGAGATGTTTTTACCATATGGAGAATGAGAGCATACCATGAAGGGGTTCATGGATGCCAGTTTCCAATTCGACCATGATGATTTTAAATCACGTATAGTTGAAATTCATATTCTGCCTATATGGCTGGGCCATGAGTTGGAAGAGTTCCAACAAGAAATAGTGGCAGATTCAACAACTGAAGTCGAATACATAACAACCTTCGAAGCAGCTAAGGAGGTTGTATGGATCCGTAAGTTCATTGATGAACTTAAAGTAGTGTCCAGCATTGTTGATCCAATAACAGTTATTGGGACAATAATGGAGCCATCGCGTAAGCGAAGGAACCACGGTCTCATCAACGGACCAAACTTGTATTGCGGCATCACCATATGATAATGGAGATTATCAGCTGAGGTGACATATGTAGAGAAAGTATCGACGGATGACAATGTCGTAAATCCCTTGACTAAAGCTCTGTCCCAGGAGAAACATGAAAGTCATGTTCGATCATCAGGTATAAGATACATGAATGATTGGCTCTAGTGCAAGTGGGAGATTGTTAGTGTAGGTGCTCTAGACCCAATCAGATTGGGCATGTTGTACACTGACAATTGTAATCATGTTATTATTTGAATAAGGAGTTATTCAAATTCACAAGAAGTCATTCTATTAGTTTCTTGTTATTATTGTAATAACTGAATGAAACTAGATAGAAGTCCATATGATGTATACTGTGAATAATCTATAAAGATGTGAGATGATGCATCACAGTTTATAGACATCATTAAACGTCCAAAGTCGTAGCAATGTCAAGAATGGACATTGACAATTGCGGTAAGACTTGTATGTGCTATGTTTTTGCTATGTGATAGCAATGGGGGTCTCACACCCATAGGCATGGGGATGCCTAGACAAGTACATAGGTGACCAATGTTGGAGAACGTGTCACTGGACATGACTCGCCATGAGAATCCATTTTGGTTAAATGTTGATGGAATTCTCATACGAGATGGGTGTAACTAATCCTTGGACCTGAGGTTGTCACGGTCATCTCATAAGAAGACCGGTATGCTTTGACATCGTTTCGATGGGCCTAGACAAAGGCTGCACGTGGGCGATCGTTGGGTATATCATGAGGCTTATGGAGATGGGTGCATAGCCAAGATGGGACTCGTCTATCCCTTGATAGAGGATGATGTATCTAAGGCGCATTCGGTGGATATTCACTTTAAATCCATGGCCATGGTGAAAGAGATCAATAAGGAGTTATTGATTCACTTTCTATTAAGTGAAGATATTCGAAAGACCGAAAAAAAACTCATGTGATCGTTATCAAGCAACACATCGCCATACTTGAGATCACATAAGATACATTGACAAGAGGATCGTATTACACGGTAACCATGCTCGTGAAAGGTTATTTGCAGATTATGAATCCTTCTGAATAATTGGGTAGGCATGACGCCTTGCTAGAGGCCAATCTTGTCTTATGTGTTCGTACCGACACATTGCCAACATATTCGAAAGCCTAATGAGTCATACGCAATAGGCACGGTCCCTGGCTTAAACCAGGAGAGTGGACGTATGGTTAAGTGGGACACTTCGGCAAGAAGTTGTGCCGTCGTAGGTTCTCACGGAAAAAGAACAGATAGACGTAATGACGTCGATATGACGAGGAGTCGTCGTAATGGAAAGAGTTTCCTAAAAATGGCATTTGATTAAATTAGGAAGGAGTTTCTAATTTAATGATTTTCTATTTGTTGGAGTGGCAAATAGGAAATAAAATATTTTTGGGCTTAAGTTAATATTTGAACTAAATTAGATTTGGGTCAAATATTAAATTAAATATTATATTTGGACTAAATTGGATTTGGGCCAAATATTAAAATAAATATTATATTTGGACTAAATTAGATTTGGGCCAAATATTAAATATTATATTTGGACCAAATTAGATTTGGGCCAAATATTAAATAAAATATATTTGGGCTTGAATTAGATTTGGGCCATAATATTTTATTTAATCTATAAAAGGATTGGGCCATTTAATTATATTTCTAGTTGGACTAGAATAAGCCCACTTATGATTCTAATTAAATTAGAATTAATGGGCTAGCCCAATCCATTAGGGTTTTAGAAACCCTAGGATATTTCATTATAAATATCCTTTTATAGGTTGCCCATTTTAGAGGTGATTTTTGGTGTCGTTTTTCAAGAGTTGAAAAACGCATTGCCGTTCACTCTTCCCCGTTTCTTTTGGCATCGATTTGAAACGTGGGTGTTCTTTTACCGTCCATACACAAGCCGCGCAAAGGAGAAGGAGCTAGCACTCCTATTCCGCTCTCCTTGCCAACGGACGCGTGCCGCGTATCACGAGTTAGAGGCCGGACGCTTGGACGGCTCGAATCCGCGAACGACTCGATAATCTAAAGGTTAGATTTATTTATTTGTTTGTGAATGATTTGATTTCGACGTTGATCCAATCGCCGGGATCGGGGTAAGGTTCAAAATTTTTGAACTACGCTGCTTGCCCCGTAGCGATCTTGCTTTACTTTCATTTGCATGGTTTCATTTTCTGTTAAATGCTTAAGAGAGCAGAATGTTATAGCCGGTTGGTATAACATCTAGGAAATGAATATTATGTGCTTGAACGGTTGTTCTTGCATAGGTCCGGATAGGTTGAATAGAGAGTGAATGGCTGCATTTTGTTTACAAGAGATTTCTGTATTCATTTTGTTGTTCCAATCATTCCAATCCTTGGACGGTTGTTGGGGATGCTTAGAGTTTGTTATCCGGATATTAAAACATCTAGCAAGCCAAGGTATATAGGTTGGACGAGGAAGATTTCACATAGGAGACAAATACACAGCCGGTTGCATATCTTTTACTGATTTTTCATCCATCTTTATCTTTCTGTTTTGTTAATTAGTTTTCTGTCAAAGAAAAACCCCCCAAACGAACTGTTGTTTATATTGGTTCTTCTTGTTATTAGAGGAAAGTGAGGCTCCTTGTGAGAGATGACCTAGGGTGCACTTTGCTGCAAACTAGAGAAGAGATTCGTAGATCTCTAATTCTGGAGTGGTTCGACAATCGCTGGCCAGAATTTTGGCGCCGTTGCCGGGGAGCCAAGTTTTTCTTCTAAAAACATAGAGGACCGACCCTATTTTCTGTTTGTTTTGTTTTCTTGTTTGTGTGTTTTATCTGTTTTGTGTTCTTGGTGAAAAGGTTATCAGTTGTTTATGAGGTTATCAGTTTGGTGTTCTTGGTGAAAAGCTATTCTGTTCTTGAGATAAACTGATAGCAAGCAGCAACAGAGAAGCCTCATTTTCCTTTTCGATCTTCTTTTTGTTTGTGTGTATTTTCCTTTTATGTTTTCTCGTTTCTGGAATCATTTTTGAACCAAGAAGTGGCTGTTGGAGAGGGCTGCACGACCTGATCTTCTGGAAAAGCAACCCTGCAGCCCTGTAGCAACTGAAAAAGCAAAAAACACCTGCAGTCCTTCTCTGATTTTCAGTAGCACACCTTGTGTCCTTCTCTGGTCTTCATGTGCTCTGATAGGCGCTGAAAAGCAAGCTCACACAGCAAGTAGACAAGCCTGCAGCAGATCAGGAGAGCATAACCATTTTTAGAAAGTTGAATCCCACTTTTCTGCCTCTGACAGCAGATCACCTGACCAAGAGGACATTCCTTTTATTTTTCCTTTTAGCATTCCTCTTATTTTCTCTTCTAGCATTCCTTTTAACGTTCCCACTAACCCTCTTTTCGTTTGGCAGATAGATAACCCAGCAGCTGCAACCAAAAGAAAGCAACCCACAGCAGCCTTCCATTCAGCAGCGGTTTTGACCACCTTCATGACAGATAGCATTATTTAAGGATTGAGCTCGAGATACCGGTGCTATCCTCTTCCTTTCTCATCCCTACTTGATATTCTTTCAAGTCCATATGCTTTCCTTGATGTTTTCTTGCATATAGAGTGGTTTCTAAGGCAAAATAGGAGTAGGTTTTGAGGGAAAAAAATCAGTTTCCCGGTTACTGTTCACAGCTTTTCACTTGCTCCGATTGAGCTGATTTTTGGTGTCCAAAGAAATGGGGGTGTGGGGATCAATACTCACTGCTTTGCCATGAAAAGAGCCTTTTTTGGCCAAATTCCAACGTTTAGACCACTTTTTGGGCCATTTTGTGTTTCTTAGTGGCTAATTTGGTGTGGTTTTTAGTGTTTTTAGGTCCCTTAGTGTTTTTGTGTTGAAATTTTGTGAAAAAATTGCATAAAAAAATCATCTAAGGGCTTATTGTTTGACCTATTTTTGTGTTTTTGTTTTTGTTTGTGTGTTTTTGTTTGTGTTTCTGTGTTCTTGGTATGCATAGGCCATTTTGTGTGTTGTTTTTGTGCTGATCTCTAGTGCATGACCAGGTCATCTAAGAAAACATTACTTAACTTGGATCTTGAATTAGAGAACACTCTTAGAAGGCAAGCTAGAGAGCTTAAGTCTCGGGATAGGATTGACCCTAATAGTGTGTCTAACACTTCATCCGAACCTATTCCAGAATTCATCAATATGGCAGATAATGGTAATGGAAATAATGGAAATAATGGAAATAATGGTAATGGAAATAATGCAAATCATGGTCATTTGGATGGTAGAACCATTAGAGAGCTGGCTGCACCTGATGTGCATTATCAGCCCCTATGTATTCAATACCCACAGTTGGATGCTAACTTTGAACTCAAATCTGGACTGATCCATTTGTTGCCCAAGTTTCATGGTCTTGCAGGAGAGGATCCGCACAAGCATCTAAAAGAATTTCATGTTGTTTGCTCAACCATGCGGCTACAAGGAGTAGATGAAGAGCAGATCAAGCTGAGAGCCTTCCCATTCTCACTTGATGGATCAGCCAAAGATTGGCTCTACTACCTACCACCAGCTGCTATTACCAGCTGGGATGGATTGAAAAGGATCTTCCTGGAAAAATTCTTTCCAGCCTCCAGAACAGCATCAATAAGGAAGGAAATTTGTGGTATAAGGCAGATGAGTGGTGAAACTCTACATGAGTATTGGGAGAGGTTCAAGAAGTTGTGTTCCAACTGTCCTCACCATCAGATAAGTGACCAACTCCTAATTCAGTATCTCTATGAAGGTCTAATCCCCATGGACAGGTACTTGGTAGATGCTGCAAGTGGAGGAGCTTTGGCAGAGAAGACCCCAGCAGCTGCACAAGAGCTGATATCAAAGATGGCACAAAATGCTCAGCAGTTTGGCACCAGAATTAACACTCCTACAAAAGCCATCAATGAAGTCAATGTGGCTGCCACTATGGACCAGCAAAGGATGGAAAACAAGCTTGAGGAATTGGCTTCCATGGTCAGGCAGTTGGCATTAGAGAGAAAGCAACCCCAGCAGCAGCTTTGTAGCATTTGCTCCTTGCCATCCCATACAACAGATCAATGCCCACAGTTGCAAGAAAATAATGAATCTGTTGCTGGCATCTTCCCTGGTAGACCTTTCCAGCAGCAGCCACAACACAAGTATGATCCATACTCAGCCACCTACAATCCAGGTTGGAGAGACCATCCAAACCTCAGATATGGCAGCCCTTCCAGTCAACATGTGCACCAGCAGCAGCTATACCACCAGAATTAACCATTTCAGCAGAGGTTCCATCCTTCAATTTCAAGCAACCATGCTCCACCACCAAGGCAGAATCAAGCCATGCAACAAGCACCACCATTACCCAAGTCAGAACCTACCTTAGATGATCTTGTTAAGCAACTAGCAGCCAACACACTCCAATTCCAACAGAAAACAGAAACCACAATTCAAAATTTGGAGACCCAAATAGGCCAGCTAGCCACAAACATCAATGAGTTAAGGAGTCAAGGTTTGGGGCAGCTTCCTTCACAACCAGTTGCCAATCCAAGGGGTAATGTTAGTGCCATCATGCTTCGAAGTGGGAAAGAAGTGATCATCCCAACCCCTCCACCATCATCAAACATGGAGCAACATGTAGAGGAGCAGAATGTAGAGGGTAGCAAAGAGCAGCAACCCTCCTCAGTCCAAGAAGCCAAGCAACCAAACTCCAACTATCAAGAACAAGGAGAGTCTTCCAACATCCAACCCCTACCATTCCCACATCGAGCAACACAAAACAAGAAAAGAGCAGAGGCCGAAGTGGATAAAGAGATTCTGGAAACATTCCAGAAAGTTGAAGTCAACATCCCCCTCCTTGAAGCCATTAGACAGATCCCCAAGTATGCAAAATTTCTCAAGGATTTGTGTACTCACAAGAGGAAGCTTATGGGGAATGAGAAGATCAACCTTGGGAGAAATGTCTCTGCCCTTATCCAACCTGCCATGCCAGCAAAGTGTAAAGATCCAGGGATGTTCTCCATTCCTTGTACTGTAGGAGACATGCAATTTAGCAATGCTTTACTAGATTTAGGTGCATCCATTAATGTCATGCCTAACTCTATTTATGCTTCATTGCAGTGTGGTCCTTTGAAGCCAACAGGAGTGGTTGTCCAACTAGCCAATAGAAGTACTGCACACCCCACTGGAGTCCTAGAAGATGTGCTGGTTAAGGTTAAGGATTTAATCTTTCCAGCAGATTTTTATGTTTTGAATATGGAAGATAACAGCACACTTGAGCATGCACCCTTGATCCTAGGGAGACCATTCTTAAAAACTGCTAGAACTATTATCAATGTGCATGAGGGTACACTTTCCATGGAATTTGCTGGTAACACAATTAACCTCAAGATACTTGATGCCATGAAATTCCCTGCCGAGGATCATTCCACTTTTCAAGTAAATAGAGTTGACCTGTTAGTGAATGAAGCATGTTCTGAGTCTTCTGATTTAATTGATAAATTCCCCACTGTGCATGAGTTCCCAGATACGATTATTTGCACTAATTGTAGTGATGGAGAGAGTCAATGTGCTGCATGCTTAGAGATTGCTGAATTTTTGCATAGACATGAGTTTGATTTTGATGCTAACATTTCCCAAGTGGAAGATAGTG
Source organism: Diospyros lotus (assembly GCF_014633365.1). Classification (NCBI taxonomy): domain Eukaryota; kingdom Viridiplantae; phylum Streptophyta; class Magnoliopsida; order Ericales; family Ebenaceae; genus Diospyros; species Diospyros lotus. The sequence continues at coordinate 24,344,114 of NC_068342.1, forward strand.
CTGCTAACCTTGTTGAGTAGGTTGATAGTGCCTTGGAGTTAGAGTTCCAGTCAAATAGGTCAGCCCCCTCTTTGCAGCAGCCACCCACCATTCAGTGCAAGCCTTTGCCTCAGCACCTCAAGTATGCATTCTTGGAGAAAGATGAGAAGCTGCCAGTCATCATTGCAAACAACTTGCAGCCTGACCAAGAGAGAAAGTTGCTGGATGTGCTGAAAAATAATAAGAAAGCAATTGGGTGGACTTTAGCGGACATAACTGGAATCAGCCCATCTGTTTGCATGCACCGTATCTTATTGGAGGAAGGAGCAAAACCAGCAAGGCAGCCTCAAAGAAGACTTAACCCAACCATCCTTGATGTGGTAAAACATGAGGTAAGTAAATTACTTGCAGCCGGTATTATTTACCCTATTTCTGACAGCAAGTGGGTGAGTCCCGTGCAGGTTGTTCCAAAAAAGACGGGCATCACGGTGGTCCCAAATGAGCACAATGAGCTCATCCCCATGAGAGTGCAGAACAGTTGGAGAGTCTGCATTGATTATAGAAAGCTGAACCAAGCAACCAGAAAAGATCATTTCCCCCTCCCATTCATTGATCAGATGTTGGAGAGGTTGGCTGGTAAGTCACACTATTGTTTCCTTGACGGTTTTTCTGGATACTTTTAGATTTGCATAGCCCCAGAGGATCAAGAGAAGACCACCTTCACCTGCCCCTTTGGCACATTCGCTTATAGAAGAATGCCTTTAGGTCTATGTAATGCTCCAGGTACCTTTCAGCGATGCATGGTAAGTATATTTTCAGATTTTCTAGAGCATTGCATGGAAGTATTCATGGATGATTTTTCAGTTTATGGTACTTCTTTTGATGATTGCTTGGTTAGCTTGGGTAGAGTCTTAGAGAGATGCATTGAAAAGAACCTTGTTTTAAATTTCGAAAAATGTCATTTCATGGTAGAACAAGGAATTGTTTTAGGGCATGTTCTATCTAAGAAGGGTATAGAAGTGGATCGGTCTAAGGTTGATGTTATTGCTTCATTGCCTTACCCTACCTCTGTGAAGGAGGTGCGTTCTTTCCTTGGCCATGCAGGATTTTACAGGAGGTTCATCAAGGATTTCAGCAAGATTGCACTTCCACTTTCCCACCTTCTCCAGAAACAAGTGACCTTCCACTTTGATGAGCAGTGCAAGCGAGCATTCGAGGAACTGAAGAGTCGATTGATTTCTCCACCCATCATATAGCCACCCGACTAGGAGTTGCCCTTCGAGCTGATGTGCGACGCCTCCAACTTTGCAGTGGGTGCCGTCCTTTCACAGCGTGTGGAGAAGAAGTCACATGTCATTGCCTATGCCTCGCGCACCTTGGATGCTGCTCAAGCAAACTACACCATGACTGAGAAGGAGCTTTTAGCTATTGTGTTTGCTTTAGATAAATTTCGCTCCTATCTTCTGGGTTCTAATGTTGTCGTGTTTTCTGACCATGCAGCCCTAAAATACCTATTGAAGAAGCCCGATGCTAAGCCCAGGTTGATACGGTGGATGCTCCTACTTCAGGAGTTCAATGTGGAGATAAAAGATAAGAGTGGGGCCGAGAACCTAGTAGCTGATCATTTGAGCAGGGTCCCTCCTTCTTCAGATTCCACAGTCATGGACTCCCAGCCTATCAGGGATGATTTCCCAAATGAGTTATTATACCACATTCATGGTGTTGAGCCCTGGTATGCTGATTTAGTAAATTATTTAGTTGCTTCTGAATTACCTGCATATTTTAAGAAGGAACAGCTAAATAAATTTAAGAGTCAGGCTCGGTATTATGTGTGGGATGATCCCTATCTGTGGCGCATGTGTAGTGACCAGGTCATTAGGAGATGTGTGCCTAACCATGAGTTTGCATCTGTCTTAAATTTTTGTCACACACTTGCATGTGGTGGTCACTTTGGTCCCCAACGTACAGCTAGGAAAGTCCTAGATTCTGGATTATATTGGCCTTCACTCTTTAAGGATTCATATGAGTTCTGTAAGAATTGCACACGTTGCCAACACACAGGCACTATATCACGTAGGAATGAAATGCCTCAACAACCCTTATTATTTTGTGAAATCTTTGATGTTTGGGGCATTGACTTCATGGGTCCATTTCCTGTGTCATTTGGTTATTTGTACATTCTGTTAGCTGTGGATTATGTTTCTAAGTGGGTGGAAGCTAAAGCCACCAGGACTGATGATGCTTCTGTGGTTGCAGATTTTGTTCGTTCTCACATCTTTTGCAGGTTTGGCATGCCCAGGGCCATCATCAGCGACCAAGGATCCCACTTTTGCAATAGAAAGATGGACACCCTACTTCGTAAGTATGGGGTATTACACAAAGTGGCGACTGCTTATCATCCACAGACTAATGGGCAAGCTGAAGTCTCAAATAGGGAAATCAAGCAGATTTTGGAGAAGACTGTCCAGCCCAATAGGAAAGACTGGAGCACGAGATTAGAAGATGCACTTTGGGCCTACCGCACGGCCTACAAAACCCCCATCGGCATGTCCCCCTATAGGTTGGTTTTTGGAAAAGCGTGTCACTTGCCGGTGGAGGTGGAGCATAAGGCATATTGGGCGGTGAAGCAATGCAATATGGACATAAGTCAATCGGGGTCCCAAAGAAAGCTCCAACTTCAAGAGCTTGAGGAGATTAGGATGGACGCATATGAGAACTCACGCATCTACAAGGAGAAGACCAAGGCTGTGCATGACAAGCTTATTGTGAAGAAGACATTCGAAGTTGGCCAGAAAGTTCTGCTATACAATTCCCGTCTCAAGTTGATGCCCGGTAAGTTACGTTCTCGTTGGACTGGTCCTTTCATAGTTATTCATGTTTTTCCCTTTGGTGCAGTTGCAATCAAGGACGAGTCCAATGCAAAGCAATTCACAGTGAACGGGCAGCGACTTAAGCCATTCTACGAGAGCTTTCAGGAGCATATTGTGGAGGAGCTGCATCTCCTCAACGCCACCTACATTTGATACATCCGGCTGTTTCTCTCTCCCTAGTATTTTACATTTACTTGTCTTATTCTTGATTGGAATTGCATGTTTACATTGAGGGCAATGTAAAGTCTAAGTGTGGGGGGAGGCAGCATTCTTATTTTAGCAACATTTTCTTTATCTTTTCATATTTCTTTTTCCTTGGGTTTAGTTGAGTTTGTTTTGCGTGGAAATGCAAGTTAAGCAATTAAGTCTAAAAGAACCCATCATGATTAGAACTTCGAACCCATCATGATTAGAACTTCGATCTTATCTTCCTTAATTTCGAGTGACTTGGCAATGAGTTTGATTTGATAGATTGATTGGGTAGTCTACAGCTGTGAGGATTTTGAGCCTATTGTCTTTCTTGTGTGTGCATTCACCTATCATGATCTCCACTCTAGAACTTGTTTTGATTCTTGGTTGAGGCTATATTTGTTCATGCATGACTCAAACATGATTAAGGCATTCTTTCTTGTCCCCATTTAGCCATTTTGTTATACGAAAAAAAAAAAAATTCAATCAATCCCTTTCGCTTGCCACTTAGAGCCATCAGTTTTACCCTTCATTCTCATACACCCTTTTTGGACCTTCCAACCTTAGGAAGAGGAATAGTAAGTGCATTCTAGTGAGAGAGATTGAATTCATTGAGCAAGTCATAAGGCCAAAGGCCATTTGCATCCATGAAAAAGAAAAAGAAAAGCAAGAAAAGGATAGAAGGGTGAGAAGGAGCGTAAAACGCACTCACCTCTTTCGAAAAAAAAAATGAAAAAAATTGAAAATTGATGAGAAAAAGAAGAAAGCAAAGTTGAGACAGAGCGTAAAACGCACTCAACCGAATAAAGATGCAATGTTCTTCATAACGCTTGGAAATTCTATCTCTTGATCTTAGAGTTGCATGAAATGTTTTCTCGACCTAAGGCATGTTTTCCTTCATTGTTGTCTTTCCATTTCTTTCTTCCCCACATTACAACCCTGAATAAGTCCTTTTGATTTGTGGCATGCATTTGACATGGATAGTGGAGATTGAGAAGATAAACAAGCTTATGGTAGTGGAATTGTGATTGGGTGAATTTGAGCGAAACAGTCACCACCACCTCTTGAGAGATTTTTGAGCATACACTTGTCCTATGAGAGGCTTCTACTTTTGATTTGTCTTATTGGATGAATTGCCATGTCACTTGTTTTCTTGGAAGTAGAGGAAAGATGATCTTTGAATGATGAATTCTTGAAGACTTACCTACCTTGCATCTAATTTGTGTTTTTCCACATTTCTATTCTTGAGTCATAGAGTCATAGAGTCTAGTGTTTTGCCCAGGAGTGCAAAAGTCTAAGTATGGGGGAATTGATAGCATGCATATTTATACCATATTTTGGCATTTCACCTCATTCTTATTAGGCCATTTGAAGCAATTTTTGCTGATATTTCATTGTTTCTATTTTATTATGTTTCAAATTGTCCTTACACTATTTTCTATCTTACCTCTACTCTATGGATCCAGGCTTTAGGGAATATTTGGATGGGCTAGAGAAGTGGCTCAACTAAAGGAGCTTGGGCCTACTTTCAAGGAGCAGACTTGGGCTACTCATTGTGCTATTTTTGGGCTCACTTGTTCTCTATTGGGCTAGGCCCAACCCTAGCCTCCCTAGCCTTTCCTTTCTTAGCCATGTATTTAAGGCCTCTTAACATTAATTTCCAGAATATCATGAGATAGAAAGAGAGGAGAAAATAGAGAGGATTCTGCCCGTTTTTGTTGTTGTAGCATTTTTCTGTTTTCTACATCTTTTGTTCCATTTTGTTTTCCTTGCTGTAATGATAGGCTAGAGCATTTGTAACCGGTTGTGTGTCTTGAATCCATGTGGAATTTGAGTCCCGGATGAGCTACAAGAATCTGGTTTGTTGTTTGTTTCTTATTCATTTCTATTTGGTTTAGTTTGGGCAGATTTGTGAATGCATGGAGTTCATGGCAGGTTTGTGTGAATTTGCATGGTTTCATTTTCTGTTAAATGCTTAAGAGAGCAGAATGTTATAGCCGGTTGGTATAACATCTAGGAAATGAATATTATGTGCTTGAACGGTTGTTCTTGCATAGGTCCGGATAGGTTGAATAGAGAGTGAATGGCTGCATTTTGTTTACAAGAGATTTCTGTATTCATTTTGTTGTTCCAATCATTCCAATCCTTGGACGGTTGTTGGGGATGCTTAGAGTTTGTTATCCGGATATCAAAACATCTAGCAAGCCAAGGTATATAGGTTGGACGAGGAAGATTTCACATAGGAGACAAATACACAGCCGGTTGCATATCTTTTACTGATTTTTCATCCATCTTTATCTTTCTATTTTGTTAATTAGTTTTCTGTCAAAGAAAAACCCCCCAAACGAACTGTTGTTTATATTGGTTCTTCTTGTTATTAGAGGAAAGTGAGGCTCCTTGTGAGAGATGACCTAGGGTGCACTTTGCTGCAAACTAGAGAAGAGATTCGTAGATCTCTAATTCTGGAGTGGTTCGACAATCGCTGGCCAGTGATCGTTATCAAGCAACACATCGCCATACTTGAGATCACATAAGATACATTGACGAGAGGATCATATTACACGGTAACCATACTCGTGAAAGGTTATTTGCAGATTATGAATCCTTATGAATAATTGGGTAGGCATGATGCCTTACTAGAGGCCAATCTTATCTTATGTGTTTGTACCGACACATTGCCAACATATTTGGAAGCCTAATGAGTCATACGCAATAGGCATGGTCTCTGGTTTAAACCAAGAGAGTGAACGTATGGTTAAGTGGGACACTTCGGCAAGAAGTTTTGCCGTCGTAGGTTCTCACGGAAAAAGAACAAATAGACGTAATGATGTCGATATGACGAGAAGTCGTCATAATGGAAAAAGTTTCCTAAAATGGCAATTGATTAAATTAGGGAGTTTCTAATTTAATAATTTTCTATTTGTTGGAGTGGCAAATAGGAAATAAAATATATTTGGCCTTAAGTTAATATTTGGACTAAATTGGATTTGGGCTAAATATTAAAATAAATATTATATTTAGACTAAATTAGATTTGGGCCAAATATTAAATATTAAATTTTATATTTGGACCAAATTACATTTGGACCAAATATTAAATATTATGTTTGGGCTTAAATTAAATTTGGACCAAAATATTTTATTTAAACATATAAAAGGATTGGGTCATTTAATTATATTCCTAGTTGGACTAGAATAAACCCATTTAATTAAGTTCCTAATTGGACTAAATTAAATGGGCCGGCCTATGTCCATTAGGGTTTAAGAAACCCTAGAGCTCCTTATATTATTATTATTATTATTATTATTATTATTATTATTATTATTATTATTATTATTATTATTTATTTTTTCCAGATCTTTACACTGTCATGTCTAGCGTTCCCTACCTTGCGCCTTCCCTCTGAGGAGGAGGGAGATAAAGAGCCCTGGAATGGGTGTTCTCTGCTGTTTCTTCATACATCAAGGCTTTTCCCTCTCATCTACCACTTCTTTCGGGTGGGTCTACTGGTCTTGAGGCACGATCGTCTTACCTTCGCATCCCAATTCTTATCTGCTTGTGCTACTCTTGGGGACTAACCTCCCCCTTCAAGTCTATTTTGTTTAACATCTGGATATCTCTTATAGGGGATGTATATGTCAGGCATCAACTCTTGCAGGAGGGTTGTCATCCTTTGCATTCTCCTCTTTATTCTTCTAAAGCTCTTTATTCTGATGTCTCAGCCTCTCATAGTTCCTTTGGAGTCTTTCGTAGTTGACGAGCGGCACTACAGGAGGTGCCACTCCAGACGATCCCGAGATTCCTCTTGCGGTTGTGGTTGGATTATCCTGAGGAATCGATGATTGTCCCAAAGAGTTTGGCTCTGGAAACGTGTGGGCTGGGGGTGGAGCCCTTCTCCCCTGCCTTGTCACTCTTACCCCAAGATTAGCGACATGTATTTCTCCCTACTTCGATCATCCTCGGGCTTCGATCTCAGCTATAGGATCTTCTTCTAAACCAACAATATGATTAGCCCCCTCCAACCTGGCTACCTGGTTGTCCTCTAGTTGGGGCATATGTCCTAAGTGAACTTCTTGCTCCTGATGGTGCTTGATAGCATGCATATTTATGCTATATTTTGGCATTTCACCTCAGTCTTATTACGCTATTTGAAGTAATTTTTGCTAATCTTTCATTGTTTCTATTTTATTATACTTCAAATCGTCCTTACACTATTTTCTATCTTACTTCTATGGATCCAAGCTTGCTTAGCTTTAGGGAATATTGGATGGGCTAGAGAAGCAGCTGGAAAAGACTTGAAGTGGCTCATTTCGAACTTCATGAGGGTAGGCCGGCCTTGGGCAATTGTGGGACTCATCTAAAGGAGCTTTGGCTCACTTTCAAGGAGCAGATTTGGGCTGCTCGATTTTGCTGTTTTGGGCTCACTTATCTCTCTTCTGTTTCTTTTCTTTTCTGTTGGACTAGGCCCAACCCTAGCCTTCCTAGCTCTTCCTTTCTTAGCCATGTATTTAAGGCCTCTTAGCACTTATTTCTAGATGGATTGAGAGGGGAGAAAAGAGAAGAGATTTTGGCCGTTTTTCTTGTTGTTAGCATTTTTCTGTTTTCTTCATTTTGTCTCCATTTTGTCTTCCTTGCTGTAATGAAAGGCTAAAGCTATTGTAACTGGTTGTGTATCTTGAATCCGTGTGGAATCTGAGTCCCGGATGAGCTGCAAAAACCTGGTTTGTTTGTTTTAATCTTATTCATTTCCATTTGATTTAGTTTGAGCAGATTTTCGAATGCATGGAGTTCATGGCAGGTTTATGTGAATTTGCACGGATTCATTTTCTGTTAAATGCTTAAGAGAACAGAGTGTTGTAGCCGGTTGGTATAACATCTCGGAAATGAATATAATGTGCTTGAATGGTTGTTCTTGCATAGCTCCGAATGGGTTGAATAGAGAGTGAATGGTTGCATTTTGTTTATAAGAGATTTTTGTATTCATTTTGTTGTTCCAATCATTCTAATCCTTGGACGGTTGTTGGGGATGCTTTAAGTTTGATATTTGGAGATTAAAACATCTAACAAGCCAAGATTTATAGGTTGGACAAGGAAGATTTCACAGAGGGGACAAATACACAGCTGGTTGCATTTCATTTACTGATTTTCATCTATCCTTGTCTTTCTGTTTTGTTACTTAGTTTTCTGTCAAACCCCCCCCCCCCAAACAAACTATTGTTTATATTGGTTCTCCTTGTTGGTAGAAGAAAGTGAGGCTCCTTGTGAGAGACGACCTAGGGTGCACTTTGCTACAAACTAGAGAAGAGATACATAGATATCTAATTCTGGAGTGGTTCGACAGTCGCTGGCTAGTGCTCCACTAGTATTGGCTTTGGAAGAGGCACTAGGATGGGCTCTCCAGTAACTATTGTTCTGGAATGAGTGCTTCTCCATGTTTGGTAGGCCAGGCTTCCAAAGCCGGTCGATCTGGTGTTTTTAGTCATCTTGGTTTTTTATTAGTTTCCCACAAATAGCAGCAAATTGTTGTTTCCAAAAAATACAACAATAGAAACTTCTTTAGAGTGAGGGAAACCACTACTTGAAGCCAAGTAAGATGTTGGCGTCAGAAAGTATGATCATTAAAAGAATTCTCTCGGAGAGAGGGCTTCCCGAGAGAAGAGAGTTGCAGAAGGGCGGGTTTTGGATGGATCTCTTGGAGAGGCTAGGTCTCTTGGAGGGGTAGTCTCTCTTAAAGGGTCGAATGGCCTAGTGCTTGGATTTCTGCAGACAGCTCTCGAAGGGGGTCTGATACACCCCTCGAAAAGGAAGTCGATAGGCTTCCAAAAATAGTGGGGGCATTTTTCAGGAAAGTTCTTCAAAGGCCTCGGAGAGGATGGGAGCTCTCTCGGAGGGATCAAAATGAGTATGGGATATGTCTAACATACCAGAACTAAAAGCATCCCTTTTATGCTTCTTCTTAAACTCTAGATAAGCCTTACAGTTCCTCAACCAATGGCCCTCAGCCCCACAATGGAAACAAGCACCTTTCTTATCCTTCATCTTCTCCCCAACATTTTCCTTGGAGTCCTTGGGTTTGGAATTTTTCTTACTTTTCGGATTCTTAGATCTCATCCTCTTTTTTTGAGAGTCCACAAGTAAGATAGTGCGCCTTTCCATTTTTATAGACTACTCAGCAGTTTTCAACATACCCAATAACTCTGGCAAGGTTTTCTTCATGCCATTCATATGAAAGTTCATAACAAACTGGTAATAACTTTCTTACAAGGATTAAAGACTCAAATCAATATAGAGATCATTATCCATGATAAAGCCAAATTATTCCAAATTCTCAATTAGACCCATCATATGGATCACATAAGGGGCAATAGGAGAACTTTAAGCCATATTGATCGTAAAAGCTCCTTAAAGGTCTCATACCTCTCAAATCTTGCCTGCTCTTGGAGCATTTCCTTGAGATGCAAGATTATGGAAGGCGTATCCATATGCTCATATTGCTTTTGTAGCTTAGGCATCATGGATGCTAACATGATACACTAAGCATCATCAGCATCTTCTTTATGCTTTTACCAAATCTCTATCGCATAAAGCTTCTTCTCATGCTTAAGAACAATTCTCAAGTTTCTATACCAATCCATGAAATTTGTATCATTTAATGGATTCTTTTCTAAGATAGATTTTAGTGAAAAAGAATTTTCCATGATCTACAACATTAAGAAAATATAAGATTAGATGTATGTAACGATCAATTTAAACATTATAGTGGTCTTTCCATTAATGAGTTAATCCCCTATTTTACTCAAGTCAATAGACTTCACACTACAAGAAATTTGACTTTTAGTGACCACATTTAGTGACGGCCAGTTAAAAGTCGTCACTAATGCCAATTTTTAGTGACGGTCAGATAGAATCCGTCACAAATGATGCCTAATAGTGATGGCCACACGCAGTCGTCACTGAAAGTGCCACCTTTAGTGAGGGTCGGGCAACCTTGGTCACAGATGGAGGCACAATAGTGACGGCCACACTCGGTCATCACTGAAAGTACCACCTTCAGTGAGGGTTAGGCAACGTCGGCCACAGATGAAGGCACAATAGTGACGGCCACACTCAGTCATCACTGAAAGTACCACATTCAGTGAGGGTTAGGCAACGTCGGTCACAGATGGAGGCACAATAGTGACGGCCACATGCGGTCATCACTGAAAGTGCCACATTCAGTGAGGGTCGGGCGACGTCGGTCATAGATGGAGGCACAATAGTGATGGCCACACGCATTCATCACTGAAAGTGCCACCTTTAGTGAGGGTCAGGCAATGTGGGTCACAGATGGAGGCATAATAGTGACGGGCACACGCAGTCGTCACTAAAAGTGCCACCTTCAGTGAGGGTCGAGCAAGGTCGGTCACAGATGGAGGCACAATAGTGACGGCCACACGCTGTCGTCATTGAAAGTGCCACCTTTAGTGAGGGTCGGGCAACGTCGGTCACAGATGGAGGCATAATAGTGACAGGCACACGCGGTCGTCACTAAAAGTGCCGCCTTCAGTAAGGGTCGGGCAATGTCAGTCACAGATGGAGGCATAATAGTGACCACTACACATGGTCGTCACTAAATATTAGACCTTTAGTGCGGGTCGGGAATGCTCGGTCACAAATGGGTTAGTAATAGTGGCGGTTAGAATTGGTTGTCACTGAATGTACACCTTTAGTGAGAGCCAAGGGATGGTGGTCACAAATGGAGGTTAATAGTGACGGCCATACTTGGCCATCACTAAATGTGATATTTAAGGATTAAAAAAGAATCATAAAAAAGAGTTGCACATTAAAAAAATATATATATATAAATTTAACATGATTTAGTCTTAATAAACTTAATTATGTAATTTGAAACTAATAAAATGAATCCACTTAAATAGCGGTGGTGTAGTTTTTGAATTAAAAAAAAATATAGATATACTAATGTTTTCAGACAAATTAAATTGTAAATTTACATATTTTTTTAACTCTAGATAATTAATCACTTTTTCATTCAAATAGCTAGATATTTTGAATAATTTTATTTATCTAGTTACAACAATTCTTGTAATACAAAAGAATAATTAATCAAAATTTGTATTCATTGTAAAAAGTTTGATTTTCTCTACGAAATTGTAGATAAAACACTTAAGCTATATTCTCTTTGTTGTTTTTAAGCCATTTTTAGTTTTTAATTTTCTAAAATAATGAATTATTGTTTTTAAAAACGCATTTTCAAAAATAAAAAAAATTATAAAAAAAATCCAAAACAATAAAAAGTTGTTTTGAGTGTTTTTATTCAAAATAAACTCCAAACTCAAACCACAGGTAACTCACACCAAATATCACTAAATTTTGGTGTATTTTCATTTTGATCACTAAACGTTAATTATTTGTAATGTCATCATAAAAGTTTAAAAAATTTTGCAATATGGTCACATATAAAATTTTTCGATCACTCTATAGTTATAGTGGGTGACGTGGCGCTGATGTGGCAAATAATAAAAATATTTTTTTGACACGTGGCACGTTTTGACCACATCAGCGCCACATCACCCACTTCGGTTATAGAATGATTGAAAAATCTTATATGTGATCACATTACTAAATTTTTTAAACCTCTATGATCACATTGCAAATAATTAAAGTTTAGTGATCAAAATAAAAAATACATCAAAGTTTAGTGATCAAAATAAAAAATACATCAAAGTTTAGTGATTTTTGGTGTAATTTACCCCTCAGAACACATCAAACAAGTTTCATTTTCAATATTTATTCGTATTTTATTATTGTAATGGGAAACAATAATACAAAATTCACTAACTTTAAAATGTATATATTTTTAATATTATATTAATATTAAAGTTTTAGAATTTATTGAATAATCAAATTTATTAAATAAAATATCATTAAAAAATTATTCTCAAAATTTGGAAGAGAATGCATTTTCTAACTTTCTATTTTGAGAAATAGTTTTTCAAAATAATAAAGAGAATGCATTTTCAATTTTTTGAAATCAAACTCCCAAAATAAAAAATTAAAAATGAATTCAAAACTCAAAATTGAAAATTAAAACGCAAATAGAACGCAACCTTATTTTTTCACTACATCAAATCATTACTAATCATATTAATTTTCATTGTAAATTGATTTTCTTTACAAAAAGTTTTCTAATCAATAATTATATTTTTATAGTTAATTCTATAAACAACTAATAAACCACTATGTTTGATATTACTAAATTTAATTTTATAGCAGAAAAAATCTTGTTTTTGGGAATAATATTTTTTTTAAACCTATACCAACCTATACAATCTAAATGAAATATAAAGCACACAATATATAACTTTAAAAACTTTCAATTAATCACATAAAAAAAACTAATGTCAACCACACACTACAAAAAATCTCTAACTATTTTTAATGTGAATACATATAATGATAGCAACATTAAATTTAATTTCGAGCTATTTCTTCTTTTGTTATTTATGCATTGCAAGAACCTAAAAAACATAAATAAATGAAAGATTAGATAAATTAATATAACTTATTTTAATGTGAGATATTTATAATAATTTGAATAAAGAAAACTAACCATACTCTTAAGAAATAGTTATACCACTTTTCCGTCGTTATTGATAAAAAATTTAAATTCTAACCGTTAAATAATAGAAAAAAATTATTAAGATTTAACTAACATTTATATAAGCAATCTCTAAGTTGATTATATTTTTTTTATAAATGCATGAATATAATTATTACACTAATATAATTTAACATTAATTATTTATTGATAATACAATGTATTAAAAAATTACGAACACATTAAAAATAATATAATTGTTTCCAAAATACAACAATCTATTTCTTTTTTATGTGGGAGAATGTAAGGTGCGTGGTTGACCACGAGAGTTTCTAGAGACTTTTAAGTCTTAAGGGTTCTGAGAGCCAAGTGTCCCGAGAATCTTGTCGCCAAGGTGCGAGGAGAGTAAAATCTCATCTCCAACATGCACGTGTACTGAGGTCTCATGACCAATGTGAGATGAGATCTCCTGACCAAGGCGAGTTGAGGTCTTGTGACCAAGGCGAGTTGAGGGTCTTGTGACCAAGGCGGGCTAAGGTCTCGTGACCAAGGCGGGCTGAGGTCTCGTGACCAATGGGAGCTGAGGTCTTGTAACCAAGGTGAGCTGAGGTCTCGTGACCAAGGCGAGTTGAGGGTCTCGTGACCAAGGCGAGCTGAGGTCTCGTGACTAAGGGGAGCTGAGGTCTCATAACCAAGGCGAGCTGAGGTCTCGTGACCAAGGCAAGTTGAGGTCTCGTGACCAAGGTGAGATGAGGGTCTGATGATCAGGTGGCCCAAGATAACTGAGTGACCTGAGGCGACCAAGTGGCCTTGGATAATCGAGTGACCTAAGGCGACTAAGTGGCCTTGGCCTCGAATAACCAAGTGGCCCTAGATAACCGAGTGGCCCTCCATAACCGAGTGGCCTACAAAACGAGAGCAACGTTAGGGCACGGGTGGGGGTTCTCGCGCAAACCCTCCTATGCCTAAGTTAGTTCTTGAAAGCCAAAAGTATAGAATTGTGTTGAGGGGCCCAAGAGTGCGTACCTTGTGATGAAGGCATGGTTTCTTATTTATAACGGAGGAGAGAGAGAAGACGTGCGAGAATCGGGGCTAGAATCTCACGGCCCATTTCGATGATTTCGTGGCCCATCTGAGAGGGAAAAGATGAGGCATTTTCCCAAGCCCACTCGACCATGACCAAGTGGGGGGCCACTTGGTCATGCATTCTTTTATCGTTTTCCTTGGTTTGGTTTTGAGTGGTTACAATACCTCAACTTTATGTCTGATTTTTGTATTGAGTTAGCTCGAATATCTCAAAACTCAAAACATGAAAGTTGTATATAATTCTCTTATCTTTCCATGGGACTTTGAATCAGCTTAATCAGAGCTCGTATGAGAGAGTTATACCCAAAAAACCAAAGTAGTGTCGTACCCACTCGGCATAACCGAGTGGGTCCTCCCCACTTGGTATCGGCTCGACCTCTTGCTCCTTCGTCTTGTTTCCTTGATCTCCTACAACCCATTGGGCCTTTGAGCTTCATGTCCATGTCTCACAACTCTTTTAGGTCTTGTGATTCTCCAAGTTTGCAGGGTATATCAATTGCTCTATACTCTTTTAGCCGAGAGCTCCGCGTGAAAGAGTATCTTGTCCTGTAAACTTTTGAACATTGCTTCTCTTTTAGCTGCTTCCTCTTCTACACATCCTCTCGAGCTTATTTTCACACCGTGCTTTTAAATTTTTGGGCTCTAGTGATTTTCAATTCCTTTGCAGAAGTATGAGGTAGATATATTAGTAAGTTCATTTTTCATAGATATCGAACTGTGCACCGAACAATGAGTTTGATTCTGCTCCCAGTTATGGTGTTGTGTGTAGGACAATAGGTTTGCACTTTCTTGTCACTTGTTGTCGGGCTGTGAGTAAGACAACAGGTTTGAATTTATTTTTTCCTCCTATTGTTGGGCCATAAGCAAGACAATGGGGTCGCGTTGGTTTTTTCCCTCATTGTTAGGCTGTAAGCAAGACAATGGGCTTGAATGTACTTTTACCTCGTTACTGAGCTATGAGCGGGACAATGAGCTAGATTATACTTTTACCTCATTGCTAGGCTATGAGCGAGACAACAAACAAATACTCCCCTCTAGGAACCCGAGAAAGATCAGACACAAGAAGTTGTGTCAACTCCCCAATCTTCTACACAAGAACCTCGTAGGTCGATGAAGGTTCGTCGTGAGCAAGAGAGATATGTATTTCTCATCTCAGCACATGGAGATGTGCTTCTAGCTGAGAATGATGAGCCTACTACCTATGATGAGGCAATGTCTAACATTGACTCTGGGTTATGGCAAATGGATGAGAAAACAACTTTCCTTAAAGGAAACCTGGTCGAGGATGTGTATATGACACGGCCTGACGGTTTTGTTACTCATAAACATGCAAATAAGATTTGCAAGTTACAAAGGTCCATTTATGGACTAAAGCAAGCATCCCGGAGTTAGAATCAATGTTTTGATGAAAGATCAAAAGGTTTGATTTTTCACAAAAGGGAAATTGATCCTTGTGTTTACAAGAAGGTTAGTGGGAGTGCGGTTACCATTTTTAGTCCTATATGTGGACAATATATTGCTCATTAGGAATGTTGTTCCTATGTTGCAATCCGTTAAAAGATGGCTTTCAAATATTTTCTCCATGAAGAATTTGGGAGAAGCACCCTATATTCTGGGAATAAGGATCTATAGAGATAGATCCAGAAGGGTGCTAGCACTCTCCCATAGCTCGTACATTGACAGGGTGCTAAAGAGGTTTAGCATGGAAGATTCTAGGAGGAGAAGTCTCCCATGTCACATGGAATACATCTCTCCAAGGCTATGTGTTCGAAGACACAAGATGAGAGAGATAGGATGAGTCGAGCATCATATGCCTTGGCTATTGGCTCAATCATGTATGCCATGTAATGTACGAGGCCTGATATCGCATATACTTTGAGCATATGTAGTAGATATCAAGCCGATCTAGGTTAGAAATACTGGATTGCTGTGAAAAACATTCTTAAGCACTTGTGAAGCACTAAAGAGATGTTTTTTCCATATGGAGGATAAGAGCATACCATGAAGGGGTTCATGGATGCCAGTTTCCAATTTGATTATGATGATTTTAAATCACGTACAGTCAAAATCCATATTCTGCCTATATAGCTGGGCCATGAGTTGGAAGAGTTCCAACAAGAGATAGTGGTAAATTCAATAACTGAAGTCGAATACATAACAACTTTCGAAGTAGCTAAGGAGGTTGTATGGATCCGTAAGTTCACTGATGAACTTAAAGTGGTGTCCAGCATTGTTGATCCAATAACAGTTATTGGGACAACAATGGAGCCATCGCGTAAGCAAAGGAACCACGGTCCCATCAATGGACCAAATTTGTATTGCGACATCACCATATGATAATGGAGATTATTAGCTGAGGTGACATATATAGAGAAAGTATCGACAGATGACAACGTCGTAGATCCCATGACTAAAGCTCTGTCCTAGGAGAAATGTGAAAGTCATGTTCGATCATCAAGTATAAGATACATGAGTGATTAGCTCTAGTGTAAGTCAGAGATTGTTAGTGTAGGTGCTCTAGACCCAATCAGATTGGGCATGTTGTACACTAACAATTGTAATCATGTTTATTATTTGAATAAAGAGTTGTTCAATTTCATAAGAAGTTATTCTATTAGTTTCTTGTTATTATTGTAATAATCGAATGAAACTAGATAGAACTCCATATGATGTATACTGCGATTAATCTATAAAGATGTGAGATGATGCATCATAGTTTCTAGACATCATTAAACGTCCCAAGTCGTAGCAATGTCAAGAATGGACATTGACAATTATGGTAAGACTTGTATGTGCTATGTTTTTGCTATGTGATAGCAATGGGGGTCTCACACCCATAGGCATGGGGATGCCTAGATAAGTACATAGGTGACCAATGTTGGAGAACATGTCACTGGATATGACTTGCCATGAGAATCTATTTTGGTTATATGTTGATGGTATTCTCATACGAGATTGATGTAACTAATCCTTGGACCTGAGGTTGTCACGGTCATCTCATAAGAAGATCGGTATGCTTTGACATCGTTTCGATGGGCCTAGGCAAAGGCTGCATGTGGGTGATCGTTGGGTATATCGTGAGGCTTATGAAGATGGGTGCATAGCCAAGATGGGACTCGTCTATCCCTTGATAGAGGATGATGTATCTAAGGCGCCTTCGGTGGATGTTCACTTTAAATCCATGGCCATGGTGAAAGAGATCAATAAGGAGTTATTGATTCACTTTCTATTAAGTGAAAATATCTGAATTACCGAAGAAAAACTCATGTGATCATAATCAAGCAACACATCGCCATACTTGAGATCACATAAGATACATTGACGAGAGGATCGTATTACGCGGTAACCATGCTCATGAAAGGTTGTTTGCGGATTATGAATCCTTCTGAATAATTGCGTAGGCATGATGCCTTACTAGAGGTCAATCTTGTCTTATGTGTTCGTACTGACACATTGCCAACATATTCAGAAGCGTAATGAGTCATACGCAATAGGCACGGTTCCTGGCTTAAACCAGGAGAGTGGACATATGGTTAAGTGGGACACTTCGATAAGAAGTTGTGCCGTCGTAGGTTCTCACCGAAAAAGAACAAAGAGACGTAATAATGGAAAGAGTTTCCTGAAATGGCAATTAATTAAATTAGGAAGGAGTTTCTAATTTAATAATTTTCTATTTGTTGGAGTGGAAAATAGGAAATAAAATATATTTGGGTTTAAGTTAATATTTGGACTAAATTTGATTTGGGCCAAATATTAAATTAAATATTATATTTGGACTAAATTGGATTTGGGCTAAATATTAAATATTATATTTGGGCTTGAATTAGATTTGGGCCAAAATATTTTATTTAAACTTATAAAAGGATTTGAACCACTTAATATTATAATTAAATTAGAATTAATGGGCTAGCCCCATCCATTAGGGTTTTAGAAACCCTAGGATATTTCACTATAAATATCCCTTTATGGGTTACCCAAACTACAGGGGTTTTTGGTGTCGTTTTTCAAGAGTTGAAAAAACGTATTACCACTTACTCTTCCCCGTTTCTTTTGGCATCAATACGAAACGAGGGCGTTCTTCTTTCGTCCATACACAAGCCGCGCAAAGGAGAAGGAGCTAGCACTCCTATTCCGCTCTCCTTTCCAATGGACGCGTGCTGCGTATCACGAGTTAGAGGCTGGACGCTTGGACTGATCGAATCCACGAACGACTCGATAATCTAAAGGTTAGATTTATTTATTTGTTTGTGAATGATTTGATTTCGATGTTGATCCAATCGCTGGGATCGAGGTAAGGTTCAAAATTTTTGAACTACGCTGCTTGCCTCGTAGCGATCTTACTTTCCTTTCAGGAAGGTGGGTCTGTCCTTGTTGCAACAAACACACTGATTCCTGATGGTTGACATATGGGAAAAAATTTTGCTACATGGGTCATCATCGTTTTTTACCTATGAACCACAGATGGTGCAACAATAAATCTCGTTTTGATGGTAAGGTAGAACAAAGAGAACAACCACCACAACTATTTGGGCATGATGTTCTTAATCAATTGTGTATGCTTAAGAAAGAAAATTGGTGGGGGTCTAGTGAAACTTGGTTAAAGAATTGGAAGAAAAAAAGTATTTTCTTTGACTTGCCATATTGGAAAGATCTCCTATTACATCACAATCTTGATGTTATGCACATCAAGAAGAATGTATGTGACAATGTTTTTGGAACGATCATGAATATTGAATGAAAATCAAAGGATGGTAAGAAAGCACGCATGGATTTAATGGAGCTAGGCATTAGGAAGGAACTTCACATCGACGAAGATGGTAAACTACCCCCTGCATGCTATACGTTATCTTCGAAAGAAAAATTGATGTTGTTGGAATTCTTGAAAGAGGTGAAAGTACCGGATGGTTATTCATCAAATATTTCAAGATTGGTGAATATGAAGCAGCGCAAAATTTCTTCTTTGAAGAGTCATGATTCCCATATACTTATGTAGCGGTTAATACCACTTGCTATACGAGGTATTTTACCAAAAGAAGTGTGCAATGAATTGATTGAATTAAGCAACTTTTTTAGAGAAATATGTTCTAGAGTATTTGCAAATTTGATGTCATGGAACATTTGCTAGTTTACTTGCCTTCTGAAGCTAGAATTACCGGACCGGTCCAATATCGATGGATGTATCCAATTGAAAGGTGAACACATTATCTTATAACATAATATATTTGAGAAAATAGGCATATATATGTTACTACAAGAGGGTGACATTTGTTTGAAAACTTTTGATAGGTATTTACATACATTAAAGTCCTATGTACGTAATAAGAGTCGTCCAGAGGGTTCGGTTGCAGAAGAATATCTTGCGGAGGAATAAGATGATGTTTGTGTATGGAAGCAATCTTGGGACAAAGCAATTTATGTGCTAGCCCACTGATTTACCAAAGAGATATCAAAATATTAACATCGACTGATTTAAATTGAGGTTATGCAGTTAACTGTATTTCAAAATGATGATAGCTCTAAGTTAAGCACTTTCCATACATGGCATGAGAAAGTCTGGATTAAGCAACTATCATAAGTCAAAATACACTTAACGTACATTTGAGATCCGATAAGTAACTACAACTCAAGGTCATGATAGTTTTAGGTTAAGCACTCTCCATACATGGCATGAGAGAGTCTAAATTAAGAAACCACCATAAATTGGATCGTAGATTAATCATTCCAGCTTGAGTATGAAACCATTTCCAGTTTAAGTAACCTCCATACATGGCATGGAGACTCTAAGTTAGGCTTATGTTTCAACTCAAACCCAAAGATTCAATACACACATTTCTCAATTCAAATAAGCATTCTGTTAATTCAATTGGAGTTCAACTCTCTTGGGCAAGCAGTGGCACTGGACACAGTCCTTGCCTTGGCCCAAGCTTAAACTTAGCCACACATCTCCAACTAAAAAGTAAAGAGACAGGAAGTAAAATGCTAGAATGTAATACAGAAACGTAAATAAACAGTTAAAGAACATTACAGAATGTAAACAAGCATGAAAAGAAATTGCAGAATGTAACTAACAGAAAATGAAGAACACTGTATTGATGAAACAAAGTAAATGAACAACACTATTGGAATGAAAGAAAAAACAGAACATAAACAATGCTCTCTTCCCCTTATTCTGGTTAAATGGCGGATGGGGTCCCTTCTCTTGTGAAGCCGACGATAGATATATATATATATATTCATCTCCTGCAAATGGCCCTCGTCAAAGAAGAAATTACATCGCATGCCACCACGTTCATTTACGCGTGCTTTGACAGAAGATCACATGGTGAAGCTGATGTGCGCCTGCAGATTTCACGAGATGGGCTTCCTTTTTAATTTCATGGGCTGCTTGGAGCTGGGCCTTCTTTAAATGGTGGAGCATGCGGCTTTAATTTAACACAGTGGGCCTCCAAAGATTAGTGGCTGAGTTCAATTTAATTGGCATTTGGGGGCCTTCCTTTGCTTTGGACTTTGATGAGCCTCCAAGTCCACGCATGCTGCATCCATGAATATATTTTATTATATTATATATTATATATATGTATTACACATGCAATTATATCATAGTATATATATATTTATATAGTATTGCACATATATGTATTGAATATATATATGTATTATATATTATATATTACATATATTATATATTATATTTACTTACTATTTTATAATTATTATATATATTTGGGAAATCTACATATAACCATGAAAGACATATAAATATTCAATTAAATCCAATTTCAAGGTCAAAATAAGGGTGGAAATATAATAAAATTTTGACATTTTTGAACATCAATCAACATTCAAAGCAAAAGCTATTCGGATATGCTGGGATGTATTCGGATATGATTCTGGTCATCTGGATATCTCACTGATGCATTCGGATATAACTGGGGACTATTCGAATGAAAAATTCAACTTTTGAGGGAGGCATCCGGATATCAGGCGAGACATCCGGATATTATCTTGACCTTTCTGGATGTATAAACAAACCATCCAGATATCATACTCAAAGAACTTTAGATACATCTGGATACGATACAAGGTATCCGGATATTAGAATTTAGAGTAATGGAACTTGCAATCCAAAAGGGATGAGGATTAATGGAACTTGCAATCCAAAATGGATGAGGATTAATGGAACTTGCAATCCAAAATGGATAAGGATTAATAGAACTTGCAATCCAAAATGGATAAGGATTAATGAAACTTGCAATCCAAAATGGATAAGGATTAATAAAACTTGCAATCCAAAATGGATGAGGATTAATAGAACTTGCAATCCAAAATGGATGAGGATTAATAGAACTTGCAATCCAAAATGGATGAGGATTAATAGAACTTGCAATCCAAAATGGATAAGGATTAATGGAACTTGCAATCCAAACTGGATAAGGATTAATGGAACTTACAATCCAAAATGGATAAGGATTAATGGAACTTGGAATCTAAAATGGATAAGGATTAATCGAGCTTACAATCCAAAATGGAAAAGGATTAATAGAGTTTGGAATCCAAAATGGATAAGGATTAATAGAACTTGGAATCCAAAATGGATAAGGATTAATAGAACTTACTCATAACTTCACTATTATATGCATATATATATATACGTCTCTGCTTACTGATATAAAATCTGAGAACTCAATGAAGACCTGGAATAATCTGAAAAACTGATATGAACCTGCAATGGAAGGGATTACAGGAAGAATACTTGCCTGATAGAACTCTCTGATCGAACCTTGGAGCGATCTTAAAGACTCTAGCAAGCCTCTGCTATCTCTTGGCCTTTCTATTCTTCACACGGCGTGAAGAAAAGCTAAGGTAATGGGCTCTATATATAGACATAAAGTCCTATATCTCTTTCCTTTTATAACTTGGAATCCCTCTCCCAATTGAACTTGGAGACTCTCAAAACCTTCTCCTATTGGGACTAAGAGACTCTTAATCCAAATCCATCTCATACATGGATTCTCATTCTTCTTTAAATACATAGTCCCACTTAATTAATAATAATACAAAAATTATTATTAAAACTCTCAAATAATAATAAAAATCCAAAATCACCTTCATGCCCTTGCATTTAATTTCCAAAATAAATAACTAGAATTAAATGCTATTTATATACTATTCTCTCAATTAAAAATCTAAATTGCCACCTTGGCAAATTCTTTTAACTCCAAAATTAAAAAGAAATAAATGCTATTTTTTTCCTTCAAAATCTCTAAATTGCCACATTAAATAATTAATTGACAAAATCGCTTAATCAAATACTTCAACAATTAATTAAATCATTCTTGAATAAATACTGGGCCCTCTAATGGGTCGTTACAATTTCTCCCCTCCTTAAAAGAATTTGGTCCTCCAAATTCGTACCTGGTTACTCAAACAACGAGAGGTAAAGACTCCTCATCTCTTCTTCTTATTCTCACGTCGCCTCTTCTGACGAGTGTCACTGCCATTGCACTTTTCACGAGAGGAATTGATCGATTCCTCAAAATTTTTTCTTTTTGCTTTAGAATACTGGTAGGCATCTCTTCATAAGACACATCTTCTTTAATTTAAAGATTCTGAAAATCAATCACATGCTGAGGATCTGGCACATACCTCCTCAACATCGAAACGTGAAACACATTATTAACATGGGACAACTAAGGTGGCAAAGCTAACTCATATGCCAAAGTCCCTATTCGTCTCAAAATCTCAAACAGACCAATGTAACGAGGACTAAGCTTCCCTATTACGCCAAATCTATGAACTCCTTTAATAAGCATTACTCTCAACTGAACATGGTCACCTACCTCAAACTCGAGGTCTCATCGTCGCTTATCTGCATAGCTCTTCTGTCTGTCTTAGGCTGTTTTCATTCTTGCTTTGATAACTCAAATCTTTTCTATCGTCTGCTCAACAATTTCAAGACTTAATAAAGCCATATCACCAATCTCTTCCAAAATATCGGCGATCGACACGGTCGCCCATACAAAGCCTCATACGAAAATTCCAATACTTGAATGGAAACTATTATTGTAGGTAAATTCCACCAAAAATGGATACTCATCCCAACTACCTTGGAAGTATAAAACAAAAGCTCTTAACATTTTCTCGAGAGTCCTAATAGTCATTTTTTATTAACCATCTGTCTATGGATGAAATTATGTACTAAACTTTAGCTGAGATCCTAATGTATCATGTAAAGCTCCCCAAAAATGAGAAGTGAAACGACGATCTCGATCTGATACAATGCTGGTTGGAACACCGTGCAACTTCACGATCTCCTCAATATAAATTCTAGCAAATCTATTCAATGGATAAGCCTTCTTAATAGGTAGAAAATGGGTTGATTTAGTCAAACGATCAACAATCACCCATATAGCATCATAGCCCCTAGTAGTCCTGGGTACCCATCACAAAATCCATAGCAACATTACCCCATTTCCACTCTGGAATAAGTAATGGAAGTAATAAACCTGCGACTTTCCAATGTTCCACTTTATCTTGCTGGCATACTGAACACTGTGAAACATATCTACCTACATCTTTCTTCATACCACTCCCCCAATACTGACGCTTAAGGTCCTGGTGCATTTTCGCAACACCTAAATGGTATAACAACTTTTAAGTGCCAAAATCTCTTGCCTGAGATTTTCATCATCGGGTATACAATTATGTCTCTAAAATAAGAGTATACCATCACTCCGTAGAGTATATCCCAAAGGAGAAAGCTTATTGATATCTGCTAAAATCTGAGCCAACTTCTCATCTTTTGATTGCTAGTTCTTAAGTAAATCAAATAACTCGGGTTGTATTCTCATGTAAGCACAACTCACAAGTAATCTACCCTTTGGGGCTGAAATAGATAAAACACTTAATTGCTCTAATAACTTCCATTCTTAAACCATTATCATAGTTATAAAAGCTCCTTGTCGACTCAAAGCATCGACTACTACATTAGCCTTCCTTGGGTGGTATAGAATCTCACAGTCGAAGTCTTTAAATAACTTGACCCAACGTCTTTGCCTCATGTTCAATTCTTTATGGGATAAGAGATAATGTAAACTCTTATGATCTGTATAAATCTCAATCTTCTCACCATATAAATAGTGTCTCCATATCTTTAATGCAAATACTACCGCTGTAAACTATAAATCATGAGTGGGGTAGTTCACTTCGTGTTTCTTTAATTATCTGGATGCATAAGCATTAACTCAACCTTATTTCATCAATACGCAACCCAAACCTGAATGGGAAACATTACTGTAGACAGAATATTTCTCTCTACTTCTTGGTATGGCTAAAACTGGTGCGCTAGTCAACTTCTGCTTCAATTCTTGGGAAGCACATTTACATGCATCATTCCATTCAAACTTCTCTCATTTTCTTGTTATCTTAGTCATAGGGAAGATAAACAAACAAATCCCTTAATGAATTGCCTATAATAGCCTGCAAGACCTAGAAAACTACGTATCTTTGTCACTATCGTAGGTCTCGGCCAATCCATAACTGCTTTAGTCCTGTCTAGATCTACTGAAATGTCATCTCCAAAAACCACATGGCCTAGAAATCTAATCTGAGTGAGCTAGAACTCACACTTGCTGAACTTAACATATAACTGCTCTTCTCTTAGCCTCTGCAGTACAAAAGTAAGATGCTCCGTGTACTCCTCCAATTAGGTGAGCAAACTAGGATATCATCTATAAAGACAGTAATGAAGCTATCTAGATACTCACGCAGAACTCGATTCATTAAATCCATCAATACAGATGGGGCATTCGTTAACCCAAATGGCATCACCACAAATTCGTAGTGTCCATAGCGAGTCTTGAAAGCAGTCTTCTAAATATCATCATCTTTGACTCCCACCTGGTGATATCCTGATCTCAAATCTATCTTCGAGAATACCTTAGCTCCTCGCAACTAGTCTAATAAATCATCCACTTGAGGTAAAGGATACTTTTTCTTCACTGTCACCTGATTCAACTTGTAATAATCTATGCACAACCTTAAAGATCCATCTTTCTTCCTCATGAATAATACTGGTGCACCCCACGGGGATGAACTAGGTCGGATAAAACCCTTTTCTATTAATTCTTTTAACTAGGCTTTCAACTCTTTTAGCTCTTTAGGTGCCATTTGATACGGAGCCTTAGAAATAGGCTGTGTACTAGGCAATAACTCAATAGTGAACTCCGCTCCTTTCCGAGAAGGTAATCTTAATAATTCATCAAGGAAAACATCTGAGAAATCTCGTACAACTGGCACCTCAAACAACTTCCTCTTTGTTCCCTCATCTAAGGTAACAAAAGTTAGGTAAGCTTCACATCCATCACGCATCAGCTTCTCTACTTTCATCACTAGGATCATAGGAATCGTAGCCATAGGCTTGACTCCTTTATATATCTGAACTGGCTATCGAGGTAGATCAAAGTCTATAATCTTCTACTGATGGTCAACTCTTGCATAATGCTATGACAACTAATCCATGCCAAGGATCAAATCAAAATTCTTAACATTAAGAATTTCTAAGTCTCCAAATAACTTCTTATCATGTACCTCATTCTCGTAATTCTTGAACATTTCTCTTGATAGCATATGCTTACTGAACTATCGTGGCATAATCCACACTCTAAGCTCCTCAAAAACATGGCAAATATTAGCACACAATCTTCTCTGAAATTTAGCAGCCTTCTTAGTTTTAGTGGACACCAACTCTGAGGCCTATCTAGTCAAGGTTGTAAACTCTGCCTCATATTGGGCCACCGTCTTGATACCTTACACCAACTCAACGAACTCAAAAACTTTCTGGTCCTTGACCCATGCTGAACAATAAGCATCATTGAACACTTGCTGGAACTTGACCCGTGTGGGTTCTTGATTACCAATCTTCTAGTGGGCAGTCTCCACCATCTCTCAGCATTGCCTCTAAATAAGAATGTGCTAAGTCGCACTCGACGATTGTCTATACAATTGATAGCATCCAATTCTCAGCCACTGTTTCATCTGTGCCTCCCTGGAATGCTGGTGGTCGAAATGCCATGAAATCCTTTAATAGCTGACTCCCTATATCTGTCTCCACAACTGGAGCTATTGGAGTGACTAGCTTATCACCTCTACTACCTCCTACTTCTTGGGGAACTTGTGATTCCCTTACCTGATTAGTAACTAGGGTATCTATCACCCTCATCAATCTTGCTAACATACCTCGCATCTCGGCCATTCATTGCCGTAGATCGCCGCTAGACTCTCCTGATGAGCTTGGTGTGGACACTAGAACTTCATCTTACATAGGAACAACCTGACTGCAAGTACGGGGTCATCCATATCTATTACTTATCTTCCTGCATCACCACTTAGGGTTAGAATACTGCTAATTGGGCCAACATATCTAAGTGACGGACACAAGTCCTAACTCTATGCAACATCCTATGTGTGTACGGGAGACTCCTCAAAACACCGCTCTGAACATCTCAGTCAACTGGAATAAAAACTCTGAATCAATACAAACTGAAAAGCATAAACTCTGACTAAGGGACAATCCCTCAATTGAAATATAAAATAGATCTAAACTGACAAAACACTATAAAACTCAACAGACTCCCAGACATCTTTTATCTTGAGCGGCTCCACGTACACACACTATAACCACTGCTGCTAGGCCCCATATCTGGTACTCTCCTGCTAGAACCTGGAGGGGTGAAGAGTACAAGGTGAGCTACAAAGCTCAGCAAGTAATAAGCTGGAAAGAATAACTGAAGCTGAATCAAAAAATATCGATATTGATAAATAACTCACTGAACTTGTACTGTATAATCACTGTCTGATTGCATTCATAAAAATGTAATGCACATAAACTGTAAACTAAATGCAGGTATGGAACTTTGGCTCATAGGCCCACATAATCTGATAAAACATACATGACTGATCTGAAACCTGCATACATAAAAACTGTAAGCACATATTGTGGGCAAAGCCCCTAACCCCCTAGTTGCCACCAGGCGAGCAACTTATAAACTGAATTGAAACTAAAACTAATGGGATCCCCATGAACAAGCCGCTTGGTGCGCATAATGCAATGCAATGCTCACATAATGCTAGCACACGATATGTAGTGCTCCATATAAAGTCATGCTCAATGCTCATACCAAAATGTATGCACATAATCTCACAAAATAATACTGATCATGTTATAATAATGCTGAATATGATATGATATGATCTTCATCTATATATTAGAATACAAAGATTCAATGAACTATGATTTAGGGTATGGGTATGATTAACTTGTCATGTTCTCGCTTATGAATTCAATGTTGGAAGGTATTGAATACATTAATTGAATTAAACTTGAATTAGGACTCACTGGAAGCTAAATTGGATTTCTGAAAAAGTCATCCGGATATCAGGAAGGATATCTGGATATGATGAAAGACATCCGGATATGAAGAATGCTCATCTAGATACACTAACATTCAAAGAAGAAGCTATTCGGATATGCTGGGATGTATTCGGATATGAACTAGGACATCCGGATATGATTCTGGCCATCCGGATATCTCACTGATGCATTCGGATATAACTGGGGACTATTCGAATAAAAAATTCAACTTTTGAGGGAGGCATCCGGATATCAGGCGAGACATCCAGATATTATCTTGACCTTTTCGGATGTATAAACAAACCATCCAGATATCATACTCGAAGAACTTTAGATACATCTGGATAATTGGAACTGATAAACAAACTGAAATAACTGAGATCCAATGCTAATATACTCTCGTAAGAAAGGATTACAAGGAGAAGAAACTTGCCTTTCAATTATCTGATCGGATTCAACCGCTTCTAATGAAAATCTCCTTATACAAGACTTGCACTCACTGTTGCTTCTTCTTGCTCCTTCACGGCGTGAGAAGAAAAACGTATGCTATATGAGGATATATATATATATATATATATACAAGCCTATAGGAAGCCCTAGATATCCCTTTCCTTTTATAACTTGGAATCCCTCTCCCCATTGAACTTGGAGACTCTCAAAACCTTCTCCTATTGGGACTAGGAGACTCTTAGACCAAAACCATCTCACTTATGGATTATCTTAATCCCTTATTCATAATAACTTTAATTAATAATTAAATTCTAATAACAAATTGCTAAATGACCTTCATGTCCTAGCATTTAATTTCCATAATAAATAACTAGAATTAAATGCTCTTTAAATGCTATTTATATACTATTCTCTCAATTAAAAATCTAAATTTCCACCTTGGCAAATTCTTTTAACTCCAAAATTAAAAAGAAATAAATGCTATTCTTTTCCTTCAAAATCTCTAAATTGCCACATTAAATAATTAATTAACAAAATCGCTTAATCAAATACTTCAATAATTAATTAAATCATTCTTGAATAAATACTGGGCCCTCTAACGGGTCGTTACAGAAAATGATCATGAGTCTAGTTCTTTGAAGGATAGAAATGATGATCATGATGTTTTCTCAAATGAAGAGTTGTTGAGTGCTTTCAATGAGTTACATTTCAACTTTGAAAAACTATGTTTGAAAAACAAAACTCTTCAAGAGCAATTAGATTTATTATCTAATGAGTTGGAAGCTTTAAAATCAATGAATGAATATTTGCTTACTTCCAATAATGAACTTTCATTGGAAAATGATTTGAAAGAAACAAAATTGAAATCTCCTAATGATGCTTTAAATGAGAAACCTAATTTAAATAGGAAGATTTCAAATGTTTGTAATCATGACAAAGGTGTTCAAAATTTTCATAGTCAAAGAGATAATGTTGAAAGCTCATCTTCTCACACCTCTCATGATATTAGATGTTTTCAATGTTGCAAGTTAGGCCACATTGCATCTTGTTGTCCTTTTAAAAGGAAATCATCTAGTGGTCCAAAAATGAAATGGATTCGTAAGGGAACTAAGATATCTAGTAGTTTTTATGCTAAATCCCAAGGATCCAATTATGTTTTGAAACCCAAAAATTACCATCTTAAAAGGAATGTGCATAAGGATAAAAGGAAAATAATCTTTAAACAAAAATCCTTTGCTTCACATCCTAATCATTGGAATCATTTTAAACATAAAGGTTTCATAACAAAACACCCACTTAAGTTTAAACAAATTTGGGTTCCTAAGGAGGAGCTCTATGCTAACATTGGTGAACCCAAAGTGGTTTGGGCACCAAAAGCTTGTGGATGATTTATTTTTGCAAATTTACTTGACATCCAAATGAACCTCAAAGAGACATCTTAATGGATGAATCAAGCATGAAGGAAAGAGGAAGTGAACAAGAAGATCACTCCTCCTTTCACCAACCAAGTGTAAGAAAGATTTTATTAACTAAAATCTTGGTGGTACATTTCTATCCCTAAACTCTCTATGTAACGACCCGTTTAATGGGTCTTAGATGATATTATATTTGCATTGTGGTATAGAGCATGTTTTGTGGGCCTTAATTGTTAGTTGTAATTTAAATTAATAATAATAGCATTTTGGTAAAATTTTTCTTGAAAGTAAATTATTTGAGTGTGAAAAACTAGAGTATAAATGGGATATGAAGTGGGCTTGGACCAAGGGTTTGTAGCCCAAAGGAAGTGATGGGTTAAGTGGTTCCATGGGCCTAGCATGGATGGGCTTTTGTGTGGGCTTGGGCCATTAACATAAGTGGGCCTTGTATATATATATGTATGTGTAAATGGGAGATTAAAGAAAATGAATAAGAAAATGGAAACAAAAGCTAAAAGTCCAAAATGGGGCTTGATAAAGTGTTATGTGTGTGATATGTATGTGGGGCAAATGTGGAAAATGAAGCAAGATTTGGTGGGTTTGGTGGCTGGTGAGAAGGCAAGCCATGCCTTCTTGCTTTTTCTCCAATTTCTCTCTCAAAGTGAAATTGCAACAGTTAATTGAGAAGGGAGTCATTCGCTCGAGTGCCTCGCCTTGGGGTGCTCCAGTGTTGTTTGTGAGGAAGAAGAACGGCTCCATGAGATTTTGTATCGATTATAGGCAGTTGAATCATGTGACATTGAAGAATAAGTACCCTCCACCTCGTGTTGATGATTCACTGGATTAGCTTCGAGGAGCCTCAGTATTTTCAAAGATAGATTTGAAGTCAGGGTATCACCAAGTGAAGGTCAGGGAAGAGGATGTGCAGAAGACAGCTTTTCGCACCCGATATGGGCATTACGAGTTTATAGTGATGTCATTCGGGTTAACGAATGCCCTTGCAGTTTTTATGGATTTGATGAACAGGGTTTTCAGGGAGTACTTAGACAGTTTCATCATTGTGTTTATCGATGATATACTGATATACTCGCCAAGTCTGGAGGAGCATGAGGCTCATCTTCGAATAGCCTTGCAAAAGCTTAGAGAAAAGCAGTTGTATGCAAAGCTAAGTAAGTGTGATTTTTGGCAGAGGCAAGTTGGTTTTCTTGGGCATGTTGTGTCTGAAGAAGGGATTGCAGTGGATCCAGAGAAGGTGAAAGCAGTAGTGGATTGGCCGAGGCCAACTTCAATGACTGGCATTAGGAGTTTCTTAGGATTGGCGAGTTACTACCGAAGATTCATTGAAGGTTTTGCTCGCCTATCATTGCCCATGACTAGATTAACTCAGAAATGAGTCAAGTTTGAGTGGAATAAAGCTTGTGAGGAGTGCTTCCAAGAGTTGAAGAAGAGGTTGACAACGACTCCAGTGTTAGCAATTCCAAGAAGTGGGGAGAAGTTTATTATTTATAGTGATGCTTCACATTCAGGGTTGGGGTGGGTGTTAATGCAGGATAGGCGAGTTAATGCCTATACCT
This sequence comes from Diospyros lotus, assembly GCF_014633365.1. Classification (NCBI taxonomy): domain Eukaryota; kingdom Viridiplantae; phylum Streptophyta; class Magnoliopsida; order Ericales; family Ebenaceae; genus Diospyros; species Diospyros lotus. Next base: position 24,374,686 of record NC_068342.1, read on the forward strand.
CGAGACAACTAAAGAAACATGAAATAAATTACCCCACACACGACTTGGAGTTGGCAGCGGTAGTGTTTGCACTTAAGATTTGGAGGCATTACGTATATGGGGAGAAACTGGAGATTTATACAGATCATAAGAGTTTAAAGTACCTCATCTCCCAGAGAGAGTTGAATTGAGGCAAAGACGGTGGATTGAGCTATTTAAGGATTTTGACTGTGAGATTTTATACCACCCAAGGAAGGTCAATGTAGTGGCCGATGCTCTAAGCCGTCGTGGAGCATCTATGGCAGCTTTGATGGTCCAGGAGTGGATTTTATTGAGATAGATAGGTGAGATGTCTATCTTTTCCTCTGAGGAGAGCCTTGTGGTATATTGTGCATATTTGAAGGTGCAGCTAGATTTGATTGAGCATATTCGTGAAAGTATAGCAGCTAGATTTGATTAAGTTAATAGCGTAGTTCAAAATTTTTGAACTTACCCCGATCCCGGCGATTGGATCAACGTCAAAATTAAATCATTCACAAACAAATAAATAAATCTAACCTTTAGATTATCGAGTCGTTCAAGCGTTCGGCCTCTAACTCGTGATACGCGGCACGCGTCTGTTGGCAAGGAGAGCGGAATAGGAGTGCTAGCTCCTTCTCCTTTGTGTGGCTTATGTATGGACGGTAAAAGAACACCCTCGTTTCGTATTGATGCCAAAAGAAATGGGAAAGAGTGAATGGCAATGCGTTTTTCAACTCTTGAAAAACGACACCAAAAACCCCTTTAATTTTGGGCAACCCATAAAGGGATGTGTATAGTGAAATATCCTAGGGTTTCTAAAATCCTAATGGATTGGGCTAGCCCATTAATTCTAATTTAATTAGAATATTAAGTAAGCTTATTCTAGTCCAACTAGAAATATAATTAAATGGTCCAAATCCTTTTATAGGTTTAAATAAAATATTTTGGCCCAAATCTAATTCAAGCCCAAATCTAATATTTAATATTTAGTCCAAATCTAATTTGGTCTAAATATAATATTTAATATTTAATATTTGGCCCAGATCTAATTTAGTCCAAATATAATATTTATTTTAATATTTAGCCCAAATCCAATTTAGTCCAAATATTAACTTAAGCCCAAATATATTTTATTTCCTATTTGCCACTCCAACAAATAGAAAATTATTAAATTAGAAACTCCTTCCTAATTTAATCAATTGCCATTTTAGGAAACTCTTTCCATTATGACGACTCCTCGTCATATCGACGTCATTACGTTTATTTGTTCTTTTTTCCGTGAGAACCTATGACGGCAAAACTTCTTGCCGAAGTGTCCCACTTAACCATACGTCCACTCTCCTGGTTTTAGCCAGGGACCGTGCCTATTGCGTATGACGCATTAGGCTTCCGAATATGTTGGCAATGTGTCGGTACAAACACATAAGACAAGATTGGCCTCTAGCAAGGCATCATGTCTACCCAATTATTCAAAGGGATTTATAATCCACAAATAACCTTTCACGAGCATGGTTACCGTGTAATTCGATCCTTTCGTCAATGTATCCTATGTGATCTCAAGTTAGCAATGTGTTGCTTGATTATGATCACATAAGTTTTTCTTTGATCATCCTGATATCTTCACTTAATAGAAAGTAAATCAATAACTCCTTATTGATCTCTTTTACCATGGCCATGGATTTAAAGTGAATATCCACCGAATGCGCCTTAGATACATCATCCTCTATCAAGGGATAGACGAGTCCCATCTTGGCTATGCACCCATCTCCATAAGCCTCACGATATACCCAACGATCGCCCACGTGCAGCCTTTGTCTAGGCCCATCGAAACGATGTCAAAGCATACCGGTCTTCTTATGAGATGACCGTGACAACCTCAGGTCCAAGGATTAGTTACACCCATCTCGTATGAGAATTCCATCAACATATAACCAAAATGAATTCTCATGGTGAGTCATGTCCAGTGACACGTTCTATAACATGGTCACCTATGTACTTGTCTAGACATCCCCATGCCTATGGGTGTGAGACCCCCATTGCTATCACATAGTAAAAACATAGCACATACAAGTCTTACCATAATTTTCAATGTCCATTCTTGATATCGCTACGACTTGGGACATTTAATGATGTCTAGAAACTGTGATGCATCATCTCACATCTTTATAGATTAATCACAGTATACATCATATGAACTTCTATCTAGTTTCATTCGGTTATTACAATAATAACAAGAAACTAATAGAATGACTTCTTGTGAATTTGAATAACTCCTTATTCAAATAATAAACATGATTACAATTGTCAGTGTACAACATGCCCAATCTGATTGGGTCTAGAGGACCTACACTAACATTCTCCCACTTGCACTAGAGCTAATCACTCATGTATCTTATACCTGATGATCGAACATCACTTTCATGTTTCTTCTAGGATAGAGCTTTAGTCAAGGGATCTACGACGTTGTCATCCGTCGACACTTTCTCTATATATATCACTTCAGCTGATAATCTCCATTATCATATGGTGATGTCGCAATACAAATTTGGTCTGTTTGATGAGACCATGGTTCATTCGCTTATGCGATGGCTCCATTGTTGTCCCAATAACTATTATTGGATCAACAATGTTGGACACCACTTTAAGTTCATCAGTGAATTTACGGATCCATACAACCTCCTTAACTGCTTCGAAGGTTGTTATGTATTCGACTTCAGTTGTTGAATCTGCCACTATCTCTTATTGGAACTCTTCCAACTCATGGCCCAACCATATAGGCAGAATATGAATTTTGACTATACGTGATTTAAAATCATCATGGTCGAATTGGAAACTGGCATCCATGAACCCCTTCATGGTATGCTCTCATTCTCCATATGGCAAAAAACATCTCTTTAGTGCTTCACAAGTACTTAAGAATGTTTTTCACAACAATCCAGTGTTTCTCACCTGAATTAGTTTGATATCTACTACATATGCTCAAAGTATATGAGATATCAGGCCTCGTACATAACATGACATACATGATCGAGCCAATAGCCAAGGCATATTATGCTCGACTCATCCTATCTCTCTCATCTTATGTCTTCAAACACATAGACTTGGAGAGATGTATTCCATGTGACATGGGAAGACTTCTTCTCCTAGAATCTTCCATGCTAAACCTCTTTAGCACCCTGTCAATGTACGTGCTATGGGAGAATGCTAGTAACTTCCTGGATCTATCTCTATAGATCCTTATTCCCAGAATATAGGCTGTTTCTCCCAAATCCTTCATGGAGAAAATATTTGAAAGCAATCTTTTAACTGATTGCAACATAGGAACAACATTCCTAATGAGCAATATATTGTCCACATATAGGACTAAAAATGGTAACTGCGCTCCCACTAACCTTCTTGTAAACACAAGGATCAATTTCCATTTTGTGAAAAATCAAACTTTTTGATTTTTTCATCAAAATATTGATTCTAACTCCGGGATGCTTGCCTTAGTCCATAAATGGACCTTTGCAAATTGCAAATCTTATTTGCATGTTTATGAGTAACAAAACCGTCAGGCTGTGTCATATACACATCCTCGACCAGGTTTCCTTTAAGGAAAGCTATTTTGTCATCCATCTGCCATAACCCAGAGTCAATGTCAGACAATGCTTCATCATAGGTAGTAAGCTCATCATTCTCAACTAGAAGCACATCTCCATGTGCCGAGATGAGAAATCTATATCTCTCTTGCTCGCGACGAACCCTCGTCGACCTACGAGGTTCTTGTGTAGAAGGTTAGGGAGTTGACACAACTTCTTGTGTCTGATCTTTCTCGGGTTCTTGGAGGGGAGTATTTGTTTGTGGTTCGCCTCGAATCTTAATCGAGCTTAACATTCCTCCCACTAGCCACAACATCTAAGAATTCATTCTCAAGGAATACCACATGCTTGGCAACAAAACACCTTTTGTTCATATGGGTGGTAAAAGTAATATCCATTTGGATATCCAACAAACAAACATCTCATTGATTTGGGTTTTAATTTATTATTGTCAACACGCTTGACATAAGCTTCACATGTTAGTGTATGTGCTCTAGACCCAATCAAATTGGGCTTGTTGTACACTGACAATTGTAATCATGTTTATTGTTTGAATAAGGAGTTATTCAAATTCACAAGAAGTCATTCTATTAGTTTCTTGTTATTATTGTAATAACCGAATGAAACTAGATAGAAGTCCATATGATGTATACTGTGATTAATCTATTAAGATGTGAGATGATGCATCACAGTTTCTAGACATCATTAAACGTCCCAAGTCGTAGCCATGTCAAGAATGGACATTGACAATTGCGGTAAAACTTGTATGTGCTATGTTTTGGCTATGTGATAGCAATGGGGGTCTCACACCCATAGGCATGGGGATGCGTAGACAAGTACATAGGTGACCAATGTTGGAGAATGTGTCACTGGACATGACTCGCCATGAGAATTCATTTTGGTTATATGTTGATGGAATTCTCATACGAGATGGGTGTAACTAATCCTTGGACCTGAGGTTGTCACGGTCATCTCATAAGAAGACCGGTATGCTTTGACATCGTTTCGATAGGCCTAGACAAAGGCTGCATGTGGGTGATCGTTGGGTATATCGTGAGGCTTATGGAGATGGGTGCATAACCAAGATGCGACTCGTCTATCCCTTGATAGAGGATGATGTATCTAAGGCACCTTCGGTGGATATTCACTTTAAATTCATGGCCATGGTAAAAGAGATCAATAAGGAGTTATTGATTTACTTTCTGTTAAGTGAAGATATCTAGAAGACCGAAGAAAACTCATGTGATCATTATCAAGCAACACATCGCCATACTTGAGATCACATAAGATACATTGACGAGAGGATCGAATTACACGGTAACTATGCTCGTGAAAGGTTATTTGCGGATTATGAATCCTTATGAATAATTGGGTAGGCATCGCCTTGCTAGAGGCTAATCTTGTCTTATGTGTTTGTACCGACACATTGCCAATATATTTGGAAGCCTAATGAGTCATAAGCAATAGGCACAGTCCCTGGCTTAAACCAGGAGAGTGGACGTATGGTTAAGTGGGACACTTCAGCAAGAAGTTGTGCCGTCGTAGGTTCTCACGGAAAAAGAACAAATAGACGTAATGACGTTGATATGGCAAGGGGTCGTCATAATGGAAAGAGTTTTTTGAAACGGCAATTGATTAAATTAGGAAGGAGTTTCTAATTTAATAATTTTCTATTTGTTGGAGTGGCAAATAGAAAATAAAATATATTTGGGCTTAAGTTAATATTTGGACTAAATTAGATTTGGGCCAAATATTAAATTAAATATTATATTTGGACTAAATTGGATTTGGGCCAAATATTAAAATAAATATTATATTTGGACTAAATTATATTTGGGCCAAATATTAAATATTATATTTGGACCAAATTAGATTTGGGCCAAATATTAAATAAAATATATTTGGGCTTGAATTAGATTTGGGCCATAATATTTTATTTAATCTATAAAAGGATTGGGCCATTTAATTATATTTCTAGTTGAACTAGAATAACCCCACTTAAGATTCTAATTAAATTAGAATTAATGGGCTAGCCCAATCCATTAGGGTTTTAAAAACCCTAGGATATTTCCTTATAAATATCCCTTTATGGGTTACCCAAAATTAAAGGATTTTTGGTGTCGTTTTTCAAGAGTTGAAAGGCGTATTGCCGTTCACTCTTCCCCTTTTCTTTTGGCATCAATACGAAACGAGGGCGTTCTTTTACCGTCCATACACAAGCTGCGTAAAGGAGAAGGAGCTAGCACTCCTATTCGGCTCTCCTTGCCAACGGACGCGTGTCGCGTATCACGAGTTAGAGGCCGGACGCTTGGACGGCTCGAATCCGCGAACGACTCGATAATCTAAAGGTTAGATTTATTTATTTGTTTGTGAATAATTTAATTTCGATGTTGATCCAATCGCCAGGATCGGGGTAAGTTCAAAAATTTTGAACTACGTTGTTTACCCCGTAGCGATCTTGCTTTACTTTCATCACAACCCAAAATCTTAAGGAAAGATAGATTTAGCTTATTTCATTTCCATATCTCATATGGAGTCTGAGTAACTGACTTACTTGGAACCCTGTTCAAAACAAAGATCGTGGTGAGGAGTGCGTATTCCCAAAATGAAATAGGAAGTTCAGTGCGACTCATTATGGACCAGACCATGTCCAACAAGGTCATATTCCTTCTTTCAGACACATCGTTCATCACTGGTGTTCCAAGTGGAGTCCATTGTAAGAGAATCTCATTCTGCTTCAGATGATCTAGAAACTCACTGTTCAAGTATTCACCATCTCGGTCTGATCGAAGTACTTTGATACTTTTCTCAGTTTGTTTCTCTACTTCAAATCTGAATTCTTTGAACTTTTCAAAAGCCTCAGATTTGTGTCCTATAAGATACACATAACCAAAACATGATCTTACCATCAATAAAGGTTATGAAGTAGACATATCCACCTCTAGCTTGGGTGGACGTGGGTCCACACACATCAATGTGCACAAACCCTAACACTTATGTACCCTCTATTTACTTTAAAAAGAGACTTAGTCATCTTGCCAAGTAAACAAGATTCACAAGCACCGTATGATTCATAATCAAATGTGCCAAGATATCCAGCTTTATACAAGTTGGATGTGCAAGTCTCATTTATATGGCTAATACAACAATGCCATGAATAAGTGCTATTTAAATCACTTGATTTAAGTCGCTTAATATTTATGTTATTGATAGGAGTATCAACATCAAGGACCTACAAAATGTTACGTACTGTTGTTTTACCATAAAACAACTCATTTTTATCAAACGAACAACTATTATCCTCAAATAAAAATGAATATCCATCGTTGTCAAACAAGAATTAGAAATTATATTCCTAGTCAAACTAGGATTGTAGTAACAGTTATGTAATTCCAATACAAGCCCTGTGGGTAATGTCAATAAATAGGTCCTTACAATTAATGGAACAACTTTTGATCTATTTACCACGTGTAGGTACGCTTCTCCTATTATTAATCTCCTTGTACTCCTAAGCCCATACACGAAAGTGTAAATATGAGCACTAGATCCAGTATCTAATACCCATGTGGACTGATCAGAAGTAGATAGATTAATTCCAATAACATAAATACTTGAAGTGCCCTGAGTAGAACTCTTCTTCTTACTCTATACCTCTCGATTTATTATAGTGGAGATAGATCACATCCTCTTTGCTCTTTCGAGTTTTGGTCTTCTGGACTTTTCCAGATTGCGCTATGAAAGAACTCTTCTTCCTTTTGGCTTTCTTACTCTTGGGCTTACCCCTGTGCGCCTTGGGCCCTTCAACTAAGAGAACACTTCCCTTGACCTATAATCAATTTTAGGTTCGGTCTCCCTTAGTATGGACAACCACTCTCTAAGAGTCTTTTCCATAACTGTTAGGGAGGGACTGTAGCACTAAGTCTATGGTAAGTTTCAGCATCCATACCCAAGTTCAGCTCTAGCAATCTATTGATAAAACCATGACATGCTTCTCAACAGATGATCCTTGAGCCTAGCCATGATCTCATAGGCATCATAACTCTTATGTTGCGACCTATGTTTTAGGGTCATGGCAGCCAAGACGATATACCAAGCGATGATCATATCACCCTTGTGCATCATCTAGGCCTAATGTGCTACTATTTCCTTAACTAGTGGCTTCGTAAGAAGATAGCTCTCTATCGCATAGAGAATCTTATCATACGTGAGGACTATCCTCAAGATGATCTCCCAGTCATAGAAATTAGTCCCGTTGAAGGTATTATTGCCCTCGAGTATCGATCTTATCGACATATTTCCAGACATTCTGGATCAACAACTGATAGAGATATTATTATAATCATATTAAAGTACGAAATCATAAATTGCAAGAAGTAACATTTTATTATTGCTCCCACTATTTTCTACGAGTTTGCCACCCTCAAGACATAACTCAGGAAATCCCGTTGGAAGATTTCCTAGCGGGCTAGGATCCCATCTCCTCTCGCACAACCTTGAGTGACTCAACAAATTGTGCTAGGATCTATTAGGTAGGTACTTGCTACCAATTGCATCTCCATGCAACTCCTAGATTCATTGGGTTGACAACTCCTTGTCAAGCACATCTTATGTGACTCCCAATCTTTGCCTCTATACTCAGTAAGGCCTTGAGTGACTCAACAAACCCCACATTTCTAGTTAAGTCGGACCCATCATTCAGGGACATCGCATGGCCTATGAAACATAGGAATCATAGGTGACACTTGACCTTGAGTGACTCAACAAATCAAGTGCCAGCTAGAAACCTAATGCTTCATAATGATGGAAGGCAAGTTGGCTTAATATTAATGAGGGATTTATTATTTATTTATTTAGGTCTCATCACATGCAATTAATCAAATTAATAATGCATAATAAACGACTCAAACCGGTGTATGGTATGGATAACTACGGCTAGCCCCCTCGAGCCATAGAAGGGAAGCTAGCGGGTCAAACCTAGGTGAAGAATCACAATTTGCTTCTCAAGCACATTCTTCAAGCCTTCATTGGTCTTCGAATCTTGTCTTCAATTTGGCTCCATCTCTTTCTCTTCATACAAGCTATAACTATCACTACTCTATTCTATTCTACATACATTACATAAAATCAGAAACCCCGAGTTACATTCGGGGGAGTGAGATGAGAAGAGAATGTACATCAGAGTATAAGAGAGGCAGGACATGCATGCCCTATTTCAAAAATCAAATTTACAAGCATTCATTCCCAACAATAAGATAAATGGTCGACTTGATCCATACCATACACCCATGCAATTAATTACATTGATTCATTTAGATTATGTTAATTAATTATCGCATTTGTTTCAATCTTAATGAAACGTTTTCAATAAATTGAAAATTTATATAATTTTGGAAAAACAAAATTGTTTTAATTGTGTTGGGCTTGGGCTCCATCCATTAGTCTAACTAACAAGGGTCAACAAGCCTTGGATCAACCAATGCATGTCAAACATACACGAGTAGCCCAATAATTACTAATTAATCCAATTAACAGCCCTGGCCCATTTTTAATCACGGCCCATAAATGTCATACACTCATGGATCGGATAAAAATAATAAAAATAGCCAAAGAATTTGGCTGGGCCCCACCAAAGGGAACGAAACGCACTAGGCTACCGAAGGGTCGGCCCAGGTGTTTCATGTGGACGCCGAGGAAGGGTTAAATCAAAGCCTGAGGGAGCGGGAGGGGCCGGGAGGTGGTTGGGTAGCATGTCACACATGCTACTAACCCAAAAAGGGCCAATGGCCGCGGCTGGCGCGCGCTGGGGCTCGCATGGGCCACGCCTGGGCGTGCGCAAGGGCCACTGGGGTCGCACACGTGAGTCGCGCGCGGGTCGTCCGCGGGCGCGCAGGTCACACCCGCGGGCCGAGCACACGCCGGGCCAACCCCCACGCGCACGTGGGCTTGCCTGGTCGCACTAGCGCGAGCGCGACCGCGCCTGGCCATGAAAGTAAAACAAGATCGCTACAGGGTAAACAACGTAGTTCAAAATTTTTGAACTTACCCCGATCCTGGCGATTGGATCAACGTCGAAATTGAATCATTCACAAACAAATAAATAAATCTAACATTTAGATTATCGAGTCGTTCAAGGATTCGAGCCGTCCAAGCGTCCGGCCTCTAACTCATGATACGCGGCACGCGTCCGTTGGCAAGGAGAGCAGAATAGGAGTGCTAGGTCATTCCCCTTTGCGCGGCTTGTGTATGGACGATAAAAGAACACCCTCCTTTCATATTGATGCCAAAAGAAACGGGGAAGAGTGAATGGCAATGCGTTTTTCAACTCTAGAAAAACGACACCAAAAAAACACTTTTTTTTTTGCAACCCATAAAGGGATATTTATAGTGAAATATCCTAGGGTTTCTAAAACCCTAATGGATTGGGCTAACCCATTAATTCTAATTTAATTAGAATATTAAGTGGGCTTAGTCCAACTAGAAATATAACTAAATGACCCAAATCCTTTTATAGGTTTAAATAAAATATTTTGGCCCAAATATAATATTTAATATTTAGCCCAAATCTAATTTGGTCCAAATATAATATTTGGCCCAAATCGAATTTAGTCCAAATATAATTTTTAATTTAATATTTGGCCCAAATCCAATTTAGTCCAAATATTAACTTAAGCCCAAATATATTTTATTTCCCATTTGCCACTCCAACAAATAGAAAATTATTAAATTAGAAACTCCTTCCTAATTTAATCAATTGTCATTTTAGGAAACTCTTTCCATTATGACGACTTCTCGTCATATCGACGTCATTACGTCTATTTGTTCTTTTTCCGTGAGAACCTACGATGGCAAAACTTCTTGCCGAAGTGTCCCACTTAACCATACGTCCACTCTCCTGGTTTAAGCCAGGGACCGTGCCTATTGCGTATGACTCATTAGGCTTCCAAATATGTTGGCAATGTGTCGGTAGAAACACGTAAGACAAGATTGGCCTCTAGCAAGGCATCATGCCTACCCAATTATTCAGAAGGATTCATAATCCGCAAATAACCTTTCACGAGCATGGTTACCGTGTAATTCGATCCTCTCGTCAATGTATCTTATGTGATCTCAAGTATGGCGATGTGTTTCTTGATAACGATCACATGAGTTTTCTTCGGTCTTCCAGATATCTTTACTTAATTAGAAAGTAAATCAATAACTCCTTATTGATCTCTTTCACCATGGCCATGGATTTAAAGTGAATATCCACCGAAGGCGCCTTAGATACATCATCCTCTATCAAGGGATAGACGAGTCCCATCTTGGCTATGCACCCATCTCCATAAGCCTCACGATATACCCAACGATCGCCCACGTGCAGCCTTTGTCTAGGCCCATCGAAACGATGTCAAATCATACCGGTCCTCTTATGAGATGACCGTGACAACCTCAGGTCCAAGGATTAGTTACACCCATCTCGTATGAGAATACCATCAACATATAACCAAAATGGATTCTCATGGCGAGTCATGTCCAGTGACACGTTCTACAACATTGGTCACCTATGTACTTGTCTAGGCATCCCCATGCCTATAGGTGTGAGACCCCCATTGCTATCACATAGAAAAAACATAGCACATACAAGTTTTACAGCAATTTTCAATGTCCATTCTTAACATCGCTACGACTTGGGACATTTAATGATGTCTAGAAACTGTGATGCATCATCTCACATCATTATAGATTATTCAGAATATACATCAAGTGGACTTCTATCTAGTTTCATTCCGTAATTACAATAATAACAAGAAACTAATACAATGACTTCTTGTAAATTTGGACAACACCTTATTCAAATAATAAACATGATTACAATTGTCTGTGTACAACATGCCCAAGCTGATTGGGTCTAGAGCACCTACACTAACTGACCGAGCCCTGCGCGCGCCTAAGCCGCCCCAGGCCGTGCCCAGCGCGCCTGGGCCCCGCTCGGCCGCGTCTTTCGATGCCCCGGTGCATCCGTATGCACCCCGAACCCTGTTTCGCCCTTTTTCGTGTCATACACGATCTTTTGCCCTTCACCCAAAAACGTTTTGCAATACAAAAATACAAACGCAACAATTAATTAATTATTTCAGAAATAACAACATAACCGAATCCGCACGTAAGGAATTGAAATATTTTGACGATGGCTCTGATACCACCGAAAGTATAGCAAGATCGCTACGGGGTAAACAACGTAGTTCAAAATTTTAGAACTTACCCCGATCCCGGCGATTGGATCAACGTCAAAATTAAATCATTCACGAACAAATAAATAAATATAACCTTTAGATTATCGAGTCGTTCACGGATTCGAGCCGTTCAAGCGTCCGGCCTCTAACTCGTGATACGCGGCACGCGTCCGTTGGCAAGGAGAGCGGAATAGGAGTGCTAGGTCATTCTCCTTTGCGCGGCTTGTGTATGGACGGTAAAAGAACGGCCTCCTTTCATATTGATGCCAAAAGAAACGGGGAAGAGTGAACGGCAATGCATTTTTCAACTCTTGACAAACGACACCAAAAAACCCCTTTTTTTTGGGGCAACCCATAAAGGGATATTTATAGTGAAATATCCTAGGGTTTCTAAAACCCTAATGGATTGGGCTAACCCATTAATTCTAATTTAATTAGAATATTAAGTGGGCTTATTCTAGTCCAACTAGAAATATAATTAAATGGCCCAAATCCTTTTATAGGTTTAAATAAAATATTTTGGCCCAAATATAATATTTAATATTTAGCCCAAATCTAATTTGGTCCAAATATAATATTTGGCCCAAATCGAATTTAGTCCAAATATAATTTTTAATTTAATATTTGGCCCAAATCCAATTTAGTCCAAATATTAACTTAAGCCCAAATATATTTTATTTCCTATTTGCCACTCCAAGAAATAGAAAACTATTAAATTAGAAAGTCTTTCCTAATTTAATCAATTGTCATTTTAGAAAACTCTTTCCATTATGACGACTTCTCGTCATATCGACGTCATTACGTATATTTGTTCTTTTTCCGTGAGAACCTACGATGGAAAAACTTTTTGCCGAAGTGTCCCACTTAACCATACGTCCACTCTCCTGGTTTAAGCCAGGGACCGTGCCTATTGCGTATGACTCATTAGGCTTTCGAATAGTTGGCAATGTGTCGGTACAAATACATAAGACAAGATTGGCCTCTAGCAAGGCATCATGCCTACCCAATTATTCAGAAGGATTCATAATCCGCAAATAACCTTTCACGAGCATGGTTACCGTGTAATTCTATCCTCTCGTCAATGTATCTTATGTGATCTCAAGTATGGCGATGTGTTTCTTGAGAACGATCACATGAGTTTTCTTCGGTCTTCCAGATATCCTTACTTAATTAGAAAGTAAATCAATAACTCCTTATTGATCTCTTTCACCATGGCCATTGATTTAAAGTGAATATCCACCGAAGGCTCCTTAGATACATCATCCTCTATCAAGGGATAGACGAGTCCCATCTTGGCTATGCACCCATCTCCATAAGCCTCACGATATACCCAACGATCGCCCACGTGCAGCCTTTGTCTAGACCCATCGAAACGATGTCAAATCATACCGGTCTTCTTATGAGATGACCGTGACAACCTCAGGTCCAAGGATTAGTTACACCCATCTCGTATGAGAATACCATCAACATATAACCAAAATGGATTCTCATGGCGAGTCATGTCCAGTGACACGTTCTACAACATTGGTCACCTATGTACTTGTCTAGGCATCCCCATGCCTATGGGTGTGAGACCCCCATTGCTATCACATAGCAAAAACATAGCACATACAAGTTTTACCGCAATTTTCAATGTCCATTCTTAACATCGCTACGACTTGGGACATTTAATGATGTCTAGAAACTGTGATGCATCATCTCACATCATTATAGATTATTCAGAGTATACATCAAATGGACTTCTATCTAGTTTCATTCCGTAATTACAATAATAACAAGAAACTAATACAATGACTTCTTGTAAATTTGGACAACACCTTATTCAAATAATAAACATGATTACAATTGTCTGTGTACAACATGCCCAAGCTGATTGGGTCTAGAGCACCTACACTAACTGACCGGGCCCTGCGCGCGCCTAAGCCGCCCCAGGCCGTGTCCAGCACGCCCGGGCCCCGCTCGGCCGCCTCTTTCGATGCCCCGGTGCATCCGTATGCACCCCGAACCCTATTTCGCCCTTTTTCGTGTCATACACGATCTTTTGCCCTTCACCCAAAAACGTTTTGCAATACAAAAATACAAACGCAAGAATTAATTAATTATTTCAGAAATAACAACATAATCGAGTCCGCACGTAAGGAATTGAAATATTTCGACGATGGCTCTGATACCACTGAAAGTATAGCAAGATCGCTACGGGGTAAACAACGTAGTTCAACATTTTAGAACTTACCCCGATCCCGGCGATTGGATCAACGTCAAAATTAAATCATTCATGAACAAATAAATAAATATAACCTTTAGATTATCGAGTCGTTCGCGGATTCGAGCCGTTCAAGCGTCTGGCCTCTAACTTGTGATACGCGGCACGCGTCCATTGGCAAGGAGAGCGGAATAGGAGTGCTAGGTCATTCTCCTTTGCACGGCTTGTGTATGGACGGTAAAAGAACGCCCTCGTTTCATAATGATGCCAAAAGAAACGGGGAAGAGTGAACGGCAATGCGTTTTTCAACTCTTGAAAAACGACGCCAAAAAACCCCTTTTTTTTTTGGGCAACCCATAAGGGGATATTTATAGTGAAATATCCTAGGGTTTCTAAAACCCTAATGGATTGGGCTAACCCATTAATTCTAATTTAATTAGAATATTAAGTGGGCTTATTCTAGTCCAACTAGAAATATAATTAAATGGCCCAAATCCTTTTATAGGTTTAAATAAAATATTTTGGCCCAAATATAATATTTAATATTTAGCCCAAATCTAATTTGGTCCAAATATAATATTTGGCCCAAATCGAATTTAGTCCAAATGTAATTTTTAATTTAATATTTGGCCCAAATCCAATTTAGTCCAAATATTAACTTAAGCCCAAATATATTTTATTTCCTATTTGCTACTCCAACAAATAGAAAATTATTAAATTAGAAACTCCTTCCTAATTTAATCAATTGTCATTTTAGGAAACTCTTTCCATTATGACAACTTCTCGTCATATCGACGTCATTACGTCTATTTGTTCTTTTTCCGTGAGAACCTACGATGGAAAAACTTCTTGCCGAAGTGTCCCACTTAACCATACGTCCACGCTCCTGGTTTAAGCCAGGGACCGTGCCTATTGCGTATGACTCATTAGGCTTCCGAATAGTTGGCAATGTGTCGATACAAACACATAAGACAAGATTGGCCTCTAGCAAGGCATCATGCCTACCCAATTATTCAGAAGGATTCATAATCCGCAAATAACCTTTCACGAGCATGGTTACCGTGTAATTCGATCCTCTCGTCAATGTATCTTATGTGATGTCAAGTATGGCGATGTGTTTCTTGATAACGATCACATGAGTTATTTCGGTCTTCCGAATATCTTTGCCTAATTAGAAAGTAAATCAATAACTCCTTATTGATCTCTTTCACCATGGCCATGGATTTAAAGTGAATATCCACCGAAGGCACCTTAGATACATCATCCTCTATCAAGGGATAGACGAGTCCCATCTTGGCTATGCACCCATCTCCATAAGCCTCACGATATACCCAACGATCGCCCACGTGCAGCCTTTGTCTAGACCCATCGAAACGATGTCAAAGCATACCAATCTTCTTATGAGATGACCGTGACAACCTCAGGTCCAAGGATTAGTTACACCCATCTCATATGAGAATACCATCAACATATAACCAAAATGAATTCTCATGGCGAGTCATGTCCAGTGACACGTTCTACAACATTAGTCACCTATGTACTTGTCTAGGCATCCCCATGCCTATGGGTGTGAGACCCCCATTGCTATCACAGAGCAAAAACATAGCACATACAAGTTTTACCACAATTTTCAATGTCCATTCTTGACATCGCTACGACTTGGGACATTTAATGATGTCTAGAAACTGTGATGCATCATCTCACATCATTATAGATTATTCAGAATATACATCAAATGGACTTCTATCTAGTTTCATTCCGTTATTACAATAATAACAAGAAACTAATACAATGACTTCTTGTAAATTTGAACAACTCTTTATTCGAATAATAAACATGATTATAATTGTCTGTGTACAACATGCCCAATCTGATTGGGTCTAGAGCACCTACACTAACAAACCGGGCCCTGCACGCGCCTAAGCCGCCCCAAGCCGTGCCCAGCGCGCTCAGGCCCCGCTCAGCCGTCTCTTTCGATGCCCCGGTGCATCCGTATGCACCCCGAACCCCGTTTAGCCCCTTTTCGTGTAATACATGATCTTTTTCCCTTCACCCAAAAATATTTTGCAATACAAAAATACAAACGCAACAATTAATTAATTATTTCACAAATAACAACATAACCGAATCCGCACTTAAGGAATTGAAATATTTCGACGATAGCTCTGATACCACTGAAAATATAAGAAGATCGCTACGGGGTAAACAGTGTAGTTCAAAATTTTTGAACTTACCCCGATCCCGGCGATTGGATCAACGTCAAAATTAAATCATTCACAAACAAATAAATAAATCTAACCTTTAGATTATCGATTCGTTCGCGAATTCGAGCCGTTCAAGGGTCCAGCCTCTAACTCGTGATACGCGGCACGCATCCATTGGCAATGAGAGCGGAATAGGAGTGCTAGCTCCTTCTCCTTTGCGCAGCTTCTGTATGGACGGTAAAAGAACACCCTCATTTCGTATTGATGCCAAAAGAAACGGGGAAGAGTGAACGACAATGCGTTTTTCAACTCTTAAAAAATGACACCAAAAACCCCTTTAATTTTGGGCAACCCATAAAGGGATATTTATAGTGAAATATCCTAGGGTTTCTAAAATCCTAATGTATTGGGCTAGCCCATTAATTCTAATTTAATTAGAATATTAAGTGGGCTTATTTTAGTCCAACTAGAAATATAATTAAATGGCCCAAATCCTTTTATAGGTTTAAATAAAATATTTTGGCCCAAATCTAATTCAAGCCCAAATCTAATATTTAATATTTAGCCCAAATCTAATTTGGTCTAAATATAATATTTAATATTTAATATTTGGCCCAAATCTAATTTAGTCCAAATATAATATTTATTTTAATATTTAGCCCAAAGCCAATTTAGTCCAAATATTAACTTAAGCCCAAATATATTTTATTTCCTATTTGCCACTCCAACAAATAGAAAATTATTAAATTAGAAACTCCTTCCTAATTTAATCAACTGTCATTTTAGGAAACTCTTTCCATTATGACGACTCCTCGTCATATCGACTTCATTACGTCTATTTGTTCTTTTTTCCGTGAGAACCTACGACGACAAAACTTCTTGCCGAAGTGTCCCACTTAACCATACGTCCACTCTCCTGGTTTAAGCCAAGGACCGTGCCTATTGCCGAATGAGTCATTAGGCTTCCAAATATGGTGGCAATGTGTTGGTACAAACACATAAGACAAGATTGGCCTCTAGCAAGGCATCATGCCTACCCAATTATTCAGAAGGATTCATAATCCACAAATAACCTTTCACGAGCATGGTTACCGTGTAATTCGATCCTCTCGTGAATGTATCTTATGTGATCTCAAGTATGCAATGTGTTGCTTGATTATGATCACATAAGTTTTTCTTCGGTCATCCGGATATCTTCACTTAATAGAAAGTAAATCAATAACTCCTTATTGATCTCTTTTATCATGGCCATGGATTTAAAGTGAATATCGATCGAAGGCACCTTAGATACATCATCCTCTATCAAGGGATAGACGAGTCCCATCTTGGCTATGCACCCATCTCCATAAGCCTCACGATATACCCAACGATCGCCCACGTGCAGCCTTTGTCTAGACCCATCAAAATGATGTCAAAGCATACCGGTCTTCTTATTAGATGATCGTGACAACCTCAGGTCCAAGGAGTAGTTACACCCATCTCGTATGAGAATTCCATCAACATATAACCAAAATGGATTCTCATGGCGAGTCATGTCCAGTGACACGTTCTACAACATGGTCACCTATGTACTTGTCTAGACATCCCCATGCCTATGGGTGTGAGACCCCCATTTCTATCACATAGTAAAAACATAGCACATATAAGTCTTACCGCAATTTTCAATGTCCATTCTTGACATCACTATGACTTGGGACATTTAATGACGTCTAGAAACTGTGATGCATCATCTCACATCTTTATAGATTAATCACAGTATACATCATATGGACTTCTATCTAGTTTCATTCAGTTATTGCAATAATAACAAGAAACTAATAGATTGACTTCTTGTAAATTTGAACAATTCCTTATTCAAATAATAAACATGATTACAATTGTCAGTGTACAACATGCCCAATCTGATTGGGTGTAGAGCACCTACACTAACAATTCGGTCGCAACACCCTAAGGATGAGAAGTTAGCTCAAATTCTGTCTGACGTGGAGAGATTTTCTCCCGTGGGATTCAGTCAGAGAGGTGATGGTTTATTTACATTTTGAGGTCGTGTTTGTGTGCTTGACAATGAAGGAATGAGGTGAGAGATTTTGTCCAAAGCCCATAAAACCCATTATACCATCCACCCCGGTGTGAAAAAAATGTATCAAGACTTGAGTTGTGTGGGTTGTTTCCAACTTTTCCGAAAGAAATATGGGTTCCTTTTAATGGCTTCATGGAGTCCTGTTCTTGGTCTCTTTGGGGCTTGTTTTCCCCATCTTTCTTTCATGGAATGGAAACTTGGGGGTTAGGAGATTAGCCATGGGTGGTTTTGGGATTGTTTTGGGGTGTTTAGTGGTCATTTTGAGTGTTTTTTGTGGTTTTTTTGTGCGTTCTTGGCCAAGTCGACTCACCCAGGTGGTCAAGTCGACTCTAGCCGAGTCAACTCAGTTTTGGGCGAGTCGACTTGGGCCAAGTTGACTCGGATTTTCGTCGAGTCGACTTGGCCGCAACTTTGACTACTCCACACATCTTTCACTTTTTTGGCCATAAATTTTGACATAGAACTCAGAATTGCGATCCGTTTGAAGAGTCATAAACTAGACTTCGACGAATTTAATTTGATATATTTTGTTTATGGTTTGAGTGGTTTAAGGCTTTCCTAAATCTATATTACCCATAACAGTCATGTTTTGGGAAGTTATTACGTTATGCTTTTGGTTGGCATGTCCGTGGAACTCCCTTATCTTGTGTGATGCATTGATATCATTATCTTAGTGCCTCTTATTATTGTTTTGGCACTATGGCTAAGCTCCGCAAGTGTGAGACAGGATATCCCAATGAGCGCCTGGCGCGGGTGAGGTGGCTATAAACCCGGCAGGTGATGCTCCTGCCACTGTGATGGCTGATGGATTTGATATATATGTATGCATTTTTGTCATGGATGAGGAGGCCTAGAGGGCCAATTTGGCGCAAGTATTTTCTATTATTATAGCAAATTGCATGAGCAAGAGTTGGAGACTTTTTGTGCTAAGAGTCACATATGGAAAGGAATGGGTTTTTATGCCATTATTCAAATTGTGCGAATGTCACTCTATGAGTTGCATGTGTTCCTTGTTGTTAAGTAAGGAGATACCAATTATTAAGGTATTAATGATGTAGAAGGCATGATTAAACATTTTGTTATAAATGTTGGGTAGTGGTCTTCCATTGATTCCTATCTTATGCATGCCTCTAGGCAATGATTGTATCTTCATCGTCTTTTACTATATTATGCTTGCTGAGCCTTGTGGCTCACTTGTTTGCTTGTTGTCATTCCAAGTAAGGGAAAATCTATAGCAGAAGGGGACTCTAATGGGGCTTGAAGTGGATTTTAGTCGTGTATAGAGATCTCCCCCGACCTAAAGATTTTGGGATTCGTGTGGAGGGCTGGTGTCGGAAGCTATTTATTTTTGTATGTTGTTGGTGCCCTTTGTTTATTTTGAGAATTGTATGGCTTGTAAGCCTAAAGAAATGTTGTAAGAATGGTTAACGCTCATGTTATAAGTGAGCTTGTTTATTATATGAAGTTTTGGTTATGTTTGCTTCTATATTCCATTTTGAAATGACTTTCTTTCGGATGTCCTATGCTAGCGGGTATATCTGGAAGCGGGTCCTGACACTCTATGCTTATTAGTTTTTTATGATAATGAATTATTAGTCTTCATTTTATGATATTGTTGAAAACTTGTATTGATTTCTAAAAACTAAGGGAGAAGGAAAATGTTTTGGTATATGCTTTAAATAAAGGGAAAAATAAAGTTTATTGATATATGCTAGAAAAGCTTTCTTGATAAATGCTCCTATGCATGACTTAACTAGCATAAGTCAATTATGTGATAAGAGATATAAGTATGCTTTAATGCCAATTCATGTGAAATATCTTGTCACAAATGAAATAAAGATCATAGAAAATAGGATAGAATTTGTGCATAGACTTATCTTATCTAGTATAAAAGAAATGCCTAGTATCAACCATGTCTCAAATATTTATCTATGGAAAAATAGACTAAGTCATGTAAGTGTGAATATTCTTAAACTATCCAAACTGATCTTGTTAAGAGATTTCCTAAAGCTTAAATATGAAAAATATTTGTGAGGCATGTATGAAAGGCTAACAAATAGGTATATCATTTAAGCCTTCAAACAAAATCTCAACCTCTAGGTCTCTAATCTTACTTTATTTAGATCTCATTGGACCTATGAGAACCCAAAAGCCTAAAGTGGAAAACATTGTACTCTTGTCATTATAGATGACTACTCTAGGTTAACTTGGGTAATATGTCTTGTATCTAAAAGTATCATTTAAGTCATTTGAAACATCTTGTGAGAGAATTCAGAAAGACAAAGGAATATGCTTGTTCAAAAATTAGAGGTGATCATGAATGAAATTTTTGAAATAAACAATTCAAACACTATTGTGAGAAAAATGATATTAATCATAATGTTTCTAGTACATCTCAACAAAATGAGGTAGTTGAAAAGAAAAATAGATCTTTATAAGAAATGACTAGAATGATGTTATGTAAATCTTTTTGTCTAAGCCATTAACACCTTTACATGTTGAATAGGGATTCCATAAAGCTTATCTTAAAGAAAACCCCTATGAGTTATATGAAGGTTGGAAACCAAATATCCATATTTTAATATTTTTAGTAATGCATGTTTTATCCTTAACAATGGGAAAATTTGATGGTAAGAGTGAGGAAGGAATTTTCTTAGGTTATTTCACTCAAAGTAAAGCATATAGGTTATTTATCAAAAGATCTCTTGTAGGAGAAGAATAAAAGTTATAGTTGAGAATGTGAGCATTACAGTTCCCATACCTAATGAAGATTGTGACAATGAATTAGGACAAGTATTTGAAAAACTCTCATTAGATCAAAAGAAATTAAATCTATAAAATGATCATATGCTTAAATGCTTAATGGAGAAAATGTATCTCAAGAAGAAAAAGTGTCATCCTCTCCAAGAGAAAGAAAATATATAGAGAATAATGATATTATTGGATATCTTTTTCAAAAGGTATTAGGACAAGAGCATCCATTAGAAGTAAAATGACAATTTGCAAACCTTCTTATCTCAAATAGAAACAAAAACTTCTATTTCAAAAACTTCTTGTCTATAGTTCAAAACCTATCTCTACATTTCAAATCTAGGATTATCACTTGCAAAAAGGGATTGTCTTTATACGGTTGATACCTCATCGTGCCATTTCAAGGTCTTGAGGTTTAATAAAGCCGTAACCTTCACCAGTGACATCCTTTCACTTGAAAAATATTTTTTGAAAAAGAGACTTATTTTTCCAAATTCAACCCTCTCTTATGGAAAATCTTATTACCATTCTCACACCAAATAGGTGGTTAGGAACAAAATGGATGAAAGAGGAAAAAATCTAGATTAGTAGCTTAAGAGTTTAGTCAAGTAAAAAGGGAAGATCAAAACCTATGCTCCCATAGCAAGACTAGACACCATAAGAATGTTGTTGGCATTTGCATGCAACAAATCTTTCAAGCTATACCAAAAGAAGTCAAGAGTGCCTCTTTAAATGGTTATAAATGAGGAAGTGTATGTGGATCAATCTCCAAATCTTAAGAATCCTCAATATGAGAATCATGTGCTCAAATCTCCAAGGCACTATATTGTTTAAGACAAGCCCTAAGTCATGGTAAGAAAGTCCTAGCAAATCTAGTCTAGAGGAAGAAGCTAAAAGAGGTCAAATAGTCATAACATTGATTCTAAGCCTCATAACTAGGACATTTCATGAATCTAGAAATAATTTATGTAGATAACATTATGTAGCATCTATAAATAAATCCCTATGGAATCAATTTGTCAATCTAATGCAAAGGGAAATTTGAAATGAGCTTAATGGGAAAGTTAACAAACTTTTCTAAGATTGCAATCTAGGCAAGAAAATAAATGAATTTATGTATATCTCTTCAAAAATTAAATCTTCTTAAGAAATTTAATATTCTTGAAACCAATTCAATAGCCTCTCAAAATGAGTAGTTCATCAAGCCTAGACATATATGGGAAATGCCAAATGGTGGAAAATGAGCTATATAGAAATATGATTGGATCATTGCTATATTTTATAGCTAATAGGACGAACATTGTGTTTAGTGGTTTCCTATATGCAAGATTTCAATCCAATCCTAATAAATCCCATCTTGGAGGCAAAATAGCTGGAAAGAACACTAGTGGCTCATGCTAATTTATAGAAAATTTTCTAGTGTCATGGTTTAGAAGGAAGTTAAATTCCATTCCATTCTCTTTCATTAAAGGTAAATATGTAGTTGCTCAAACTCTATGGATGAAACATCAAGCTAGGGCATAAAAACCTCACAATATTCCAATCTAATGTGCCAATATAAAGTGTTAGAGCTCTAACAAAATTTTCAATCTTTCATGCTCAATACATTAAAAAGTAAACATCTATTCACAAGGGATCATGCTCAAAAGGGGAGATATGTATTTGGAATTTAAAGTCTCCAATCATCAAGTGGTGGATATATTCACAAAAACCCCTAGATAGGGAAACATTTGAATCTTTGAGAAGTGAACTAGGAAGGATTGCATCTTGACAATTGTGTAAAATGTGTGCTTGATTGAATATGCTTAATAATTATGTGTGATATGTAAAATCCTATATCTTTTGAAAATATTCATAAATTTTGTGATTTATGGTCTGAATTGTTAAAAGCCAAAATTTATTTTATATTTTGGCTACAATAGATATGCTTATTGAGCTAATTGGTATCTACTCTTGTGTGTTACTTATGCAACACCCCCTCTCCTAGAACTGCCCGAGAAGAGGTGCTACGAGAAATAAAATAAAACTAACTGATAAACTGAAATCTGATACCATAATGAATATCTCAATCAACTGAAATAAAACTCTGAGTTAACAAATTGAAAACCATAAACTACATCTAAGGGAAAATCCCTAACTGGAATATAAACTAATACTGAACTGACAAACACTATAAACTAACAAACTCCCAGACATCTTTGGTCTTGAGATGCTCCACGTACACACACTATTGGACACTACTACTAGGCCCCACATCTGGTACTCCCCCACTAGGACCTGGATTGGTGAAGAGTACAAGATGAGCTACAAAGCTCAACAAGTAATAAGCTGGAAAGAATAACTGGAGCTGAATCGAAGAATATTGATACTGATAAAATACTTACTAAACTTATACCGAGAGATATAATAATCACTGGATGTCATTTACAAGATGTAATGCACATAAACTGTAAACTAAATGCAGGTATGCAACTTTGGCACGTAGGCCCACATAACTATAATACATACCTGACTGATCTGAATCCTGCAAACATAAAATCTGTAAGCACATACTATGGGCAATATGCCCCTAGCTCCCTGGTAGACATCAGGTGAGCGACACATAAACTGAAATTGAACTGGTGGGATCCCCGCGGACTAGACGCCTGGTGCGCATAATGCAATGCTCACATACATGTTAGCACATAATATGTAGTGCTCCATAAAAAGTCATGCTCAATGCTCATACCAAGATGTGTGCATATAAACTCACAAAATAATGCTAATCATGTCAAAATAAATGCTAAACATGTAATCTGATCTAATATATTGGAATACAAAGATTTACTCGTATTTTCCCTTGAATTGCAATATTTTTTGACATTTATTTAATTATTTAATGATTTATTTATTACAACATGAAGACTTTCCAGGGGGGTCACCCATCATAGAATTACCCCCACCCGAGCACGCTTAATTTTGGGGTTTTTAAAGATATTGGAACAATATGAGAAAAGATGGAATTTCGGTGCGAGTGTTATACACCCTAGGCCCATTGGGATATAAATTTCACTCATCCGGATACATGACACATGAGTTTGAATTGACTTGTGAGAGACATTCGAAGAAGTAAGGTCTCATCCGGATATAAGACACATGAGCTTTGGATAAGTTGTGAGAGACATCTGGATGAGCAAGGTCTCATCCGAATACGAGACACAAACATATTTGGACACATCCAGATACAACACTAGGTATCTGGATATCACTCTCAAAAAGCCTTAGACTCATCCAGATATGACACAAAGCATCCGAATATCACTCACAGATAATTAAACACATCCAGATATGACTCAAGGCATTCGGATACTTTTCACAATCACTGCTGAACACATCTGGATACAAAAATGAAGCATCCGAATATCACTGGACCATCCAGATATGAACAAGAGCTATTTGGGTGTTACTCACATAAAACTTTTTGACCCATCTAGATAGCCTCTAACCTATCCGAATGCTACTCACATGCTCTGAAAAATCTATCTGAATATGAGGGGACCCAGAAATGAACGAACACAGAGACTCCATTCTTGTTTCAAACTTAACAAATCTACACCATTCCGAATAAAATCTTGGGAAAACAAATCCCAGCTGGTATGAAACAATTCTAGGGATGATTCAACGATGATATTTACTTGAATCGCTGTAAAGAAATCATGCATGAACTGATATAAATTCATTGTAACGCATATATCACTACAAGAAAAGTAGTTTTTAGTGGCCACTTTTAGTGGCGGCCAAAAGATATTTGTCACAAATACAACTATTAGTAGTAGCCATAAACTATTTGTTACTAAAAATGCATGTTTAGTGGCGGCTGAAAAAATTGGCCACTAAAAAGCTCATTATTTATGACGGCCACGATTTGTGGCCACTAAAGGTGCACTATTGTGGCAGCTGATCGTGGTGGCCACTAAAAGTTTTAGGTGTAGTGGGTACCAATCATGTTTATTTTGTGAGGGGCAACATTAACAATCACTAAAAGTGGATTATTTGTGACGGTCATGTATGGCGGCCACTAAAAGTGGATTATTTGTGATGGCCGAACATGGCGGTCACAAAAACGAGCAAGCTTGTATGTGAGGGTCCGCCACCAAAAGTACATTATTTGTGACGGCAATGTGTGGCGGCCACTAAAAGTGGATTATTTGTGACAGCCGAACATGGCGGTCACAAAAACAAGCAAACTTATTTGTGAAGGTCAGTATGGGCAGCCAACAAAAGTACATTATTAGTGACGGCCACAAGTGGTGGCCACTAAAGGTGGAGTATTTGTGGCAGTCGAACATGGCGGCCACTAAAAGCTTGGGGATGTCCCAAGAGATTCAAACAAGCTTATTTGTGACGGTCGCCAATGACGGCCACTAAAGGTTCATTATTTGTGACGACCAAAATTGGTGGTCACTAAAAGTATATTATCTGTGATGACTAGAAGTGGCTGCCACTAAAAGCTTGGGAGAGTGGTATGAGTCATTATGCTTATTTGTGAGGGTCGAAGGTTGTGGCCACTAAAAGATAACTAGTTGTGACAGCCAAATGTGGCAGCCACTAAAGGTGGATTATTTATGACAACCGAACATGACTACCACTAAAAGTTTTTGCCATAACTTTTTAGTATACTTATTTGTGACGGTTAGCTTTGACAGTCACTAAAAATAAATTATTAATATAGAAAAGTACAATAACATAAAATATAATTAATAATTAATAAAAACATTTTCATTTTTAATAACATTTTTCTATTATGTTTTTATTTTATAATAACATTCTTCTTTTGATATTCTTAAAAAGTATATTTTTATTTTAATATACTTTTTATAATTAATTATTAGTAATATAAAAAAGTATATTTTTATATTCTTAAAATATAAAATATAATTAATAATTAAAAGCAAAGTATGTTTTTATTTCAATATACTTTTATTTCATTCTTCTTTCAATATTCTTAAAAAGTATATTTTTTACTACTAAAAAATTTACAAAAAAAAAAAAGATATTTTGTTTATTTTTCTTTTCCTTTAAAATATAAACAAAAGTTTAAAAAATATCTAAAATTTACAAAAACAGAAAAAGATATTTTTTTTTTCAAAATATAAACAAAAGTTAAAAAATAAAATTTTAAAATTACTTATAAAACTTTAAAAATAAAAAAAAATATCCTTTTTATTATTCCTTCATCTCCCTCCCTCGTCTCTCCCGCCTCCATTTCCCTTCATCTCCCTCTGTCTCCTTCTCTCCCGCCTCGTTCCCCATCGCCCCCGCCGCCTAACTGTCGCGCGCAGCATCTCCTTCTCCTTCTCCGGCTCCGTCGCAACCTCCTTGTTGGCTCAACGCTGTTGCTGCCGCCGTCGCATCCGCTACCTCAACGCCACTGTCGCATCCGCTGCCTCAACGCCGCCATCGAATCCATCATAAGATTCTCAAATTTCTACTTTCTTTGGTTCCTAGATTTGGCTTTGTCTGGTTTCAGCATAGTTTTTCTGGCTTTTGAATTTGGGGAGTTCTGTTGAGTTTTAAATAATTTAAGTAAGATTCTTGCGGGTTTATCTCTGATTTTGTTATAGTAGAGAACAGATTTTGTTTGTGGTGCTTAAAGAATAAATTTCGCTTTAGGTTTTGGCTTGGAGATGTACAAGGTCGTGAGGATTTTATTCGGTTTTTCTTCTTCTTCTGATGGTCGATTTAAATTGCCTTTGGTTTGGTCTACTCTTAGTGTTGATAGAGTAGAATATGGCCGCCTGACGGAAATAATAGAAAAATAAAGTCTACAATGTTCTAGTATTTACTTAATGCACTATGACCTGATCAGAGAAGTCTACAAATAATCCTATATATATATATATAGGATGATTCTGAGTGCCTGACCAAATCTATTGTCAATTATCAAAACCAAATATTCTTAACTTTATAATCCAGTGACTTGCTATTTTCTTATCTATAGTGTTGAAATTTATAATCCAGCGACCAGTTTAAATTAAATTTGATTCTTGTGATAATTAAACAATAATACCATTTATATAAATCCAAGTTTCAGGTACAAGAAAAGTGGTTTCTTTTCTCAAGCAGAAAGAAATAGCATCTTCTCAGTTAGAAGCTTCATATCGTTTTTTTGAGATATTGTGTAAAGAAATAGCATCTCTTGATGCTTGAACAGATATGAAACATTGATGCTTGAGAAGGAAAAGCAACCTAACATGATGGTTGCACATTTAACAAGAAAATAAAATGCTTTCCAAGTCCAAACTGGTGTCATTCAGATGCCACTGAAGTGGAGAAAATGGGATCATTTCATGCCATTGAGATTTGGATATACAAGCCGGCTATCTGACAAGATATTATTGCTTTAATTTTTGAATGCTTTGGCTCCATGTCCCTGATCAGTATTTATTCTCCTGTCATGGTTGTCTACTTGCTGTCCGTTCTCTTCATATACATTAGTTTAACGAGTTAATTATTATTATTATTGACTTACTCTCTTTGCCATGCCGTCAAGAGGATGATTGTATGCCTCTCTTGTGTCTTTTTTTTGCCATGAGAATGGACACCTGTGCAGTATTTCTCTCAATACTAATTTGTAATTTATTACTGATAATCTTGTGCCCTCCATGTAACAGCTCCGGGAAGTAATCATGTTTTCCCTTTGTTTAGGGGAACATTTGTGGCCTCGCTCATATGGGCTAACCGATGGTCCATCCTTAAGTGATTTACACAATATCCGCCCAGCAGATGTGAATGGTAAGATAAGTTCATTTATGAGCATGAGTAGTTTCATTTATTAGCACTGGTATATCAACATAGTTAATCATGTTCTAGTGAATCCATCAAGAGGAAACAAATTCTATGGAGAATGTTGTGTTCATACATCTAATTATTTGAAACCGGCAATTAAAGAATCTGTTTCTGATACAGGGACGGATAAGGATAGATGGGCACTGTACACCAATACAGGTTTACTCTTTGCTATTTTATGTATGTTTGAATTTTATATTTGATTAACCTCCATTTATTATTATGCTGCTGTTAACTTCTTTTTTTTCTTAATTCTAAAACAGTCTATTTGTTAACTTGGGGAAAATAAGGCCATCAATATGTTTAAAGTTGGTTGGCTTTCTACAAAACCAGATTTATCATTGTCATGGCTAGTGGAAACTAAAGCCAGCAGTTATTTAAGCTATGATAGGGTTTGGAATCCTTAATAAATCTAAGGGTTATATTTGTATTACAAAATCCTGAGCCCGCAGTTTATATCTTTTTTGTTTGCTTGAAACTATTAGAGTTATGCCCCACAAGCCAATTATATTTACATGTAATTGATCATATTTTTTTTCATTGTAATTCTTTATCTTCAATCAATTATTATTGTAAGGCATTATGTTTTATTTGTCATTGATGGTTGTCTTTATTATTTCCATTCTTGACAAAGTCCATAGATCAAATAGGCTCATGGAATATGGTCGTGCATAGAGATGACGATCATGAAATATATTTCTTATAAGCCTCAATCTTAAATGTTCCTAGTCATAAAGTTATTAGGATTGGACACTAATAACTCAGATAGACTAGCATATATGATGCATGCTCAATTAGGAGAATGTCTTGTTTCATAGACATTGGTGTGTGAACACTAGTGCATATATGTGGGTGCTTATTATAAGAAAAAGTACACTGAACTGACCCGCTACAAAATTCCTAATGGTAATTGTTTATTGTCGAATTGGAATTTCTGTGTTGCAATAATGCAGATTGGTCCTTAGACTTGAGACATCATGGTAGTCTTATATTTGACTGGTTACGCTTTGGTTCTTTTTGGATTCCAATGGAGTCATTAACAAATTAAAACTAGGCATAACCTTATCACATATGAAGGCTTGTGGATGTCGAAATAGAATTCATCACTTATCGATAAGATGAGAAGATGTCCTGTGTATTCTGATGATTTCATGACTGAGGAAATCCTTGGCCAAGGTGAGGTAGAATCAAAAGGTGTTTTGATTTCACCTATCAAGTCATAAATCTGGAATGGATACATAGTTATTGAATGATTAGGGTTTCGTCATAAAATCATACCCTAAATTCAATCGGGACATAGATTGATGAAAGGATTTTACTCCTCGGTATTTGCAATTGAAAAGGTCCGTGTTTTTTCATCGTTGGCTAGGTATTCATGGCATGTTGCTAGACGTTAACCATGATATGTAGGGTTTTAGAATTAATTTGATTAATTCTAAAACTATTAATTAAAGAGTTTAATTAAGAAGCCCATAAGATGTGCTAATTAAGAAGCCCATAAGTTTAATTAAAGAGTTTAATTAATCTAATGAGTTGGGCTTTCATATAGCCCAATAGAGTTGGCCTACATCTAGGCCAATGGTGGACCTAAGGGGTTACACACTTAGGTCGAGCCCGTTCCATAATTTAAAAGAGAGATACCACTACAAAAAATCAACATTTAGCAGTGGTTTTTTTTGCATTTAGCGGCGATTTTTAACCGCCACTAAGTATTTTAGCGGCAATTTTGAAAACCGCCGCTAAGTCAGCCGTCGCGGAGCATATAGCGGCAGTTTTTTGTAATCGCTGAAATAACCGCAGCTAATTTTAAATTTTGCGGCGGTTTTAAAAACCGCCGCTAAATAAGTGATTTAGCGACGGTTTCTATAATATTTAGCAGCGGTTTTGAAACCGCCACTAAAATTAAAATTTTATTTTTTTAATTTTTTTTAAAATTTTATTTTTAAAAATTAAAAAAAATATATTTAATTTTAGTGGCGGTTTCAAAACTGTCATGAAAATTAATAAAAAAAATTAATTTTTTTAATTTTAGCGACGGTTTCAAAACCGCCACAAAAATTAATAAAAAAAATTAATTTTTTAATTTTAACGGCGATTTCAAAACCGCCGCTAAAATAAAAAATTTAATTTTTAAATTACCTGCGCAGGCCAGCCCAGCACGCGCCCACAAGCCATGCCCTCGCCCAACCCTTGCACGCCACGTGGCCATCTGTGTGCGCGCCACGTGGCGATGCTGGAAATTAAATCCCAACACCTTCCCCCCTCCCCAAGTTTCGAACCCAGAACCCTCACTGTGCACACGCGCGCGCGAACCACTTGATCTGCGAAACACTTCTTGACATATGTGGACATATATATATTATATACATTAGCAAAATTATATTTTATATATTTTAAAAACAAATATATAAAAGAATAATAGAATAAATTAAAAATAGATTTTTAATTTATTAAAAATCTATATTAAAATTTCATAATTCTGAAAATAAGTTTCTAACAACTAATTTTATATTTATTAAAATAATTTTATTTAAATTTCAGAATTATATTTTAGAATTATATTTATAAATAGATTTTTAACATTTAATAAGTTTATTTATAAATAAATTTCAGAATTATATTTATTAAAATTTCAAAATTATATTTTATATTTTTTAATATATATTAAAAACATTTATTAATTGATTATTTTTTAAAAGAATAATAGAATAAATTAAAAATAAATTAATTGAGTTAAATTAAATAAATTATCAAAACATATTGAATTATATTTTTTTAAATTAGATTTTTAATTAATTTTTCTATTAATTTAAATGCAATTTTAAATTTATTTTTAAGATTTTATATTTAATTTTATTAATTTAATTTTTAATTATTTTCTTAAGCTAAATTTAAATTTTTTAATGAAAATAATGAATTTTAATATTTAAGATTTTTATTTAATTTTAATTATATGATAATTATAAATATAAATTAAAACTCTTAAATATGAGTAAGAATAAGTTTTTTCAATAATAACAAAATTTTAAAAAAGTTAATTTTGATTTCTTCCATAGTCTTAAAAATGTGATACCTTAAATATTAATTAGCATTGACAACCTTAAATAATTTTTTATGAATTTGTTAAGACATCACATTTTCAAAACTATAATATAATTATTAAAGTAATTAATAATTAATTAATCACTACCTTTGATTTAATGCAAGTTTTTGAGGGGAAAAATTCATCATTGATTGACACTTGGCAAAATACTTTATTTGACTATCATATTTTAATATTATATAAATATACATAGAATAAAGATATAAAAATAATATTTTAAATAAATGAATAATTTTCTATGACTTAATTAATAGTTTAAGTTGTCTATTAATATTTCTCATAAAACTCATGCAAATTTAATACAAAACAATTAACATTGAAAAACTCGTATATTTAAAATTTATTATTAATTTTACAATAATTTGTACATATTATTTCAAAACAATTGAAAGATTTAAATTATTAATGCAAATTACAAAATGTAAATTATTAATGGGATAAGTAGTAAACGCAAATCATTAATGCAAGTTTTGGGAGAAAATTTTATTACTACTTATTATTTCAAAGCAATTGAAAATTTTAAATTATTAATGCAAATTACAAAATATAAATTATTAATACAATAAGTATTAATTGCAAATCATTGATTAATGCAAGTTTTGGGAGGAAATTTCTTTTTTCAAGAGTATCCTACTTTTATATATATAAAGATACAAATTACAAAATATAAATTATTAATGCCATAAGTACTAAATGCAAATCATTAATACAAGTTTTGGGAGAAAATTTTATTATTACTTATTACTTCAAAGCAATTGAAAATTTTAAGTTATTAATGCAAATTACAAAATGTAAATTATTAATACAATAAGTATTAATTGAAAATCATTAATTAATACAAGTTTTAGGATGAAATTTCTTTTTTCAATACTATCCTACTTTTATATATATAAAGATACAAATTACAAAATATAAATTATTAATGCAATAAGTACTAAATTGTAATATCCCAAAAAGAATATAAGTGTAAATGAATTATTTAATTAATTAAATTGAATGTGGGGGGTGTTTGTGAGAACTTATGAAAGTATAGAGGTTTAAATGTAATTTCTGGAACTGTTGTGGGATTACCTTAAAGTTAATTTAGTGTGTATATATGTTGAAGAATGCAGCTAGATCGCGCGGTCGCGCGCACGAGGGTGCAGCAGGTCGCGGGTTCAAGCGAGGGGAGGAAAATGGGCTGATTTTAATCAGCCAATAAGGGACCGAAACGACGTCGTTTCGTCCCTGAGGCGGTGGCTTCCCAGCGCAGCCCACAGGCTGCCACGTGGCTGCCTTCTGGCCACTTGTTTTGGGCCATTTTTAAGCCCGTTTCGGGCGTCTCCGAGCCAGCAGAATCGAAGGAAAAATGGGAGAAGAAGGAACAGACGCGCAATGAAGAAAAGAGGGAAATTTTGGGGAAAATTTCAAGATTTAATGTGATTGATCGCGATTTAATTAGCCAGGTACGTAAATAAATATGTATTAAACATTCTCTACGGTTAAAATTTTATTTTGGGCCTAATTTTATTAATTTTGGAAGTTTAATCTATTTTCAGCGTGTTTTAATTTGGTGATGTTTAAGCGTGAAAACGCTGTAAACAGCTAGATACAGGCAAACTCTCATCTATCCTTGCGATTTCTTTCTATTTTATAACCCCTCACCTTTCCTTAACTCATTTCGATATCGCGTATTAATTATATATATATATGTGTGTGTGTGTGTGTAAACACAGTGTATGGCGTGAAGGCCACTGTGTGTGATGGGCAATGAAGTTAGATGAAGTTAGAATAAAAGAAAAGAAAAGGAATTTATGCCACTGTTTGTATATTAGGATGCGTTAAGTTAATTTTATTATATATTAATTAATTAAGTATATATATATTGAGGATGTTATTGATGTAATATAATTTAAATCAAATATAAGACTTGTCGGGGTTTTATTTACGGTGTGCCTACGTGGGATTTTAGGCAGTTAAATTATTTATATTACACGGTTAGATTTAATTAAATGCGAGCCAGGGTTTTATTAATCGCTATTAAATGTTTTACTTCGCAGCGGGAGTGCAAGAAATGCAAGAAACAGCTGTGTAAAGGCAAGCTCCTAACCCCCTCCTCGTGCTTTTCAATTCCCGTGAAAGACCCCGTGATTTCTCGTATTTAGTCTTCTCCCTTACTTTGTTTTGGCACTTAGCCTTATCTGTTGAATTATTATTCATTTGTTTTAATTTAAATTAAATCCGAGACTTCGAACATTTTATTTGTTGTGAGCCTATGGGGGTTTGTATCCCCCCCACTCCTTTCGGGAATGATGCTGAACCAGTTTGGGGACTAGGTTCCTAGATGTGAGGGTTTAATTACGATTTTATTGGGTTTATTTACAGTTTTTCTCAAATTTATTTATGGTTCGGTTAGAGCTATCGAGTAGTGGGGGAATGGTCGGTTGTTGGTGATGTTGGGGTAGACTATGGTACGGCCCTGATGTGGACCGTCGGGTGGACACTCCTAGTCACTGGCAGTTGACCGGTGCCGGGCACTGCTGACTAGCTCTGTCGGTATGTGATTTACTGCATGATTAGATACCTTGTATTACTGTTCATGATTTGATATGCACATGGGTACGGGATGCATGTTGGGATATTCATTTATTGAGTATGCTTGGACACGGACATTCTAGCTTGGTTAGGTTGCATCCAGCGCGGCATATGCATGGCGTGTGGTTTACTATGTGGGCGGAGCATGGCCTGATGCCTGGATGTATGGGCGCCTTGTATCACGTTGATGCTCACTACGCCATTGCATTTCTATGTGCATTGCATGGATACTGGTAGTATTTAGTTCTCGGACGGGAGTACTGTTCCGAGGGAGCCTATGGCTCGGTTGTCGGGAGTACCGACGGATACAGGTGACGGGAGTACCGGCCTGGGACAGCGCGCGCAGGTTTGTGGAGACATTTGTTGCCTTTCAGGGCAGCGACAGGTTGGTATGGGACTTGGGTGCCAAGTGTCTTATGTGGGCCCCAAGGACCGGTATGTGCTTTTATTATGCTATTGAGCTGTTGTGTTGTAGCGTCTCATGGCTTGTGTGTACCTGGGGGTTTATTCTGGGGTGAGATTTCTGGTTTTGTGTAGCCTTCATCCTTTTCTTCCTTATGCTTGCTGAGTCTCTCGACTCACCTTGCTTTCCATCATTCCAAGTAGTGGCGGCGTGGGCCATGGCAAGGGAGTCAGCTTTAACGGCAGAGTCGGTGTGGTGTACAGGCAGTCTCGTCAATCCCTATCCACTCTGATGTCTAAGTAGAATTTACTCTATTATTTCGTACTGTGCCAGGTGTTTTCTCGAGTCTTGTGTATGTCGGCACAGGAGTTTGTGTTTATTTATTTATCTTGTGACCGCTGTATTAGCGGGGTACCCATAGTGCATGCATGTCTTGAGCTTTGCTTCCGTTGTTCTTATTTTCGTGTATGCATGCCGGGGTGGTCTTTGTCTCTGTGTTTATTACTTTTCTCCTCCCGCAGGCGTTCCCGTTCGGGTAGTCCTGGTGGTTGGGGATATCCGGGCGATGGTGCTTACAATATTGGTATCAGAGCATTGTTTGAGTCAATTTGAGGGACGAGTTCCTGTACACCAAGGTTGTCAGGTAGAGTTAGGAAGGTCTAGGTGGATTGAATAGGTTCAGGCTGCATTAAGTTGTGTTTTGCTGATTCGTGTGAGAGATTGTGTCCCAATGTATATTCGTGTAGGGGTGATAAGTGCACGTTAGGATAGGACCAAAAGTTTATTTCTGGATGGGGAGGCAGGAAAGATAAAGAGAAGTACCCAGTGAGTTATATGTATTTGCTTGACGAGTTGATTTAAGAGACGATCCACGAGATCTTTTTAGGGATTGTTGGAGAGACAAGTCTTATTCACTCGTGAGCACGTGAATGACGTGTAGAGGCGGTTGATTGAAGTAATGATGAATGATGTGAGTCTTCATTCCCATTATGATGTTTTTGCCAGGGCTGTGAGGTAACAAGTTGCCATTTGGGAGTTTTTCCCAGGGACCGGTACAGCACGTGCCCAAGACTGGAGCACTACCTGACACCCAGTCAGTCCAAGCTACTGTGAGTGAACCGTCACTATCGCAGCCACTAGAGGGACCAGTGGGACCTAGCCCCAACATAGCTAGCAATGAGGACTTAGTGTACCTGGCAGAGGAAGCTACCTCAGTTGCCAGTGGTGATAAGGAGAGTTCTAGTTAATATGATTATTAGGGGGCTGCAATGCAAATATGTGGCTGTAAATTACGAGTTTTGTAAGGATGGGAATGGTGTGAGAAATCATGTGCAATGTTTGAGGGTATTATGTGATGAGGTCGTGGTAGTATGTGAGTTGGAGGTCTGTGATTGGATTTTACCAGGAGTGGCACGGAGAGGTCCCACCATGTGGGAATGTGCTATAGGAGTCCAATGGTTACTAGTAGATCTGTAGGTACCGAGATGTGTATAGGGTGTACTGAGATGGAAAACTGAAGGTTGGTTAATGTGGTAGCTTGTGGTAGTTAATGGTTTAAACTGTCTGTACATTCAGACTGGAGATATGTAGCGTAAGGAGGTGTGAAGGTAAATTGAGGTTCTGAGAGGTTTGCATTTCCTTGGAGGTTTAGGACAGCAACCCTAAGTTTTAATCGAATCTGGATGGATAACTCGGAACACTAATACAAAGTCCCAAGAGAGATTATTATGGACTTATGAACTTGGAGTTTACAGTGGTTATGCTATTTGGAGATTTAGCATCACGACCTAAATAGGGTATAGGTGTTTAGTTCTCACAGGTGGAGTGGAGTTCAGGTGACGCCGCGATTGGCGTGGCAAATGACTAAGGCTGTGAGGTTCTATAATAAATATGATTAAGCAAATGTGGTAATAGACGTTTTGCACTGCCGTAGAACATTGGTGATAAAGTGAATTAGGAATAAGAAAATTCCCTCTAAGATTATTGTTGTGGGAGATACCCAGGTGTATGGCCAAGGCCGAAATTGGATACAGGTCTAAGTAACTGATGGGTTTTGCTGTAAGGGTAGTGGTTGTTGTGAGTATGCGCGGTACTAATCACGGACCACATGCCCTAGGGTCGATTATTGACCGAGTGAGAAAATGAGACTCTTCTGGGTGCTGGTCAAGTGGTACATCGGCAGTAACATGAGATGGCTTGTTATGCCATTCAGAGGAACGCTTAACCACATCTTTAAGTTGCTTTTCATTTTTGAGGTGACTTATGAGATGCCTTAGGAATTAGAACAGTTGCGGATATGGTGAGGTGCTTTTAGTCAAGCCGACTACCAACCAGATAACACCGGTTCTAAAGATTGAGTCCCAACTACCGTATAAAGTCTTGAGAGAAGGTATGGTCATTTAGTTGTTTGGAGTTAAGATCAGTAGCAAGACCAGGTTGAGGGTTGGTGGTCACCGAATAAGTCAAAATTGGGTGTGTTGATTCCTTTAAGGAGGGGAGATCTGACGACATTTAAGATCTCGAGGTGTATTGAGGGGAGAACGTGTAACCTTTGATAGTCCTGATTAAATGGATACTCCTATTTATTGACAGGACCCCGAGCATTCGCGGTAAATTGTGGGAGAAAGTACTGCCGAGAAAATGATGTATATCTGGTTAAGAATCAGTTGGCAAAAGTCAGACTAAAGGATATTGCTGCTGAATCCTTGATTGAGGATGTCATATCGTTTCCGTGTTCTAGTGCGTCGTAAGTACGTGGTAGGTTTAGGTCACGTTATCGAGTATTAGCTTCTCGACATGCAAGGAGGTAGCTCTACTCCTGTCACTACCGATTGTATCCGGAATTAGCTGCGTTCGCATTGAGCCTAGTGCTGCGAGTCAGTTTATCATTGGGATTGAGTACCGCTGAATTTTGAGGTTATCTTTAGATTGATATGTGGTCGGGATAGTTTTGGGGAAACGGTTGGACTATGACATTATGATAGGAGAACTTGGTGGTTGTATGTAGTATCATTGATGACGTTCCTTAAGCTAGTTAAGGTAATAGCGATCATATCATGGTCCAAGTGAGGTGATGGATTGGGGGAGATGTGCTAGCGTATTAAGTCCCGTAAGATACGTAGTAGACTTGGGTTCATGGGAACTGAAAAATGATGATATGGAATGTCCTGGAGGTGATGTTGGGTAATATCACGAGAGATGAGAGCGTATCTTGAGGACATGGATCGAGCGCGAATTTCGAGGGCGAAATTCTAATAAGGAGGGGAGAATTGTAATATCCCAAAAATAATATAAGTGTAAATGAATTATTTAATTAATTAAATTGAATGTGGGGGGTGTTTGTGAGAACTTATGAAAGTATGGAGGTTTAAATGTAATTTCTGGAACTGTTGTGGGATTACCTTAAAGTTAATTTAGTGTGTATATATGTTGAAGAATGCAGCTAGATCGCGCGGTCGCGCGCGCGCACGAGGGAGCAGCAGGTCGCGGGTTCGAGCGAGGGGAGGAAAATGGGCTGATTTTAATCAGCCAATTAATTAAATTGAATGTGGGGGGTGTTTGTGAGAACTTATGAAAGTATGGAGGTTTAAATGTAATTTCTGGAACTGTTGTGGGATTACCTCAAAGTTAATTTAGTGTGTATATATGTTGAAGAATGCAGCTAGATCGCGCGGTCGCGCGCGCGCACGAGGGAGCAGCAGGTCGCGGGTTCGAGCGAGGGGAGGAAAATGGGCTGATTTTAATCAGCCAATAAGGGACCGAAACGACGTCGTTTCGTCCCTGAGGCGGTGGCTTCCCAGCGCAGCCCACAGGCTGCCACATGGCTGCCTTCTGGCCACTTGTTTTGGGCCATTTTTAAGCCCGTTTCGGGCGTCTCCGAGCCAGCAGAATCGAAGGAAAAATGGGAGAAGAAGGAACAGACGCGCAATGAAGAAAAGAGGGAAATTTTGGGGAAAATTTCAAGATTTAATGTGGTTGATCGCGATTTAATTAGCCAGGTACGTAAATAAATATGTATTAAACATTCTCTACGGTTAAAATTTTATTTTGGGCCTAATTTTATTAATTTTGGAAGTTTAATCTATTTTCAGCGTGTTTTAATTTGGTGATGTTTAAGCGTGAAAACGCTGTAAACAGCTAGATACAGGCAAACTCTCATCTATCCTTGCGATTTCTTTCTATTTTATAAACCCCTCACCTTTCCTTAACTCATTTCGATATCGCGTATTAATTATATATATATATGTGTGTGTGTGTGTGTAAACACAGTGTATGGCGTGAAGTCCACTGTGTGTGATGGGCAATGAAGTTAGAATAAAAGAAAAGAAAAGGAATTTATGCCACTGTTTGTATATTAGGATGCGTTAAGTTAATTTTATTATATATTAATTAATTAAGTATATATATATTGAGGATGTTATTGATGTAATATAATTTAAATCAAATGTAAGACTTGTCGGGGTTTTATTTACGGTGTGCCTACGTGGGATTTTAGGCGGTTAAATTATTTATATTACACGGTTAGATTTAATTAAATGCGAGCCAGGGTTTTATTAATCGCTATTAAATGTTTTACTTCGCAGCGGGAGTGCAAGAAATGCAAGAAACAACTTTATAAAGGCAAGCTCCTAACCCCCTCCTCGTGCTTTTCAATTCCCGTGAAAGACCCCGTGATTTCTCGTATTTAGTCTTCTCCCTTACTTTGTTTTGGCAGTTTCGAAAATCGCCGCAAATATTAATTTAATTTTAAATTTTAAATTATTTAATTATTTAACCGCTGCTAAATTTAATTTAATTTTTTAATTATTTAATTATTTCCTAAATTTAGCGGCGATTTTTTAAAAACCGCCGCAAAATTGAATGTTTTAATGAATTTTGCGACGGTTTTTCAAAACCGCCGCGAAATGTTAAAAAAATAGCCACTAAAATATTAGTTTGCGGCGGTTTACAAACCGCCGCAAAATTTCATTTTTTGCAGCAATTTTAGAAACCGCCGCAAAATAATCGCCGCTAAAAATTAATTTTTTTGTAGTGTACGGCCCAATATGATTATGGGCCAGACCTAAATCGTTTAGGGTTTTTCAGAGGCATAATTAGGGTTTTTACTCTATAAATAGGCCACTTAAGAAGCTGGAAAAAAAAAAAAAGGAAAAATTCGGATCTCTCTTGGAGGCGCCTAGGGTTTGCTAGTACTACTCGAGGCGTCGTGGAAAAGGGTCGATCGTGTGGACCTACTTGGAGGAGTTTGTGCTTGCAACTCTACGGATCGAAGAAGGCAGAATCGAAGCGACACGGTTGGCCGGTTCCTAACAGAAACAGGGAAGGTTTTCCATCCACAGGAAGTTGAAAAGAAACATTGGGAAAATAGCTTGGTTCTAATGATTCAGCCACAACACATTTATCGTTGAAAAAAGGATCCATAACACACCAAAACATTTTGCAGCAATCAATGACAATAGTAGATTTATTGCTGATTTATAGAAAATCTAGCATAAAAGGTTGGATTCCACTAGCTTTGTAGTTTAATCCAAGCCTCTGAAGTAGGGGTCGACAATAATATAAAAAACACAACATATTCAGCCTTGATCTCCTGCGGTTGGAGTTAATGATTGTTTTGAATTCGCATTCAGAAACCCACACATAGATGGAAAAATTCGATGTTCTTGTGTGCAATGCAACAATACATATTTTTGTGGTTATATGTTCAATGCCATCCATTTGAACTATATTGTTATTTAACCCATTTCTCTTTAAATGGATAGGTGACACAAATGTATAATTCAGAAAATGGCAAAGTCACCAATGTCAAAGCAAACAATGACTAAAACTACAGGTACTAGAAGTTTTGCTCGAGTTAGAGCAGAACAGGTATAATTTAAGTCATTTATATATCTTTCTCAATAATAATTTTTTTTTGTTGATTAACTTGTCTATTTAATACAGGCTGAAATATTAGGACACGAACCGTCTGCATGGGAAATGTTCAAGGTGACACAAGAAATTCTTCTGTCCTTGGAAATATTTCATCTCGTCATGAGCTCATTACAGAACTAGAACAAATGCGGCAACATAATAATGGTTTGAAAAATGAAGCGCTGTCAACAGAATTAGAACAAGTCAAAGAAAGGCAATTAATTTTTGAAACTTTTATGGAAGATGTTAGGGCATGAAAAATTAGAAATAACAATTGACTAGACTTAATTGCTTGACTAGATATATACTTAAATGTAAATGTAAAGTGCTAGATGTCTTTTTTTTATAACAATGTGAATGTAAATTGTTAGATGTCTTTTTTTTATGACAATGTAAATGTAAAGTGCTAGTCAATTATTAATTGACTAGAGTTGGTTTAATTGTCATCAAGTTTTAAACTAGTGTTCTGAAGTTTCTTGTTGATTATAATGATATTTATTTTGGATGCAATGTATTAAATTAATAGTTTAAAATATAGAAAAATAAGCAGTGGGTTTGGAGGAAAATTTTATAAAAATCACTTTTTGTGGCGGCCAACAAAAAATGGTCACTAAAAATGTCTTCTTTTGTGGCAGCCATGACTCTCACTAAAAGTATCTGTCAAACACTTTTTGTCGCAGCCAATATAATGTGGTCACTAAATGTTCATTTTGTGGCGGCCGAAACTATCAGTAAAATCTTATCATTTGTGACAACCAGTAAAGCTGTCACAAAAAATTCATTACTTGTGACAACGGTGGCCCTCACAAAAGAAAATTAACAGTGACAATCACTAGTGGCCGTCATTGAAGAGTGATTACTTGTGACAACCATGACCGTCACAAAAAATGACATTAGTGGCGGAGGACTGTGGTTGTCACTGAAAAAAATTTTGTGACCATCACACTCGGTCGCCACTAAAGGGATATTTTTAGTGACGGCCAGCCAATAGTCACCACTAATACTATTTGTGACAGAATTTTTAGTGATAGCTTGTGGAGGCCAATTCAGCGGCCACTAAAACTTTTAGTGACGAGCTTTTATGCTTTTAGTGATGGTTCTGGCCTCCACTAAAAGTCAAAATTCTTGTAGTGTATATATATATATATACATGCACTAGAACTGATTCAACTTTAGAAATCTGATATCAAAACTCAATCAAGACCTGTAAGAAAGGATTACAGGGTAAGGATACTTGCCTTTCAATCTCTCTGATCGATCGAATCGACGACTGTAACCAGAAATCTCCTAAGCAAAGACTTGAACCCACTATTGGCTCTTGCTCTCTGATCTTGGGGCGTGAAAACTATGGCTATGGTCAAATATATATATATATATATATAGACAGCCCTAAGCCCATCTCACATTCTCATTATAACTTGGAGACTTGCGAAACCTTCTCCTATTGGGACTAAGAGACTCTTAAACCCAAAGCTATCTCATGCATGCATCCTCAAAACATAATAACTCTTAATTAAACAATTAAATTTCTAATCACAAATTGCTAATTGATCTTCATGTCCCAGCATTTAATTTTCAAAATAAATAAAGAATTAAATGCTATTTAAATGCTGATCTCTCAATAAAAATATTCTATATTGCCACATTAAAATTAAATGGCAAATTCTCTTAATTAAATACCTCACTAATTAATTAAATAATTCTAATTAAATATTGGACCCTCTTGTTGGAAATGTATGCCCTAAAGACATGTTTTGTTTAATTTATGGTAATGATGTTTCTTTTATTCAGTTCATGGCACATATATTATTTGCATTTAATTGTTGGAAAAGTGTTCATGCTATTAAGTAAGTGATTCATGTGATGGGTCGTTCTTCACAGTTAGGCATGAATCATGGGTACTTAATAAGCAAGAAAAATATTACTCTTGATCCTTTGATAGAACTGGGCATTCTATCATGATAAGATCATTGTGCAATAGATCCTAATGGAGGATGGCTTGCCTTAGCCAGTAAACAGTCCGTTTACTCTAATTGTACAAGCGCATTTGGAATGCGTAGAGTGGACCTGTGATAGAAGCTAATGACAAAGTACTAATTATCATGGAGCTAGTCTATCACTGCTACTACGTGGACGAGTACTCTAATACTTGAGTATTAGTTGGTGATCTAGTGAACCTAGAGCTATATTCTTAGATTCATTATAGGTGAGGTCTATCAAAGATCAATATCCTTTTGAGTTGGGAGTATGTTTTCTAATTAGCTAAGACAGACTAATACAAGATAGTTTCTGTGATTCACCCCCTTGTGATTGTCCAAGAATAATCAAATAATCCAGGGCCCTGGGAACGTGACTTAAGAGTGTGTGCTTCTGGGTAGCTCCCAGTGATAAGCAAGTACATTCAAGTAGTCACGGATTATTGGACTAGTGATCTAAGGATGGTAGAAATCATTTAGAGAGGTGTTAGTACATTATTCCTTTCTAAATGATGGGTGTTACGCAGAGGGGTATTTTCGTCATTACACTAG
The DNA here is from genome assembly GCF_014633365.1 of Diospyros lotus. Taxonomy (NCBI): domain Eukaryota; kingdom Viridiplantae; phylum Streptophyta; class Magnoliopsida; order Ericales; family Ebenaceae; genus Diospyros; species Diospyros lotus. Next base: position 24,417,067 of record NC_068342.1, read on the forward strand.
TAGGTCAAAGACATGGCATATGCAAAATTATTCGTGGGGTCAGTGTTACCATATGGTGATAGTTGGAACACTTAGAATGACAAAATATAGCTACTAGGTAGCAGGGATATTTTGGTCATTTTAGTAGCCGTGAATAATTTGTCTTTTGGTCCCCGGGGTAGCTCGATGTAACTCATGTATTTTTTAAAAGAATTTGGTCCTCCAAATTCGTACCTAGTTACTGAAATAATGAGGCGTAAAGACGCCTCATCTTTTCTTTTAATTCCCACGTCGCCTTTTCTGACGAGTGTCACTGCCATTGCACTTTCACAAGAGGAAATTGATCGGTTCCTCAAAGTCTTTTCCTTTCGCTCTAAAATACTGGTAGGCATATCTTCATAAGACATATCTTCTCTGACTTCAAGATTCTGAAAATCAATCACATGATGAGGATCTGGCACATACTTCCTCAACATTGAAACGTGAAACAAATTATGAACATGGGACAACTAAGGTGGCAAAGCTAACTCATATGCCAAAGTCCCTATCCGCCTCAAAATTTCAAATGAACCAATTTAACGAGGACTAAGCTTCCCTACTACTCCAAATCTTCGCACACCTTTAGTAGGCATGACTCTCAACCAAACATGGTCTCCTACCTCAAACTCGAGGTCTCGTCGTCGCTTGTTTGCATAGCTCTTCTATCTGTCTTGGGCTGTTTTCATTCTTGCTTTAATCACTTGAATCTTTTCTGTCGTCTACTCAACAATTTCAAGACCCAATAAAGCCCTATATCCAATCTCTTCCCAACATATCTGTGATCGACATGGTCGCCCATACAAAGCCTCATATGATGACATTCCAATACTTGAATGGAAACTATTATTGTAGGCAAATTCCACCAAAGGTAGATGCTCATCCCAACTATCTTGAAAATCTAGAACACAAGCTCTCAACATGTCTTCAAGAGTCCTGATAGTCCTCTCTGACTGACCATCTTTCTGTGATGAACTTCAACTGAGATCCTAATGCATCATGCAAAGCTCCCCAAAAGTGAGAAGTAAAATGAGGATCTCGATCTGATACAATGCTGGATGGAACATCGTGTAACTTCACGATCTCCTCAGTATAAATTCTGGCAAATCTGTTCAATGGGTAAGTCTTCTTAATAGGTAGGAAATGGGCTGATTTAGTCAAACGATCAACAATCACCCATATAGCATCATAGCCTCTAGTAGTCCTGGGTAAACCCATCACAAAATCCATGGAAATATTATCCCACTTCCACTCTAGAATAGGTAATGGAAGCAATAAACCTGCGGGTTTCTGATGTTCTGCTTTAACTTATTGGCATATTGAATACTGTGAAATATATCTGGCTACATCTTTCGTCATACCACTCCACCAATACTGACGCTTAAGGTCGTGGTACATCTTCGCAACACCTGGATGAATAGTGTAACGACTTTTGTGTGCTTCATTCAAAATCTCTTGCTTAAGATTTTCATCATCAAGTATACAAATATGTCCTTGAAATAAGAGTATATCATCACTCCGTAGAGTATATCCTAAAGGAGAAAATTTCTCTATATCTGCCAAAATCCATGCTAACTTTTCATCTTTTAATTGCTGGTCCTTGATTAAATCAAATAACTCAAGTTGCACCCTCATATAAGCACAACTCATCACTGTACTATCCTCTAGGGTTGAAACAGATAGAGCACTCAATTGCTCCAATAACTTCCATTCTTGAACCATTATCATAGCCATGGAAACTCCCCACTGACTCAAAGCATCAGCTACTACGTTAGCCTTTCCTGGGTGGTATAGAATCTCATAGTCAAAATATTTAAATAACTCAACCCAACATCTTTGCCTCATTTCAATTCTTTCTGGGATAGAAGATAATGTAAACTCTTATGATCTGTATAAATTTCAACTTTCTCACCATATAAATAGTGTCACTATATCTTCAATGCAAATACTACCGCTGCCAATTCCAAATCATGAGTAGGGTAGTTCACTTCGTGTTTCTTCAATTGTCTGGAAGCATAAGCATTAACTCCACCCTCTTGCATCAATACGCAACCCAAACCTGAATGGGATGCATCACTGTAAATGGAGTATTTCTCTCCACTTCTTGGTATAGCCAAGACTGGTGCAGTAGTTGTTAGTGTAGGTGCTCTAGACCTAATCAGATTGGGCATGTTGTACACTGACAATTGTAATCATGTTTATTATTTGAATAAGGAGTTGTTCAAATTTACAAGAAGTTATTCTATTATTTTCTTGTTATTATTGTAATAACCGAATGAAACTAGATAGAAGTCCATATGATATATACTATGAATAATCTATAAAGATGTGAGATGATGCATCACAGTTTCTAGACATCATTAAACGTTCCAAGTCGTAGCAATGTCAAGAATGGACATTGACAATTGCGGTAAGACTTGTATGTGCTATGTTTTTGCTATGTGATAGCAATGGGGTCTCACACCCATAGGCATGGGGATGCCTAGACAAGTACATAGGTGACCAATGTTGGAGAACATGTTACTGGACATGACTCGCCATGAGAATCCATTTTGGTTATATGTTGATGGTATTCTCATAAGAGATGGGTGTAACTAATCCTTGGATTTGAGGTTGTCACGGTCATCTCATAAGAAGACCGATATGCTTTGACATCGTTTCGATGGGCCTAGACAAAGGCTGCACGTGGGCGATCGTTGGGTATATCATGAGGCTTATGGAGATGGGTGTATAACCAAGATGGGACTCATCTATCCCTTGATAGAGGATGATGTATCTAAGGTGCCTTTGGTGGATATTCACTTTAAATCCATGGCCATGGTAAAAGAGATCAATAAGGAGTTATTGATTTACTTTCTATTAAGTGAAGATATCCAGAAGACCGAAGAAAACTCATGTGATCGTTATCAAGCAACACATCGCCATACTTGAGATCACATAAGATACATTGACGAGAGGATCGAATTACACGGTAACCATGCTCGTGAAAGGTTATTTGCGGATTATAAATCCTTCTGAATAATTGGGTAGGCATGATGCCTTGCTAGAGGCCAATCTTGTCTTATGTGTTTTTACCGACACATTGCCAACATATTTGGAAGCATAATGAGTCATACGCAATAGGCACGGTCCCTGGCTTAAACTAGGAGAGTGAACGTATGGTTAAGTGGGACACTTCGGCAAGAAGTTGTGCCGTCGTAGGTTCTCATGAAAAAAGAACAAATAGACGTAATGACGTCGATATGGCGAGGGATCGTCATAATGGAAAGAGTTTCCTAAAATGGCAATTGATTAAATTAGGAAGGAGTTTCTAATTTAATAATTTTCTATTTGTTGGAGTGGCAAATAGGAAATAAAATATTTGGGCTTAAGTTAATATTTGGACTAAATTAGATTTGGGCCAAATATTAAATTAAATATTATATTTGGACTAAATTGGATTTAGGCTAAATATTAAAATAAATATTATATTTGGACTAAATTAGATTTGGGCTAAATATTAAATATTATATTTGAACCAAATTAGATTTGGGCCAAATATTAAAGAAAATATATTTGGGCTTGAATTAGATTTGGGCCATAATATTTTATTTAACCTATAAAAGGATTAGGCCATTTAATTATATTTCTAGTTGGACTAGAATAAGTCCACTTAAGATTCTAATTAAATTAGAATTAATAGGTTAGCCCAATCCATTAGGGTTTTAGAAACCCTAGGATATTTCACTATAAATATCCCTTTATGGGTTGTCCAAAATAGAAGTAGTTTTTGGTGTCATTTTTCAAGAGTTGAAAAACGTATTACCGTTCACTCTTCTCGTTTCTTTTGGCATCAATACGAAACGAGGACATTCTTTTTCCGTCCATACATAAGCCGCGCAAAGGAGAAGGAGCTAGCACTCCTATTCCGCTCTCCTTGCCAACGGACGCGTGTCGCGTATCACGAGTTAGAGGTCGGACGCTTGGACGACTCGAATCCGCGAACGACTCAATAATCTAAAGGTTAGATTTATTTATTTGTATGTGAGTGATTTGATTTCGACGTTGATCCAATCGCCGGGATCGGGGTAAGGTTCAAAATTTTGAACTACGCTGCTTGCCCCGTAGCGATCTTGCTTTACTTTCAGTAGTCAACTTTTGCTTCAATTCTTGGAAGGCATGTTCACACGCGTCATTCCATTCGAACTTCTCTCCTGTTCTTGTTAGCTTAGTAATAGGGGAAGATAAACGAGCAAATCCCTCAATGAATCGCCTATTATAGCCTGTAAGTCTTAGAAAACTATGTATCTCTATCACTATCGTCGGTCTCGGCTAATCCATAACTACTTTATTCTTATCTGGATCTACTGAAATACTGTCTCTAGAAATCACATGGCCTAGAAATCCAATATGAGTAAGCCAAAACTCACACTTGCTGAACTTGGCATATAGTTGCTCCTATTTAAGCCTCCGCAATACTAGAGTAAGATGCTTCGTATGCTCCTCCACATGAGGTGAGTAGACTAGAATATCGTCGATGAAGACAATAATGAATCGATCTAGGTACTCACATGGAACTCGATTCATCAAATCTATGAAAATAGTTGGGGCATTCGTCAACCCAAATGGCATTACCATGAACTAGTAATGTCCATAGGGAGTCCTAAAAATAGTCTTCTGAATATCATCATCTCTAACTCGCACCTGATGGTATCTTGATCTCAAATCTATCTTTGAGAATACCTTAGCTCCTCATAGCTGATCTAACAAGTCATCTACTCGAGGTAAGGGATACTTATTCTTCACTGTCACCTGGTTCAATTGGCGATAGTTAATACATAGTCTCAAATATCCATCTTTCTTCCTCATGAACAATACTAGTGCGCCCCATGGGGATGAACTGGGTCGGATAAAACCCTTCTTTATTAATTCTTCTAGCTGGGCTTTCAATTCCTTTAGCTCATTAGGTGCCATCCGATATGGAGCCTTAGAGATAGGCTACGTACCAGGCAATAACTCAATAGTAAACTTTGCTCCTCTCCGAGGAGGTAATCTTGGTAAGTCATTAGGGAAAATGTCTAGAAACTCATGTACTACTGGTACCTCGGATAACTTCCTTTTTCTTCCTTCGTCAGTGGTCACAAAAACTAGATAAGCTTCACATCCGTCACGTATCAGCTCCTCGATTTTCATCACCGAGATCATAGGAATTGTAGACATAGGCTTGACTCATCTATAACTAAGAACTGGCTGTTGAGGTAGTTCGAAGTCAATAATCTTTCGCCGATAGTCAACTCTTGCATAATGCCATGATAACCAATCCATGCCAAGGATCAAATCAAAATCCTTAACATCGAGAATTACAAAATCTCCCAATAGCTTCTTATCATGGACCTCGATCTCATAATTCTCAAACATTTCTCTAGTTTCCATAATCTTATCTCCTGGCGTAGACACGATTAAGTGATACGGCAAAGAAATCTGAGAATGGGGAACATAACATATTGTGCGTAGTGCAATAGAAGAATGTGTGGAACTAGTATCAAATAATGCATGCACATCATGACCATATAGGGATAAAATACCTTGGATAGTTTCGTCGCCCTGCTCTGCCTCAGCTGTGGGAAGGGTATAAACTCTACCCTGCACCTGTCTATCTGCAGGCTATGGATGCTGAGCTACTGGTAGTGCTGGTATAGGAGCCGCTCCTGGCCCTGTAACTGCTGGTGGCCTTTGATTCGCCTGCTGGCCTCTATTCTAGGGCGGTTGTGTACACCAGTTAGTTGTGTGTCCTTTCTGTCTACACCTGAAATAAGTCACCTCTAGTGCGAGGAGTGCTGCTTGATTCCTAGGGAAATCTTTCTTCCTATGCCCTTCTTGTTCACACTTGTAACATACGTTATTCCCAGCTAGGCATGGTCCCCCATGCTTCTTCCCATACTAACCACACTGTGGATTATTCATTGTCTTATTTCCTTGTCTGGCTGTCCACTTCCTCTTCTTATTATTGGATGAACCCTGAGATGTACCTGTGCCCTTCTTGGCTGCTTATGTTTATCTCCACTCATTGCAATCCCGCTCGATAACATATGCTCACTGGACCACCGTGGCATAATCCAAGCTCAGAGCTCCTCCAAAAGCATGTCGGATATCTGCACGCAATCCTCTCTGGAACTTGGCGGCTGATAGAGCGCATATTTTCATATTATTTAGCCCTCATATTTAGTCTTTTTGCACGTTAGTTGTGTCATTTTATTCATCTTGATTTTATTTTATTTTATTTTATTTTATTTTATAGGAATTGGACTTCACACTATTTTATTTTATTTTGGACAGATTAGGGCTTCTTGGGTCATAAGGAATTTTGATGGCAAGAAGGGAAACAAGGAGATTGGAGACAAAGAAGCAAAAGTGTGCTGACAGATTTGACCTTCTGTGCTTCTTTCAAATTTTTGGCCACGTTATAATCCCATAACGTGAATGATGTCTTCAAAGATATTGTAGAGAACTTCTTAGGATTTCTGGAATGGTATGGTTTATCCAAATCCAAGTTCGTTTGGGCCTCCAAATATCGCTTCAAAGTCGGGACCAGATAGCTGGGTTAAATTAGGAAAGCTACACTGAACACTGATTCTTTAAAAGGCCATAACTTAGGCGTCCGATATCCAAATCAAGTTTTTAAAAATCCCAAATTCATCTACTCTTCCTGATATACAATATTTATGAAGGGGCCGAAGCCCAAAACGCACGTTATCCTATTCGAAATTGGCTGTGAAGTTGCAGTAACCTAGGGTTTCCTCCTTAAGCTCTATTTGAGCACCTTAGGAGGCCATTAGGTGGAGATAGATATATATATATTTTTTGTCTCATGAACAGTAGCCATTTTTTCTCTATTTTTGTTTTCTTCTCCATGGAAGGCTAAACACTTGTAATCAGTTGCAAATCCGAACTTATTCCATGGTTTGAATCCCAAAAGCTTCTACGAAATCTAGTTTGGATTTCAATTATATTTGTTTTAAGTTTTCTCTACTTATTTTTCGCTTATTCTAGGGAGATCAAACGTCTTGAACATGCACTAGAATAAGCGGACAAGAAGTAGTGAAAACTTAAAACAAATATAATTGAAATTCAAACCAGATTTCGTAGAAGCTTTCGGTATTCAAACCATGGAATAAGTTGGGATTTGCAACTGATTACAAGTGTTTAGCCTTCCATGGAGAAGAAAACAAAAACAGAGAAAAAACAGCTATTGTTCATGAGACAAAAAAATATATATATCTATCTCCACCTAATGGCCTCCTAAGGTGCTTAAATAGAGCTTAAGGAGGAAACCCTAGGTTACCGCAACTTCACAGCCTATTTCAAATAGGATAAAGTGTGTTCTGGGCTTCGGCCCTTCATAAAAATTGTAGATCGGGAAGATTATATGAATTTGGGATTTTTAATCACTTGATTTGGATATCGGACGCCCAAGTTATGGCCTTTTAAAGAATCAGTGTTCAGTGTAGCTTTCTTAATTTAACCCAGCTATCTGGTCCCGACTTTGAAGCGATGTTTGGAGGCCCAAACGAACTTGGATTTGGATAAACCATACCATTCCAGAAATCCTAAGAAGTCCTATACAATATATCTGAAGACATCATTCATGTTCTGGGATTATAACTTAGCCAAAAATTTGAAAGAAGCACAAAAGGTCAAATTTGTCAGCACACTTTTGCTTCTTTGTCTCCAATCTCCTTGTTTCCCTTCTTGCCATCAAAATTCCTTATGACCCAGGAAGCCCTAATCTGTCCAAAATAAAATAAAATATTGTGAAGCCCAATTCCTATAAAATAAAATAAAACAAAATCAAGATGAATAAAATGACACAACTAACGTGCAAAAAGACTAAATATGAGGGCTAAATAATATGAAAATATGCGCTCTATCAGTAGCCTTCTTTGCTTCAGTGGACACCAACTCCAGAGCATATCGAGACAAGGCTGTAAACTCTACCTCGTACTGGGCCACCATATTAGTACCTTGCACCAACTCAACGAACTCGTAGACTTTCTACTCCTTGGCCCACGCTGGACAATAAGCGTCGTTGAATACTTGTTGAAACTCGACCCATATGGGCTCTTGATTACCAAACCTCTGGCCGGCAGTCTCCCACCATCTCTTGGCGTCACCTCTGAATATGAATGTGTTAAGTCGTACTCGTCGGTCGTCTGCACAACCAATAGATCAGAGATGCTTCTCTATCAATAGCATCCAATTCTTTGTCATTGTTGCATCTGTACCTCCATGAAATGCTAGTGGTCAGAAGGGCATGAAATCTTTTAGTAATTGCCTCCCGGTATCTATCGCTACAATTGGAACGGTTGGAGTAACTAGCAGATTGCCTACGCTGCCTCCTGCTTCTTGGGGTACTTGCAGTTGCCTCGCCTGATTTGTAACTAGGGTATCGACTACCCTTATCAAACCTGCCAACATGCCTCACATCTCGGCCATACCCTGTCGCAAGTCACTACCAGACTCTCCTGGTGAGCTTGGTGTGGGAACTAGAATCTCATCTAGCGTAGAAGCAGCCTGTCTGCGGGTACGAGATCGTCCTCTTCTATTACTCATCTTCCTGCATTACCACTTAAGGTTAGAATACTATAAATTAGGCTAACTTATCTAACTGACGGACACAAGTCCTAACTCTACCTAACATCCTATGTGTGTACTAGAGACTCCTTAAAACACCGCTCTGATATTAATACTGTAACACCCCCACTCCTAGAACTGACCGAGAAGAGGTGCTGTTGGAAATAAAATAAAACTAACTGATAAACTGAAATCTGATACCATAATGAATATCTCAATCAACTGAAATAAAACTCCGAGTCAACAAACTGAAAACCATAAACTACAACTAAGGGAAAATCCCTAACTAGAATATAAACTAATACTAAACTGACAAACACTATAAACTAACAAACTCCCAGACATCTTTGGTCTTGAGCAGCTCCATGTACACACACTATTGGACACTGCTGCTAGGCCCTACATCTGGTACTCCCTCACTAGGACTTGGAATGGTGAAGAGTACAAGGTGTGTTACAAAGCTCAGCAAGTAATAAGCTGGAAAGAATAACTGAAGCTGAATCGAAGAATATCGATACTGATAAAATACTTACTGAACTTGTACTGAGAGATATAATAATCACTGGATGACATTTACAAGATGTAATGCACATAAACTGTAAACTAAATGCAGGTATGTAACTTCGGCACGTAGGCCCACATAACTGTAATACATACCTGACTGATCTGAATCCTGCAAACATAAAAACTATAAGCACATACTATTGGTAATATTCCCCTAGCTCCTTGGTACACATCAGGCGAGCAACACACAAACTAAAACTGAACTGGTGGGATCCCTGTGGACTAGCCGCCTGGCGCGCATAATGCAATGCTCACATACATGCTAGCACACAATATGTAGTGCTCCATAAAAAGCCATACTCAATGCTTGTACCAAGCTGTATGCACATAAACTCACAAAATAATGCTGATCATGTCAAAATAAATGCTAAACATGTAATCTGATCTAATATATTGGAATACAAAGATTTACTCGTATTTTCCCTGGAATTGCAATATTTTCTAACATTTATTTAATTATTTAATGATTTATTTATTACAACATGAAGACTTCCCAGGGGGGTCACCCATCATAGAATTACCCCCACCCGAGCACGCTTAACTTTGGGGTTTTTAAAGATATTGGAAGCAATATGAGAAAAGATGGAATTTCGATGCGAGTGTTATACACCCTAGGCCCATTGGGATATGAATTTCACCCAACCGGATACAAGACACATGAGTTTGAATTGAATTGTGAGAGACATCCGGATGAGTAAGGTCTCATCCGGATACAAGACACATGAGCTTTGGATAAGTTGTGAGAGACATCCGGATGAGCAAGGTCTCATCTGGATACGAGACACAAACATATTTGGACACATCCGGATACAACACAAGGTATCCGGATATCACTCTCAAAAAGCCTTAGACTCATTCGGATACTATACAAAGCATCCGAATATCACTCACAAACAATTAAACACATTTGGATATGACTCAAGGCATCTGGATACTACTCACAATCACTGCTGAACACATCCGTATACAAAAACGAAGCATTCGGATATCACTGGACCATTCGAATATGAACAAGAGCTATTCGGATGTTACTCACACAAAACTTTTTGACCCATCTGGATAGCCTCTAACCTATCCGGATGCCACTCACATGCTTTGAAAAATCTATCCAGATATGAGGGGACCTATTCGGATGTTTACAACTTTTAAACCCATAAACAAACAAACACAGAGACTCCGTTCTTGCTTTAAACTTAACAAATCTACACCATTCCGAATAAAATATTGGGAAAACAAATCCCAACTGGTATGAAACAATTCTAGGGATGATTCAACGATGATATTTACTTGAATCGCTGTAAAGAAATCATGCATGAACTGATATAAATTCACTATAACGCATATATATATACATGCACTGGAACTGATTCAACTCTAGAAATCTAATATCAAAACTCAATTAAGACCTGTAAGAAAGGATTACAGGGGAAGGATACTTGCCTTTCAATCTCTCTGATCGATCAAATCGACGACTGCAACCAGAAATCTCCTAAGCAAAGACTTGAACCCACTATTGGCTCTTGCTCTCTAATCTTGCGGCGTGAAAACTATGGCTATGGTCAAATATATATATATATATATATAGACAGCCCTAAGCCCATCTCACATTCTCATTATAGCTTGGAGACTCGCAAAACCTTCTCCGATTAGGACTAGGAGACTCTTAAACCCAAAGCTATCTCACGCATGCATCCTCAAAACATAATAACTCTTAATTAAACAATTAAATTTCTAATCAAAAATTGCTAATTGACCTTCATGTCCTAGCATTTAATTTTCAAAATAAATAAGAATTAAATGCTATTTAAATGCTGATCTCTCAATAAAAATATTCTAAATTGCCACATTACAATTAAATGGAAAATTCTCTTAATTAAATACCTCACTAATTAATTAAATAATTCTAATTAAATATTGGGCCCTTTAACGGGTCGTTACAACGTAAGTAATAAATTATTCTAGTATATGCCTTGTCTTTAAAATTAAAGGATTATCTTTCTTCTTGTATACCTCTATATGTAATGATCTTATATTATAATCCTTAGTTTGGGATAAGAAAGAAAATGGTATATTTTTGCTCTTCATGTGTGGTTGCAAGTATGGATATGATTATCAAAAGACAAATGTAATACCCAAAAATTTGTAAGCTATTTCCATTAATTAAATGAAGCATTTTCCCTATTTTCTTTAGGTTCTCGAAGACTCTGGAATTTGTGAGATTCAATGATCTTTAGGGGACCTAAGTGCAATGGACTTCAAAGTTTTATTAAAACTAACTTTGGATTCTAAAAGTTATCAAAAGTGGCTATGGATTTCAAACCCAAATTAAATCAAGCTTGAGACACATGGAAACCCTTCATTTGCTCTTTAGAAATAAAAATCAAAAGTAATGATTAAGCACCAATCTCAAGAGACACTTATCAAGAGGAGGGGATGTTAGTGTAGGTGTTCTAGACCCAATTAGATTGGGCAAATTGTACGCTGACATTTTTAATCATATTTCATATTGAATAAAGAGTTATTTAATTCTACAAGAAGTCGTTCTATTAGTTTCTTGTTATTAATGTAATGATCAGATGAAACTAGATAGAAGTCCATATGATGTATACTGTGATTAATCTATAAAGATGTGAGATGACGCATCATAGTTTCTCGACATCATTAAATGTCCCAAGTCGTTGCAATGTCAAGAATGGACATTGATAATTGCGGTAAGACTTGTATGTGCTATGTTTTTGCTATGTGATAGCAATGGGGGACTCACACCCATAGGCATGGGGATGCCTAGACAAGTACATAGGTGACCAATGTTGGAGAACATGTCACTGGACATGACTCGCCATGAGAATCCATTTTGGTTAAATGTTGATGGAATTCTCATACGAGATGGGTGTAACTAATCCTTGGACCTGAGGTTGTCACGGTCATCTCATAAGAAGACCGATATGCTTTGACATCGTTTCGATGGGCCTAGATAAAGGCTGCACGTGGGCGATCGTTGGGCATATCGTGAGGCTTATGGAGATGGGTGCATAACTAAGATGGGACTCGTCTATCCCTTGATAGAGGATGATGTATCTAAGGCGCCTTCGGTGGATATTCACTTCAAATCCATGGCCATGGTGAAAGAGATCAATAAGGAGTTTTTGATTCACTTTCTATTAAGTGTAGATATCCGGATAACCGAAGAAAGACTTATGTGATCATAATCAAGCAACACATTGCCAACTTGAGATCACATAGGATACATTGACGAGAGGATCGAATTACACAGTAACCATGCTCGTGAAAGGTTATTTGCGGATTATGAATCCTTCTGAATAATTGGGTAGGCATGATACCTTGCTAGAGGCCAATCTTGTCTTATGTGTTCGTACCGACACATTGCCAACATATTCGGGAGCCTAATGAGTCATACGCAATAGGCACGGTCCCTGGCTTAAACTAGGAAAGCGGACGGATGGTTAAGTGGGACACTTCGGCAAGAAGTTGTGCCGTCGTAGGTTCTCACGGGAAAAGAACAAACAGACATAATGACGTTGATATGACGAGGGGTCGTCATAAAGGAAAAGGTTTCCTAAAATAGCAATTGATTAAATTAGAAAGAAGTTTCTAATTTAATAATTTGGGCTTAATTTAATACTTGGGCCAAATAAAGTATTTGGGCCAAATATTAAATTAAATTAAATGTTTGAGCTAAATTAGATTTGAGTCAAATATTAAATAATAAATATTATATTTGGGCTAAATAAGATTTGGGCCAAATATTAAATATTAATTATTTGGGCTTGAATTAGATTTGGGCCACATATTTATAAATGAATTTGGGCCACTTTAATTTCTAGTTGGACTAGGATTAATGGGCTAGCCCAATCCATGTCCCCTAGGGTTTGGGAAAACCCTAGTAGGTTGCTTCTTTATAAATAGCCCTTTATGGGATGCCCAAAATTATGCCTCTTATTTTGTTGGTTTTCAAGAGTTGAAAAACAATTATTTTCCCGTCCATTCATAAGCCTTATTAGGAGAAGGAGCTAGCACTCCTATTCCGCTCTCCTTGCCAACGGACGCGTGCCGCGTATCACGAGTTAGAGGCCGGACACTTGGACGGCTCGAATCCGCGAACGACTCGATAATCTAAAGGTTAGATTTATTTTTTTTTTTGTGAATGATTTAATTTCGACGTTGATCCAATTGCCGGGATCGGGGTAAGGGATCTGCGACGTTGTCATCCGTCGATACTTTCTCTATACGCATGTCACCCCGGCTGATAACTTCTCTTATCAGATGGTAATGCCGCAATACATGTCTGGTCCGTTGATGAGACCGTGGTTCCTTCGCTTGCGCGATGGCTCCATTGTTGTCACAATACACTGTTATTGGATCAACAATGCTGGGCACTACTCCAAGTTCACCAATGAACTTACGGATCCATACAACCTCCTTAGTTGCTTCGGCGGCTGCTATGTACTCGGCTTCGGTTGTTGAATCTGCAACTGTTTCCTGTTTGGAACTCTTCCAACAAACGACCCCGCCGTTCAGGCAGAATATGAATCCCGACTGTGATTTAAAATCATCATGGTCGGACTGGAAACTGGCATCCGTGAACCCCTTCACAGTAAGCTCTCCTTCTCCATATACTAAGAACATCTCTTTAGTCCTTCTCAAGTACTTAAGGATGTTCTTCACTGCAATCCAGTGTTTCTCACCTGGATCAGCTTGATATCTACTACATATGCTCAAAGCATATGCGACATCAAGCCTCGTACATAACATGGCATACATAATCAAGCCAATGACTGATGCATATGGTGCTCGACTCATTCTATCTCTTTCATCTTGTGTCTTTGGACACATAGCCTTGGAAAGATGTATTCCATGTGACATGGGAAGATTTCCCCTCTTAGAATCTTCCATGCTAAACCTCTTTAGCACCTTGTCAATGTACGTGATTTGGGAGAGTCCTAGCAACCTCCTGGATCTATCTCTATAGATCCTTATTCCCAGAATATAGGTTGCTTCTCCCAAATCCTTCATGGAGAAATTTTCTGAAAGCCATTTTTTAACTGATTGCAACATGGGAACATCATTCCCTATGAGCAATATATCGTTTACATAGAGGACTAAAAAGACCACCGCGCTCCCACTAATCTTCTTGTAAACACAAGGATCATCTTCGTTTTGTGAAAAATCAAACTCTTTGATTGTCTCATCAAAATGTTGATTCCAACTCCGGGATGCTTGCTTTAGACCATAAATGGCCCTTTGTAACTTACAAATCTTATTTGCATGTTCTTGGATGACAAAACCATCGGGTTGTGTCATATACACATCCTCAATCAGGTTTCCATTGAGGAAAGCTGTTTTGACATCCATCTGCCAAATCTCATAGTCATGATAGGCAGCTATTGCAAGCAGAATCCGAATGGATTTTATCATTGCTACAGGCAAGAAGGTTTCATCATAGTCAACTCCTTGTCTTTGACTGAAACCTTTGGCCACGAGCCTGGCTTTGTATGTCTGTACATTACCTTCCATGTCAGTCTTCTTTTTGAAGACCCACTTACACCCAATGGGTCTAATACCCTCGGGTGGATCAACCAAAGTCCATACTTGGTTAGTGTACATGGAATCCATTTCGGATTTCATGGCATCAAGCCATTTCCTAGAGTCAATGTCTGACATTGCTTCATCATAGGTATTTGGTTCGTCATTCTCAACCAGAAGCACATCTCCATGTGTCGAGATGAGAAATCCATATCTCTCAGGCTCATGACGAACTCTCGTTGACCTACGAAGTCCTTGTGTGGAAGATTGGGGAATTGACACAACATCTTGTGTCTGATCTTCCTCAGGTTCCTGGAGGGGAGTATCTGTTTGTGGATCACCTCGAATCTCATCGAGTTTAACATTCCTCCCACTAACCACAGCATCTAAGAATTCCTTCTCAAGGAATACCGCATGCTTGGCAACAAACACCTTTTGTTCCTGTGGGTGGTAAAAGTAATATCCATTTGTTTCTTTTGGATATCGCACAAACAAACTTCTCATTGATTTGGGTTCTAGCTTATTACTATCAACACGCTTGACATAAGCTTCACAACCCCAAATCTTAAGGAAAGATAAACTTGGCTTCTTTCCTTTCCATATCTCATATGGAGTCTGAGTAACTGATTTACTTGGAACCCTATTCAAAATAAAGATCGCGGTGAGGAGTGCGTATCCCCAAAATGAAATGGGGAGTTCAGTGCGACTCATCATGGATCGAACCATGTCCAACAAGGTCCTATTCCTCCTCTCAGACACACCATTCATCTCTGGTGTTCCAGGTGGAGTCCATTGTGAGAGAATCCCATTCTGCTTCAGATGATCTAGAAACTCACTGTTCAAGTATTCACCACCTCGATCTGATCGAAGTACTTTGATGCTTTTTTCAGTTTGTTTCTCTACTTCAAATCTGAATTCCTTGAACTTTTCAAAAGCTTCAAATTTGTGTCTCATGAGATACACATAACCAAAACGTGATCTATCATCAGTAAAGGTTATGAAGTAGACGTACCCACCTCGAGCCTGGGTGGACATAGGCCCACACACATCAGTGTGCACAAGCTCTAGCACTTCTCTGGCCCTCTCTCCCTTTCCTTTAAAAGGAGATTTAGTCATCTTACCAAGTAAACAAGATTCGCAAGCACCATATGATTCATAATCAAATGTGCTAAGGTATCCATTTTTATACAAATTGGATATGCGAGTCTCATTTATATGGCCAAGGCGACAATGCCATAAATAAGTGCTATTTAAATCACCTGATTTCAGTCGCTTAATATTTATGTTATTAATAGGAGTATCAACATCAAGAACATACAAACCGTTACATATTGTTTCTTTACCATAAAACAACTCATTTTTATAAAATGAACAACTATTGTTCTTAAATAAAAATGAAAATCTATCTTTGTCCAAACAAGAAATAGAAATAATATTCCTAGTCAAACTAGGAATAAAGTAACAATTATGTAAATCTAACACAAGCCCAGAGGGCAATGTCAATGAAAAAGTCCCTACAACTAATGGAACAACTCTTGATCCATTGCCGACGCGTAGGTCCACCTCTCCTGGAGTCAATCGTCTCGTACCTCTAAGCCCCTGCACAAAAGTGCAAATGTGAGCACCAGATCCAGTATCTAATACCCATGTGGACTGATCAGAAGTAGATAAATTAACTTCAATAACATAAATACCTGAAGTACTCGAAGTAGAACTCTTCTTCTTCTGCACCTCTGCAAGGTATTCCTTACAGTTCCGTTTCCAATGGCCCGGCTTGTTACAGTGGAAACAGACCGCATCCTCCTTTCCCTTATGGGCTTTGGTCTTCTGGACTCCTCCAGATGGCGCTGTGGAAGAACTCTTCTTCTGTTTGGCTTTCTTACTCTTAGGCTTGCCCTTGCGCCCCTTGGGACCTCCAACTAAGAGAACACTTCCCTTAGCCTTCTTGTTTATCTCGGGCTCAGCCTCCCGCAACATGGACAGTAACTCTCCAAGAGTTTTATCCATATTCATCATATTGAAATTCATGATGAACTGTCCATAACAATCAGGAAGGGACTGTAGCACAAAATTAAGGGTAAGTTCTGAATCCATACCCACACCAAGCTCTGACAATCTGTCAATATAGCCTATCATCTCAGTGACATGCTTTTCAACAGATGATCCCTCAGCTATACGGCACCTGAAGAGCTTTTTGGCAACGTCATAACGTTCATGCCTAGTTCGCTCCTCATAGAGATCCTTGAGCCTAGCCGTGATCTCATAGGCAGTATAACCCTTATGCTAACGCCTATGTTCCGGGGTCATGGCTGCCAGGATGATACACTGAGCAGTGATCATATCACCCTTGTGTGTCTTCCAGGCCTCATGTGCTACGACATCCTCGAGTGATGGTTCGGGAGGAAGGGGTGTCTCTATCGTATAGAGGATCTTCTCATGAGTGAGGACTATCCTCACATTCATCTCCCAATTGAGGAAATTCGTCCCATTGAAGGTATTATTGCCATCGAGTATCGATCTTATCGACACATTTCCAGACATTCTGGATCAACAACCTGAATTATAGAGATAAATGTTATAATCATATTTAATTACGAAATCATAAATTGCAAAAAGTAACATTTTATGATTGCTCCCACTATTTTCTACGAGTTTGCCACCCTCAAGACATAACTTGGGAAATCCCGTTGGAAGATTTCCTAGTGAGCTAGGATCCCATCTCCCCTCGCACAACCTTGAGTGACTCAACAAATTGTGCTAGGATTGATTAGGTAGGTACTTGCTACCAATTGCATCTCCATGCAACTCCTAGATTCATTGGGTTGACAACTTCTTGCCAAGCACATCTTATGTGACTCCCAATCTTTGCCTCTATACTCAGTAAGGCCTTGAGTGACTCAACAAACCCCACCTTTCTAGTTAAGTCGGACCCATCATTCAGGGACATCTAATGGCCCATGAAACATAGGAATCATAGGTGACACATGATCTTGAGTGACTCAACATATCAAGTGTCAGCTAGAAACCTAACGCTTCATAATGATGGAAGGCAAGTTGGCTTAATATTAATGAGGGATTTATTATTTATTTATTTAGGTCTCATCACATGCAATTAATCAAATTAATAATGCATAATAAACGACTCAAACCGGTGTATGGTATGGATAACTACGGCTAGCCCCCTCGAGCCATAGAAGGAAAGCTAGCGGGTCAAACCTAGGTGAAGAATCACATCTTGCTTCATAAGCACATTCTTCAAGCCTTCATTGGTCTTTGAATCTTGTCTTCAATTTGGCTCCATCTCTTGCTCTTCATACAAACTACATGTAACATCCCGCTCGAGCGATAGGAAGAACCGGAACAACTTACCCTGATGGGCCTACGCGAACTTCCCAAGGGGGTCACCCATCCCTGGATTACCCCAGGTCAAGCACGCTTAACTTGGGAGTTCTTTGCCAACATTCAGCCCAAAAGGTATCCAGCTGGTGTTGTTTCCTTTCTTACACTATCCTCGATATATTCTAACTTCTCTGGGCCCTCGGGGTATTACATTCTCTCCCCCTTAAGCACATGACGTCCTCGTCATACGACCTTACAACTGGTCCCAGACCTTCTCCCCTTGGGGGCTACCATCCTAGAAGCCTGCCAGAAGCCGCTCCTTGTACAGGCCCTCGAGCCCCGGCGCCACTCCCCGCCCTCATCGGACCGCCTTCGCCAAGGGTCGGCTCTGATACCACCTGTAACATCCCGCTCGAGCGATAGCAAGAACCGGAATAACTTACCCTGATGGGCCTACGCGAACTTCCCAGGGGGGTCACCCATCCCTGGATTACCCCAGGTCAAGCACGCTTAACTTGGGAGTTCTTTGCCAACATTCAGCCCAAAAGGTATCCAGCTGGTGTTGTTTCCTTTCTTACACTATCCTCGATATATTCTAACTTCTCTGGGCCCTCGGGGTATTACACTACAACTATCGCTACTCTATTCTATTCTACATACATTACATAGAATCAGAAACCCCGAGTTACATTCGGGGGGAGTGAGATGAGAAGAGAATGTACATCAGAGTATAAGAGAGGCAGGACACGCAGGCCCTATTTCAAAAACCAAATTTACAAGCATTCATTCCCAACATAAAATAAATGTAAATGGTCGACTCAATCCATACCATACACCCATGCAATCAATCACATTGATTCATTTAAATTATGTTAATTAATTGTCACATTTATTTCAAACTTAATGAAACGTTTTCAATAAATTGAAAATTTGTATAATTTTGGAAAAACAAAATTGTTTTAATTGAGTTGGGCTTGGGCTCTATCCATTAGTCTAACTAACAAGGCTCAACAGGCCTTGGATCAACCAATGCATGTCAAACATACACTAGCAGCCCAATAATTAATAAATAACCCAAATAACGGCCCTGGCCCAATTTTAATCATGGTCCATAAATGTCATACACTCATGGATGGGATAAAAATAATAAAATAGCCAAACAATTTGGTCGGGCCCTACCTGAGGGTACGGAATGCACTAGGACACCAAAGGGTCGGCTGGAGTGCTTCTCGTGAACCCCGAGAAAGGGCCAAGACACAGCCCAAGGCAGCTAGGGGGGCCACCCAGCTGCTGGCCGCGCTTGTCCAACAGGCTGCTAGCAGCAGCACGCGTGGGGCGGACATAGGGCGGGCATGGGGCGCGCAAGGCGAGCCCGGGCAGGCCTGGCCCGCTGGCCGCGGCCGCTGGGGCGTGCAGGCCGTGGCCGCGCGGGCGGCTAGGGCGAGAAGGCTGCGCGCGGGTCGGCCGCGCCCGCGCGCGGATCGCGGGTCGCGCTCGTGGATCGCTCCCGCACGCGGATCGCAGGTCGCACGCGGATCGCGGGTCGCACCCGCGACAGCTGCGCCTTGCGCGCGCGCGAGCCGCTTGCAGCGCCTGCGCGCGCGCACGATCGCGCCTGGGGCGCCACAGCTTGCTCGCGGCAGTGCCTTGGGGCGCCTGCGCGCGCACGACCGCGTCGTCGGGATCGGGGTAAGGTTCAAAATTTTGAACTACGCTGCTTGCCCCGTAGCGATCTTGCTTTACTTTCAGGGGACTCTCATAATTAGGAACACAAATGGCACAAATCCATGGAGCCAAGTGGCAAGCTCTCATTGGTTTAAGGTGCCTATATATACCAACCAATTTCCAAGATTTGGGCACCACTTTGAAAGGGGTAGGTAGCATATAAAATAGGGGAAACTCTACTGGAAATAAGGGAAGCAAACTCTGCCCGAGTGGAAGCTGAAAGCAAGCCGTTGGAAGATATGAGCCCGGCTCGAAATCCATGCAAACAGTCACCAAATCTGTGAGGTAAGCTCATTTTTTTCTGTAATCACGTAGAGCGTTGAAAGAGGAGTTTTTAGGTTCAAACGACACTCGAATTGGAGTTCAAAGGAGAGAGTTATGGCCTTTTTAATTTTCGAGGTCCGAAGTCCGTGCGACGTATGCGCCACACGCGCCCAGCAAGGCTACGCGTCTAGGCGCGTGGCAGCCCCTTGTGGCTGCGCGTGTAGGCATGTGAGAGGCCTTCTGGGCTTGAAATTTTTCATGCAACCTCCTATTTTTAGTGGCTACTTACCTATCTAAAAAGATTTTAGGTTTGGCTATAAAAAGGTCTCGATTTTTATAGAACAGTTCACTTGGAGCGACGTTCGGCCTTAAATCTGTGCAACCGAGAAGTGTGAAGCTTCGGTGAGTGGTTTATGCATCTATTTGGTACATATTGATCATGTTTTCTTACATTTGTGTGAGGCTTGTGGTTGCATCTCACTTTCCCTCATATTTCTTGCATACTTTTCTTATATTCATTCTACTTCGTTGCATTGTGGCTGTGGCAAGTTTGGGGGGCTGACATGTATGATCTGGGATTGTGAAATGTATTTGGTGTGATGGACATGTCATCGCGAGGGTGATTGCAACACCTTGGCATGGGCTTCCACAGAGGGGGGGAAATTGCATAACATCTCATTTTTGGCGTTTTCATGCATTTATTTCCTTCACTTCACAAACCACCTCACTTTGATATAGCTATCTAACTTGAGTGTTCATACTCCTGGGATATTCGACGTCCTAGGTAAGTTTGACTTTCCAGGTACCCCGAGCTCAAGTTTCAGAAAAAGTAAGAAGGTGGTAGATGTTTAGATCATTGTACTTTAGTTTTGAATACCGTGTGCAAGCTACCTGTTGTAATATGATTGGAAGCTAGATTACTTAAATTAAAGTATGTACCAGACTTGTATTTTGTGGTTGTATTATAAGTGTTGTACGCAATTTATATATTAATCTAGTAGGAATCCTACCACATCAAGTTCGATCCTAGCTTTCATATATCAGGATTCCTTTAACACCCTAGATATGTTTATCAGCCTCGTGGTTTTAGAAGCGGGGGTGTTACAAGTTGGTATCAGAACTCGATTTATGGTTTTAGTTAGAATTTTACTGACTTAAGGTGTTGTGACAGGTATGGTTGCTGACATAGTGGAATTCCAGAACCAATGGGCAGTTATGGGTTGGTGGACCGCACTATTAGGTGGTCGATATATGATGCCATGGGAGACTCTGGAACCTTCCTGGATATAGTGACTCCAGTTATCATGGAACTACCACCTGGCATAGGAATGCCTTATGTTGTTACCCTTCAAATAGCCTACTTAGTCTCCTTGCTGGCCCCCGAATGGTAGGAAGCTACTGATAACCTCATGAACTAAGGACCCTATAATGACCTGGTGGCTTATACAACCCTGTTACATGAAGTGGAGGCTCACTTGGATGTGCAAGACATGCCTATGGGGGAGATAGAACTCGACCTAGAGCCCGCCCAGCTAGAGCCTATACAGCTAGAGCCCACCCAAGTACTTGGAGGGTTTGCTCAAGAGCCAAAAGAACGAGCCTTAACCCCACCCCTAATGTTAGACTCTGAGGATGAGTAGGTCTTGAGGGTCAAAAAGGGAAACACAAATTTTGGTATTGTAAATATGTACAAAGGAATAACGGAATGGTTATGTAAACTGTGTACTAGATTTGTAGTTGGAGGGAAAATTTTGTCTTGTATAAAGGGAACTAAGTAGTAAAATGGAAAGGTTTGTAAGATATAAATTAAGGTGTAAAATAGGAGTAGGATTTGAGGAAATAAATAAAACATGGCGGAAGGGTCTACTTCTAGAATACGTCGATATTGTGTGTAATGTGACTAATCGCAAAGTCTTATTGGTGACAGGAATGGACCCAGAGATAAGGGAGAACCAACGCCAATGTGCTATCATGGGCTGGTGGGCGGCACGTCTAGAAGGGCGATACATGCATCCATGGGATGCGTTATGACACTTTTTGGATATAGCTACCCCTATCCTGCAGCAGTGTCCACCTCATATGATGGTTCCCTATCTAGTGGATCTCCAAATATTGTATCTAATTTCTCTGTTGACCCCGGAGTGGAAAGACGAAGGAAACGAGCTTCGCATTATATGACCCTATAACACTTTGACAGCCTTTACTAGCGACTTGAGAGAGATTGAGGCACGCTCAAACTTTGAGGATGTAACGGACTCGAGTTCGGAGGATGAACCTGAGCAAGAGCCGAAAGTACGTGTCCTAACACCCCTTTGGGGATCCGAAGAGGGGGAATGATTCCTCGAAGACATAAAGAGATGCTTGATTACATAGGAGTATGTAAGGTAGTAATGGAATGGTTGTAGTTGTGTAGATTAGTCGGTTAAGGTAATGAGGGCTATTGTACGTGCCTAAATAAAGGCTATGGTAGGATGTGTGAAGTTATTGAGATTACTAGTCTTGGAAGTCTTATAACGGTTGGATGGATGTGTAACGACCCTAAGATCCCTTAAGGTTAATACTAGTTTGATGGGAATGCGTAAGTGTGTTTATCGCTTGGTGGTTTTAGGTTAGCATTAATAACTGACTACCTATGTATTGGTGAAGTTCTCTCAACAGTTAGTAAGGAACCTGGGGTTTGTGAGATTTATGAGGAAGTGAGATTTGAATAATTTGGGATAGCAAGATCATTAAGAGGGTGAGAGATAGCATCCGAGATTCTAAATGACCTTGGAAGTGAAGTGACCATTTATAACATTTTGAAAGATCGTCGAGCTTAAAAAAAAAATTATAAACCTTTGAGGTATACAACTGTAGATTAACCTATTTGATAGTTGCAATGGATCTTTGAAACTTGAATGGATGTGCTAATCTTATGATTGCATGTTTCTAGATGGTGAACACTCGATCGACCCGGAATCGTAGACAAAGGACTGAGGCCTCGGAGGAAAGGTTGGAGGTACCTCAAGAGAACCCACCCCCATAAAGGAATTAAGAAGATGGGGATCGGATGGACCGAGTTAAGCGGATTTTGGAAAATATGGTTACCGTCATGGAAGGGACGTGACCTTCATAGCCAGCGGAACAGATCATTTCCCGAAGCCCAGATGTTAGCGATCGATTTCAACGTCTGAACCCACCTATTTTTTGGGGAAAGGAAGGAGTCGATCCTTGTGAAAGTGAGTATTGGGTGGAGTAGATCGAGAAGATCTTTAATTTCATCGGCTGTGATAAAGGGGACAAGGTTAGTTGTGCCACTTTCCAGCTTCGAGACGAGGCGGACCAGTGGTGGAAAATGATGCAGAGTACCCTGCAAGATCCCGAGGGGCAAGGTATACCCACTGTCACGTGGGAACAGTTTAAGGAGCTTTTTAATGCCAAATACATCCCTTTGTGTAAGAAGGTGGAGAAGGGGCAAGAATTTATGAACTTGAAGCAAACAGGGAATATGACTGTTGCACAGTACGAGGACCACTTTTCTTGGTTAATCAAATATATGTATATTTATAATCTTCATGAGGAAGCTTGTAACACCCCCTCTCCTAGAACTGCCCGAGAAGAGGTGTTATAGGAAAATAAAATAAACTAACTGATAAACTGAAATCTGATACCATAACTAAACATCTCAATCAACTGGAATAAAAACTCTGAGACATTACAAACTGAAAAGCATAAACTCCGTCTAAGGGACAATCCCTCAACTGAAATATAAAATAAAACTAAACTGACAAAACACTATAAAACTCAACAGAATCCTAGACATCTTTTATCTTGAGCGGCTCCACGTACACACACTATTGAACACTACTGCTAGGCCCCACATCTGATACCCCCCTGTTAGAACCTGGAGGGGTGAAGAGTATAAGGTGAGCTACAAAAGCTCAGCAAGTAATAAGCTGGAAAGAATACTGAACCTGAATTGAAGAATATTGATACTAATAAATAACTCACTGAACTTGTACTGAATAATCACTGTCTGATTGCATTCATAAAAATGTAATGCACATAAATTGTAAACTAAATGCAGGTATGCAACTTTGGCTCATAGGCCCGCATAATCTGAAAAAACATACCTGACTGATCTGAAACCTGCATACATAAAAACTGTAAGCACATACTGTGGGCAATAAGCCCCTAGCCCCCTGGTTGTCACCAGGCGAGCAACTCATAAACTGAGTTGTAACTGAAACTGATACTGGTGGGATCCCCACGGACAAGCCACCTGGCAGGCATAATGCAATGCTCATATAAGTCCTGGCACACGATATGTAGTGCTCCATATAAAGTCATGCTCGATGCTCATACAAATATGTATGAACATAATCTCACAAAATAATGTTGGTCATGTAATAATTAATTGTTAAATATGGTATATGATTTTTAGCAGCTATATTGAGATACAAAGATTCTGAAATTTCTGAGTATAGGCATGGCATATTGGATTTTATCATATCTTGGCATAAAAATTCAATATTTGAATAATTGAATATTTATATTAAATTTAAGACTTGCATCAAGAATTTATTGGAAGCCATTCGGATGCCACATGATACTATTTGGATGATTGAGGAAGAATAAGGAGCAATTCGAATGAAGCAGCAGCCCATTCGAATGAAAAAAAATGGACTACAGCAAGCTCATTCGAATGGCAGAAACTCATTCGAATGACAGAGGCTCATTCGAATGATAACTGATATATAACAAAGGCTATTTGGATTTGATTAGGGACTCATTTGAATGACTCACAAATTCATTCGAATGAATTTGACAATTTTCCAACTTTTGAATTGGCAAAAAGAGACTCATTCGAATGCAACAGTACCCTCATTCAAATGAATGAATGGGATACTCACAGGTCATTCGAATGATAGAGAGACTCATTCGAATGCTAGACTATACAAAGCGACAACTTATTCAAATCTTCAAGGACTCATTCGAATGACTGTCTCAAAACTTCAAAAACACATACGAATGATACGATAACACATGACTCATTCGAATGACTGATACATTATAAGGGAAAAACTTATGATAACACTAAAAACTCATTCGGATGCCTCAAAACTCATTCGAATGACACAAGACTCATTCGAATGACTGGAATCTCATCAGAAATAAAACTCACGATAACAAAGACAATATCTTGAATCAAGAACTTATCTTACTACACCATTCCGAAAGAAATCTTGGGAGAATAATCCCAATTGATATAGAATAATATCAAGATGGATAAACCAATCGTTTTTGAAAGAAATCGCTGTAAAAATTATACAAAGCTTAACATAACTCACTGGGTAATGGTATAACGCATGAAATATATATATATATATATACATGAACATACCTTCTGATTAAACTAGGAACCCAAAACAAGGAGTCTTGGTATTTTGAGATCACTGCTAACATGAGTCGAAGATCATATTTAAAAGATTCACTATAAAGAATCCCACATAACTTCCTCATGCACTCACTGTTCTACGCACATATATATATATATACATTGGAACTGATATAAATATGAGAACTCAATGAAGAATTGGAATAAACTGAGAACGAACTAACTTGAATCCGTAATGAAAGGAATTACATATAGGATACTTGCCTTATGCTAACTCTGATCGGATTGAACAATTGCAATGGAAAATCTAAACACTGCAATGCTTCTCAAACTCTCTGTTCTTAACAAACTTCTTCTCTTTTCGCGGCGTGAGAAAATTGTGACTTATGAAACTATATATATACACTGATCTGAGAAGCCCTAACGCCATAACTCATTCTCCTATTATAACCAGGAGACTTCACAAACCCAAAACCTTCTCATGCTCGGATACCTCAATCCCTTAAGAATAATAACTCTAATTAATTAATTAAATTCTAATCACAAATTGCTAAATGATTCTCATGTCCTTGCATTTAATTTCCCATAAAAAGTAAATATAATTAAATGTTATTTCCTCAATTAAAATCTCTAAATTGCCACATTAAAATTTAATTGGCAAATTCTCTTAATTAAACATAAAAAATTAATTAAATAATTCTAAATAAATACTAGGCCCTCTAATGGGTTGTTACAAAGCTAAAGCCCAAAAATTTCTTGGAGGGCTAAAAATGGACATCCAGCTAGCATTAAGTTCGCAAGGAGCATGAACCTATGATGAAGTGGTTCTTCAAGCCCTCACGATGGAAAGCAACTTTCACCGTTTAAATACCCTGAAGGTAGAGTTGCAAGAGTCTGGGGACCCAAAATCTGAGAAGAGGCAAGGCCCGGGTGTTCAAGGAAAGAACTTCAAGCCCAAACACACTTGTCCCAAATGCTGGAAATCTCATCCCGACAGGCCTTGTAAGGTCGAGATCCAAGGATGCTACTCATGTGGAGGCAATGATCACTTGGCTTGGGATTTTTCGAAGGGACTCATATGTTTTAAATGCCAGAAACCCAACCATATTTCGCGTGATTGCCCGCAGCAAAGGGAGGCCAATCAAGTTAGAGCACCCAAAGGAGGCATGGAGCCACGTTGAGGACGAGTGTACAATCTAACTTGGGAGGACACCAGCACTGATCCGGCAATCATACAAGGTACGATGATTTTTCTGAACACTCCAGTGTACGTGTTAGTTAACCCAGGGTTCACTCATTCATTCATCTCACCTGCATTGGCAAGACACTTGGGGTTGGAGTTAAAGAAACAAGATTACCCAATGATAGTTGCTAGCCCTTTGGGAAAGCAAATAGAAACTTACACCAGGTATGAGAAGGGACAAATTATTCTGGGAGATAACGAATTTTGGGTTGAACTCACATCCTTAAAATTTCAAGATTTTGATCTAATTTTACGGATGGACTTTTTGTCTAAATATGATGCCAGAATTGATTGTCAAACAAAAATAGTGGACTTACAAGTAGAAAATGGGAAATGGGAAAGATTTCGAGGATAAAACATGGGAAGTGGAATTAAATGGGTATCGGCCCTTAAGGCTGTTAAAATGTTAGAAAAAGGAGTCCATGGATGTCTGGCGTGTGTACAACTAGAAAATAAAAAGATTGAACTTGATGAAGTACCAGTGGTGAATGAATTTCCTGATGTGTTTCCAGAGGATCTACCCGGTTTACCCCCTCACTAGGAAATTGACTTTGCAATAGACATAGTGCATAGGACAGACCCTATATCTATACCTCCCTATAGAATGGCCCCTGTGGAATTAAATGAGCTAAAGGGCCAATTGCAAGATCTTTTAGATAAGGGGTTCATTCAACCTAGTATG
Organism: Diospyros lotus; assembly: GCF_014633365.1. Classification (NCBI taxonomy): domain Eukaryota; kingdom Viridiplantae; phylum Streptophyta; class Magnoliopsida; order Ericales; family Ebenaceae; genus Diospyros; species Diospyros lotus. Next base: position 24,444,430 of record NC_068342.1, read on the forward strand.
TCACCATGGGGAGCACCTGTACTGTTTGTAAAGAAAAAGGACGGGAGCTTAAGAATGTGCATAGATTACCGTCAATTGAATAAGGTAACTATTAAAAACAAGTACCTGCTCCCCATAATTGACGAACTATTTGATCAACTGCAAGGCGCAAAGGTATTTTCAAAAATTGACCTGAGGTCGGGATATTATCAATTAAGGATTAAAAAGGAGGATATACCAAAAACTGCCTTTAGATCTCAGTACGGACACTATGAATATTTGGTGATGCCGTTTGGGTTAACTAATGCCCCAGCAGCTTTTATGGACCTGATGAATAGGGTGTTCAAACCATACTTGGATAGATTTGTTATTGTGTTCATTGATGACATCCTAATTTATTCAACTAGTGAAGAAGAGCACGATGTGCATCTATGGATTATTTTGGGGACATTAAGGGAACATCAACTATATGTCAAGTATTCAAAATGTGAGTTTTGGCTGACTAGTGTGGCTTTCTTAGGCCATGTTATATCTGAAGAAGGAATAATTGTGGATCCCTTAAAGGTTGAGGTGATAAGAAACTGGAAGCAACCAAGGACAGTAACTGAGGTGCGTAGCTTTTTGGGATTAGTAGGGTATTACAAGAAGTATGTGAAAGGGTTCTCTAGAGTTGCCTTGCCACTTACACAATTGACAAGAAAAGAAAAGAAGTTCGAATGGAGCGAGGCATACGAACTTAGCTTTAATGAGTTAAAGGACAGATTAACATCTGCCCCTGTTCTAGCAATGCCTCAAGGATCAGGGGGATTCTCTATTTATACTGATGTTTCAAAAATTGGGTTAGGATGTGTTCTCATGCAAAACGGCAAAGTGATAACCTATGGGTCACGACAATTGAAGAAGCACGAGGTACATTATCCTACCCATGACTTAGACTTAGCAGCGGTTATGTTTGCCTTAATGCTTTGGCGGTACTACTTGTATGGGGAAAGGTTCGAGGTTTTCATGAATCACAAGAGCTTGAGGTACCTGTTTTCCCAGAAAGATTTGAACATGAGGCAGCAACGGTGGATGGAGTTTTTAAATGACTATGATTGTTCGATTCAATACCGTCCCGGGAAAGCCAATGTGGTAGCTGATGCACTGAGCAAGAAAGGGCCTGCGCTGGTGGCCAATATGATGGCTTGGGAATGGAAATTGATGGAGTCTTTTAGCCTACTGACAGTGGATGCAGTTCCTGCAAAAACATCTATTTACGTTGTTGGCCTGGCAGTTCAATCCCGTCTAGTGGAACAGATCCAGCAAGTTACTATGGAAGACCCAAGGATAAAGTTATGGGTTGATGACCAGGGTCAGGTTAAAAGCCCAGATTTCAATCTTGTAGACGGAATCTTGCGATTTGGGACTTGAATCTATGTGCCCAAAGTCAGGGAACTGAGGCAAACTATACTGAATGAGGCACATCGGGCTAAATACACTATCCACCCTGGTGCTACTAAGATGTATTGCGATTTGAGGAATTTGTACTAGTGGCCAGGAATGAAGAAAAACATAGCCCGGCATGTAGCCCGATGCGATGTCTACCAGAGGATAAAGATCGAGCATCAAAGACCTATCGGGAGACTTCAACCTCTAGAGATTACTGAGTGGAAATGGGAACATATCACTATGGATTTCATTACTGGACTACTAAGGGGACCTACGGGCAACGATGCAATATGGGTAATAGTGGACCGATAGACAAAGTTCGCTCACTTTTTACCTATGAGGGTAGGATAACCAGTTAGCAAGTTGGCCTAATTGTATATGAGGGAGATAATCAAATTGCATGGAGCTCTAGTAACTATTGTGTTAGATAGGGACCTGAGGTTTACCTCTCAATTTTGGTAAAGCTTACAGAAATGTCTGGGAACACAGTTACGCCTGAGTATAGCATATCACCCTCAAACAGATGGATAATCTGAACGAACGATCCAAACTTTGGAAGATATGTTACGGGCCTGGGTAATCGATTTCTCTAAAAGATGGGAGGAACACCTTCCTCTAGTGGAGTTTGTTGAGTGTAGATTTTGATGATTGATGATTGGCATATGTGAATGTGAATTTATATTTTATGTACTAACAAAGCATGAAGCCTTCATAAGGCTTACAAAGCTATTCTTTAGTGAATTCATGACACAGGTTATATATGGAAACTTCTTATACTTATATAGAGATTTCATTATATATGGAAACAAGTTTTTAGAGAGCTTTCTAGAAATTTGAGTATTTGAGCTATGAATGGAAAGTTCTTCTTAGAATGGAAAGTCTAGAAGATATATTGAATCCTTGTTCATATATGGGAAGTTCAAAAGATATATATGGAAGTTTTTGAGGAGATTGGAGTAGTCCACTATATGGAGTTGCCATATATGTAACTTGGCGACATGGCATTGTTAACATGGCATTTTGATGACATGGTAGCCATGTGGAGCACACTCATCAAGGCTACATCATCTCGTTGGTCTAGATATGCTAAGAGAATTATGGAGTAAATTTAAAGGTTCCTAAAAGCTCCTCTACTCAGTTAAATATGGAAGATTTTTTTTGAATTGCATTCAAATGGAGAAGTTAAAGATTCAGCATTATTGTTCAACACTAATGGAGGAAATTAAGGTTTGAAAGTTAAACCTTGATTGATATTACTTTCCTTTATTGCTGATTCTATCTCATTAAAAGGATCCTCTACTCAAATCATGGAATCAATTATCCTACTCATTATGACTAATTGATATCCTCATTATAGCTAATTGATATCTTCATTATGGGAGAATATTCTAAGGATATCTTGCATATATTCAGCTACACAAATTGATTCTCTTCTTGTTGTCAACATTTTTAGTATGGAAACTTGATCAATTAAGGGCCTTTGAAGTTATAATTGATATCTTCATTATTGGACAAATTTGCTTCATTATTTGAGAATATTTGGAAGGATTTTACACCATTTGGAGGTTTAAATTCAAATTTCAAATTAGCTATGCTTGTTATGGAAGCTAAGGGGCCAATTGCACAATCAAAGGAGTTTGAAGATCAACTAGAAGTCAGAATTGATCATTTGTTATTTAATTTCGATTTTGCAAGAATTATGAAGGGTTTGGATGATATTTTTAATCCTTGAAATCAGCCATGCATTATTGGAATTGATTTTCTCATTCAAGGCTGATTGGAGATCTACAAAAGTCAAAGGTCTTGAAGATCAATCAAGTTAGCTAATTATGGAAGGTAAATCAAAAATTCAAAACGAAGGGCTAAGATTGGCTTGAAGACTTGACACATGGAGGGCTGAAATTGATCAAGGAAAGCCAACTCTAACACTATATAAAAGGATCTCTTGAAGGCTTTGAAACAACTTTTTGAAGCCCTATTATTTTCTACATCATTGGCCAAGATTTTCATTCTCTCTAAGTCTTTCTTTTCCTCTATCCTCTTGAGAGAAAACTAAGAGAGTTCTCTACACTTCATTGTATTATTTTTGAGAGAACCCTATTTCTCAATCTCTACTATTCTTGTATCTTGTAAAGAGCGTACAAAATCCAAACCAATGAGTGTGAGACTCCAGAAATAGTTTGGTGGTGGTGAAGCCAAGTGAAGGCTTCGGTGGTTGTATCAAAAGTTTCATATAGTGGATTTGGTTGAAAATCCTAAGGAAGGAAATCCTTAGGTAGTGGATGTAAGCCATAAGGGCCGAACCACTATACATCGTTGTGTTCTTCTTCTCTTCACTCTTTACTTATTCTTGCTTGATTATACTTGTTTGTTTTTGGTATTATATTCTGTTTTGCTTTAACTGATCATTCTTTATTTAAAGTTTTGTTATTGTGTGCATTCAAATCACATGTTTTCACCAAGTTGTAATTTGAAGATTATATTGGATCTAAGCACATACTAGCACAGCTGGCGGATATCATATTATCCATCTAGTATTTAAGTGCTCCCGTACTCTCAACTACAATTTTGGTTTGTATTAAATTTGTTTTCTCATATATATACGTGCATAAGTTTTGCATTAGAATTTTTAAAAGGTTTCAATTCACCCCCCCCTCTTGACTAGGTTAGAACTCAATAGAGTTCACATACAACAACATCCATCATAGCAGTATTGGTATGGCACCCTATGAGGCTCTTTATGGCTGAAGGTGTAGGACACCCCTGTGCTGGACAGAGGTAGGCGAAAGGTAACTCACAGGCTCGGAATTAGTGCAAGAGACAAATGAGAAAGTTAAGATAATTCAAAAATGAATAAAAGCATCCCAAAGTCAATAGAAATCGTATGCAGACAATCGAAGGAGAAATTTGGAATTTCAACTCGGAGACAAGGTGTACCTAAAAATTTTTCCCTCCCAAGTCCTGTACCAACATATGAAGCGAGGAAAGCTAAACCCTCGATACATTGGATCGTATGAAATCCTGGAACAAGTTGGATCAGCGGCTTATTGATTGGCGTTACCCCCAAGGATCTCCGGTATACATGATGTCTTCCATATCTCCCGACTCCGGAAGTGCGAGCCTGATCCCTCTCAAAGAATTCCTGAAGAAGCTTTGGAGCTACAAGAAGATCTAATGTATTTGGAAGAACCCGTAGAAATCTTGGATTGAAAGGAGCAAATTTTGAGGAACAAGACGATACCCTTGGTTAAGGTCCTGTGGAGACATCACAACCTGGAAGAAGTAACTTGGGAAATAGATCAGAAAATGCGATTGAAGTACCCACACCTTTTTGAAAATGCGATGTTGCTAGAATGAATTTCGAGGATGAAATTTTCTTTTAAGGGGAGGTGGATGTAATACCCAAAAATTTGTAAGCTATTTCCATTAATTAAATGAATCATTTTTCCTATTTTCTTTAGGTTCTCGAAGACTTAGGAATTTGTGAGATTCAAGGATCTTTAGGGGACCTAAGTGCAATGGACTTCAAAGTTTTATTAAAACTAACTTTGGATTCCAAAAGTTATCAAAAGTGGCTATGGATTTCAAACCCAAATTAAATCAAGCTTGGGACACATGGAAACCCTTCATTTTCTCTTTGGAAATAAAAATCAAAAGTAATGATTAAGCACCAATCTCAAGAGACACTTGTCAAGAGGAGGGGACTCTCATAATACACTTGTCAAGAGGAGGGGACTCTCATAATTAGGAAGATAAATGGCACAAATCCATGGCAAGCTCTCATTGGTTTAAGGTGCCTATATATACCAACCAATTTCCAATATTTTGGGCACCACTTTAAAGGGGGTAGGTAGCATATAAAAGAGGGGAAACTTTGTTAAATGGAAGGGAAGGAAACTCTACTCGAGTGGAAGCCAAAAGTAAGTCGCTAGAAGATACGAGCCCCCCTCAAAATCCATGTAAACAGTCACCAAATCTGTGAGGTAAGCTCATTTTTTTCTGTAATCACGTAGAGCATCGAAATAGGAGTCCGTAGGTTCAAACGGAACTTGAATCAGAGTTAAAATGAGAGAGTTATGGCAGTTTTAATTTTCGTGGTTCGAAGTCCGTGCAGCCCGTGCACCACACGCGCCCAGCAAGGCTACGCGTCCAGGCGCGTGGCAGCCCCTTATGGCCGCACGTGTAGGTGCGTGAGAGGCCTTCTAGGCTTGAAATTTTTCATGCAACCTCCTATTTTTAGTGGCTACTTACCTACCTAAAAATATTTTAGGTTTGGCTACAAAAAGGTCTCGGTTTTTATAGAACAGTTCACTTGGAGTGACGTTCGGCCTTAAATTTGTGCAACCGAGAAGTGTGAAGTTTTGGTGAGTTGTTTATGCATCTATTTGGTTCATATTGATCATGTTTGCTTACATTTGTGCGAGGCTTGTGGTTGCATGTCACTTTCCCTTATGTTTCATGCATACTTTTCTTATGTTCATTCTACTTCGTTGCATTGTGGCTGTGGAAAGTTCGGGGGGCTGACATGTACGGTCGGGGACCATGAAATGGATTTGGTGTGATGGACATGTCAGCGCGGGGGTGATTGCAACACCCTGGCATGGGCTTCCACAGAGGGGGAGAAATTGCATGGCATCTCATTTTTAGCATTTTCATGCATTTATTTCCTTCACTTCACAAACCACCTCACTTAGATATAATGATCTAACTTGAGTGTTAATACTCCTGGGATATTCGACGTCTCAGATAAGTCTAACTTTCCAGGTTCCTTGAGCTCAAGTTCCAAAAAAAGCAAGAAGGTGGTAGATGTTTAGATCATTGTACTTTAGTTTTCAATACTGTGTGCAAGCTACTTGTTGTAATATGATTGGCAGCTAGATTACTTAAATTAAAGTATGTACCAGACTTGTATTTTGTGGTTGTATTATAAGTGTTGTACGCAATTTATATATTAATCTAGTAGGAATCCTACCACTTCAGGTTCGATCCTAGCTTCCATATATCAAGATTCCTTTAACACCCCAAATATGTTTATGAGCCTCATGGTTTTAGAAGCGGGGGTGTTACAACGAATGTATGTTCTTAAAGCCTATCCTTAATGTGTCTTGCATTAAATCTGCCATAACTTGTTTAGATTTTTTTTTTGGACGACCACTTACATTTTGAATATATGGAAAATAAGTACATGTGGTTCATTCCTCAAATTTATGGCCACTAATATGTTTTTCCCTTGTGAAAATAATTTGAATTGAGACAATTACTATTTTTATATGAAAAATGTCTCTATGGCTAAAATCTCTCGTGTAAGTTTAAGGGGGAGTTCTTCAAAAAGAGTCTTTCTATTAATGTCGTTGTTTGAATTGATATATTTTCACTCCTATTGATCATTTAATGCATATGCCTCTTATATGATGAATGGTTATGCATTTGATCTAGTGCTTTGACTATTTAAATGTGAGTGATTATATGGAAAGATGTAGATTGGCTCTGATGTGATCATGAGTATGCAATATGTATGAAATTTCTTTTGGCATCTCATGAGAAAAGTTTATGTATATGGCATGTGTTTAAAAAATCTTTTACAATGTTGATTATGTATCTTAAGGGGAAGTTATTAGTGCTAAAGCAACTTAATGTAAGTATTCCTCAAACTCATCTATTTTTGAGATATTGGTTTAAGGGGGAGTATTTCTCTTCTATTAATTCTTTGGAATAATGCCATTATGTTAACTTGTTTTTAGTCATATTAGCTTAAGGAGAAGTGTTTGAAGCTCATATTGTTTGTTCTCTAAAAATCATTCTATTTATGGGGGAGTATTAAGTTTTCATTTTTTAAAACGAACCTTTTTGATTTATGACAAAAAGGGGGAGATAAATATGTGAAATTTATTTTATGTTTTGTCATCCTCAAAAAGGGGGAGATTGATGTTGCACCTTTTTTGTATATTAGTTTTGATGATGAAAAACAATATTTGGTTTTGATCCCCAAGTCATGAGTCAAGTCTATGGTTTTCAACAAAAATCAATTTCAAGTGCTTTGTTAAAATGAAAACCAAAATGATTTATGATTTTCTATATTAGTTGGAGATTTTCAAAGTCAAGTATTTAGTCTTAAAAGAATCTCCTAAAATGATTTTCAAAATAGCTTTGAAGTCGTTGGTCAACATAAAGCTAAAATTGTTCTAAGGCAAAGACTAACTAGATCATAAATGTGTTTGATGAAAAACCAATCTTAAGTATGAAAAATCATTTATGTTAATCTCATATTTCAAAATAAGTTTTTCATATTTTGAAACATGCATGAAAGGTTTTGGCTCGAAATTTAAATGTCTGAAAAATTCTTTAGTTCATGCATCATGTTTCGAAACTTCTTTCTAATAAGGGGTTGGCTTCATCTGTCAACAGATTCCTTATCATCTATCGACCGGCCTTGTATTTTTTATGCATCTTTCGACTGATACTCTTGCATCTGTCGACCGACAAAATGCCATTCCTTGATGCTTCGGTGGTGAGCAAGCCAATTATCGACCGATGCCTATGCATCTGTCAACCGACTCAAATGATCTGTCGACCGAATTTTAAATATTTGCTAATCTGTCAACCGATACCTTGCATCTGTCGACCGTTTGTGTCGCAGAAACCCCCAACGGCTAGTTCTTCCACTCTCCCAAAGTGCTCATTCCACTACCAATGGTAAGATTCGTGCATAGGCTTTCAAGAGACTATAAATACAAGTCAAATGGGTGATTGAAACTAACCAAGAGGATTGATTTCAGGCTTACAAGTGTTCATTCTTTCAAGAGCTTAATTAGTTCATTTGTGTTTCATTTTTTCTCTCTAAAGGCTTTGATTCTCATTTGTATTATTTTGTTCAAGCCTTGTATTTATATTGAGAGATCTTGTAACTAAGAGTGTCTATTCTTAGATCCTCTCCTTCTGTATTATTCTTGGTTTTCCTAGCTTGTTGTGATAAAGGATTTGCTTGTTGAAACAAGGGGTTGAATACCTAGCTTGTTGCTAGAGGGCTTACTTGTTTAAGCAAGAGATTGTATTTCCTAGCTTGTTGCTAGAGGGCCTATCCGGAGAGATAGGAGGTTTTAGTGGATTGATTAAAAAATCCTTAATGAGGAGCTAAGGTAGTGGATTAGGCTTGGTTTAAGCTGAACCACTATATATCGTTGTGTCTCTTATTTGCTTGTGCTCTTTGTTTCATTTTTTGTTTCAAGCATTCCATAAATCATCACTTTCACTAAAATATCATTTTTCATTAAAAGGATTTTCAAGTTCAATCAAATTTTTAAAACAACCCAATTCACCCCCTCTCTTGGTGTTAGTGCCATTGCTATTCAAATCTAACAAGGCCAACCAGTCATATGACAAAGAAGATTACGGGCTCACACCATGTTGATAGAAGGCAATAAGGTTATTGGTGGACTTGATAATTTAACAAATAATGAGGGATTTTTATTAGGTCTCATTGCGCCCAATATGCATATTATCGCATACACAACAATTCTTAGTGTAGGTGCTCTAGACCCAATTAGATTGGACATGTTGTACAATGACAATTGCAATCATATTTATTACTGAATAACGAGTTATTCAAATTCATAAGAAGTCATTCTATTATTTTTTTGTTATTATTGTAATGACCGAATGAAACTAGATAGAAGTCCATATGATGTATAGTGTGATTAATCTATAAAGATGTAAGATAATGCATCACAGTTTATAGACATTATTAAATGTCCCAAGTCGTAACAATGTCAATAATGAACATTGATAATTGTGGTAAGATTTGCATGTGTTATGTTTTTGCTATGTGGTAGCAATGGGGGTTTTACACTCATAGGCATAGGGATGTCTAGACAAGTACATAGGTGACCAATGTTGGATAACGTATCACTAGACATGACTCGCCATGAGAATCCATTTTAGTTATATGTTGATGGAATTGTCATATGGAATGTGTGTAATTAATTCTTGGACCTGAGGTTGTCACGGTCATCTCATAAGAAGACCTGTATTCTTTGACATCATTTTGATAGGCCTAGACAAAACTGCTGATTAGTGGTCAATTTTGTAAAATTTTGTTATAATTATACCCTCTATTTTAATCTTAAAATTGGACTTGATTGAATATTTTGTGATTATATATGTTGTTGCCAAAATACAACAATCTATTTTTAATTACGGATAGACACAAGAGTCTTGGGAGTCGTGTCTTTGCTTATGAGAATCTTGACAAGCAATTGAATCTGGTAAAGGTCCAAATCTGATAATCTGATAGAGCTGATGGGCTGATTAGGCTGATGATCTGGTAGCCTAAAATGATCTGGTGGCCTGAAATGATCTGGTGGCCTAAAATGACCGAGTGGCCTTGGTGACGAGTGGCCTTGATGACGTGTAACACCCCCTCTCCTAGAACTACCCGAGAAGAGGTGCTATGGGAAAAATAAAATAAAACTAACTGATAATCTGAAATCTGATACCATGACTGAACATCTCAATCAACTGGGATAAAAAGTCTAAGTCAATACAGACTGAAAAGCATAAACTCTGTCTAAGGGACAATCCCTCAACTGAAATATAAAATAGATCTAATCTGAGAAAACTCTATAGAACTCAACAAACTCCCAAACATCTTTTATCTTGAGCGGCTCCACGTACACACACTACGGAACACTACTGCTAAGCCCCCACATCTGATACTCCCCTGTTAGAACCTGGAGGGGTGAAGAGTACAAGGTGAGCTACAAAAGCTCAGCAAGTAATAAGCTGGAAAGAATACTGAAGCTGAATTGAAGAATATCGATACTGATAAATAACTTACTGAACTTGTACTGAATAATCACTGTCTGATTGCATTCATAAAAATGTAATGCACATAAACTGTAAACTAAATGCAGGTATGCAACTTTGGCTCATAGGCCCACATAATCTGATAATACATACCTGTCTGATCTGAAACCTGCATACATAAAAAACTGTAAGCACATACTGTGGGCAAAGCCCCTAGCACCCTGGTTGCCACCAGGCGAGCAACTCATAACTGAGTTGAAACTGAAATTGATAGGATCCCCGCGGACAAGCCGCCTGGCGCACATAATGCAATGCAATGCTCACATAAATGCTAGCACACGATATGTAGTGCTTCATATAAAGTCATGCTCAATGCTCATACCAAAATGTATGCACATAATCTCACAAAATAATGCTGATCATGTTATAATAATGCTGAACATGATATGATCTTCATCTATATATTAGAATACAAAGATTCAATGAATTATGATTTAGGGTATGGGTATGATTAACTTGTCATGTTCTGGCTTATGAATTCAATGTTGGAAGGTATTGAATACATTAATTGAATTAAACTTGAATTAGGACTCACTGGAAGCTAAATTGGATTTCTGGAAAAGTCATTCGGATATCAGGAAGGATATCCGGATATGATGAAAGACATCCGGATATGAAGAAGGCTCATCCAGATACACTGACATTCAAAGCAGAAGCTATTCGGATATGCTGGGAAGCATTCGGATATGAACTAAGACATCCGGATATGATTCTGGTCATCCGGATATCTTACTGATGCATTCGGATATAACTGGGGACTATTCGAATGAAAAATTCAACTTTTGAGGGAGGCATCCGGATATCTGGGGAGACATCTGGATATTATCTTAACCTTTCCGGATGTATAAACAAACCATCCGGATATCATGCTCGAAGAACTTTAGATATATCCGGATACGATACAAGGCATCTAGATATTAGAACTTAGAGTAATAAAACTTGCAATCCAAAATGGATAAGGATTAATAGAACTTGCAATCCAAAATGGATGAGGATTAATGGAACTTGCAATCCAAAATGGATAAGGATTAATGGAACTTGCAATCCAAAATGGATAAGGATTACTGGAATTTGCAATCCAAAATGGATAAGGATTTATAGAACTTGTAATCCAAAATGGATGAGGATTAATAGAACTTACAATCCAAAATGGATAAGGATTAATAGAACTTGCAATCCAAAATGGATAAGAATTCATAGAACTTGCAATCCAAAATGGATGAGGATTAATAGAACTTACAATCCAAAATGGATGAGGATTAATAGAACTTATAATCCAAAATGGATAAGGATTAATAAAACTTGCTCATAACTTCACTGTTATACGCATATATATATATATATACGTCTCTGCTTACTGATATAAAATCTGAGAACTCAATGAAGAACTGGAATAATCTGAAAAACTGATATGAACCTGTAATGGAAGGGATTATAGGAAGAATACTTGCCTGATAGAACTCTTTGATCAAACCCTAGAGCGATCCTGAAGACTCTAGCAAGCCTCTGCTATCTCTTAGCCTTTCTGTTCTTCACATGGCGTGAAGAAAAGCTAAGCTAATGGGTTCTATATATAGACATAAAGCCCTAGATCACATTTCCTTTACAATTTGGATTCCTTCTCCAAATCTAACTAGGAGACTCTCAATCCAAATCCATCTCATTCATGGATTCTCATTCTCCTTTAAATACATAATCTCACTTCATTAATAATAATACAAAAATTATTATTAAAACTCTCAAATAATAATAAAACTCCAAAATTACCTTCATGCCCTTGCATTTAATTTCCACAAAATAAAAGTCATTTAAATGCTATTTAAATACTATTCTCTCAATTAAAAATTACTAGATTGCCACGTTAGCAAATTCTTTTAACTCCAAAATTAAATAAAATTAAATGCTACTATTTTTCTTCAAAATCTCTGAATTGCCACATTAAATAATTAATTGGCAAAATCTCTTAATCAAATACTTCAACAATTAATTAAATCATTCTTGAATAAATATTGGGCCCTCTAATGGGTCGTTACATGACGAGTGGCCTGAAGATGACGAGTGGCCTACAAAATGAGATCAATGTTAGGACGCGGGTGGGGCTCCTCGCGCGAACCCTCCGATGCTTGAGTCAGATTTCGAGAGAAAATTAGAAAATTGTACTTCAATTACTCAAAATTGCGTACCTTGTGAAAAGGGGGGTCCTTGTATTTATAGCAAAGGGTGAGGGACATCTCGCGATTTTCTCGGCCGAAGTCTCGCGGCCCATTCCGAAGATTTCGTGGCCCGCTTCGAAGATTTCGTAGGCCATTCGACTGGCGAGAGGGGGGCATTCGGTTGGATCGCCAATCCCGAAGGGTCACTCAGCATGGCCGAGTGACCCCCACTTGGTTGCTCCCTGAGTGGGATCTCTCTACCTAGCCGAGTGGACCCCACTTGGCTAGGCCAAGTTAGGGGGGAGGGGCCACTCGGCATGACCGAGTGACCCCCCACTCGGCTATGCCGAGTGGACCCCCACTCGGTTGCACCAAGTGGGGGGGGTTTAACCACTCGACAATGCCGAATGGACCCCCACTTGGTTATGCTGAGTGGGGGACTTAGCCACTCGGCTATACCGAGTGGACTTAGCCACTCGATCCAACCGATTGGGCACCCACTCGGCCCAGCCGAGTGGGTCTTCCTCGATCCCCCGCCTTCGCTTTATCTCACTGACATTGGGGCCCACACTTGATGGCAACGGGTGTGATCGTATTTTACCTTGTTTCTGGGCCATAGGCGGGGCAACGAGCTCGATCGTATTTTACCTCGTTGCAGGGCCATAGGCGGGGCAACGGGCTGGATCGTGTTTTACCTTGTTACCGGGCTATAGGCGGGGCAACGGGCTCGATCGCATTTTACCTCGTTGCCGGGCCATAGGCGGGGCAACAGGCTTGATCGTGTTTTACCTCATTGCCGGACCATAAGCAGGGCAACGGGCTCGATCACATTTTACCTCGTTACCAGGCCATAGGCGGGGCAACAGTTGTGATCGTATTTTACCTTTTTGCCGGACCGTAGGCGGGGCAACGGGCTTGATCGTGTGTGAGCTCCCTTTCCGTAAATGTAAATAAAATGATAACCATGCGCACACAAGCATTTTTAAGTGGTTCGACAAAATGTGCCTACGTCCACAGTCCCATTTTGGACTTATATTACTGTAGATATTTTCTCAGATACATTGTTTGTATACAACTTCAGATAGTTCAAATTCCATGTTTTCCCCACGGTATCTCCCGAAAGAGTTTGTAAAATGCAAGTGTTGGGTCCAATCAGCTTTAGAATGCGTTATGGCCCTTCCCAATTTGCTCGTAACTTTTCATCATCCCTTAGCGCGTTGGTTACAACAGATCTTCGAAGTACTAAATCTCCTTCTTTCATGGGTCTGTTCTGAACCTGAGAATTGAAATAACTGGCGACTCTTCTCTGATATGCAGCTATCTTCATAGCAGTGTTATCCCTTTGCTTCTCAATCAGATCCAAATTTTTTAGCAACGCTTCAGAGTTCCTCGCACCATCCTCTTCCTCATATGCCATCTGTAACGACCCGCTCCCACTTACAGGCGCCACCGGTAAATAATAGACCGGATTACTCACCCGACAACCACAATTGAAGGATTGGACTATGTTTCAACAGGAGACGCCCTAGGTGGGAACTAGGCTTCATCCTTCCCTTCGCTCCACTCAGGAATCGGTCCCAACACAAATAAGAAAAATCCAGCGGACCAAGACCCGAAACCCGAGTGAGCTTCACCTCTCTTCAGCTCACCCCATAGCAAGCCAAAGGTGACCCAGGCACAAGGCTAGCATACAAACACTTCGCTGAGTATTGGGGATTTATGAGAACATACCTTGCTGATCTTGACTCGGTCCGAAGCTTGGCTTTACCGACTATGCCACATTCAACAAGCAATCTCACAATCATCTATCACACTATGATGATTACACAATTAAATACATTTAAGCTCAATAACACAGACATTTACTCACAAGGGTATACATACACCACGCCCCCTGGCTACATACAAGCAATATTAAAAATACATAACTCGTAACTCAGGCAACTTAGCTAGTTGCCACGACGGCCTCCCGGCTCCATCCCTGCTTGCATTCGGACTTGCATCATCTACACATGAGGTAAAACTTCATGAGTCATAAAGACTCAGTAAGGGTGCAATGCATGTAAATATGAATATAATCATGTTTATGTATGCCAATGCATGCAAATGAGGCTAGGCTCACACATCCTCACAACCCACTAAGGTTTGAGGCATCAACCTATCAACCCCCACCACTAGTCCTCCATATGGCCACAGGAGCATGGTTACCGTGTAATTCGATCCTCTCGTCAATGTATCTTATATGATCTCAAGTATAGCGATGTGTTGCTTGATAACGATCACATGAGTTTTCTTCGGTCTTCTGGATATCTTTACTTAATTAGAAAGTAAATCAATAACTCCTTATTGATCTATTTCACCATGGCCATGGATTTAAAGTGAATATCCATCGAAGGCGCCTTAGATACATCATCCTCTATCAAGGGATAAACGAGTCCCATCTTGGTTATCCACCCATCTCCATAAGCCTCACGATATACCCAACGATCGCCCACGTGCAGCCTTTATTTAGGCCCATCGAAACGATGTCAAAGCATACCGGTCTTCTTATGAGATGACCGTGATAACCTCAGGTCCAAGGATTAGTTACACCCATCTCGTATGAGAATTCCATCAACATATAACCAAAATGGATTCTCATGGCGAGTCATGTCCAGTGACATGTTCTCCAACATCGGTCACCTATGTACTTGTCTAGGCATCCCCATGCCTATGGGTGTGAGACCCCAATTGCTATCACATAGCAAAAACATAGCACATACAAGTCTTACCGCAATTGTCAATGTCCATTCTTGACATTGCTACAACTTGGGACGTTTAATGATGTCTAGAAACTGTGATGCATCATCTCACATCTTTATAGTTATTCACAGTATACAACATATGGACTTCTATCTAGTTTCATTTGGTTATTACAATAATAACAAGTAACTAATAGAATGACTTCTTGTGAATTTGAACAACTCCTTATTCAAATAATAAAGATGATTTACAATTGTCAGTGTACAACATGCCCAATCTGATTGGGTCTAGAGCACCTACACTAACACTTGCATGCCCTCAACATGTTGTTGTCTCAATGCTTCATACTCTTGCCACGGGACCGTACGTGGTGGCTGTCGTGAGGTCCCAGCTTGATCAATAGGGAGTGATCCTGAGCCGATGTTAAATGGAGGTGGAATTGGTTGGTTCCCCATCTGCTGGTTTGGAGAAACGGAGCGATCACCTCCTTGTGTTTGAGCATTATGACGGGGAGGAGGAGCTCCTTGTTGTTGAGAGTTCCGTGGTGGCGGGCGTGTTTCAACACCTTGAGAGAGAGTTCGTCGGTGTCCACGGGTGTTTGTCATTCTTAAGTTGACTTTTTGTCTTGCGTTTCTCACAGACGGCGCTAATTGTTGTTGTCAAAATACAACAATTTATTTTTAATTGCGGATAGATGCAAGAGTCTTGGGAGTCGTGTCTTTGCTTATGAGAATCTTGACAAGCAATTGGATCTGGTAACGGTCCAAATCTGATAATCTGATAGAGCTGATGGGCTGATGATCTGGTGGGCTAATGATCTGGTGGCTCAAAATGATCTGGTGGCCTAAATTGATCGAGTGGCCTAAAATGATCGAGCGGCCTTGGTGACTAAGTGGCCTTGGTGATGAGTGGCCTTGATGACGACTGGCCTGAAGATGACGAGTGGCCTTGGTGACGAGTGGCCTTGGTGATGAGTGGCCTTGATGACGAGTGGCCTTGGTGACGAGTGGCCTTAGTGACCAGTAGCCTTGATGACGAGTGGCTTGAAGATGACGAGTGGCCTACAAAACGAGAGCACCGTTAGGATGAGGGTGGGGGTCCCCGCGCGAACCCTCCGATACTTGAGTTAGTTCTCGAGAGAAAATGAGAAAATTATACTTCAATTACTCAAAATTACGTACCTTGTGAAAAGGGGGTCCTTGTATTTATAGCGGAGGGTGAGGGACGTCTCGTGATTTTCTCGACGGAAGTCTCGCGGCCCATTCCGAAGATTTCGTGGCCCACTCCGAAGATTTCGCAGGCCATTCGACTAGCGAGAGGGGGGCATTCGGTTGGATCGCCAATCCCAAAGGGTCACTCTGCATGGTCGAGTGACCCCCACTCGGTTGCTCCCCGAGTGGGATCTCTCGGCCTAGCCAAGTGGACCCCACTCGACTAGGCTGAGTTAGGGGGGAGGGGCCACTCGGCATGACCGAGTGACCCCCCACTCGGCTATGTTGAGTGGACCCCCACTCGGTTGCGCCGAGTGGATCCCCACTCGATTGCGCTGAGTCGGGGGGGGGGGGGTTTAACCACTCGGCAATGCCGAGTGGGGGGCTTAGCCACTCAGCTATGCCGAGTGGACTTAGCCACTCGATTGTGCCGAGTGGTACTGTCCACTCGGTTCAACCGAGTGGGTCTTCCTCGATCCCCCACCTTCGCTTTATCTCACTGACATTGGCGCCTACACTTGATCATATATCCACTTCGCCTTCCCGGGTACATCAATATACAAATTTATATGAAAGTAAAATTTAAAGAGAAATTAGGGGTGAATTAGAAATTTTAGAAAAAAAAATATTCCCCTTTAATTTTTGACAAAACAAATTAAAAAGAATTTTCAATATATATATAATATATATCCATATTATAATACATATATTAATATAATACATATACATATTCATGCATGACGAATATATATATAATACATTATAATATATATTCCGTGCCTTAATATACATGCATGCGTACTACATATATATATAATATAATACGTTAATAACTTATTAGACTTGAAGACTTGGAGGCAGGCTCAAATCAAATAAAGCCCCACGTGAAGCAGCAATTGAAGGCCCACTGATCCAATTCAAAGCCCAGCAGCATATGCACATTAAATTAAAGAATTGGCCCAGCAATTGAAGCCCAGCTCGTGGAAGAAACTCACGCACAGCAGCTTGCGGTCCCTGCCTGGTAAATTCTTGCAAATTGAAGAGCATTTCAGCAGCTCCAGAAACACGGTCCCTAGGCTGTAATTTCTTGCAATCCAAGGGGCATTTCAGCTGGACGATGTATATATATGTGCATTGAACAATGGCTGGAGGAATACGCACAGAGGGGGCTGGGAATTCTCTTTGAGCAGTGTGTGCTGAAGCAAGGGAGAGCAGTGTGCTGGGCGCTGGGAGGAAATACATGAGCAGAATGCTGGAGTGGCCGTAGGGGATTCCTCGGCAGCAACACGGAAGGAAAGCGCACAGTGAGGGAGTCTTTAATTAACGCACAGTAGATATTAGTTTTAAAATTTCCAGCCTTAAGAATATTATTTTGATTCTGTTTCTGTTATTAATTGCTGTATCAAGGGTACTTGTTCCTATTTTTATTTTCTGTCGTTGTTTACATTCCGTTAAAAATTTCGGTATTAGAGTTATGTTTACGCTTTACATTTTGTTTTATTATTATATCTGATGATTTTATTTTCTGTTACCCATTGCATGCTATTATTAATTACTGTTAATGCTTTATTATTTTAAATTACCATAATTAATTCCTGTTCTTTAAATTCTACCTGTTAATTTCAGCAATTTAGTTTCAGCATTTTAATTTCTACAACTTTAATTTCTTGTTATTTAATTTCTGTCAATTAATTTTTATTATTTCCAAAATACAACAATTAAAATTCTTAAGAATGGTATGCCTATGGATGCCGATAGTGTCAGGATATGATCGAAGCTTGGTCACAGGATTAAGGTGGGCTTCTGAAGGCTATTCCCAAATGGTCCTCCCAAAGGACCTTTACAAAGGCTAGCTCGTGATAGGTAGAAGTCAACCAAGCTACGGTCTTGCGGTCTGGTTGTTCCGAAGGGTATTCCCGAAGCTCCCTCCTGAAGGTGGGATGTCGTGGAAAGCTAGGATCTCTTGGATGGCCAAAAGTCTTTTGGTAAAAGGTGCTTTATAAAGAGGGCTCCGAAATGGCCTTCTGAAGGATGCTTCCGAAGGAACTTAAGGATGCACTGGAGATGGTGTTTCTGAAGGAATGAGCAAGGTCTTCCGCAAGGACTTGGTCTCAACGAGGTCTTCCAAATGAACGAATGCAATGCTCCCGAAGAGACTGTGAACAACGAACAAAGGTTAGAAGACTCTCTGATACTTAAGTCAGTAACAGAAGGAAAAGAATCTTACAAAAAGGAAAATAGGTTAAATTTCGGAAGAAAAATGAAAGTGGTATTCCGATGTCTGGATCCCCTTCTGAGAACTGTAGCTGGGCTTTTATGGGGCTCGAGCTTCGAGGATAGTGGCTGAGGGGCATATGTCATTGTTTTAGGAAGACACGTGGTGTTGGATGGCGTTGCTTTGGAAAAGGCAAATAGTCATTTCCGAACGCCACTTCCAAAGGAGGCTATGGGTCACACATTGAAGGCATCTACCTTGTTTTGTGTGGAAGCATCTGAAGGCATGATTCTTTCCAAAGAGCCCTTTCGAAGCGTCCTTTCGAAGGATCCTTTGGAATGACCCTTCCCTAATGGCCTCTTGCCTTCTTAGCAATCCTTAGCCTTTCTTCCTTCCGATTATTGGGGTACAACAATTGCCCAACACTATTTGTTTTGTTCTTTTAGGTACAAAATGAAGAGTATTTTCTAAGAATATGATGTAAAGAATCAGAGATAGATTTTCTCAAAGGGCACTTTGGAAGGATTCTTCCCGAGCATGCTTTGGTTGTCAAGATGTTTGGGCTTCTGCGCGCGCATTCTCTATAAATAGGGCCACTTGCTTCGGGAACTCTCTTATGCTTGCACTTTGTCTTTTCTTGAAGTACCCTTTCTTTCCCTTTCGTTATTTCCTTCCGAAGGAAATCTCCGTCGCCTTTTGCCATTTCTTTCCAAATGACCCCTTCTGAAAGATTCATTGCCTTCTAGGTAATCGTATAATTTTCTCCTCAAGACTATTCTTCCCGAAGCATTAGTAGTGCTAAAAACATCCCTTTCGAAGTCCTTTAGCATGTAGGCGTTCCTTCCGTAGAACCGTTACTTCTGAAACAAATTATCCTTCCGAAGCGCATTTTCCTTTCGAATGAGAAGCCTTTTGAAGGAATTTTGTTTCTTCAGCGAGAACCTAATTCGACTCTTCCGGTGTCTTTTTTCTTTTCTTTCCTCCCTTCCACTTGCTACTATGGCAAGTGGAAAAATATATCATTATGAAGTCGATTCCCACGGAATCAATCACTTCTTCTTGAAAGATAAATGCTCTTGGGTGACCGAGAACGACGTGGCCCCTATTTGCCAAAATTACAACATCCCTTGGGATTACCGTACTAGGCTTCCTCATCCTAAAGAAAATTGTGCAGTTGATGTAGAAGAGAGGTGGATGAGCATTCATGAGGCCAGTTTCTGTCTTGGTTTCCATCTCCCTCTCCATAACTTTGGCCTTAGGTTTCTTTGTCGTAATGGGTTAGCTTCGAGCCAATTACATCCTAATGGTTGGGCCCAATTAGTTTGCTTTTACATCATTTGTCGAGAGAACAACATAGACCCCACCGTAGAATTTTTTTATTGTCTCCTCCACTTACGTCTGGTTAAGGAACCTTATCATATGTATACTCTACAACGAACCAGAGAGGACCCTCCCTTCTATGACTCCCATCCCCGAGAGGCTTCATTCAACTCCCAATGGTTTTTGGTCAAACCTCCAAACAGTGTGTGGAACACTCCGCGTGAGTGGCGCACTGACCCCGAGAAAGTAGCAAAACTGAGATTGAGCGCGTCCATTCCCGAGATTAGGGAACTATACGAGGATAGTTGTCGTGTTATTACTTGGGGTGGTCCTAAACATCTCCTCGATCTCTTGATCGTGAATAGATTAATAAGAGTGGGCTGGATCCCGGACCTTGGCGAATCATCTTGTTGTGGGGTGCCTAGGGCACCACATCCAGATCCTCAAGTTAACCCAACATCTGCTATCACGGCGAGAGGTGTAACACCTTGTATTGGCATAAGGTTGCCACGTAATTTCGAGGAGGTTGGGATACCGAAAAGTAGGTTTGATAGTAAAATATATTGCCGAATCAGCTGCAGGGAGTACCCCGGGACTTAGATGCCTAAAGAAAATGGTACATCAATATTGAGTATTTACAGATATGATTTATGCCATAAAAAGAAATCGAATTTGAAACGATTTTTGGTATAGTTAGGATTCAAGCTAAGGAACCGAATGATGGTAGGGGATTCCCGGGAAGTCAACGGGACCCCAAATAGGGCTATATTAAAGATAAGAAACAACTCTTCAGAGGTTTCGAGAAGAAACATAAGGATTTTTGGTCAGCATATAATCTTACGTATAATCGGGCCTAAGTGTAATTTATTGATTTTGGCCGAGGGAGGTCAAAACGATGGTTTTTCTGAATTTTCACGAGTGAAATGAAGATTTTGGAACTTAAGGGACTTGATGGAACTATGGATAATTCAGGGGCTTGAGAATGAGGGCCAAAATGTAAGAGGAAGTTTTAAGGGGGCCAAATTGTAAATAATAGGAAAAAAAAAAGAAAAAAGCTCAGTTATAGCCGCCGCTGATGTGAATCATAAGGGAGTTAAGGCAAAGGCTAACCAAGGACATGAAATTACAAGTGATGGGCCAATTACACGTTCAAAGGCTAAGCAATTACAAAAGGAATTTGAGTTATTCATTAGAAAGAGTCCAGCCCACTTAGAGGAATTAAAGCCCAAATTAATCACTTTGCTTACTTGCTTGGAAGATCAGTCACGAAATTAATCAAAAAGGAATCTTGGAACCTTCATATCTCTTTGATGGCTTGGAGTTAAGAGGCGTGCCATATGTCATTGGAAAACTCACGATCTTAGTAGCAATTTCTTGTATTCATGAATGCAATTCCGAAATTCCAGCTATGATTTATGGCCGATTTAAGTTTGCTTGGCAGAACATTATGAAGAAGCGGGAATTCAAATTTATGGGGAATCAAAGCGCATTTATGGCTTTGTCTCCCACTTTGGCTTTAATCTCTTCCATTTCCCAAGCTTCAGATTTATGGAGAATTGAAGCATTTAAAGGCTTTGTTTATTATGTCTCCCACTTAGTTTTTAATGTTTCTGTTTCCCATGCTTGGAGGGATGTTCCAAGAGTTATTTTTTTTTATGTTTCCCATGCTTGGAGGGATGTTCCAAGACTAGTATTTATATGGTTCCTCTTATGTACGTTTTTTGTTAATGAACATTTTCATCTAAAATGCAGAAAGCATTTTTATAAATTCTTATCTAAGCTTTCTTTTGCTTAGTGGCGAATTTCCTTGGATTCTTATCACTCTTCCTTCTTCTTTCTAAGAGTGTGGCGAATCAACCCTAGTGTTTTCTTGTTGTGGCGAGTTTTCTTATCAACAGGAAGGTGCTGGGTTTTCTCTTTTTCTCTTTGGCATTTTGGGCACATCATATTGGTATCAGAGCATAGATTCTGATCATGGCTGAAGAAGACATCCTAAGAGGCATTTCTATGGAGCAAGCTCAAATTATGAATCTCCAACAAAGGCAAGAAGAGATAATGGAGCAGCTTGCACGTTTAACTCAAGCATTTGAAAGGATTGGAGTTCAGCAGCAACCTCAAGCATCAAGGAGGATTGTTCATAATGATGAAGGTGAAGAAAATGCAACTAGAAACGATGATAGCGAAGTTGAATAACCATGGCAAAGGAGGCAGCAAAGAGATTTGGGAAACAACATCAAAATAAGGATTCCACCATTTAAAGGGACTAGCTCACCAGAAGAATACTTGGAGTGGGTGCAACGAGTGGAAAAGGTCTTCGAATATCAAGAATATTCTGAGGTACGAAAATGCCAACTTGCAGCTCTTGAGTTTATAGATTATGCTAATCTATGGTGGGAAAATTTAAAAGCACAATGTAGAAGGGATGGACAAGAGGATGTTAGAAGTTGGGGGGTTATGAAACGCCTAATGAAGAAACGATTTGTTCCAGAATACTATAAGCAAGAGTTGTATATCCGCTTGCAAAGTCTTAGGCAAGGTGGCATGAGTGTTGAGGATTATGTTAAAGAATTTGAAATGTTAATAATGAGATATGAATTACAAGAACCTCAAGAGCAGACCATTGCTAGGTTCATAGGGGGATTAAATAGAGAAATTGCCAACATTGTGGAATTACAACCTTTTATGTTCTTGGAGGATATCATCAAACTTGCCATTAAAGTGGAAAGGCAGCTAAAGCGCAATCCAACTAAGCATATGGTGTCTCGGCAAATTGGTAGCAAAATAACCAACTCTCTCTCTACGCCAACAAGAGGCTCATTTGCAGATTGGGGTACAAATCAAAAGGAGAAGGGGGACTCTAGCAAACCACCAGCAAGAATGGGCAAAGAAAAGGAGAAAGTGGGTAACCCTAATCCTCCACAAAGGAGCAGGGATATCAAATGTTCTAAATGCCTTGGCCATGGTCATATTGCTTCTGAATGTCCAAACAAAAGAGTAATGGTTCTTCAGGGAACACAAGAAGAGGTAGAAAGTGAAGATGAGGCAGCACTAGAAGAAGAAGATGAATGTATGGATGAAGAAAGTTTACATGCTGATGATGGGGAATTACTTATGATTCGGCGATCCTTGAATTTACAAGCAAAATTAGATGATGAGCAGCGTGAGAACATCTTCCATACTAGATGCACCATCAATGGGAAGTTGTGTGGAGTAATTATCGATGGAGGAAGCTGTGCTAATGTCGCTTCTACTACTATGGTGGAGAAATTAAATTTGGCAACAACAAGGCATCCCCACCCATACAAGTTGCAATGGTTGAATAATAATGGAGAAGTAAGGGTTACAAAACAGGTTGTTGTGCCATTTTCAATTGGGAAGACCTACAAGGAAGAATTGTTATGTGATGTGATTCCAATGAATGCTACTCACTTGCTTTTGGGAAGGCCGTGGTAGTATGATAGAAGGGTTATTCATGATGGATTCAAAAATACATACTCTTTTGTCAAGGATGGGAAAAGCATAAGTTTGGTCCCTCTTAGTCCTCAACAAGTGCAGCAAGATCAGCTCTTAATGGAGAAGGGAAAGAAAGAAAGTTTGCTTGCAAGTAAGAAAGAAGTAGAACGAGCCTTGTCCATTCACAACTTGGTTCTAGTGCTAATTGTAAAGGAAGCAACATCAGACAAGGTAACTTCTTTACCACCACAAATCAAGAAGATCCTTGAAGAATTTGCTGATGTATTTCCAGAAGAGATACCAAACGGGCTGCCACAATTTAGAGGGATTGAACACTAGATTGATCTCATTCCAGGAGCCACCTTACCAAATAGACCGGCATATAGAACCAACCCAGAAGAAGCCAAGGAGTTGCATCGGCAAGTAAGTGAGTTGATAGAAAAGGGATACGTAAGGGAATCGATGAGTCCATGCTCTGTACCAGCTCTATCAGTACCAAAAAAAGATGGGACTATGAGAATGTGTGTGGATAGTCGGGCAATCAACAAGATAACAGTGAAGTATTGCTATCCAATCCCAAGGTTAAATGATATGCTTGATGAGTTACATGGTTCCAGGTTGTTTTCAAAGGTAGATCTCAAAAGTGGCTATCACCAAATTCGAATGAAGGAAGGAGACGAATGGAAAACAACATTCAAAACAAAGCATGGATTGTATGAGTGGATGGTTATGCCCTTTGGCTTATCCAATGCACCAAGCACATTCATGCGATTGATGAATCATGTGCTCCATAAGTTCATTGGTAAATTTGTTGTGGTTTATTTTGATGATATTTTGATCTATAGCAGAACTCTTGAAGAGCATTCGGAACACCTTCGGGAAGTCTTTGAAGTATTACGGCAAGAAAGGCTATTTGGCAACTTCAAGAAGTGTCAATTCTGCCAAGACCAAGTAATCTTTCTTGGTTTCATGGTGTCACGACATGGGGTTGAAGTTGATGAGGAAAAAGTCAAAGCAATCAAGGAATGGCCTATACCTACTAATGTTTCAGAGGTAAGGAGTTTCCATGGACTTGCATCTTTTTATAGGAGGTTTGTAAAGAATTTCAGCACTATTCTTGCTCCACTAACTGAATGCATCAAGAAAGGAGGAGAATTTAGACGGAATGAAGCTGCCCAAAGAAGTTTTGAGTTGATCAAGGAGAAATTGTGCTCCGCTCCTATTTTAGCTCTTCCAGATTTCTCAAAGACTTTTGAAGTGGAATGTGATGCTTCTGGTGTGGGAATTGGAGCTGTTCTTATGCAAGATAGGCGTCCCATAACCTATTTTAGCGAAAAGCTGAGTGGAGGAAGTTTGAATTACTCCATCTATGACAAGGAGTTCTATGCATTAATTAGAGCTTTGGAGACTTGGCAGCACTACTTATTACCCAAGGAATTTGTCATTCATATAGACCATGAGTCTTTGAAGCACTTAAAGGGGCAAAACAAGCTGAACCATAGGCATGCCAAATGGATGGAGTTCTTAGAAGCCTTTCCATACATCATCAAGTACAAAAAGGGAAATTCAAATATAGTGGCAGATGCATTATCACGGAGGTATGCTCTCATTACCATGATGAATGCTAAACTATTGGGATTTGAATTGATTAAAGATCAGTATATGGATGACCCAACCTTTGCTTCTACTTACTTGGTTTGTGAGAAGGGAGGGGCTGTTAATGGTTTCTATAGGCATGAAGGGTACTTGTTTAAATCCGGGAAGCTTTGTATTCCTAATGGATCTATTAGGGAGCTCTTGGTAAGGGAAGCACATGAGGGAGGTTTAGCTGGTCACTTTGGTGAAAAGAAGACTTTGGAGCTGATTAAAACACACTTCTATTGGCCCTCCATGATTAGAGATGTGCACCGAGTTCTTGAAAGGTGCGTAGCTTGCAAGAAGGCAAAGAGCAAGGAAGTTGCTCATGGATTATACATGCCATTACCCGTTCCAGATCAGCCTTGGATTGATGTAAGTATGGATTTTGTTCTTGGGCTGCCAAGAACACAAAGAGGAAAGGATTCAATTATGGTGGTTGTTGATAGGTTCTCAAAAATGTCTCACTTTGTGCCTTGCCGCAAAACTAATGATGCTTCTCATGTAGCAGACTTGTTCTTTCAAAACATTGTAAGATTGCATGGAATACCCAGGAGTATAGTTTCAGATCGGGATGCAAAATTCTTGAGTTATTTTTGGAAGGCATTGTGGAAAAAGCTTGGCACAAGGCTGCTCTTTAGTACTGCTTGCCATCCTCAAACCGATGGACAAACCGAAGTGGTAAACCAAACACTTTCTTCCTTACTTAGAACTATTGTTAATAAGAATTTGAAAATTTGGGATGAGTGCTTGGCTTTTGTTGAATTTGCATATAATAGAAGTGTGCACAGTGCAACTAAGCATTCTCCATTTGAAGTGGTCTATGGATTTAACCCCATTACGCCACTTGATCTAGCACCACTTCCATTCAAAGAGAGAGCATGTTTGGATGGGGAAAAGAAGGCTAAGTTAATTAAAAAGTTACATGAATATGTGAAACAACAAATAGAGAAGCGAAATGTAGCCTATGGGAGATTGGCAAATAAAGGGAGGAAGCAAGTTCAGTTTAATCCGGGAGATCTTGTATGGATTCATCTTCGAAAGGAATGATTTCCAAACAAAAGGAAGTCCAAACTTATGCCACGAGCAGATGGTCCATTCAAGGTATTGGAAAGGGTGAATGACAATGCATACAAGATTGATTTGCCTGGAGATTACCAAGTGTCAGCTACATTCAATGTAAGGGATTTAACACCTTATTTAAAGGACATCGAAGATCTGGATTTGAGGGCAAATCCCATTCAACCAGGGGATGATAATGTGAATCATAAGGGAGTCAAGGCAAAGGCTGACCAAGGACATGAAATTACAAGTGATGGGCCAATTACACATTCAAAGGCTAAGCAATTACAAAAGGAATTTGAGTTATTCATTGGAAAGAGTCCAACCCACTTGGAGGAATTAAAGCCCAAATTAATCACTTTGCTTACTTGCTTGGAAGATCAACCACGAAATTAATCAGAAAGGAATCTTGGAACCTTCATATCTCTTTGATGGCTTGGAGTTAAGAGGCGTGCCATATGTCATTGGAAAACTCACGATCTTAGTAGTAATTTCTTGTATTCATGAACGCAATTCCGAAATTCCAGCTATGATTTATGGCCGATTTAAGTTTGCTTGGCAGAACATTATGAAGAAGCGGGAATTCAAATTTATGGGGAATCAAAGCGCATTTATGGCTTTGTCTCCCACTTTGGCTTTAATCTCTTCCATTTCCTAAGCTTCAGATTTATGGAGAATTGAGCATTTAAAGGCTTTGTTTATTATGTCTCCCACTTAGTTTTTAATGTTTCTGTTTCACATGCTTGGAGGGATGTTCCAAGAGTTATTTTTTTTTATGTTTCCCATGCTTGGAGGGATGTTCCAAGACTAGTATTTATATGGTTCCTTTTATATACGTTTTTTGTTAATGAATATTTTAATCTAAAATGCAGAAAGCATTTTTATAAATTCTTATCTAAGCTTTCTTTTGCTTAGTGGCGAATTTCCTTGGATTCTTATCACTCTTCCTTCTTCTTTCTAAGAGTGTGGCGAATCAACCCTAGTGTTTTCTTGTTGTGGCGAGTTTTCTTATCAACAGGAAGGTGCTGGGTTTTCTCTTTTTCTCTTTGGCATTTTGGGCACATCAGCCGCTGCCCACTGCCATCACCGGCCAGCCTTCGGGCGGTGCCATTAAGGCCGTCTGGGGGTACGAAAATGGGCCCCACAACGTGGGGGTTTGATTAGGATTGGAGATGGGTTAAGATCAAGCAAGTATGGCCATGATTTTACAGAAAATGGCGAGGCATGGCCGCGATTGTTGGATTTTTTGGGAAGGACGATTCGCACGAAATCATCATGATTTGAGGCCATTAAATGGTTGTAAGGATGACAGAGGCGTCGATTTGACCAGGTATGGCTCGATTAGGCTTCGAAAACGGGTATAAATAGAGGTTTGAATGTGGACGAATGCATCAAAAATTTTACTTCGGATTTCTCATGTTTGGGAGCGAATCAGAGGTCTGGGATAAGGGGCTTTTATTCTCCATGTATTGAGAATCATTTCTGGAGATTTTGAAGCATTTTGGAGTACATTTGAAGGGTGTTCGAGGGTCGCCAGAAAGTCACGCGGGATGGCGGGGGCAGGTCTAATTTTGCTCGATTTGGAGGTGTTTTTACCAAAATACAACAATTAAAATTTATGATGTGGGGTCCACTCGAGCTTGTTCTCGGGTGAGGTTAGGTTGCTGTAAGAGATGTCGCCTCAAGGGAATTTGCTGCTAGGATGCTCGTCGCAGGGATTCGCCCCTAACTCTTGCCACTAGTTCTTGCCACAAGCTCTCGCCACTAGCTCTTGCCACTAACTCTCGCCATTAGCTCTTGCCACTAGCTCTCGCTCCAATCTCTTGCCGCTAGCTCTCGCCGCTAGCTCTTGCCACTAGCTCTCACTACTAGCTCTTGCCACTAGCTCTCACCATAAGCTCTTGCCACAAGCTCTCACCACTATCTTTTGCCACTAGCTCTTGCCACTAGCTCTCGCCACTAGCTCTTGCCACTAGCTCTTGCCACAAGATCTTGCCACAAGCTTTTTGCTTTCGTCGCAAGGCTTTTTTCCTTCGTCCCTAGGTCTCGCTGCAAGCTTTTTCCTTTGCCACGAGGTCTTGCCGCAAGGCTTTGACCCTGTTGATGCTCAAAAAATAGGTTAGAGGGCTCGCGGAAATCTTCGCCCGCGAAGACCCTCCGATGCCAAAGTCAGTCTCGAATCCCAATGAGTATTCACGAAAATAGTAAAAGTGTATTCAAAGTGATAAGATTTACCGAAGTTGGAAGTCTCCATTAATGTCCTGTAGTTGGGTATTTATAGGGCACGATTCTCAAGGGTGGTTGGTGTCGACACGTGGTTGTTACTGAATGGGTCAAAGTCAAGCCAAAAAAGTGGGGGAGGTTGCTACGACACAGCCCCGAGGCAGCTTCTCCTCGCGGCGTGTAGCTGCGAGGCTGCTGTGCCTCGCGGCATGAAGCCGCGAGGTTGCACCTCGCGTGCTGCTGCGAGGCAGCGACAATTGTTGCCGCCAGCCTTCTTCACTTTTTTTATTCTTTTTTTGATTTTTTTTATCCCCATTTTTTCCATGGCACCACAGGAGGCTCTCCGGCGGTTGGTTCTGGCACCCAAGGGTACCCCTGTGATCTACTTGGAGAAGGATTTCTAGTGGTGTGATTGGGGGAGGATTCCGGCGTCGGCCAGTGAACTACTCACCAAAGAAGACGACGAGCATGCAGTGCACACACTGGCTTCACTCGTAGAGATGCGCCTAGGCACGTAGGGGCGCGTGTAGGTGAGTTATTTTCCAATTTTTTTGTATTATTCCTGAAAAATTGTTTTCTGAATTGTTGTGCAAAAATATTTGGTGAAAAAGGTTTGTAGATATTTATTTTTGATTATTAGTGAGGAAAAATGGGAGAAAAAATAAGAAAATGTGAGGAAATTAAGGAGAAAATTATATTTTGATGATTGTTGGATAAATATGATGATTAGGGTGCCTTGAGAAAATGCCACATGCCACGCAAATCGAGGCGTATCGTGCTTTTCAAGAAAATTTGAGTTGCGTCTAAATGTGAGTGGTTCTACTGGAAAAACTTGTTTGTGGCATGTGAATTGTTCAATCTAATTCTTGTGCATATTCTTGTTACTTTTGATCACTTTTGATTTATCTTGAGCTGTAGGTTTCGTGCGATGGTTCGTCCAAATGATTATTTACTCATGCTTTGAATTTCGTATGATAAATTGCATACATTGAAATGTTGATTATTTTCGGCATTGGCATGTTATGTGTTGACCATGTGGGACGTGGGTGTTGGAAATGTATGCCCTAAAGACACGTTTTGTTTAATTTATGGTAATGATGTTTCTTTTATTCAGTTTATGGCACATATATTATTTGCATTTAATTGTTGGAAAAGTGTCCATGCTATTAAGTAAGTGATTCATGTGATGGGTCGTTCTTCACAGTTAAGCATGAATCATGGGTACTTAATAAGCAAGAAAATATTACTCTTGATCTTTTAATAGAACTGGGCATTCTATCATGATAAGATCATTGTGCAATAGATCCTAATGGAGGATGGCTTGCCTTAGCCAGTAAACAGTCCGTTTATTCTAATTGTACAAGCGCATTTGGAATGCATAGAGTAGACCTGTGATAGAAGCTAATGACAAAGTACTAATTATTATGGAGCTAGTCTATCACTGCTACTACGTGGACGAGTACTCTAATACTTGAGTATTAGTTGGTGGTCTAGTGAACCTAGAGCTATATTCTTAGATTCACTGTAGGTGAGGTCTATCAAAGATCAATAACCTTTTGAGTTGGGAGTATGGTTTCTAATTAGCTAAGACAGATTAATACAAGATAGTTTCTGTGATTCACCCCCTTGTGATTGTCCAAGAATAATCAAATAATCCAGGGCCCTGGGAACGTGACTTAAGAGTGTGTGCTTCTGGGTAGCTCCCAGTGATAAGCAAGTACATTCGAGTAGTCACGGATTATTGGACTAGTGATCTAAGGATGGTAGAAATCATTTAGAGAGGTGTTGGTACATTATTCCTTTCTAAATGATGGGTGTTACATAGAGGGGTATTTTCGTCATTACACTAGCAAGTCAAAGACATGGCATATGCAAAATTATTCGTGGGGTCAGTGTTACCATATGGTGATAGTTGGAACACTTAGAATGACAAAATATAGCTACTAGGTAGCAGGGATATTTTGGTCATTTTAGTAGCCGTGAATAATTTGTCTTTTGGTCCCCGGGGTAGCTCGATATAACTCATGTATTATTTAATACATTTGGCTTGTTGGATGAATTACATTGAGAGAGAATTATTTTATTCGGAATGGTCCATAATTAATTGGGCTAGAATAAAATAATAGTTCATTAGTTTTAATTAATTAATTGGGCTAACCCAATTAGAAAAATTAATTAAATGGACTTGGCCCATTAGGGTTTGGCCCACTAGGGTTTTAACCCTAGGGTTCTCCCTTTATATTCTCTCCTTGGTTGTTTTTTCATCCAAGTCGTTTTTGACTCTTCTTCACCGAAAGAGAGGCCACGAGTTCGAGTCATACTTCGGAAGATCGAAAGAGAGCCTTCAAGTTCTGATGCGAAGGAGCCGAAGGATTGCAGGACAGTCGTCGTCTCCACCACGCGAAGAAGCTCCTGCTCATCCTCCTCCTATCACTTCATTCCGTCCGGTAATCCGTAGAAGAAGTAAGTTTCCTAGATTCTAATCAATACGAGGAAAGTTTTTTTTAAAAATCGCTTCCGTTGCATGCTATGTTTTCTCGGGATGATCCTTCAGTGGGTTGTTAACTTGTGACGTAGCCCTTGAGTGACAACACTCGGGATGCGTGCCGAGGATTAATGCTATGTGACCCACTTGGGACGAGGCTGAGACGGACTTTACCCTATGGTACTCAAGTGGTGGCGCTGAGAGTGGACACCACCCCGGTTGTTGGCTCAAGTGACGGGGCTGAGAGTGGACACCACCCTAGGTTCCTTTGAGCAATAGCATTAATACCGAGGTGTCGTTGATTCCGGGGATAGTGCTGATGTGATACTCTTAGGGCTAGGGTTGCGTTGGGTTTTGGAATGCTTTGAGTAGGAGCGTAATGCCTAACAATGACAATGAGGTGATTCCTGGGTTCATATGTCGAGGTTACCCCTCTTAAGCAGGATTGTGTTTGGAAATGGGTTGATGTGGTCGTGTTGCCTTTAGAGAGATTGCATTTTCCTCGATTAGGGCTAAGTGCTATGTGGGATTCTCTTAGACTGGGGCATGTCAAGATTTGTCGGTTTTATATATGATTTTGCATATCTTCATAAAAATGTTTTTGAACTCTCACTTAGATAATTCAGCATCTAATTTGGACTATGTCCCTGGAATAATCAAACGTTCCAGGTGAAAGCAATGGCGCCAAGGGAAAGGATGTCGTCGAGGTGTAGCTACTATGTTTAGTTTTCGTAGGTTTTTGTCTATGATTACGATGTTCAGAGGTTATGTAATATTTTGATATTTTCATGTGAAACATCAATTTGGTTATTTAATTGTAAAAGGAATTTGTCAGTTATATATCATTGAGGTTTCGATCTTACTTTCGCTGATGTGATTGATAATACCTGTCTATTAATTTTTAAATTTTGATATGCTGAGAAGGTATAATTGGGATTGTCATGAAATGATTATGATGAGGGTATGTATATCGAGAGACTTATGTTGTGTGTATGATGTTGAAAAAAAAAATATTCCCAAAATCTCGAGGTAATGTGCGTTCTGGGAAGATGGGGCGTTACAAGAGGAGGGGACATCCCTCAACAAGAGTAGCCTTCTCTTGAGGGTGTGGATCCCCTAGCTTCTTGCAATCCTTCATTTTTTGGCTAACCTTGCTTTGTTTAAATTTTTGTATTCAAGTTATTTTCTGATATCTAACCACATCGTGTCCTTTCCTTGCAGTCATACATCACTTAATAAGGTCTGCTCATCGAAGGGTCACCCATGGAGCTGCTCCAACTGAAGTGCCACCCCATCTTGATCCCCAAGATGGGACCACCTATCCTGACGTTCAGAATGCCGAACAAGGCGAGGGTGTAGGAGAGACCTTGGCTCCTACGTGCCACCACCACCGAAGGAAGAAGAGGAGTCACCGCCAAGAGGCGGGGGTGGACCCTGCAACTTTTTGACCTGCTGACGATCTCAATCCTCATGACCCGTTAGCAGAGCCTTTTCTAGACTTTTCTCCAGCATCGGGAGCTGACCCAATGCTCCCTTTTCTGTTCAAGGTGGATGTATCAACAACTATTAGCAAGGCACCCCACCACATACCTCATGAGTCAGTAAGTCATGGAGTGGGTCCGAGCTTCCGTGGTGTTCCAGAGGGTGAGGTTACTTCCCATGTTAACCAAGCTATCGTTGATGCAGTTCAGGTGAGCGGCTGAGGATAAATTATCGTGCCATGATCAACCTTTAACTTGGTGACCATCGTGGTGACTGTCGTACTTTGCACATGGAGGAGGCGGCCACTACTAGAAGATTGGCCCCAATTTTTACTTCGTTACCTACTCCCTATCAAGGGGCAATACAATTAGATGGAAACTACTGGGTCAGCGGGGAACGCTTTAACATGCAACCCAGGGTTCTGGACACAGACACAATAGACATGCCCGAGGTTGGTGCTTGCATCCTCTATTCCTCCATCCTTTAAAGTGACGAAAGTCGGTATTTTTGAAATTCTCCAAAAGACATGGGTGAGTTTGAGCATTACCTTGCAATTGTAAGTCTCCTTTGTTTTCTTCTTCCTCTAAATTTTCACCTACTGATCTCCCCAGTTTCTTCTCTCACGGGGTGCTCAAGGCACAGTAGTGACCAACACTATGAAGCACATGCACCTGGCTCATCAGGAAGCACAAATTTGTGATTTAACGCAAAAGTCTTTCAAGTGGAAAGAAGATGAGCAGGTTTTGAATATGACGATTCGTCATCTGGAATCTGACAAAGTCAGTCTCCAATCTCAGCTCCAAGACCTCTCCATTAGCTACCAGGCAATGAAGGACGATGATCGCAAATGAAAGGAAGAGCTGGAGGTTCGAAACTGGGCCTTCAAAGAAAAAGCGTCTTCTCTGGCAAAGGCTCAAGGGGAAGTGTTGCGCTTGAAGGGCGACTTGGCTAGCGCTGAGGAGTGGGTGGTCGCGTCTCTCCAGATGGCTGCACGCACTCAACTAGAGATGGAGAGGATGCGGGAGAACATGTGGCAAGAGATTGAGGAGGAGATAAAAGATGTTGTGAAGCAGTACCACCTTTCCAAGGATGATTATGCTAGTTGCCTCTCAAAGTTCGGCTTTTACCTCGACCGCAGCTTCTAAGAGTCCAGGCGTCCTAGGGACTCCTTCTCAGAGATAACTTTCGACAATGCTATGTCTGTCAAAACTCCTCACAACTGGCGAAAGTATGAGCCAAATGATTCTCAGCCCGAGGAGTGCATAAGACAGGCTCTAGAGGATGACCTTAGTAACCTGGAAGGTCCATGGAGCCCTTATGCCCTTGAGTTTGAGGAGGGTGAAGTTGGTGCCAACATGATTAGCATTGTCCAGATGATCGAAAGAGGCTTGGAGATGGATTTTACCGCCGATGCTTCTAAGAGTCTGCCCCCTAGAAAGGGTTCAAGTCATGCAGATCGTCCTCCAGTTGAAGATTAGTGTAGACTTTATGATTTATATTGTTTTTAACTAGGCTGTAAGGAATGATCATTTTGCTAGTTCCATCTCGAAGTATTTTTCTTGGAATTTCCAACACACTTCTTTGGTTGTTACATTTTATTATATCAATTTTGGATGAATGGAGTTTTTGCGATCGTTTCAACTAGCCTCATGTAATTGCCTCATTTTCTTGTTAGTTATGCGACTTGCATTCATACCCCTTCGAGCTTTTATTTATTAGTCTCGGCAGTTTAATTTTTGTTTGCATTTTCTCTTTGAGACTTTCTTACCCTATGCTTGTAATACCCGAGATTTTTCAGAATCAAATATGACATAATATCTGATACTATTAGGTTCCAATACTTGAGGAAATAGGTCATTTCAAGAGATTATTGAAGCCTGATACAAAAGTTCCTTTTATGAGACAGAGGCAAAGTTGTAATTATTGAAGTTATGGTAAAAGTGTAATTTACCAAAAGTCTTGGAAATTAATGTAAAAGATATGAACTTTAAAATATTTTTGGATTTCAAACTTCAATCAAATGTAGTTTTGGATCGTTTTGAAGTCCAAGTTCAAGTCTTTGCTTACCCTCCAAAGTCTCCAAACCTTATCCTCAAGGACACGTGTTAAGCAACCATTGGATTACTTGGAAGCTAAGCTAAGTGTAATACCCGGTATTACATGAGCTGATTGAAGCAAAAGTTATAAGAAATCCAAAAGAAGCCAAAGTCTCTCAGGGAATTACCTAGCCGCTATAAGCATAGCAAAGTGATATGAGGAAGGCGACCTAAGAGTGGAGTCGTGCTGGTTGCGATGACCAGTAAGATTCAAGGAGCAGCAAGTCTTTTGAGATGGCATAGTAGTGTCATCCCTGCTATCAGAGAAAAGATGTTGTCAAGAAGGTCAAAGGTAACCATTGTGCAATGGTAGGACCTCGAAATCGAGTATGAGTGGCCATGAAGGCTGGTGCCTGTGAAATTTGAGATGCAACGATAATAAGGGTCAATATTTCCTATATCCTAATGAATTATATCCCTATTTTGGCTTTATAATTATGCTTAAAATAAATAATTATTTGCATTATATATTATTACAGGATGAAGCAAGAAAGCTGTCTTCTACAATTAATTAGGGGCATAAATCGAAGACGTTGGATTACCCATTATTGTTGCTCAAAATCATGGGCCAACTATGGAGTCTAGAGGATGTTTCATGTGCACTTGGCCCAACAATCAAATAGAATCCAACATAAGACAAGCCCAAGCCCAAGCTCAAGCCCAACACAAGGAAGGCCCAAGCCCAAGCCCAAGCTCAAGCCCAACACAAAGAAGGCCCAAAGCCCAAAAACATGAAAAGCCCAAGTCCCACAAATAGGATGACATCATCGCTTACATCATGGGATATGATGACATCATCGCTTACATCATGGGATAGGATGACATCATCGCTTACATCATGGGATAGGATGACATCATCGCTTACATCATGGGATAAGATGACATCATTGCTTACATCATGGTTAAAATGACATCATTGCTTACATCATCAATTAGATATTTTGTATTATTAAATTATATAATTAAGTGGTTTCCATTACATCTTTGAGCCTATAAATAGAGCACTTAGGTGCACTTGTAAGGGAGGATTATTCTGGAATGAAATTTTAGTTGTTTTAATTGCTCTTGTTCTCTTTTATTTTCTCTTACAAATCTTACTTCTTCTCTTTCTTATTTAAATTCTTATGTCATTTATTGTTACTTCATTATCCACCGCCTAAATGGTCGGTTAATTTCTGCTTTTAAATTCTTACAATTTCAATTATTATCTTTCAATTATATACCGCCTATATGGTCGGTCAAAATAGTCTTTCAATTATTGTCTTTAAATTATATACCGCCTATATGGTCGGTTAAAAAAATAGTCTTTTAAATACTGTCTTTTAATTCCCGTCATTTAAATTCCTGCCAATTTATTTTAAAAATGAAAATGAGTAGCTAAATCTAATCTTGAGTTAAGGCGAGGACAGTGTCCAATGTTCTTGAATCTCAAGATAAGCCAAACCTCGATGAATGCAAGATTTATCTGAGTTAAACTCGAGTTGAGTGTATAAATGATTTTGTGAGTTTGGATTGGGTCATCATCCTAACTTAGAACTCTCATGCCATGTATGAAAGTTGCTAGAATTGGAGATGAGATATACCCAAGCTCAGACGATCAAATCATAGTCTCTAGTATAATAAAATTTACAGTGATATCTTAACCTAGAACCATCATATCATGTATGAGGGTTGCTTAGCTAAGAATCATTCGTATCTTGAATTATAACTACGAAACGATCCTCTGTTTATTTCAGATTAATATTGCTGTTTAAATTACTATAAGAGATTTATAAGGCATTGGTTCTGAACTCGCCTCAACCCAAGACCTTTTTAATATTCAAAAAAAAAAAAAACCTTTTCACAATCAGGAAAACTTAGCTCTCTTTGGATAAATCAACCCGAATGAACCATTCTTTTGTTAAATAAACCTCCCAGTGAATCGACCCGGACTTGTCCGGAATTTATATTTGTGCTACAACTACACTCACACACTGGTGAGTTTAAACCTCCTCACCATTTCAACACTGAACATCCAAACTGATTAAGGCTATTTAAATTGTAGGGTGAGGAGTGCAGCCAAACGACCGTGGAAGGAAATTCGTTGATGGGCTGGCATGTCATTGTCGAGGGTGGAATGTAATACCCGGTATTACATGGTATTGAAAATAAATAATTTTTGGATTATTTTGCCAGGACCTCGGGTGATCCAGAAAGCCTAAGGGGTCAATCTCGATAAATTAATTAATAAAATTGCCGAATTGGTGGCAGGGAGTGCCTCGAGACTTGGATGTCTAGGGAAGAAGGCAAGAGATTGATGAGTGTCTCGAGATGAGATTAATGACGCTGGAAGTGGTCCGACCGAGAATAATTTACGAAATAAATTTTGTATAAGTTCAAGTGGGTGCCAATATCGAACGGTTGTAGGGGACCTTCTGGAAGTTGAGGGGACCTTAGGGGTGGTTCGGTTATCTAAGTAAGGCAACCCTAAAGCACTTTCAGGTCGAATAGAGATCTCGTGTAGGCGCAGGGACAAAATCGGCCTTTATTGAGTAAATGCCGGTAATTACTTTTGGGAAAATTAAGAATTTATGTAATTTAAGGATAGTTAAACTAGGCTTGGAGGGCCCAAGTGATATTATTAAAATTCCTAAATGGAATTAAGAGGATCTCAAGTGAAATTAATGAAAAATAGTGGTGTTATATGTAAATTATATATTGATATATATATAGGCACGTGCAAGCTTGCTGTCCAAGCTTGCAACAGTGCCCCCCCCCCCCCCCATTTTCTCTGAAATTTTGAATTAGAGAATGAGAGAGAGGGAGGGAGCCTAGCCGAAGATCGCGGAGGCCGAGAGAGAGCTTGTGAGAGAGAGAGCAAGAGAGAGCTGAGAGAGAATGAGAGTTTGAGCGAGAGAGAGGCGGTTGGCGATGTGGACGCGATGAGCAACGACGGCTTGAAGAAACTGCAGCCATGGCGGCAGTGCTGGAGCTCGGGATGAGCAATGGAGACCGAGATAGAAGCGGCCGGTGGTGGTCGCTCAAGCAGTGGCTGAGGCGACAGCCGGCGTCGACTGAAGGAAGAAGCGGCCAAGGACGGTGGCGCTACACCAGCAGCAGCGCGCCAAGGGCTGCTCGCGGTAGTGGTTGCTAGTGACAATGGCAGCCGGCTGGCTGCCGCACGACGGTCAAAGCTGGCCTACCAAAGTGTTAGTGTAGGTGCTCTAGACCCAATCAGATTGGGCAAATTGTACACTGACATTTGTAATCATATTTCATATTGAATAAAGAGTTAGTTAATTCTACAAAAAGTCGTTCTATTAATTTCTTGTTATTAATGTAATGATCTGATGAAACTAGATAGAAGTCCATATGATGTATACTGTGATTAATTTATAAAGATGTGAGATGATGCATCACAGTTTCTCGACATCATTAAATGTCCCAAGTCGTAGCAATGTCAAGAATGGATATTGACAATTGCGGTAAGACTTGTATGCGCTATGTTTTTACTATGTGATAGCAATGGGGGTCTCACACCCATAGACATGGGGATGCCTAGACAAGTACATAGGTGACCAATGTTGGAGAACGTGTCACTGGACATGACTCGCCATGAGAATCCATTTTGGTTATATGTTGATGAAATTCTCATACGAGATGGGTGTAACTAATCCTTGAACTTGAGGTTGTCACGGTCATCTCATAAGAAGACCGATATGCTTTGACATC
The DNA here is from genome assembly GCF_014633365.1 of Diospyros lotus. Lineage (NCBI taxonomy): Eukaryota > Viridiplantae > Streptophyta > Magnoliopsida > Ericales > Ebenaceae > Diospyros > Diospyros lotus. The sequence continues at coordinate 24,482,487 of NC_068342.1, forward strand.
GTTTCGATGCGCCTAGATAAAAGCTGCATGTGGGCGATCGTTGGGCATATCGTGAGGCTTATGGAGATGGGTGCGCAACCAAGATGGGACTCGCTTATCCCTTGATAGAGGATGATGTATCTAAGGCGCATTCGGTGGATATTCACTTTAAATCCATGGTCATGGTGAAAAAGAGATCAATAAGGAGTTATTGATTCACTTTCTATTAAGTGAATATATCCAGATAACCGAAGAATGACTTATGTGATCATAATCAAGCAACACATTGCCAACTTGAGATCACATAGGATACATTGATGAGAGGATCGAATTACACGGTAACCATGCTCGTGAAAGGTTATTTGCGAATTATGAATCCTTCTGAATAATTGGGTAGGCATGATGCCTTGCTAGAGGCCAATATTGTCTTATGTGTTCGTACTGACACATTGCTAACATATTCGGGAGCCTAATGAGTCATACGCAATAGGCACGGTCCTTGGCTTAAACCAGGAAAGCGGACGTATGGTTTAGTGGGATACTTCGGCAAGAAGTTGTGCCGTCGTAAGATCTCACGGAAAAAGAACAAACACACGTAATGACGTCGATGTGACGAGGGGTCATCATAAATGAAAGAGTTTCCTAAAATAACAATTAATTAAATTAGAAAGAAGTTTCTAATTTAATGATTAAATTAGAAAGAAGTTTCTAATTTAATAATTTGGGCTTAATTTAATACTTGGGCTAAATAAAGTATTTGGGCCAAATATTAAATTAAATTAAATATTTGGACTAAATTATATTTGGGTTAAATATTAAATAATAAATATTATATTTGGGCTAAATTAGATTTGGGCCAAATATTAAATATTTGGGCTTGAATTAGATTTGGGCCAAATATTTTATAAATGGATTTGGGCCACTTTAATTTCTAGTTAGACTAGGATTAATGTGCTAGCCCAATCCATGTCCATTAGGGTTTGGGAAACCCTAGGAGGTTGCTTCTATATAAATAGTCCTTTATGGGATGCCGAAATGAAGTCTATTATTTTTGTTAGTTTTCAGGAGTTGAAAATCGATTCTTTTCCCGTCCATTCATAAGCCTTGTTAGGAGAAGGTGCTAGCACTCCCATTCCACTCTCCTCGCCAATGAACACGTGCCGCATATCACAAGTTAGAGGCCGGACACTTGGACGGCTTGAATCCGCAAACGACTTAAAAATCTAAAGGTTAGATTTACTTTATTATGTATGTGATTGTTTGATTTTGTCGTTGATCCAATCGCCGGGATCGGGGTAAGGTTCAAATTTTTGAACTATGTTGCTTGCCCCGTAGCGATCTTGCTTAACTTTCACAGAGGCTAGAGGCAAGCAGCGGAAGTGCGGGCGGAGACCCTGCGGTGGCTGGCGGCCAGTGGTTGGCGAGCGCAGGTGTTGGTCACGGGAAGAAGGAGAAGAAGCCGTGAAGAAGATGAGCAGGGGAAGGGAAAAGAAAATAAAATGAAAAAAAAAAAAAGAAAAAATGAAAAGAAAATAGAAAATAAGAAAATTTGGAAAAATGGGAAAAATAGGAGAGAAATCCCAAAAAATTCCAGAAAAGTTCTAAAAATTATTTCGGGGCTCGTGGAGCATAATGGAAGCTCAAGAATGGGATTTCGGGCATGAGATGGCAGTCAATGAGTCAATGTCGACGAGGGCGATTGGCCGATTTTTCCTTCCAAATTGGATGAGGTAATTAATTATTTCTTTTGAATTACTTGTGTATGTGAGATGTTGTGGAATATTATAATGTGAAGAATTGGTTGGGTTTAAACCCATGGTTGGGGTTGTTTGTAGTTGTTGGCGGGTGGTTTTGCGGTGGATAATAAACACATAGGCCCTAATGTGATGTTAATAGAGTTGGGGTTTTGTGTGTTTGCCTCTAGGTTCGACCGGGAAAGCCGTAATCCTATAGGAACTTGAGGTTCAGGCTAGAGTTCGTGCCGAGGCAGAGATGAGGCTTCGAGCCAGGTAAGGGATGGCCCCATGTGGAGGTGGCCTTGCAAGTTGGTAAATGTGTTTGATAATGTTTTTATATTGCATTTGCATGTAGTGGTTAACACTTGCGTGATGCGAGAGCTAGTGGACCTGTGGCCATAAGGAGGACTAGTGTTGTGAGGGCTGATAGGTTAATGCCTCAAACCTTGGAGGGTTGTGAGGATGAGATGGCCTAGCCTCATTTGCATGCATTGGCATACATAAACATCTTTATATTCATATTTACATGCATTGCACCCTTACTAAGTCTTTATGATTCATGAGGTTTTACCTCATGTTGTAGATGATGAAAGCCCAAATGCAAGCAGGGATGGTGCTGGGAGACTGTTGTGGCAACTAGCATCGTTGCCCGAGATTTGTGGATATGTATTCCCCTGTAATTTTTTTATATGTATTCATGTAATTGAATGTAAGCGATATTGAGCACTATATGTATTTAATTGTCGAAATCATCGTAGTGTGATAAATGATTGTGAGATTGTTCGTTGTATATGGCTTAGTTGGAGAAGCCGAGTTCGGACCGAGTAACGAAGAGCAAGGTATGTTCTCATAAATTCCCAATACTTAGCCAAGTGTTTGTTATACTAGCTTTGTGCCTGGGTCACCTCTGGCTTGCTATGAGGCGAGCAGAAAAGAGGTGAAGCTCACTCAGGTTTCGGGTCTTGGTCCGCTAAGTTTTTCTTGTTTGAGTTGGGATTGATTCCTGAGTGGAGCGAAGGGAAGGCCGAAGCTTAGTTCCCACCTAGGGCGTTTCCTGTTGAAACATAGTCCAACTCTTCAGTTGTGGTTCGTCTGGTGAGTAATTAGGTCGATTATTTACCGGTGGTGCCCGATAGTGGGAACGGGTCGTTACACTAAGGCCCCACGATGATGCATAATGACTCCCTTAAGGTGGCGAGACAGATCGTAAAATATAATTGGCCGAAGGTGTTTATAAAATGAGACACCTAGCACCTTGGGAATGTGTCACACGGTGGAACAATGATAAAGTCATAATTACGGGACATTTGGCACCTTAGGAATGTGCCACATGAATAAGCAATGATGAGCCATAATTATCACCAAATTTACAAGATTAACGTGGGCTTATCAAACAACAACAAGTGGCGTAAGCATGAAGAAGCCAAATCTCCAAATCTAAGTAATGATGATCTAGATAATGGCTGGGCTTAACCTTGTGCATTTATTTCAAACAAACACATACAAAAATTAACAAAGAAGAAACAAGCATGCAGGCACAAGGCGTTTATACTCGCCAGTGTACGAGTGTGCGTTGTAGCACAATTTAATTTTCTGGGTAAGTCCAGGTCGATTCACTGGGAGATCGTTAATAAAATGAAAATAGAGCCGCGATGTAAATTGGGTTGTCAGGCCAATTCATTTGATTTTAAGTGAACAAAAATGAAGTACTGTAACTGTAAGAAGTCTTGAGTCAAGGCAATGTTCAGTGCCAATTCCATAACTTCCCAACAGATAGATAGGTACCAAAAACATATGTCTGAATTAATTTGAGGTTTTGATATTAAAATGCATCTCAAGATGATGGTAGTTCTTGGTCTAGCAATCTCCATACATGGCATGAGAGATTCTACGTTAAGCAACTACCATAAATTAAAATACAGTTAATATGCAGTAATCAAATAACCCATTTGGATTTGGATATGATAGCATCTCCAGTTTAAGTAACCTCCATACATGGCATAGAGACTCTAAGTTTGGCTTATGCTCCACTCCAAATTCAAAAATTCAATGAACGCACAATACTCAAATTAAATTAGGTTTCTGGTAATGCATTTGAAGTTCGGCTATCTTAGGAAATCTATGGCATTGGACACTGTCCGCACCTTGGCCCAAGTTTAAGCTTAGCCACACATCTCCAAAGAAAAAATTAAAGAGACAGGAATTAAAGTTCTGGAATGTAAATACTGAAATTGAAATTAGAGAAATGTAGATGAACAATGAATTAAAGTTACAGAATAAAAAGAACAGAAACGAAAACTGCAGAACGTAAGTAACTGAAATGAAGAACACTGGAATAACATGAAGAAATAAAAAACTACTGGAATTTAAGAACAAAAAGAAAGGAATAGAACAGTGGGCTTTTCCCCTTATTCTAGTTAAAATGGTGGATGGGGATCTCTTTTTGTGAAGCCGACGATAGATATATATATATTCATCTCCTACAAATCGCCCTAGTCAAAGAAGAAATTACATCGCGTGCCACCATGGTCATTTGTGCCTGCTCTGACAAAAGATCACATGCTGAAGCTGCTGTGCGCCTGCTGATTTCAGGAGCTGGGCTTCCTTTTTAATTCCAATTTAATTTCATGGGTTGCTCGGAGCTGGGCCTTCTTTTGCTTTGGACTTTGATGAGCCTCCAAGTCCACGCATGCTGCTTCCAATTCATTATAATATGTTATAATATTATATATATTATATGATATATTATATGCTTATTTATTATATTATATATATGCTTCACGCATGCACTTGTATGATATATATATATATATGTTTTATATTTATATAGGTATTATATTTATATATATTATAATATATATATTTATTTATTATATATTATATATTATATTTACTTACTATTTTATTATTATTATATATATATTTGGGAAATCTACATATAACCACGAAAGGCATATAAATATTCAATTAAAGCCAATTTCAAGGTCAAAATAAGGGTGAAAATATAATAAAATTTTGACATTTTTTAGCATCAATCAGATGACACTTAGCGCCATGAGATGGAACTAATGATGGCAGCCCAAATCCCAAGGGACACATGGCTCCATGAGATAAAATCAAGGCTCAAATCCTAATAACACGTGGCATGAAACTATTCGCCGAGAAGTTAGATAAGCCATGATTAGGCCCAAATCTCTAGGGCCACTTGTTACAAGAGGGGAAAAGTCATGACTAAGGCTTAAACCTCAAGGCCAAGTGGCCAAATCTTGTGGTGGCACATGTGTAACGGCCCGCTCCCATCTACGGGCGCTACCGGTGAATAATCGACCAGATTACTCACACACAACACTAAACTAATGAAGAGATGAACTATGTTTCATCGGGAAACGTCCTAGGTGGGGACTAGGCTTCATCCTTCCCTTCGCTCCACTTGAGGAGTAGGTCCCAAAACATAAAAAGAAGCACAGCGAATGGGACCCGAAACCCGAGTGAGTTTTATCTTTCTTCAGCTCGCCTCACAACAAGCCAAAGGTGACCCAAGCACGAAACTAACACATTAAATATCTCCTGAGTACTGGGGATTTATGGGAAGTACATCTTTGATCCTTACCTGATCCTAAACTTGGCTCCACCAAATAAGCTACTATCAACAGAAGTCTACACAATCAATACTACATTATACCGATTACAACAAACGGGATACCATCTAGCGTCCAACAACATACACATTCACCCATAAAGACATATATATACATACCACCACATGAATACATACAGGAGATAATACAATTTACAATGTAGCAACAACACTAGTTGCCACTTCAACCTCTCGACATAATCCCTGCTTGCATCTGGACTTGTAACATCTACAACACGAGGTAAAACCTCATGAGTCATAAAGACTTAGTAAGGGTGCAAATGAATGTAAATAAGATAATATATGCAATGCAATGACAAATAATTACATGAATAACGAGGCATCATTACTCTTCGAACCTACTTGTTCGAGGCACCTACCTCCTATGTTACCCCTAGTATGCATTTAGTCTCTCCCATAGCCATAGGACTCCACTAGACTACCTATAGAACATGCATAACACACAACTGCACAATTGCCATCCTTGCCATCAATACTACTTGTTCAAGGCACCTACCTCCCATATTACCCCTAGCTAGTATGCATCTAGTCTCTCCATCTCTTCCATCGTAGCCACCCGCGCACGACAACACCTGCGCAACCAACAGCTATGGCCGACGCCTCCATCACGAGTTGCTGCAGCCCGCACTTGAGCCATCGTCGGCCACCGCTACAAGCGCCGCCTTAGCCGCGAGCCTCTGCCAACCTCCTGGGCATGTCACTTGCGCTGCTGCTCCGTCTTCTTCGCAGTCTATAACTTCCATGGCCGCCGCATCCTTGGGTGCTACTCGAGTTCCCGACCAAACTTCGGTCAGCCTCTTCTCTCTCGATCTTGCATTGCTCTCTCTCTCTCTCTCTCTCTCTCTCTCTCTCTCTCTCTCAGCTCTCGCTATCTGTCCCTCTCTCGCTTTGGATCCAGCCGAGACTCCCTTGGCTTCTCCCTTCTTCATTTGCTTTTTCTTTTGCCTTTTTACATTTAGGATCCAAAGCTCCACTGTAGGAAGCTTGATCTCCAAGCTCTCACGCACACACATATAAATATATAATATATATTAATTACACTTAATTATACACATTTAATTACACATAATTATTTAATTATTATGCATCAACCTAGACATGGCCACGGTTCATGAACCGCCGGTTCCAGTTCATGAACCGCCGGTTCCGGTTCAAGAAATCTTTGAACCTGAACCGAACCGCCCAAGGGCGGTTTGGGACGGTTCGGTTCCGGTTCCGGTTCGTGCCGGTTCGGTCAACGGTTTGGACCGGTTCGGTCAACGGTTTGAGCCGGTTCGGTCAACGGTTCCGGTTCCGGTTCAAACCGAATTTTTTTAATTTTTTTTAAATATTGTTGTATTCAATTTTGGTCCTTGTTCCGTTGTTCGGTTCGGTTTGGTTTCGATTTTTAATTGTTAAATGTAATTGTAAATATAAATATTCTCAACCATATTTTTAATAAAAAAACACTACTAAAAATTGAAGAAATATAAGTAATAATTTCATTAAAAATAATTAAAACAACTAAACAAGTATGTAATACAAGTAATTAATTTTTACAAATGTGAAAAATAAAAAATAAAAAATAGAATTAGACTTAATTTCATTAAAAAATAATTACAACAAAAATGTAATACAAGTAATTAATTTTTACAAATGTGAAAAAAAATAAAATATGGACTTGGATGAGTTGGATCCTACGCATCTTCATTGGAGTCGGAAGTCGCCGTTGTTGAACCATCATTAACCCATTCGTCAGATGATGATGAATGGATAAGTTCTTCTTGACGTCGCATGTTAGCTCTTTCCCAATCATCGAGGCAAACTTGAGCTTCCAATGATTCTGGAGCCAATCTTGATCTTCTTTCGTCCAAAATGTTGCCTCCACTACTGAATGTTTGTTCAACGGCTATAGTTGAAGCTGGAACTGCAAGAAGTTGACTTGCAATAATTGCAAGAGTTGGAAATGTCTCCTTGTGCCTTTTCCATCACTCCAAAATTTCAAAATTTAAACCTGTATCATCACCAAACTCAAAAACTGTGGTTAGATAAGTTTCGAGCTCCGAATGTGAGCTCGATCTAGGTTTTTTCCTCCTTTGATCTAAAAATTTATAACCCCATTTCATTGGTTGGGAGGAAGAGGAATGCGAAGCCATGGATGGAAATGATTCTTCACTACTAGGAGCAATAACATATGCTTCATATAATTGATTGCATAAAGTTCTAACCTTAGAAATTATAATATTCACATCAATTTCTTCATTATTTTCTAATCCTAACAACGAATAATAGTTAGACAAACACTCAATTAAACCATCAAATTTACACCTAGGATCAAATACCATAGTAACAAGAGAAATTTCAGGAATAAATTGATAATAACGTAACCATTTTTCTCTCATTTCTAAAACAGCATGACAAATTTCTTCAACATTAATTCCTTCCATTAATACACCGGCCACATTCATTGCTTCTATTAAAAATTGATGTGAAGTTGGTTTATAAACACTACTAAGTGTATGAGTAGCATCATTAAAAATTCGTAAAATATTCAAAATTGAACTACAAACATTCCACATAGTTGGAAAAATAGGATATTGTGGAATATAATTTGCTGCAAAAGAACACAATAAATCTTTATATTCAAAAGATTGATTAAGTAATTTAAAAGTTGATTTCCAACGAGTAGGGACATCTTTTGAAAAACGTTTTGGGGTTTGACCATTGGAGGTGCAAAAATGTGCCCATGCTTTTGCAATTCGAGGGTGTACCCAAATATAAGAAATAACATTTCTAATTGGATCTAAATAAGAATTAAGTGACTTAATGCCATCTTGAACACATAAATTTAAAACATGGCATGCACATCTAACATGAAAAAATCTTCCACCAAAATTTGGTTGGCAAATTCTTTTCAATTCATTAATAGAAGCAGTATTAGCCGATGCATTATCAAAAGAAATTGAAAAAATTCTATTAACTAATCTATATTCTTGTAAAATTTGTTGAATTAATCTACAAATATTTTCAGCATTATGACTTTCATCAAAACATCAATACGCAAGAATTCTTTTTTGTAAAACATAATTTTCATCAACCCAATGACAAGTAATACCCATATATGAATGAGTTTGCCAATGATCACTCCAAATATCACTACAAATAGAAACATTAATATTATTGTTTTGAAAATATGTTATCAATTCAATTTTTGAGTTTTTAAACAATTTTAACAAATTCCTTTTCAAAGTATTTCTAGGAATTGATTTAAAACTAGGATTAACAAAGTTTTGACAAAATCGAGTAAAACCTAATTTTTCACCAAAACTAAAAGATAAATGATCAATTGCTACCATTTCAGCTAAACCAGACCTACAATTAGCTTCATTATAATGAAATAATTGAGGAGAGTTTGAAGAGGTAGCAAACCTGGATATTTGTGTTTGATCGCGGCTCAATCCAACCTTGAGCGGGTGCTTTGTTTGCAAATGTCGGGCGAAAGTACCATATCCACCTCCTTGCTTGAATTTGTATACCTGATTACAATAATTACAAGATACATCAAATTTACCATCTCCTTTTGGTGTTTTCTTGAAATGAATATTAAAAATATCAGAAGTAGAAATTTTTCCACCTCCCTTTTGTTGAGTTTCACTCTCTTGTGTTTGAAAATTTTGAGCTTCAAACTCAACATTTTCAAAATTTCTACCTTCACTTGCCATTTTTTTGAAAAAAGTATGATAATAAAAAAATATAATAATGATAAAATAATATAGTAACAAGTAATAAATAATTAACAATATAATTGAATAAATTGATAAATAACAAAATGAGAAGATTGAAGAAATTGAAATTGAAATATTAAATGAGAGACAAAATTGAGAGAATAATAGCTTGAGACTTGAGAGAGAGAGAGAGAGAGAGAGAGAAAGTGTGAAAAATGAGTGGGGGGGGGAGGGGTATATATAGATAGGAATTATAAAATTAAAAAAAAAATTAATAAAATTGGCAGCCAACGGTCCAATTTTGGACCGTTGGGGGGGGGGCACGGGGGGTTTGGACCGTTAGGGGGGGCACGGGGGGAGTTTGGACCGTTGGGGGGGGAGGGGGGCACGGGGGGGTTGTTCCGGTTCCCCGGAACCTTGAACCGGAACCGGACCGAATTTCGCCGGTTCAGTCCGGTTCCGGTTCGGCCGGTTCCGGGTCCGGTTCCGGCCGGTCCGGTTCCGGTTCGAACCGCCGGTCCGGTTCAATTTTGGCCATGTCTACTTCAACCCCACAAATACTCCATAATCCCACTTAGGGAATTTTAATAATCGCATTTAGACCCTCTAAGGTCTTAAATAATTGCCCTCAAGACACTAAAAATCTTGATTTCCCAAAATTAATAATCGGTCATTACTCCATAAAATTGATCTCGTCCATGTGCCTTCACAAGATCTTATCTCAACCTAAAAACACTTTAGGGTTGACTTATTCATAAAATCGGGCCACCCTTCGGGGCCCTCTAACTTACCGGCAACTTCTCGGTTGCCCCTTACGAACATTCGATTCGGGCAACAATTTAAGCTTATACAAAAACTGATCCGTAAACTATTCCTGATTCGATTTCTTTCAGCGTCATTAGCCTCACCTCGAGACACTTGACAATCTCTTGCCCCATTTCCTAAACATCCAAGTCTTAGGGCATTTCCTGCCATTGATTCGGTAATTTGCTAATTCATTTCTCAAAACTGACCTTAGGGCCCACCGAACCGCTCACTATCCAAATTACCAAAATGCCCCACCCCCAAGGCACTGTTATTTCATTTCTCGCCTCTCTCTCGAAAGGCACTCTTGGAATTTTATCTTATTTTCTAACACCGGTAACACAGGGTGTTACATTCCACCCCCCTTAAAAAGAATTTTGTCCTTGAAATTCACTTTCACGATTCCTCTGCCTGGGACAATCTCGTTCTCAAGTCGCTTCCTCATTCCTACTCTTAGGAATCTCACCATTTCATCATTTGCTCAAGTTACCACTACGCAAGCTTCTACTTAAGTTATTGATCCTTTAATTCCCAAGGATATTCATCTACTGATGCCACTTTGGCCTCCTGCCGAAACCCATAACTAGCCATTAATCACAACATGCGACTATTGCACTAATACCCATCTTCTTGATGGATTTTAACTTTCTCCTTGCATCACCTTACAGTCAGCTTCCATTTTTCCCACATCAACTAAGACCATAGCACGATAATGCCAATCAATCTCGTCAACACTGCATCACTAATCAGTGAGCAACGATTTTACACCGATCGCACACGGCAACGTTTCCCATGCCGAACCCACATGGCCACGATTTTTACGCTGATCACACACAACAACGTCTTAGCACTGATCAATCGCAGCAGTGTCACTTCTAATACCCATTAGACACACTAACACCCATTCACCCATGGTATTTCATCATCAATCATATGCATGTATAGCTTAAGTTGATCCTCATGGCAACATCTCATTACCGATTGACTATCACTATGCTAGTACTATATGGGAAGCAACCATCTGGCTCCTTTAGTTATAATCGACCATTCCTCATATGGTCTACTACCTTGACCAGCCAACCTTAGCTTATCGCCATGGCTTAAGCATAACCGACATACCCATACAACATAGTGGGTACTTCATGCTTCAGCTAATAACATGCATTATCCGAGTCCACACCTCGAGCTTAACGAAGTACGCACCATACCACTCTCCTAACTAGGATTTTTTTTTTCATGCTCGATAAAGATATTGAGGCTTTTCCTATTAGCCGATGCCACTTGCCAACTGGGGTCACTTACCCCTACCTAAGAATTCTCATTGGGCAACCCCTCATGAATAGGTTGCACCCGGTCCTCAATTTCTACTTTGCTAGGCATTCTCTTGGTTGTCAAACCCTACAATGAGTGAGTGGTCCTACCATTTCGCCATCTGGTTGTGGAACCTTTAACCACAGCCCTCGTCATGCCTATTGTGCTTACTATAGGTCTTCGGTCCCTGCCCACCTGCACAATCATTGTGTTGCCCTTGTGCACCCAGTGGGTCATCACCCAGTCTCACGGTCGGGCTGCTCCCACAAGGACACACTCGGTCCCAACACTAGTTTCCAACATCATGGCTTTGGTCTATCACTACTTAAATCACACCCGCAACATGACTTCTGGCTTTTGGTCGCACACCTACCACCTCAAGCTTTCATGGTTATACCAACATCCTTGTAACGAATTTTTAGCCAAGATTACCAACCTAGCCTCATTCATCTTCGTTATGCTACAATCTCCATATTCTCAAACTTATTGGGCTACCTCAATATTTGCGCCTTATCTTGAAATACGTGTATCATCTCGATTTGCATGTCAACTTCAAAATTCACACAAGTCACTTCATCTTAAGCTTCAAAGCACCCTTGACTTAGCCCCTCAAGCTTCCTCGGTATGCGTGTTCTAGCCTCAAAATGCATGTAAATCCTCGATTCTCGTGTATCACCTAAATTCTTGTGCACTACTCAATTTTTCGTGCATTACCTCGATTCTCGTGCACCTCCTTGATTACCGCGCATTATCTCAATTTTCATGTACTACCTCGAAACACATGCCCGGACCATTTTTCTTGCCAAAGTCTCCAAAATATTAATAAATCTCCATTTCATATTTTTTTAAGGCATTTCCCACATTTTTCGGGATTTTCTAGTATTTTTGATTTTTTTTTTTCAAATATATATATATATATTTTTATTCCTTTCCCATTTCTTCCTTCATTCTCTTTCTTCTCCCGCATCTTCTTCTTCCTCTTCCTTCCTCCTTCCTCTGCAATGCACCGACCGAGCTAACAGCCACCAGCTGCGAGCGTCGCCACCACCTCCGATGGTCGCCACCGCCCGCTCGGCAACCGCCTCCAGCGCCTACTTTACCATCAGCAGCGAGCCATCGCGGGGCTTCTTTGCGCTCTAGCCGTCGATCACCATCTCCTCCCAGTCATCATTGCCGGCCCAATCGACACTCGCGTCGACTAGATTCGGCCACACCGTCGTCGCTGCCTGCCCCCTTGTGCAACCACCGGCCACCACCTGGCTTTCCCCAACTGCCACCGCAACCATCGTCGTAGCTGTCAGATCTGGGTCGATCTGACCCATTCGGCCGGACCCGACTCACTTCAGGTTTGACCCATCCTTGATTCGTTCCATTAGATCTAACCCATATTTGATTCGACCACCCACTTAGATCTGACCCATATTTGACTTGCCTAGATTTAGCCAGAACCTAGATCTATCATGCCAAGTTTTGAGGAGACAGTGTACTCCACACTGCATCTTTGCTCCTTATTTCTGTCATGAGGAAGGATCCACTTATTTTGATGCCATCCATCACATTTTTTGTGCTAGAAATACCTTCATCCTCCTAGCCCCTCTTCCGGTAAGTGATCGGCTTGGAGCTTCTATGGCATTCTTATTTGAAGCTCAAGCCTGGCTTCAGGATCCTGTCTATGGATGTGTATCTCACATTCTTGCTCTTCAGCAACAGATTAGTGATTTGCAAGCTTATCGAGCTCTATTACAAGATTCACTATTCGCATACTATTCTTCACATCCATATTCTGTTCCTTAACTTGATAAAAAACCAAACTAGAGCTCCTATCTTCCCATCATCCCAGAGGACGTCCCTCATCCTAGTTTCCCAAAGGTTACTCTTCTACCTCACCCTAGCGAAACTAGCAATAGCCAGATGCCACTCCCAAATGACATCGATGAGCTGGGACCCGTCGTGTTTGGCAACATCGTCGCCACTGAGCATCGACAATCATTATCAGTTTTATGGTTTGACTTCTCTCTTTTTTTTTTTTTTTTGACTGTATGGCTTGATCTCTTGTAACTATATTGAACATATGGAATGAATGTTATGTTTTGGGTACTTTAACATTTCATTCCCTTGTCTTACCCTCGATTGCATATCAATCATAAGAAAATTATCTCAACCTCTTATAGTTGTTTAATTATTTTTCAAATCGAGGAAAAAAATACTGAATCTTAATTATCATCTCATTTAAAGCTTGGAAATTTACATCCTAAGTTAGGCTACACAAACTTCCAAACCATCACGCCACGCTAGAAGTACTACCACGACACTATAATCCCCATGGAAATCAAGCTTAGCCCAGACATAACCTACAGTTCTCTCTAGGTCTTCAGCGTCTAATCGTCTCCATAGCATACTGGTTACCCCACATAGAGGGCCGCGGTCCCTCAACATGAGCTAACCTAATGGCCACCTACCACCTGCATTTAGTGGTGCTTAGCATTAGACCCATCACTGGTAGGCATCACCTGTAGTATTATTCCATGCTAGAGCCATTCCTCATTCCTTAACACCCTGTGTTGTTGGTGTTAAAAAAATGAAATAAAATTTCAAGAGTGCCCTTTGAGAGAGGCGGGAAATGAAATGATGGTGCTCTAAAAGAGGGGCATTTTGGTAATTTGGATAGTGAGCGATCCGGTGGGCCCTACGGGCAGTTTTGAGAAGTAAAGTAACAAATTGCCAAATCAATGGCAAGAAATTCCCTAAGACTTGGATGTCCAGGAAATTGGGCAAAGGATTATTGAGCGTTTTGAGATGAGACTAATGACGATGAAAGAAGTCAGATCGGTAATAATTTTCGGTACAGCTGTTGTATAAGCTTAAATTATTGGTTGAACTGAATGTTCGTGAGGGCCAACAGAGAAATCATCGGTAAGTCAGAGGGGCCCGAAGGGTGGCTCGATTTTATGAATGAGTCAAGCTGAAGAGCTTTCAGGCTGAAATAAGGTCATGTGCGGGTGCAGGGACGAAATCGGCCTTTATCGAGTAAATGCCGAATATTAATTTTTGAAAAATCAAGATTTTGTGTGGTTTAATGATATTAATTTAAGCCTTGGAGGGTCTAAGTGCAATTATAAAATCCCTTAATAATTCCTTTAGTGGGATTAATGATTTTTAGGGATTAAATGTGATATATGTATATATGTATATACATTGGATGCTCAAGCTCCTTTGGTCTCTGAGATTCAAAATAGAGAGAGATGAGAGATCAAGAAGGGGTCGAGCTTGAGAGAGATCAAGATTGAGGGAGAACTGGGATCGTGGTTGTTGGCTGGCGAGCATCAGCTGAAGGTAGCAGAGTTAGTTGCGACTGTTGCAGCAATGACGGCCATGGCGGACACGAGGCAGACCAGCAGTGACTGACGACGGCTTGAATCATCAAGCTTGGCCAACTATGGAGGCTGATCGAGGTCGCGGCAAGCAGAGGCAATGGTCGGCGATGGAAGAGGCTGCAACAGAGGTCTTCCATGGCAATAGCTGGTACGCGCACGGGAGCTACCAGCTACAGTGGAGGCGGTGCAGGCCAGTGATGGCGCGACCATTGGGTGCGGGCGGCGATGGCCGTGTGTTAGAGGTGGTTGCCAGTGGGACAAGGCAGGGGGTGAAAAGTGGTGTGCACAGGAGGCTGCTAGTGCGCACAGGGGCGGTCGAACAAGTGAGGAAGAACGAGATGGGAAGAGGGAGAAGAAAATAAGAAAAGAAAAACAATAGAAAAAAGAAAATAAAGAAAAAACATAAAAATGGAGAAATTAGAGGAATAATAGAAGAAAATTCCAAAAAAAAATTATGGAAAAGTTCTAAAAATTATTTTGAGGCTCGAGGAGCTTATTAGAAGCTCGAAAATGGAAATTTGAGTGTAAGGTGGCAGCTCAGGAGACAGCGTCCGTATGGACGTTTTTTTGGATTTCTCCTCCAGATGACTGAGGTAAATTTATTTATTTCTTTTTGAGTTAATAGCATTATGTGAGATAATGTAGAATAATTATTGATTGGATTAAACCCTTGGTTGGGGTTTATTAGAAGTTGTTGATGGGTGATTTTGCGGTGTATAGCAAAAACATAGACCCTGGTTTAATTTTTGTTGTTGGGTTTTGTGATTTGAGTCTAGGGTCGACCGAGGAGGCGGTGATCCTAGAAGAGTTCGAAGTTCGGCTAGCGTTCTCGCCCGTGGTAGAGATAAGGCTTCGAGCCAGGTAAGGGACGGCCCTAAATGGTGGCGGCCATGCAAATGTTTAGTAATGTGGTTAAATATATGTTGTGTGCAATGGTGTGCTATGCATGCTCAATATGTAGTCTAGTGGAGTCTTATGGCCATAGGAGGGTCTAAATGTATGCTAGGGGTAACATGGGAGGTAAGTGCCTCGAACAAGTAGGTTCGGAGAGTAGTGATGCCTCGTTACTCATGCATATTTATTTTCATTGCATTGCATATATTATCTTGTTTACATTCATTTTCACCCTCACTGAGTTATTGTGACTCATGAGGTTTTACCTAGTGTTGTAGATGTTGCGAGTTCAAATGCAAGCAGGGATGATGTTAGGAGGTTGAAGTGGCAACTAGCGTTGTTGCTGTGTTGTGAATTGTATTGTCTCCTGTATGTATTCATGTGGTGGTATGTATACATATCCTTGTGGGTGAATGTGTACATTGTTGGGCGCTGGATGGTATCCAGTTTGTTGTAATCGATATAATGTAGTATATGATTATGTAGACTTCTGGTTGATAGTGGCTTATTTGGTGGATCCAAGTTTAGGATCAGGTAAGGATCAAAGAGGTACTTCCCATAAATCCCCGGTACTCAGTATATATTTAAGGTGTTAGTTTTGTGCCTGGGTCACCTTTGGCTTGTTGTGAGGCGAGTTGAAGAAATGTGAAGCTCACTCGGGTTTCGGGTCCCGTCCGCTGTGCTTCTTTTTATGTTTTGGGACCTACTCCTCGAGTAGAGCGAAGGGAATGATGAAGCCTAGTCTCCACCTAGGACGTTTCCCGATGAAACATAGTCCATCTCTTCATTGGTTTGGTGTTGTGTGTGAGTAATCTAGTCGATTATTCATCAGTAGCGTCCGTAGGTGGGAGCAAGCCATTATAGTTGGTATCAGAGCATGGCTAGCAATATGAGTGGGGAAAGGTAGCGTGTTAGTGGTGTCATATATGGTCGGTTAAGTGATTGATTTGAGCAATTGCCAAAATTTGGAGTCGAGGATATCTTGCATGAGTTAGATGTAAGTTGGAATGTCCTAGCTGCTGAGTTGGGGTTGAGAACAGTTGGTTTGTGACTTCGAGGTTGCGATATGTGATTGATCCGATGATCTTGAAAGTGGGACGTGTGGTCCGAGGACCCTAGGGATTGGGTCAAAGCGTTGAGGCCTGTGATGATTTGAATGGTATGCTCAGATATTCTTGTTATAGGAATAGGAAAATACCATCGGTTGAAATGATATACCCGTAAGAGGTATATGGGTCGAGGTAATTAAGAATTGAAAACCCAAGGGTGGGTGTGGTGTCAAGAAACCCGAATTTGGGAATTTGGGGATTAGTGGAGTGCCATATGTTAGGGATTGGCCAAGCATGTATGAGGGAATAGAAATTTTCCCTTGGAAGTCATGTAGTAAAGCTTATGCGCTTGAGATAGAATGAGCTAAAGTGGGATTTAGCTCGAAGTTTAAGGAGATGAGTCGTTAACTGGCCATGTGACGAGCTCCAGGAAAGGAGTAAGGTTACTTACAGTAAGGACTCTGAGGGGAGTCGTGTATGATTTATGCCTGCTATATGTATACGGTAGGATGTGAGAGTATCTTTATGATGATCCCAGAAAGGACATGCCTAGGGTATGAACGGACCCTACTTGTTTTCAAGATGAAACGAGGTCTATCCTAGGGAAGGATATGTGTGTGGAAAATGGATCCTAGTAGGCATAGAATGAGATGAAAAACACCTAATGTAACGCGTTGATTTCAAAATTTAAATATAGGAGGCATTAATTAACTCTTTAACGTTTGTCCCATTTTCCTTATAGTATTTAAATGTCTTAATTTTTTTCCTAGATTCAGAATAGAAGATTAAAACAAAGGTGGGATAATACGAGAATGTGGCTTGAAACCCTTAAGAGAATCACCATAGCATTATACCTTGATTCTTCTATAACCTGGTGGTTCCAATTATTTACTCCAGTTTAATTAATGGGAAATCGATGTGCAAGGGATAATCATATAGCTGTTCACTGGATTATTGTTAGTGTAGGTGCTCTAGACCCAATCAGATTGGGTATGTTGTACACTGACAATTGTAATTATGTTATTATTTGAATAAGGAGTTGTTCAAATTTACAAGAAGTCATTCTATTAGTTTCTTGTTATTATTGTAATAATCGAATGAAACTAGATAGAAGTCCATATGATGTATACTGTGATTAATTTATAAAGATGTGAGATGATGCATCACAGTTTCTAGACATCATTAAACGTCCCAAGTGGTAGCAATGTCAAGAATGGACATTGACAATTGCGGTAAGACTTGTATGTGCTATGTTTTTGCTATGTGATAGCAATGGGTGTCTCACACCCATAGGCATGGGGATGCCTAGACAAGTACATAGGTGACCAATGTTGGAGAACATGTCACTGGACATGACTCGCCATAAGAATCCATTTTGGTTATATGTTGATAGTATTCTCATATGAAATGGGTGTAACTAATCCTTAGACCTGAGGTTGTCACGTTCATCTCATAAAAAGACCGGTATGCTTTGACATCGTTTCGATGGGCCTAGACAAAGGCTGCACGTGGGCGATCGTTGGGTATATCGTAAGGCTTATGGAGATGGGTGTATAACCAAGATGGGACTCGTCTATCCCTTGATAGAGGATGATGTATCTAAGGCGCCTTCGGTGGATATTCACTTTAAATCCATGGCCATGGTGAAAGAGATCAATAAGGAGTTATTGATTCAATTTCTATTAAGCGAAGATATTCGAATGACCGAAGAAAAACTTATGTGACCATAATCATGCAACACATTGCCAACTTGAGATCACATAGGATACATTGACGAGATGATCGAATTACACGGTAACCATGCTCGTGAAAGGTTATTTGCGGATTATGAATCATTATGAATCATTCTGAATAATTGGGTAGGCATGCCTTGCTAGAGGCTAATATTGTCTTATGTGTTCGTACCGACACATTGCCAACATATTCGGAAGCCTAATGAGTCATACGCAATAGGCACGGTCCCTGGCTTAAACCAGGAGAGTGGACGTATGGTTAAGTGGGACACTTCGGCAAGAAGTTGTGCCGTCGTAGGTTCTCACGGAAAAAGAATAAATAGACGTAATGACGTCGATATGACGAGTAGTCGTCATAATGGAAAGAGTTTTGTAAAATGGCAATTAATTAAATTAGGAAGGAGTTTCTAATTTAATAATTTTCTATTTGTTGGAGTGGCAAATAAGAAATAAAATATATTTGGGCTTAAGTTAATATTTGGACTAAATTGGATTTGGGCCAAATATTAAATTGAATATTATATTTGGACTAAATTGGATTTGGGCCAAATATTAAAATAAATATTATATTTAGACCAAATTAGATTTGGGCTAAATATTAAATATTATATTTGGGCTTGAATTAGATTTGGGCCAAAATATTTTATTTAAACCTATAAAAGGATTTGGGCCATTTAATTATATTTTCAGTTGGACTAGAATAAGCCCACTTAATATTCTAATTAAATTAGAATTAATGGGCTAACTCAATCCATTAGGGTTTTAGAAACCCTAGGATATTTCACTATAAATATCCCTTTATGGGTTGCCCAAAATTAAGGGGTTTTTGGTGTCATTTTTTCAAGAGTTGAAAAAATGTATTGCCGTTTACTCTTCCCGTTTCTTTTGGCATCAATACAAAACGAGGGCATTCATTTTCTGCCCATACACAAGCCACGCAAAGGAGAAGGAGCTAGCACTCCTATTCTGCTCTCCTTGCCAATGGACGCGTGCTGCGTGTCACGAGTCAGAGGCCAGACGCTTAGACGGCTCGAATCCGCGAATGACTCGATAATCTAAAGGTTGGATTTATTTATTTGTATGTGAATGATTTGATTTTGACGTTGATCTAATCGCCGGGATCGGGGTAAGTTCAAAAATTTTTGAACTCCGTTGTTTGCCCCGTAGCGATCTTGCTTTACTTTCAGTTATAGCGTGAACCAATCAATCTTCAGTACCTTGGGTTTCAATAACACTATTTACAAATTTGAGTAAAAATATAAGTACGAAGGATATTCATTTAGGGATTTGAATAAGGAAAGTAATATGTACGTGGTATTGTCGTAAGTATGAACTCCAAACTTAAGAACAAAATGGTATTTAATACAAACAGTTTTGTGTATATTACCTTTCTTTGGAATACGAATAGGAACATAAATATATCACAATATTAGCTTTAAAGCTTACCATGCTTCAATTACTTAGTATCTCCGTATAAATAGTTGATTTCATAAGATATCTGAATGGAAATTGGTAATAGATAAATGATCATTTAGTAGTTTGATTACAACAACTTGATTTATTGGAATGTAAACAGAATGAAGTAAATATTAGGTAGCTGTTTTCTCTTTGCCTTTGCTTGCTCCCGAGTACCTGAAACACTTATTGTACCTGGAACGTTGAATGTTCCAGGGGTATGAAACACCCAAGTTAGATAGCGATATCTAAGTGGATAACTTAGTATTGGAAAGTGCGTGCAAATGCATTATGTAGTATGTCGTGCAGTACGATGGTAGTGACGCCAGGGCGTTGCAATCACCCCTGTTGGCCATCATGCAATCATAAAATCATAGCCATTCCCTGACTTGGGATGGTGTGGTCCTAGACCACGTACATGATGCAACCATTTCAATGCCACTAGCCATGAATGTAGTGATGCATGTCCATGTGTATAAAAATGCGAACCAACGGTATTAAATGATATGCAAACCACTCAAATGAAAGTACAACATGTAAGAGATGTAAGAGTTCAAAGATGATAAGTCACCCACCAAGTTTACCTGAACCTAAAATTGATTATAGGTCAAGGGAAGTGTTCTCTTAGTTGAAGGGCCCAATGTGCACAGGAGCAAGTCCAAGAGTAAGAAAGCCAAAAAGGAAGAAGAGTTCTTCCATAGCGCAATCTGGAATAGTTCAGAAGACCAAAACTCAAAAGAGCAAGGAGGATATGGTCTATCTCTATTGTGATAAACCAGAAAGTGTAGAGTAAGAAAAGTTCAACTCAGGGCACTTCAGGTATTTATGTTATTAGAATTAATCTATCTACTTCTGATCAGTCCACATGAGTATTAGATACTGGATCTAGTGCTTATATTTACACTTTTGTGTATGGGCTTAGGAGTACGAGAAGATTAATAATGGGAGAAATGTACCTACACATGAGAAATGGATCAAGAGTTGTTCCATTAATTGTAAGGACCTATTTATTAACATTGCCCATAGCGCTTGTATTGGAGTTGCATAACTGTTACTACAATCCTAGTTTGACTAGGAATATAATTTCTAATTCTTGTTTGATAAGGATGGATTTTCATTTTTATTTAAGGACAATAGTTGTTCATTTTATAAAAATGAGTTATTTTATGGTAAAGCAACAGTACGTAACGGTTTGTATGTCCTTGACGTTGATACTCCTATCAATAACATAAATATTAAGCGACTTAAATCATGTGATTTAAATAGCACTTATTTATGGCATTGTCGCATTGGCCATATAAATAAGAATCGCATATCCAACTTGTATAAAGATGGATATCTTAGCATATTTGATTATAAATCATATGGTGCTTGCAAATCTTGTTTCCTTGGCGAGATGACTAAGTCTCTTTTTAAAGTAAAATGAGGCTACATAAGTGCTAGGGCTTGTGCACACTGATGTGTGTGGGCCCATGTCCACCTAGGATCGAGGTGGATATGTCTACTTCATAACCTTTACTGATGATAGATCACGTTTTGGCTATGTGTATCTCATGAGACACAAATCTGAGGCTTTTGAAAAGTTCAAAGAATTTAGATTTGAAGTAGAGAAACAAACTAGGAAAAGTATCAAAGTACTTCGATCAGATCGAGGTGGTGAATACTTGAACAGTGAGTTTCTAAATCACCTGAAACAGAATGGGATTCTTTAGCAATGGACTCTATTTGAAACACCGGAGATGAATGATGTGTCTGAAATGAGGAATAGGACCTTTTTAGACGTGGTTTGGTCCATAATAAGTCGCACTTAACTCCTCATTTCATTTTGGGGATACACACTCCTCACTGCGATCTTTGTTTTGAACAGGGTTCCAAGTAAGTCGGTTACTCAGACTCCATATAAGATATAGAAATGAAAGAAGTCAAATATGTCTTTCCTTAAGATTTGGGGTTGTGAAGCTTATGTTAAGCGTGTTGACAATAATAAGTTAAAACCCAAATCAATGAGATGTTTGTTTTTGGGATATCCAAATGGATATTACTTTTACCACCCATATGAACAAAAGGTGTTTTGTTGCCAAGCATGTGGTATTCCTTGAGAAGGAATTCTTAGATGCTGTGTCTAGTGGGAGGAATGTTAAGCTCGAAGAGATTCAAGACAAACCATAAACAAATACTTCCCTCTAAGAACCCAAGAAAGATCAGACACAAGATGTTGTGTCAACTCCCCAACCTTCTCACTACAAGAAATTTAGGATATTGTGACAAAAATAATTGTGATTGATCAAATTTTGTCACGAAAAATATCCTTTTTGTGACAATTGTGACAAAATCGAATTTTCTCATGCAAAATTCAAAAGGTAAGTAAAGTTGTGACAAACAATATTTTGACATAATATTTTGTCATAATATAGTAATGTAGATAATTTATAATGACAAAATAATTTTTGTCACAAAATTTTATCACATCAAATTGGCGCCAAAATTTTGGCGCCAATTCAACTTACATAATATGACAAGATAATTTTGTCACAAAAAATTTTGTCACAATATTTAATTATATAAGATGTAATTACAAAAAATTTTCGTCACGATAAGTAATAATTTTTATAACAAAAATACTTTGTCATAACATAGTATTATAAAAAAAAATATGACAAAAATATGTACGTCACAAGAAATTCAATTTTTTGTAACAAAAGTAATTTTATTAAATTTAATTTTTTTCATAAAAATACATCATATTAGATATAAAAAATAATAATCTAGTGACAAAACAAATTCAAAATATTTTATCAAAATAAAAAAACAAAAGACATGTAGTGACAAAACTATTTTGTTATAATATTTTGTCATAAAATATTTAGCCCCAATATTAATTTTGATGAATTCAATTTTTTTCATAAAAATACGTCCTATTAGAGATAATAAAATAATAATTTAGTGATAAAATAAAAAAATTTAAAATATTATCACAATAAAAAAATAAAAGCCATGAAGTGACAAAAATATTTTATTATAATATTTTGTCACAATAGAGCCAATATTAATTAAATATCTTGATAAATATATTTTGTCAAATATAGTTTTAATTACTATATTTTATCATAACATATATATACATATATCAATCCATCTCAACATTTATTAGTTAAAAATGTTTAAAAATTTTGATCAACTCCCCCTAAAAAGAAGGATTAATTTAAATATTTTATTATAAATTTTTACATATCATGTTTCATTAATGTAAATAAATTTTAACTAAACATATGTTATTCTGCTATTAGATCATTGATTAAAAAATTGCAATCACATACACATTTATCAATTGACAATCCAACCAAATGAGACGAATTAAAATTAATGACGATAAGTCAAATCAATATATATCATGATAAATTAATTTACTCAATTTAATTAATTGCCCGACAAAACTAGTTAGGAAAAAAAATCTTGAATAATGAAATGATAACAAATAAATATTTTATTTATAAATATTGAACATAAATTTATTATTTTCACAATAAAGTTAAATGATCACAATAAAAATCTATGCTATAAAGTAATGTAGTCTTCTAGAACTCCATCTTTTGTAAGCCCAATATATGATTAAAGAATAAAATCTTATTACATTACAACATGATGTATTGACTTCCAAACATGTCTTCTTGCTTTTACAACTATACACTATTTTGTTTCTCATATATTACAACACAAATTGGATAAAATTTAGCAAAGCACACTGATAATAAATATCACTAAAGAGTCACTTCACTTTTGGCATATCCAAATGATTAAAAATAAACTGGCATATCCGAATGAACTTGCATATCCAAATGATCTATGAAGATCAAAAATCTATCCAACTCATGAGCAAAAATCCAAACGGACAAAACAACATGCTAAATGACTTAGGCAGGGACAACCCAATTCAAAACCAAACCAAACAGAACAGTTTACCAATTGAACATAATAGTAAAAAAATCTCCACTGTAAACCAAAATGCAATTTGCCAAGAAAATAAGCTAACTACAGTCTGCATAGCACATCTAAATAATTGGCGACTGCGCAATCGAACCGTGCTACTGCTGAAGACTGAAAATCCAACATCCACCTGTGCTTCTGCTTCTGCTTCTTCTTCTAATTAAATTAGAACAGATACAGAACAGATGCCCATCAGCTGTAAAACAGAAAACCCCATGAAGGAAAAGAAACAAATCGAAAGCAAGAACCAAGATTGGAATACCAGTCATCATCAAAGCAAAACAACCAATGGTATAGTTTGTAGATTTCCTCCCCCAATCAAAAGATATGTGGTTCCATTGAGGTCAAAGTTGTTAATGGAGAGCCCTTATATAGTATCAAGAAAATTATGTCAGTACTAACAAATGAAAAACACGTATGGCCAGCTTCTCTAAACTATCTAACCAAAGCTTACAATGAAAGTTTGATCTAATCAGCATTTTAAAAAGTAAAAGAACATGTAACGGTAAGTAATTAATTTGATGAATTGATTTTATAAATCTATGTCTTAAGATGCTAGGCTTTTAAAATTTTCACCTGAAAGCTTGGCAACTTCGTCATCGGTTAGCCTGGCTACGAATCCATTAAAACTCCTTCAGTAGCTGTAAACTAGAGAGTCATGTAATCCACACATTAAACTTAAACAACCTCTTGTGATCATTCGACAATTTTGCAAACTTTTATTCTTCGATACTAGATATGATCAAAACATAAATTGATCTTGTGATCTCTTCTTGAAAAATTATCCTGTAAAAAAAATTAAAAATAAAAATAAGTGATATTGTACATAATAATTAATAATAAACATCATATATAATTGTGATCTTAATAATTTATGAATTAAAATTTTGTCAAATGATATGTAACACGATATTAAAACTTACCGTCATCTTCATCTTCATCTTCATCATCTTCGCTACCACCATCATCTTCTTTATCATCAACATCATCATCACAATAATCAATAATAGTATCATCTTCTTCATTGTAATCTTCTTCGTCACTACAATTATCATCAGTTTCATCTCTTGTTTAGACCAATTTCTTATTTGGAACAACAATGCTAGCATCTATTTCATCTGGAAACACATCTTCCCGAAGCAATGATCCTATATTTTCTGCATCTATTTGTTCAACCTCAATAACATCATTTACCTCATATTGTTGATATGATTCATCATTCAAAATTAACCTTTCACCTTGTTCTAGATTTTCTGGAACATCATATACATTTCTAGGACATACTTTTTGCACAATTTTCCAACTGCTTCCATTTTTCATATCACCAATATAAAAACTTGTTCTGCTTGTGTGGCTAGTACATAGGGATCATTGACATACCATTTTTGACTCGTATTAACACTCACTAGTTGACCATATGTCTTCATTCCGTTTCTTTTATCTCTTACATTCCACCAATCACATTTAAACAAAAAAACACGATTCCTATAGCAATACTCAAGCTCAATGATATCTACCAAGACACCATAAAAATCAAATTCTTTTGAATTATGTTCTCCTTTTACCACAATACCACTATTTTGTGTACGAAGATACTTATCACGCTCAATCGTATGAAATCTAATTCCATTAACTATGATACCACTATATTTTGCAACACGAATATCAGGACCCAGTCCTAATGCATATAATTGATCTTGTGATCCAACGGAACCATTTATATTTAAGTGTGTCACCTATAAAACAAATCAAACAAATTATCCAATGTAAAGTTTTTTTTTTTTAATATTAATAGTTAATGCTTAATAAAAAAAAACACAACATACGTACATGTTGCTTAAACCAAGATGGAAATTCATTTTCATGTCTTTCTTGCACATCAATCAAGCTTTGCCTTTGAACTTCTTCCTTATGTAAACTGTATGTATAACAACAAATAAAATACTACAATGAAACAATAATATTGATATAAATGATCTATTAATATTAATCTTATAACAAAAAAATAGACTTACTTTAAATAAAATTCTATCTCTTCTCAATTATTAAGTATATACCACTGAATTTTCTTGAAATCAAATGAGGATAACACATGATACACAGGGGCTCCTAAAGCTCTTGCCTTTTGTGTGAAAATTAAAAATCCATTATCTATCTCCAGTTGAGGTCCATCATAATTCCTCTCCAGTTGATTGTGCTTAGTTTCAACTCCACGAAAGTACATTGAACAAAAATGAAGACATTCTTTGTTAATATATGCTTCAGCGATGGAACCTTCTGGATGAGCTTTGTTGCGTACAAATTCTTTCAAAGTACAGAGATACCTATTTACAACCATAATGTAATAAAAAGAACGAATAATATAACATAGACAACAATACATACATACATGTTTATTGTTGTTCATGAAGTGCGTCTAACAATAATAAATTGAAATAATGTTCCAATACCTTTCAATAAAGTACATCCATCGATAATGAACCGGTCCACCTAATTCAATTTCACGTGGTAGATGAATTGGTAAATGTACCATAATCACAAAAAATGATGGAGGATATGTCATCTCAAGCTTGCAAAATATTAAAATGATGTCGGTTTGTAACTTTTTCAACATAGCCCTATCCATAGTTTTTGAACACAAATCCTTAAAGAAAGAACTCAACTCTGACAATACAATATATAAATCCTTTTTTAAATAACCAAGTGATGTAGCTGCAAGTAATCGCTGTAAGAATACATGATAATCATGACTTTTCATACCCGATATTTTGCCATCATTAACATTTACGCACCGAGCTAGATTTGATGCATATCCATCTGGTAATTTAATTGAATTTAACCATTCACAAAACTTTTTCCTTTCTGTCACTGACAAAGTGTAACATGCAGGCAGCATTAGGAACTTGTTACCATCTAGTTGCAAATGCAACTCTTTTCTTATACCCATTGCTTCCAAATCCATACGAGTCTTAAAATTGTCCTTAGTCTTTCCATCAATATTCATCAATGTTCTCAAAACATTTTCACATATATTTTTTTCTATGTGCATCACATCCAAACTATGTCGTAATTTCAATGTTTTCCAATGAGACAATTCAAAAAATATACTTTTTTTGGTCCAATTTAGCTCTTGTTCAGCACGTTTACGTTTTCCTGTATTAGATTGCTTTCCAAATCTCACATCTGGAACATGAGCAAATTGTCTTAATATATCATTTCCAGATAATTCTTCTGGTTCTGACTGATACTCTGCCTTACCATTAAATCTTTTACTTTTTCTCCATGGATGTTGTTTATCCAAATATCTACGATGACCCATGTAACATTGTTTTTTCCCATTCTTTAAAGTAAGCGAGCATGTCCACTCATTGTAAATAGGACAAGCTAACTTTCCCTTTGTACTCCACCCAGATAACATTCCGTATATAGAAAAATCATTTATGGTCCATAACAACGTAGCATACAATTGAAACTTATCACCGGAATATGCGTCATATGTTTCAACTCCCTCTTCCCATAATTCTTTCAACTCCTCTATTAATGGCTGCAAATATACATCAATATCATTCCCAGGAGAATCCTTACCAGGGATAAGTATGGATAAAAATATAAACGGCTCTTTCATACATTTCCAAGGTGGCAAATTATAGGGCAATAAAATAACTGGCCACATGGAGTAATTAGTGTTCATATTGCCAAATGGGTTAAATCCATCACTAGAAAGGCCTAGCCGCACACTGCGAGGATCTTGAGCAAACCAACTATGTAACTTATCAAAATCTTTTCATTCCTTAGCATCAGCTAGGTGCCTAATTGTATCATCATCAACACGTTTTTCTCTATGCCATCTCATTTCTTCTGCAATTTCTTTGGACATGAATAATCTTTGGAGTCTAGGTTTCAAAGGAAAATATCTAACCACCTTTTGAGCAATCTTCTTACGTTTACCCTTACCAAACTTCCATCTAGAAGCTTTACAAGCTAGATTAGGACATTGATCAAGATGTTCATACTCCTTCCAATATAATATGCAATTATTCACACATGCATCTATCTTCATATAGCTAAGGCCAAGATCACGCATTAATTTCTTGATCTCATAATAAGAGTTTGGAAGTGTTTCACCTTCTGGAAGAGCATCCTTGAACAACTCTAGATTTAGACTAAAAGACTTGTTGCTGCAATTAGTTATTGCCTTATTGTACAACATCTTGATAAGAAAAGATAACTTCGAGTACTTCTTGCAAACAGGATAAAGTTCACATTCAGCATCATTCAATAGTCTAGTAAATTTCTCAACTTCTCTTTTAGACATACATGTGCCATGGATATTAGAAATTCCCTCTATATTACCTTCCATAAGGTTTCCTCTATGCATGTCATTAACATCATTTGAACATCATTATCCTGATCATGAACTTGATCATCAAAATCACCTCCATCATATGAATCACCACATTGATTAACATTATCTAATTGAAAAGGCTCACCATGATATATCCATTGAGTATAATTTTCTAACATCCCGTAAAGAAAAATATCTTGTTTGACTTCTATTAAACTTTTCAGGATACAATTGTTACAGTTTTGGCATGGGCATCGAATCCTACCAATGGAGTCAACATGATATTTTGCAACATTTAAGAAATCTCGGACCCCTTGAATGTATGCGGCACAAAATTTATTCTTGAGTTTTATCCAACTTCTATCCATCAAGTTATCCTAATATTAATGAACAAAAGAAAAATTAAAACTAACAATAATGTGAGAAAAATAATAAACTAACAATAATATTTAATCTATAGTTAACAGAATAAATTGTCGTAACCAACAATAATATTTAATTTGACAATAAACCAACAATAATATTTAATTTACAGTTAATAGAATAATTTGTCGTAAACACCATCATTTCCAAAGGCAGCTGCGGCCTCACTCTTAGCTTGCTGTTAGAATAAGAATGTAAGCACTTACAGACAAACTTTTTACAACCTTTCATATAAATGCTTGCAAAGAAACAATTTATCATCTCATCATTTTTCATTGCAACATATGATATCTACATGTAAAAGAGAGGAAAAAGAACCATTATTTTCTCTCTTTATTATTTTCTCTCTTTTTTAACTCATGATATCTATATTTAAATTAAATTCTTGTTGGCAATTTATGCTAGTTGTGATAGCTGGTGATTAGACATTTATCCCTTGTATATATATATATATTTTTTTTTTTTGCCTTAGATTACGTCCACATGGTGCCATTGTTGCTATGACCTATAATCAATTTAAGAAGAACAAAACATTGAACATTTAACATTTATAATAACATAATATTTTATATATAATTATATCATGTAGGGCAAAATCAGTAACATGCATAAATCTAAAAACTATAACATAGTGCACAAAAAAACTAAAAAAGGACTTTCAACCAAAACACATAGTGCATAAAAACTATAACATGCATAAAATATATTGAAGCCAAAGGAAAGGAGATACAAAAATACATAATATGTACCGTGAGATGAAGGCAATTCATATATTGAAGCCCCCACAAAAAAGATACAAAATACATATATTGAGGCCCATACACACAAACAAAATACATATATACTGTGAACTTAGATCATAACACAACAAGAAAAATGGGTTTTAACAACAGAAAAATCAATATTTAAAAGTTGATTTACTGTTGTTAAAAAGTTGTACTGACGGGAATTTTGAAGTATCTTTCCCACTCTAGCAAAGAAAGGATTTCATTACCACCTAGTAATCTTTGGCTGGGAGAGTTTAAACTAACTTCCAAAATCACAAATATGCAAATAATAAAAGCAGCAACATTTTTCATATTTCTGAATATCAAACTAGAAACATGATGACATTGGTCAATAAATCCGTACATAATACGCATGCACAGTGCACATACTATCGAGTGGGCACAGATGTGTACATGCGCTTGCATGTGTATTAATATTTTGCAATCCAATAGGTCAAGACTCTACAATGCAAACTTGTGCACTTAATAAATATGTTCAGAAGAACTGATAATGCATAGTGATTTCAAGTTATTATGAATAGATCCTTCTCATTATTATGACTAAGCATTTGAAAGATTTTAAATTTCAGAAATACCAACTGAATTTTTCCTTCTGGACATCAACTAGCTGAATGAATATATAACATCTCATGGTTAAGTTAAAAAGGACAAGGAATATGATATACTCAGTACACGTACATAGTATTATATATACATAATCACACTCACTTAGCTAAATCCGTTCTTCTCTGTATCTCTTCAAGTTAGCATTAGATTGAAAGAAACAATCACAGGAAGATACAAAATTAATAGCTAGGGGATGAATATCACCGAGGTAAGTCTGCTACTCCCCCTTCAAAAAGGAGAAAGATGTTATTGTTTTGTGTAACTTGTGTTAGAGAATGGGATTGAGATGATTTGGAGAAATTTTTTGAAAAATTGTGTTTTTCAAATTCCAAATTAATAAGGAAAACTTAGGGTCGGCATGATTGCATTTTTATTTTTAGTTTTTTGCTTTCATTTTCAAAATTTTGTGAACACAAAAAAGAAACTTTGATTGATTACTAATTAGTCTGTTCAAATCTAAACTAACTGGATTTGATGGATCAACTCCATATCATTTATGAATAAACTGGATCTCATGGATCTAGTTCAAGTTGAATTTGGGCTAGATCCAACTCATTGACAGGCCTATCTGCCACTCTTTCAATTGCTCGGCAGCTAGGGTGGGGAAAAAAGCAAAATACAAAAGTAACAAAGCTGAAAATAAACACAATATTGTCAAACAATATGTTAAGTTTTCATCTTTCTAAATAAAAACGATGAACACAAAAAGACTAAAAAAGAAAACTGAAAATCGAAAAAAATAGAAAGCTCTCTCAACAAACAAGCCCTTAGACCATCTCCAACCCAACCCCAAATTTGGGGTAAAACCCTCTCCAACCCAACAACTGATTTCAAGAATAAAAAAGAAGCAATACAGAGAAGAATAGAGAGAATCAAAAACCAAATAAATATAATCACAAAAAGAGGAATGGGTTTCTGAAGTTACTGGAGGCGGCAGCGGCATTGAATCAACGACGACGCGATGGCGGCGACAAGGCCGCGATGGAGCTAGAGGCGACGACGGCGTTGAAGCAGTGGCAGCGTTAGGCTAGAAAAAGCTGGCTGAGAGGAGGAGTACGAGAGGGGGAGATGGCTGAGAGAGGGAATATGAGAAGGGGAGATGAACGCAAGGGATTTAGGGATTTGGCAAGGAATTTGGGGATTTAGCTAGGAGGCGGGGCATCTCTTGCCATCATTTTTGGGTTTTTTTATTTTTTTATTTTTTTGAGTTGAAATATTTTATTATTAAATAAAAAATAAAATAATTTATGATTATGATAAATAAAATAATAATTTATGATGATAATTTAAATTATTGTATTAAATTAATATTTTTTTAAATGTAATTATATTATAAATCTAATAATTATAATAAAATAATTTAATATATTTTATTCTTTTTAATAAGTTCATAATTTCTTAATATATTATATTATCAATAAATAATTAATACTCAATTATATTTTCTTAATAATTATATTCATGAATTTACATAATATATAATTATACTAAGGATTATTGATAAAAAATTATTGAATCTGAATTGCATGTAACTTATCCTTGCAATTGGAGGAAGAAGTCTTATCAATTTATGGAAAAGGACATTGTTAAATTTTATGTAAGACGGAATTGATTTTTCTTCTAGTATTTTTTTGATGTTATGGTACATTTTTTTGAATGCTTAATATTTTGTTCTTTATATCTTGAGCGGATTGAAACTATATTTAATTGAGAAGAATGAAATGATGATGGTGAGGTTAATGTCAAAGAAGGTGTATTGGAAATTTATATGCAAACACTATGTTTAAATAGCATTATTAGATAATTAAATTATATGATTTTTATTAAATTGATATATTCTAAATAATATTGATGCTAATTTATTTTTAGAAACAATTACATATGCCCATGCATCAACTAGCTATGGATTACGGGTTTTGTTGTTATTTTATTTTTATTAATTGACAATTTTAAATTGATTAGTCTTTTTATTTAATTATTTGTTAATAGTTAAATACTATTATGTGTATTATTGTATGAAACATTATTGAAATCAGTAGCGACTAAATTTATAATTTGTTATTGATTTTGATTGTGTTATTTTGTAATTAGACTGAATATAACACAGTTGTTTTGTATATTAATGTCAAAGATCTATCGTTGTACAATAATGTATGGAGACAAATAATTGCTAATTAATGAGATCCAAAAAAAGGTAATATTTTTTAGAAAAACAATTCTTTTGAGAAGGTCCTTCCAAAGGGATATTGCTAGAACTTTTCAAGACTAATTGCTCGAAGTGTATTTTATAGAATATTAATCTTTTGGGTCAATTCCAATCAAATAATAATATCAATTCAGTGACTCATAAAAATTATTATTGTCATAGATTTTTGAGCCACCTCATGATTTCAATTATTAAAATTGATTATTGGATTGCCATAACTTTGGTAGTTTATATATTTAAAAAAGAGTATATGATCCAATAACTGATTTTTTGTAATACTAAAATTAATTTTTTATTATCAAAATTTATTTTTGAGAAAAACGTCATATGATGATTAATTTATTTGATTAGAAATTCAACTACTTTATATTAATTTATTTGCTCCAATACATCAATTGATCATTATATCAATAATTATATGCTTTGAGTGAGCTCAAGGTAAACTAATTATATTTTTTTCTTCCTATTTATAAAATGGATTCAACTATTTTATATTAATTAATTTGCTCAAATACATCGATTGATCATTATGTCAATAATTATATGCTTTGAGTGAGGTTAAGGTAAGCTAATTATATATATTTTTTGTATTTAAAAAATGAATTCAACTATTTTATATTAATTAATTTGTTTCAATACATCAATTGATCATTATATCAATAATTATATATGTTTTAAATGAGTTTAAGGTAAGCTAATTATATTTTTTCTTCTGATTTACAAAATGAATTCAACTATTTCATATTAATTAATTTGCTCCACTACATTAGTTAATTATTATATCAATAATTATATATTTTTGAGTGAGCTTAACAGAAGCTAATTATATTTTTTTCTATTTACTTAATTTTAATATTTATTTCACTAATTTTAACATGTATAACTATTGTTGTACTCCTTTTTTCGTGATAGTTCTCATAAAAAATACAATATTTTTGTTATAAATAATTCTTTTGGAAGACTATTTCCAAAAGAATTTCTCAATCACTTTTTTGATACTAGGTTTCAAAAATCATATTTAGGTAGCATAAGAAGTTCCATTATTTTCATTGATTCATATATAAAAATTAATTATATATTTTTAATAAGTAAAAATTAATTTTATATATTATTGTAAGTGTTAAATTGATTAAATTTTAATTTAATTATTTTTAATTATATGGTTAAATATTAAATTTTAAACAATTATATAATTTAAATTTACTAATAAATTACAAAAGAAACACTAAATAAATTTGTTTTAAAAATTTCTCTACACATTTTTTCCTCTTTATTAATTTTTTATTCTCTCATTTACATACTAAAAATAAATTTCTTTGTTTAATAATTTTGTATTCCCTCCACGGAGCAATGCACCCAAATTTTCCCTTTCCCCCACCAATTGCTTTTACGCGGTAAAAGCTTTTCCCTTCCCCCCACCAATTGCTTTTACACGGTAAAAGCTTTATAAATCATAACAGTTCCAGCGCCGCACACCCTCAAAAGTCTTTTGTCTCTTATATTTTATTCTCCCCTTACCCTATATCGTCAAATTGAATCGTTAGATCACACTTAAATTGTCAGATCCAACACTATCAGCATCATCAATTTTCAGCGTGTCTTTTTCTGAATCAAGTTTGATTTTTTATGTTATTGATGAGGGAATATTTATAGGGGGGCAATTTTACTGTGCTACCCCTAGAGGTTACTATTAACTTGGAGCCATGTGTGCTAGTAAAGGCCAATGGGCGATCGCCACGTGTCAAGACTTAGGAGCTCCGCTTATCTTTATAATCTTTATTATGATTTTGAATTGGAAAGAGATAAAGAGGAAGATTAAGTCAACCGATGATATCTTTAAATATCTCAAGAATTATCTCTATTAGGGAAGATTATCTTTTCTCCCCATGGAAAGGGGATCAACATCTCTTTTTGAAATATATCTTATCTCCTAAGGGAAAGGCTAACGGACATCTATAAATAGAGGACAGCCTCTACAGGTATGGGATCTGACTCCGAAGGGACTCTTTGATTATCCTTCATTACTGTTATTATACTCCTCAAAAACCCTATGAACTGACTTGAGCGTCGGAGGGATCACGGGGAGCAAGTCCCCACCCTTTTTGCAGGTACTTGGTTCAAGACAGAAGAAGGTGATCGGCTCCGCATCATCAATTGGCGCCCACCGTGGGGCCTTCGTCTTTTCCTTCTGTTTTCCAAGTACAATTTCAAGCCGTAGGAAATCTATTCAACTCAATTACACGTACTTGCTGATTGCATCATGGCAGACGAAAGGCTCGCCCCGAACACCTGCGGATGTAGGCGTTATGCCGAACCGCAAAAATAAAATACTCTCTTTAATTGCGGACGTAGGCGTTACGCCGAACCGCGAAAACAAAATATTTGTTATTCTTTAATTGCGGATGTAGGCGTTACGCCGAACCGCGAAAACAAAATATTTGTTATTCTTTAATTGCGGATGTAGGCGTTACGCCGAACCGCGAAGATAAAATATTATTATTCTTTAATTGCGGATGTAGGCGTTACGCCGAACCGCGAAAATAAAATAAGGATATTATTTGAAATCTCGTCATCAACTACAACCCAAGCCAGCATGTGCGCATGAAAACCGAAGGTCCGAAAGGCCTCAACAACGCAAGAGTAAAGGATCAGATGTGATCCTCGGGGGGCCCCGAACCCCCGAACACCGAAAAACAAAGGATCAGATATGATCCTCGGGGGGCCCCGAACCCCCGAACACTCAAAAACAAATGATCACTTATGATCCTCGAACTCTTGACAACTCAAAATCTAAGGTTCAAAGGGGACCACCCCTACTAATTAAGGCACCAGTTCGGAGGCTACGAACCTCCGCCAAATGAAGATCAAAGGGGACCACCCCTACTAATTAAGGTACCAGTTCGGAGGCTACGAACCTCCGCCAAATGAAGATCAAAGGGGACCACCCCTACTAATTAAGGTACCAGTTCGAAGGCTACGAACCTCCGCCAAACGAAGACCAAAGGGGACCGCCCCTACTAATTAAGGCACCAGTTCGGAGGCTACGAACCTCTGCTAAATGAAGACCAAAAGGCATCAGTTCGGAGGCTACGAACCTTCGCGAAACGAAGACTAAAGGGGACCACAGCCTCGACCAACACAGCTTCGGCAAACGGCCCCGAAGGCAAGGCACGCAGCCTCGACCAACACAGCTTCGGCCAAACGGCCCCGAAGATAAAACAAGCGGCCTCGGCCCCCACAACCTCAGCCAGCGGCCCCCGAAGACGAGGCACGCAGCCTCGGCCAGCAACCTCGAAGATAAGGCAAGCGGCCTCGGTCCCCACAGCCTCAGCCAGCGGCCCCCGAAGACGAGGCACGCAGCCTCGGCAAGCAACCCCGAAGGTCAGGCACGTGGCCTCGGCCACCACAGCCTCGGCCAGTGGCCCACGAAGACAAGGCACACAGCCTCGGCCAGCGGCCTCGAAGATAAGGCAAGCGGCCTCGGCCACCACAACCTCGGCCAGCAGCCCCCGAAGATGAGGAATGTGGCCTCGACTAGCATAGCCTCGGCCCTAGGCCAAAAATAACAATAAAAATATATATATGTACTAATTTAAGAGATGACCCCTTTTCTACTATAGGAAAATCCCCGAACGTCTCTATCACCTCAAGCGACCTAATCACATTCTGCATGGGAAGAGTGAAAGGGCACGGGGAGACTTGAAAAGCGAATTCAGCATTTGAGACTGCTAACCCAACTTTTAGTAGAACTTTTTTACAGAGGCTCAGAAAAACAATGATGACTACTCCTTCAGCTACTCAAACTCCTCGCTCGATCAGCTCAAGGAGTGGGGGGCAAGTGATGAGGGAATATTTATAGGGGGGCAATTTTACTGTGCTACCCCTAGAGGTTACTATTAACTTGGAGCCATGTGTGCTAGTAAAGGCCAATGGGCGATCGCCACGTGTCAAGACTTAGGAGCTCCGCTTATCTTTATAATCTTTATTATGATTTTGAATTGGAAAGAGATAAAGAGGAAGATTAAGTCAACCGATGATATCTTTAAATATCTCAAGAATTATCTCTATTAGGGAAGATTATCTTTTCTCCCCATGGAAAGGGGATCAACATCTCTTTTTGAAATATATCTTATCTCCTAAGGGAAAGGCTAACGGACATCTATAAATAGAGGACAGCCTCTACAGGTATGGGATCTGACTCCGAAGGGACTCTTTGATTATCCTTCATTACTGTTATTATACTCCTCAAAAACCCTATGAACTGACTTGAGCGTCGGAGAGATCACGGGGAGCAAGTCCCCACCCTTTTTGCAAGTACTTGGTTCAAGACAGAAGAAGGTGATCAGCTCCGCATCATCAGTTATCTATTACTATTTTTTTGAATTAGGTTTGATTTTCCCTTCCCCACCAATTGCTTTTACACAGTAAAAGCTTTATTAAATCATAACAGTTCCAGCACCATGCACGCCCTCAAAAGTCTTTTGTCTCTTATATTTTATTCTCCCCTTGCCTTATACTGTCAGATTGAATCGTCAGACCGCACTTGAATCGTCAGATCCAGCACTGTCAGTATCAATTTTCAACGTCTTTTTCTGAATCAGGTTTGATTTTTATGTTATCTATTACTATTTGTATGTAGAACTATATATGCGTTTTTGTGTTAAAAAATAAATCTTGATTTTTTTATATCTCCTGATCAATTTTTTTTCCAGTTAAACAGGTTTGATTTTTATGTAATTCACATATGTAACTATATAAGTATTTCTCTTGTATTATAATTTGTCATTTGTTTTTTTTTTAATATGAAAAATTCCTAATCATATACATGTAACTATATACACAATTACTTATGTACGTATATAATTTATATAAATAATCTGTATATAATCTATATATGTGTATACATATATACAGATTATATATAATCTGTATAAATAATCTGATTATATAATCTGTATATAATCTATAAAAATAATCTATCTATAATCTGTATGTGCACACAGATTATATACACGTACATAACCAATTGCATATATAGTTACATGTATATATATAATATGTATGTGTATACAGATTATATATATATGTGTATACAGAAACTGCGTATTACCCACCCCCCTCCCCCCACATGGGCGTCTGTATAAGTGTTTCACCTTCTCTCTGTTTTCCTCCCCTGCCCTTCCAAGCTCGCCCACTTTTTCTGTCTTCGTAATCTATATATATAATTTATATATTTTTCTTTCCCCCTTCTTACTTTTTCTCCCCCTCTCCTCAATTTACGATGAATTGCATTCCTAGCTCTAGCTGTATCCCTGGCACATGTCAAGCCGCCAAGTTCTTAATTATTATTTTTAGCTAATTGTGTTGTTCAAAATTAATCTGTTGAGCAACAGATTAATTTTTAAAAGATATATATACTAGTATTTTTAATATTAAATTATTCTTTATTTCTTTTTATCTCAAGAAATTAGTTGGCATTTTTTATACTAATGATACTAATAATTGTTGGCAACAAAGAAAAATAATAAAGAGTAAAATTATGATATGGCCCTATCAAATATTTATAGTTTTGTTTATGTTAAAGGATTTAATTAATAAATAAAGGGAGGAAGGGTGGATGGATAAATAAAATACCTTATAATTTTTCTTTTATTTTTTTTCTTATTTCTACCTTATAATATAGTTTGATTTAATAGATTGATATATTAAAATTTTCATCTTGATTGTCGATAAACAATATTATTATGGATAACTTACATATTTTTGTTTTATCATATAATAGATTTAATTGCTATGGCACCTGGTCAGAAAAAAACAACTATTTTGAAATCAAAGTCCACAACTGTACCGTTAAATGTTCCGATTACACGTGTGCAATCGAAATCCAATACTTTACCATCAAAGGTTTCTAGTACGCAAATACAATCCACTACTTTGTCGCCTAATTCCAAGAAGAATGTCTCTTTGCCAACCATGGTTCATGCTACACAACTTGGAGAAAAAGATTCAACACCAACAAGAACAAATGATGGTATTTCACCATCCACTTTGAATAAGATTGGGAGTTCATTAATTTCTCCAAATGACACGGAGACAATTGAGTCAACAATTGGTGGAGGTTAGTTATTTATTTATATTTTTTTTGCTTTCCAATTAATTATTTATCCATTGATTGTATTTCTATTTTATTAATTTTAGTTTTAGTTTAGTTTGATAAACTTAGCTTATTTGTACAATGTGGTTAAATTACAGTTGGCAATACAAAGAAAAGAGGCCGGGTAATAACTAGAGGATTTGAGGTTAAAAAGCAGATGAAAGAGGGTAAAAAGATTGGAGGAGTTATTATTAAAAATTCAATGCATCTACCAATTGGCCCTGTTGAAAAGATTTTTAAAATGAAGATAAGAGTTGTCACTCGATTGTTGGCACCATTAAGGGTGTTTTATTGGAAAAAAATGACAAATGCTCTTAAGAAGCCCCTCTTCTCAAAAATCGAGGTGAGATATATTTATAATTTTTTTATTTTCTTATAAGAACTTTTATGTGTAATTAAGTTTTATAATATAAAAATTACTTATTTTAAACTAAATATTTGTAGAGTGAGTTTGACATAAACTTGAGTGATCCACATACAAAAAAAGTAGTGGATAAGATTATGGCTAGGCGTTTTACGATTTACAAATACCAATGCCATATGCATTATAAGAAATTTGCTACTCCAGAGGAAGCACGTTCAAATCCTGTCGATCACATGGAATCGGATGATTGGAAAGCTTTATGTACACATTTTGAAGAGAAAAAATTTAAGGTAATCTTTTATTTTTGATAAATTTAGATACAATAAATAAATTTTCTAAAATTTTTTCATTTGTGATTTAATTATTCATAGTACTTTTTTCCTTTTATTATTATATTTTGTATAAATTTGTAGGCTCAAAGTGCATCAAATACAAGTAATCGAGCGAAGATGCAAGTTTCACACACGTCAGGTTCAAAGTCTTTCTGCCAACGCATGTATGAAATGGTATGTTTAATTAGTTATAAATTGAAGCATAGTTATTTAAACTACTTTATATTTCATATATATATTTTAAATATTTTGATATGTATAATTTTTTTTTTTACTAATTTTAAATATAGGAACTTATTGAGGAAAATTTGGAAGAGATTTTAGAAGAAAATATAGAAGGAAATCAAGAAGACAAAGTTGATCAACCTATTGAAGTAAAGCTTTATTTTGAGACATATCGTAAAAGTGATGGTACTTGGACCTATCCACAAGCTCAAGAAAATTATGTAAGTTCATTTTATTGATTTTTAATGATATATTATTTTAAATATTAATTTATATAAATTTTTATGCTTGAATTAACTTATTTTTTTATTTTTATAGGAGCAAATGAATGCTCTTTGGGTCAAAGCAATGGAGGATGGTACTGAAATGATTGGGCACCAGATTCTTGAAAAAGTTTTGAAGCCAAAATCTGGATATATTCGTAGACTTGGTTATGGGGTGAAACTAAGTAAATCTAGAGAACTGGAACTAGAAGCTCTTTTAGAAACTGAAAAGATTGAATCTGAAAAGTGAAATATTGAATTAAAAGAGCAAATACAAAACCAACAAATCAAAATAAGTAGCTTACAAGAATCTTATGATCAACTTAAATTTTTGATTGATGAGTTAAGGCGTGAACGAAGTGGTGAAATGAATACATCTACTTCTTTTCATGAAGGTAAATATATAATTTAATTATTGATTCAGTGTTCTATTGAATTCAAATTCATTTAATTTTCATTTATTCTAATGATTTTTTTTTTTTTATGGTAGATTGAAATTATGGAACAATAAGAGGAATTATGGAGCAAGTAGATGAAGATTAAGGATGCTTGGTGCCAAGTAACTTTATTTAATTTTTATGTTTCAAGAGTGAAAGTAGTATTTTTTTTAAGCATTGTTTTTATTTTAGAAACGATGACTTTTCATATATGAAGTTTTTTTTATTTGTATTGTTGATTTTATTTATTATATTTAGCATTGTTGATTTTATTATATTTCAAGTTTTTTTTTAATTTTTTATTTGATATAAGGATGAATAAGATCTGTCTTAAAAATAATTCTATCATCATAACTTTTATCACTAAAAATAATTTAAATAAAGAAAAAAATTGTCACTGCTTGTTATTATTATAATTTCGACAAATAGAATTTTTTTTATCACAATTAGATTATTGAAAAATAGTTTTATATTTTCAAATTTTTGACAAAAAAAAATCACATTTTTCAAAAAATTCGTAACTTTTACCATTTTTTTGACCAAAACAAATTACTTTTTATAATTATTGATATAAACAATTTTGTCACCACAGAGAATATGACAAAAAAAATATTTGTCACCCTTTAATAATGTTGATGAAAATATTTTTGTTGCTATTTATGATTTTGGGAAAAAATAATTTCATCAATGTTAATAGTTTATTACAAATTTTTTTTATCACTTTTACGAATTAATGACATAAATATTTTTCTCACTATTAGGACATTGAGAATATGACCAAAATATTTGTCACCCTTTCATAATTCTGACAAAAATATTTTTGTCATATTTTTTGATTTTGTGACAAAATAATTTCATCAGTATTAATATTTTCTTACTAAGGAAATTCGTCACTAATGTGAATTATAGATACAAATATTTTTGTCATTATTGGGACATTGAGAATATGACAAAAATATTTGTCACCCTTTTATAATTTTGACAAAATATTTTTGTCACATTTTTTGATTTTATGAAATACAGTTTCATCAATATTAATATTTTCTTACTATAAAGATTTGTCACCTGAACTAATTACTAACAAAAATATTTTTGTCACTATTGGGACATTGACAGAAATATTTTGTCACTATTGAATAATTTTGAGAAATTTATTTTGTCACTATTTCTATTTTGTCAAAAAACTATTTGTCACAATATTAGATAATTGACAAAATTAATTTTATCACATTAAAAATTATGTCAAAATAATTTTTGTCACTATTTAAATTGTGACAAAATATTTTTCAATTTTATGACAAAATAATTTCATTAATATTAATATTTTCTTACTAACGAAATTCGTCACTTGTGTGAATTATTGACAAAAATATTTTTGTCACTATTGGAACATTGAGAATATGACAAAAATATTTGTCACCCTTTCATAATTTTGAAAAAAAAAAATTTGTCACATTTTTTAATTTTATGAAAAATAATTTCATCAATATTAATATTTTCTTACGAAAAAACATTTGTCACCTATACTAATTACTGACACAAATATTTTTGTCACTATTGAGACATTAACAAAAGTATTTTGTCGTTATTGAATAATTTTGAGAAATTTATCTTGTTACTATTTCTATTTTATCAAAAAAATATTTGTCACAATATTAAATAACTGACAAAATTAATTTCATCACATTAAAAATTTTGTCACCATTTAAATTGTGACAAAATACTTTTTGTCATAAGATACATTTTGTCACCATAAAACATATGATTTTTTATCTAAAATTTGAATTTATTGTGACTAAATAGTACCTATTATGACAAAAAAAATTATTTTTCAACAAAATAATTTGTCATAATAAGTTGGTTTAAGTGACAAAATCTTTTTTGTCACAACAGAACTGTTGATATTGTGACAAAATTTAGTTTTGTCACAATATACTTATTAAGACAAGCTTGTTGTGACTAACATGATGACAAACATTTTCGTCACAACAAGTATGTTGTGACAATTTTCATAGTTATTGTGATAAAATATTTTATCATAAGAAGCATAATTTCTTGTAGTGTATACACAAGAACCTCGTAGGTCGATGAGGGTTCATCGCGAGCAAGAGAGATATGGATTTCTCATCTTGGCACATGGAGATGTGCTTCTAGCTGAGAACGATGAACCTACTACCTATGATGAGGCAATGTCTAACATTGACTCTAGGTTATGGCAGATGGATGACAAAATAACTTTCCTTAAAGGAAACCTGGTCGAGGATGTGTATATGACACAGCCTAACGGTTTTGTTACTCATAAATATGCAAATAAGATTTACAACTTGCAAAGGTCCATTTATGGACTAAGGCAAGCATCCCAGTGTTAGAATCAATGTTTTGATGAAAAGATCAAAAAGTTTGATTTTTCACAAAAGGGAAGTTGATCCTTGTGTTTATAAAAAGGTTAATGGAAGCGTGGTGGTCTTTTTAGTCCTATATGTGGATAATATATTGCTCATAGGGAATAGTGTTCCCATGATGCAATTAGTTAAAATATGGCTTTCAAAATATTTTCTCCATGAAAGATTTAGGAGAAGCAGCCTATATTCTGGGAATAAGGATCTATAGAGATAGATCTAAGAGGTTGCTAGCACACTCCCATAGCGCGTACATTGACAGGGTGCTAAAGAGGTTTAGCATGGAAGATTCTAGGAGGAGAAGTCTTCCCATGTCACATGGAATACATCTCTCCAAGGCTATGTGTTCGAAGACACAAGATGAGAGAGATAGGATGAGTCAAGCACCATATGCCTTGGTTATTGGCTCGATCATGTATGCCATCTAATGTACGAGGCCTGATATCGCATATACTTTGAGCGTATGTAGTAGATATCAAGCTGATCCAGGTTAGAAACACTGGATTGCTGTGAAAAATATTCTTAAGTACTTGTGAAGCACTAAAGATATGTTTTTTTCCATATGGAGAATGAGAGCATACCATGAAGGGGTTCATGGATGTCAGTTTCC
Organism: Diospyros lotus; assembly: GCF_014633365.1. Classification (NCBI taxonomy): domain Eukaryota; kingdom Viridiplantae; phylum Streptophyta; class Magnoliopsida; order Ericales; family Ebenaceae; genus Diospyros; species Diospyros lotus. Next base: position 24,525,320 of record NC_068342.1, read on the forward strand.
AATTCGACTATGATGATTTTGAATCACGTACAGTCGGGATTCATATTCTGCCTAAATGGTAGGGTCATGAGTTGGAAGAGTTGCAACAAGAGATAGTGGCAGATTCAACAATTGAAGTCGAATACATAACAACTTTCGAAGCAGCTAAGGAGGTTGTATGGATCCGTAAGTTCATTGATGAACTTAAAGTGGTGTCCAGCATTGTTGATCCAATAACAGTTATTGGGACAACAATGGAGCCATCGCGTAAGCAGAGGAACTACGGTCTCATCAACAGACTAAATTTGTATTGTGACATCACCATTTGATAATGGAGATTATCAACTGAGGTGCATATATAGAGAAAGGGTCGACGAATAACAACGTCACAAATCCCCTGACTAAAGCTCTGTCCTAGGAGAAACATGAAAGTCATGTTCGATCACCAGGTATAAGATACATGAGTGATTAGCTTTAGTGTAAGTGGGAGATTGTTAGTGTAGGTGCTCTAGACCTAATCAGATTGGGCATGTTGTACACTGACAATTGTAATCATATTTATTATTTGAATAAAGAGTTGTTCAAATTCACAAGAAGTCATTCTATTAATTTCTTGTTATTATTGTAATAACCAAATGAAACTAGATAGAAGTCCATATAATGTATACTATGATTAATCTATAAAGATGTGAGATGATGCATCACAGTTTCTAGACATCATTAAACGTCCCTAGTGGTAGCAATGTCAAGAATGGACATTGACAATTGCGGTAAGACTTGTATGTGCTATGTTTTTGCTATGTGATAGCAATGGGGGTCTCACACCCATAGGCACGGGGATGCCTAGACAAGTACATAGGTGACCAATATTGGAGAACATGTCACTGGACATGACTCGCCATAAGAATCCATTTTGGTCATATGTTGACGGTATTCTCATACGAAATGGGTGTAACTAATCCTTGGACCTGAGGTTATCACGGTCATCTCATAAGAAGATCGGTATGATTTGACATCGTTTCAATGGGCCTAGACAAAGGCTGCACGTGGGCGATCGTTGGGTATATCGTGAGGCTTATGGAGATGGGTGTATAACCAAGATGAGACTCGTCTATCCCTTGATAGAGGATGATGTATCTAAGGCGCATTCGGTGGATATTCACTTTAAATCCATGGCCATGGTGAAAGAGATCAATAAGGAGTTATTGATTCAATTTCTATTAAGTGAAGATACTCGAATGACTGGAAAAAAAAATTTATGTGATCATAATCATGCAACACATTGCCAACTTGAGATCACATAGGATACATTGATGAGAGGATTGAATTACACGGTAACCATACTCGTGAAAGGTTATTTGCGGATTATGAATCTTTCTGAATAATTGGGTAGACATGATGCCTTGCTAGAGGCCAATCTTGTCTTATGTGTTCGTACCGACACATTGCCAATAACACTATTTACAGATTTGAGTAAAAATATAAGTACGAAGGATATTCATTTAGGGATTTGAATAAGGAAAGTAATACGTACGTGGTATTGTCTTAAGTATGAACTCCAAACTTAAGAACAAAATGGTATTTAATACAAATGGTTATGTGTATATTACCTTTCTTTGGAATGCAAAGAGGAACATAAATATATCACAAGATTAGCTTTAAAGCTTACCATGCTTCAATTACTTAGTATCTCCGTATAAATAGTTGATTTCACAAGATATCTGAATGGAAATTGGTAATAGATAAATGATCATTTAGTAGTTTGATTATAACAACTTGATTTATTGGAATGTAAACAGAATGAAGTAAATATTAGGTAGCTGTTTCCTCTTTGTCTTTGCTTGCTCCCGAGTACCTGAAACACTTATTATACCTGGAACGTTGAATGTTCCAGGGGTATGAAACACCCAAGTTAGATAGCGATATCTAAGTGGATAACTCAGTATTGGAAAGTGTGTGCAAATGCATTATGCAGTATGTTGTGCAGTACGATGGTAGTGATGCCAGGGTGTTGCAATCACCCCCGCTGGCCATCATGCAATCATAAAATCATAGCCATTCCCTGACTTGGGATGGTGTGGTCCTAGACCACGTACATGATGCAACCATTTCAATGCCACTAGCCATGAATGTAGTGATGCATGTCCATGTGTATAAAAATGCGAACCAATGGTATTAAATGATAAAGTACTGAAAGTAAAGCAAGATCGCTACGAGGCAAACAGCGTAGTTTAAAAATTTTGAACTTACCCCGAACCAGGCGATTGGATCAACGTCGAAATCAAATCATTCACAGCGCGTAAGGCCGCGCCTGGCCAGGCCCTACGCATGCCCAGGTCGCCCCAAGCCGTGCCCAACGCGCGTGGGCCCGCTTGGCTGTGTCTTTCGATGCCCCGATGCATCCGTATGCACCCCGAACCCCGATTTTCGCTTTTTCGTGTCATACACGATCTTTTGCCTTTTCACCAAAAACGTTTTGCAATCTAAAAAAATACAAACGCAATAATTATTTAATTATTTCATAAATAACAACATAACCGAATCTGCACGTAAGGAATTGAAATATTTCGACGATGGCTCTGATACCACTAAAAGTAAAGCAAGATCGCTATGGGTAAACAGCGTAGTTCAAAAATTTTGAACTTACCCCGATCCCGGCGATTGGATCAACGTCGAAATTAAATCATTCACAAAAAAATAAATAAATCTAACATTTAGATTATTGAGTCGTTTGCGAATTCGAGCCGTCTAAGCGTCCGGCCTCTAACTCGTGATACACGGCACACGTCCGTTGGCAAGGAGAGCGGAATAAGAGTGCTAGCTCCTTCTCCTTTACCCGGCTTGTGTATGAACGGTAAAAGAACGCCCTCATTTCGTATTGATGCCAAAAAAAATGGGGAAGAGTGAACGGCAATGCGTTTTTCAATTCTTGAAAAACGACACCAAAAACCCTTTTATTTGGGGCAACCCATAAAGGGATATTTATAGTGAAATATCCTAGGGTTTCTAAAACCCTAATGGATTGGGCTAGCCCATTAATTCTAATTTAATTAGAATATTAAGTGGGCTTATTCTAGTCCAACAAGAAATATAATTAAATGGCCCAAATCCTTTTATAGGTTTAAATAAAATATTTTAGCCCAAATCTAATATTTAATATTTAGCCCAAATCTAATTTGGTCCAAATATAATATTTATTTTAATATTTGGCCCAAATCCAATTTAGTCCAAATATAATATTTATTTTAATATTTGGCCCAAATCCAATTTAGTCCAAATATTAACTTAAGCCCAAATATATTTTATTTCTTATTTGCCACTCCAACAAATAGAAAATTATTAAATTAGAAACTCCTTCCTAATTTAATTAATTGCCATTTTAGAAAACTCTTTCCATTATGACGACTCCTCGTCATATTGACGTCATTACGTCTATTTGTTCTTTTTCCGTGAGAACCTACGAGGGCACAACTTCTTGCCGAAGTGTCCCACTTAACCATACGTCCACTCTCCTAGTTTAAGCCAAGGACTGTGCCTATTGCGTATGACTCATTAGGCTTTCGAATATGTTGGCAATGTGTCGGTACAAACACATAAGACAAGATTAGCCTCTAGCAAGGCGTCATGTCTACCCAATTATTCAGAAGGATTCATAATCCGCAAATAACCTTTCACGAGCATGGTTACCGTGTAATTCGATCCTCTCGTCAATGTATCTTATGTGATCTCAAGTATGACGATGTGTTGCTTGATAACAATCACATGAGTTTTCTTCGGTCTTCTGGATATCTTCACTTAATAGAAAGTAAATCAATAACTCCTTATTGATCTCTTTACCATGGCCATGGATTTAAAGTGAATATCCACCAAAGGCGCCTTAGATACATCATCCTCTATCAAGGGATAGACGAGTCTCATCTTGGTTATACACCCATCTCCATAAGCCTCACGATATACCCAACGATCGCCCACATGCAGCCTTTGTCTAGGCCCATCGAAACGATGTCAAAGCATACCGGTCTTCTTATGAGATGACCGTGACAACCTCAGGTCCAAGGATTAATTACACCCATCTCGTATGAGAATTCCATCAACATATAACCAAAATGGATTCTCATGACGAGTCATGTCCAGTGACACGTTCTACAACATTGGTCACCTATGTACTTGTCTAGACATCCCCATGCCTATGGGTGTGAGACCCCCATTGCTATCACATAGCAAAAACATAACACATACAAGTCTTATCGCAATTGTCAATGTCCATTCTTGACATTGCTACTACTTGGGACGTTTAATGATGTCTAGAAACTGTGATGCATCATCTCACATCTTTATAGATTAATCACAGTATACATCATATGGACTTCTATCTAGTTTCATTCGGTTATTACAATAATAACAAGAAACTAATAGAATGACTTCTTGTAAATTTGAACAACTCCTTATTCAAATAATAACATAATTACAATTGTCAGTGTACAACATACCCAATCTGATTTGGTCTAGAGCACCTACACTAACAGCGCGCGTGAACCAACTTCTAGGGGCTCGTGAGGGCGCTGAAGGATCATGTACGAGGAAACAAAGCATGCAACGGAAGCGTTTTAAAATCAAAAACGATCCTCATATTGGTTAGAGTCTAGGAGACTTACTTTTACGGCGGATTACCGGACGGAATGGAGCGATGGGAGCTTCTTCGCGTGGTGGAGACGACGGCTGTCCTGCTAGCCTTCGGCTCCGTCGCATCAGAACTCAAACGCACCCTTTCGATCTTCCGGAGTATGACTCGAACTCGTGGCCTCTCTTCGGTGAAGAAGAATGAAAAACGACTTAGACGAAAAACATCTAAAGAGATATATATATAGGGAGAACCCTAGGGTTAAAACCCTAATGGGCCAAGATCATTTAATTAATATTTAATTGGGTTAGCCCAATTAATTAATTAAAAACCCTAATGAACTATTATTTTATTCTAGCCCAATGGACCATTCTGAATAAAATAATTCTCTCTCAATGTAATTCATCCAACAAGCCAAATGTATTAAAAAATACATGAGTTACATCGAGCTACCCCAGGGACCAAAAGACAAATTATTCACGGCTACTAAAATGACCAAAATATCCCTGCTACCTAGTAGCTATATTTTGTCATTCTAAGTGTTCCAATTATCACCATATGGTAACACTGACCCCACGAATAATTTTGCATATACCATGTCTTTGACCTACTAGTGTAATGACGAAAATACCCCTCTGCGTAACACCCATCATTTAGAAAGGAATAATGTACTAACACCTTTCTAAATGACTTCTACCATCCTTAGATCACTAGTCCAATAATCCGTGACTACTCGAATGTACTTGCTTATCACTGGGAGCTACCCAGAAGCACACACTCATAAGTCACGTTCCCAGGGCCCTGGATTATTCGATTATTCTTGGACAATCACAAGGGGGTGAATCACAGAAACTATCTTGTATTAGTCTGTCTTAGCTAATTAGAAACCATACTCCCAACTCAAAAGGATATTGATCTTCGATAGACCTCACCTACAATGAATCTAAGAATGTAGCTCTAGGTTCACTAGACCACCAACTAATACTCAAGTATTAGAGTACTCGTCCACGTAGTAGCAGTGATAGACTAGCTCCATGATAATTAGTACTTTGTCATTAGCTTCTATCACAGGTCCACTCTACGCATTCCAAATGCGCTTGTACAATTAGAGTAAACGGACTGTTTACTGGCTAAGGCAAGCCATCCTCCATTAGGATCTATTGCACAATGATCTTATCATGATAGAATTCCCAGTTCTATCAAAAGATCAAGAGTAATATTTTCTTGCTTATTAAGTACCCATGATTCATGCCTAACTGTGAAGAACGACCCATCACATGAATCACTTACTTAATAGCATGGACACCTTTCCAACAATTAAATGCAAACAATATATGTGCCATAAACTGAATAAAAGAAACATCATTACCATAAATTAAACAAAACGTGTCTTTAGGGCATACATTTCCAACAGGCGCATCCAAGCTCCAAAAATTCTGAAAAAAATTGCTAAATTCCTCTAAAATCAAGATCTAGAGGCTTGTGCAAAAATATTTAGATTTGGACTTCTCGATGTCTCAGTTTTCACACCAAATAGCATCATTTTGCATGAAAACGCAACATCTGGGTAAGTTCAATAATTTTCCTTTAAAGTTCATTGGATATTATGAATTGTTGTGGAAAGAGATTCAAGAAAATAGTCTCGAGAGTATTTATTATGATTTTTAAAAGTCAAAATGGATGAAAATGAAGGAAAAATGAAAGAAATTGGAATATTGAGATATTTAGTGATTAAATATGCTTTTTATGATTTATGTGCTTGAGAAAAAGTGAGTGGTTCAAATTTTGGGAGTTGGCACGGAAATTGATGTGAACCCGTGATGGGATAAGGCCAAATGAACCCACAAAAGATTGAAATGAACCCTAGTAAAGCCAAAATCGGATAGAAGGCAAAGAATTCTCGACCCATTGATTCACGAACCAAGAACCTAGACTATATTAAAATCTAAACCCGTTGATTATGCGGAAACAAGAACCAAGAATTGTTGAACGCCACAATGACTACTCAGATCTTTGATAAGTTCGGGTTTTAAACGCCGCAAAGGAATCGTTCCCTTGATAAGTTCAAAGTTTTGTTCATTAAAGAACAAAATTGAAGAGAGGGATCTCTCAAGTTCAAAAATTCATAATAATCTTTGTCTAATGTTTACAATGGAAAAGTCTTTAAATAGGCGAATAATTAAATCCTAATTCTACTTGAAAACTAATAAAAATCCAAAATTACATAGAAAATAAATAAATAACTAGATCTGGTCAATCAATCAATCATTCCTTTTATATTCCTAGATCTTTTCAATCAATCAATCATCCATTCCTTTTTATTGCATGGAAAGTCGTGATGTTGCATGGCACGTTATTATTGGCATATTGATATTTGTGCATTGGATTGAGATGTCACCCTGAGATTGTAATCATAATTCTCCAAGGGCAATTAATGGAATAACGTTAGGATTATCTTGCCAGAGGTGCCAAGATTCTGCCTAAGATTCCGTGTCGGGCTTGTGGGCCTGGGAAGTTATACTAGGGCAAATGTTTGTTCATGTATTTGCATCATGCATTCACGTATCATGTTTTTAAACCCTCACTAGAAGATTTATCTTCTAATTAGGTTATGCCCCTAGAACATTCAAACGTTCCAGATAGGATTTATAACTATGGCAAGGGAATGATTGATGACGTGGCCAATGGGTTCGGCGAGTTGTTTGGGTATATGCTCCTTCGTGAGGATTCAGAATACGTCTTTAGTCATGGTTAGAAGATTATACTATATTGAAGATCATGTATAATTGTTATGTATTTCTGAAGAATCGTCAGATTGTACAGATAAGTCTCCATGTATTTAAGTATTTGATGATATGATGGTACAAATTCTTATGTTATGATTAAGTGAATTCAGTTATGTACTATATTAGGTTTGGATTTTAAGCTTTCGCATTTATGATGATTACCTATCTTAGTTTATTGATTCTTATTTAGTATGCTAGGAAGGTAAAATGGGATTGGCGGGAAATGGTTTATATATATAAAAAAAATATTCCCAAAATTCCTAAGTTATTTAACACTCAGAAAAGCGAGGCGTTACAATACATACTGATCTCATGGTAACCCGAGAATGCATCCAAGAAGCTCAACACATCATATCCGGAGGTGTCATCAACTAGCCTGTCTATTTGAGGGAGTGGGTAGGAGTCCTTTGGGCAAGCCTTGTTCATGTTGGTAAAATCAATGCATACTCGCCATTTCCCATTGGCCTTAGGTACCATCACAACATTTGCCAACCACTTGAGGTATTGGACCTCCCTAATGAATCCTACTTCAAGGAGTTTATCTACTTCTTCTTCTAGATACCTCAACCTCTCTGGGGCAAAGAGTGTCTTTTCTTTTGCTTAACTGGCCGGGCGTCCGGACAGACATTTAGTCAATGGGATATGATCTCTGGGTTTATCCCAGGCATGTTGGCGGGCGTCCAAGTGAATTTGTCCGCATAGGACCACAGACATCTGATGACCTCTTCTTTTTCCAAACCCTCTAATTGGCTCCCCACACACACCTGTCTGTTGTTATAGGCAGGGTTTAACGGGATGGCTTCAAGTGCTTCTACTGGCTTAGGCTTGTTAGCTTCAAGAGTCTGGTCACTAATCATTAAAGTCTCTTCAATCATTGCTTTCTCCTTCCCCTTGGTGCCTTTTGTAAAGCTCACATAGCATACCCTGTATAATACCCCATATTTTCGTGAAGTTGCCACACATTTCAAATGAGATTAAAATACTGAAAAATATGTTTAAAATGCCAACAAGTGACTAAATCAGTCGCAGGGAGTGCCCTAGAGCTTAGATACCTAAGGACAAAGGTATATTTTTTGACGAGCGTCTCGATGCGAGATTTATGACGCTGAAAGAAATTAAATCATAGATGATTTTTCGGTTAAGTTAAGTTGTAGCCTAAAATAGCCAAATGATGGTAAGGGGCTTCGAAAAATTGTACATATCGAGTAATTTTGAGTTATTAATTTTGAGATTTTAAGTATCTTGATAAATTTGATATTTGAGGGTGTAATTGTAATTAGAGAATTATCTAAATGACATAAGGATAAAATTAAGAGCTTATGTGGTAAAATATTAAAGTTGAGAACTTGAAATAAGGGCCAAACTGTCATTTGGAAGAAGTTGGGGAATTAGCTTGGATTTTAAAAATTAAATCCATTATAGTTTTGGATTTCAAAAGCCATTCAAATATATCTTTGAGTCTTTAGAGTCCATGGCTTAGATTGTGACAAGTGGCATAATGTGATTGGTTAAAGAAATCTATAAATAGGCACCATAGGTTGTTCTCAAACCATCCAAGAGAGTTTTGAGGAGTGAGGCACTCTAAGTGGAGAAGCTTTCTCTAGAGAGAGGGAGGAAGTTCTGTAAGTAGGCGGGAAGAAAGCAGCGGAGAACGAGCCTCATCGGAGTTGCGAGTTTTTGTCGGAATATATAGAAATCAGTCAAAAAAAAAGTAAGGTAAGTCTCTGTTTTTTTTTTTTTGTAATCCTGTAGAGGGGGAAGAGAGGGTTGCGTAGGTTCAAATGGGGGTCGAATCAAATTTAAAATGAGGAAGTTATGGCCGAAATACAAAAACGAGGCGAAGCTGTCCGAAATCTGGTAGACGTGCATGAGGTACACGCGCTGGAAAGTGGCTGCTCATGAAGGCGCGTGACCCACCTTCCTGGGGCGCGTGAGGTGTCCTTTTTCTATGAAATTTTTCTATTATGCCCCTACTTTAATACCCTTCAACTCTATGTAAAAATATTTGAGGTTAGGATTACCAAAATACGTGTTTTCTGCAGAAACCTAGACCGTTTGTAGTGAAACCGTACCCTCCAAGAGATAAACTAACAAGGTGAGACTCCTATACTCCAAATCCTATTTTTTATTCTCTTATGAGAGACTTCTATTGCATGAGACGTGTTTCGTGAAGTTCTCATACGTAAACTCTTGTTATTCTCTTACATGAAATCTTGTTGCATATATGAAATGTATTTTTCTGAAAATTATATGCTATTGGCTTTTTAACGGTTGCATTTATAAAATTCGTGTGGCCATACTATTGTACCTATTTATTGTTGGCCGAGGAAAAAAGTCAGATATCCCCCAAGAGGCGCTATGCGTGCGCCATCAAGAAAGCTCTCGTGGGGAAGACCGTGAGTCTAAGGGATAACGGATGTGGTGCTTGCATGAGTTCTATGAGATCGGGCCAAGGTGACATGGTTAGGGACCTCCCGAGAGGCACTGTGCGTGCGCCATTGAGATAGCTCTTGTTGGAGGAGGCTAACATGTTCACGAGATACTTCGGAGTAGTTCTTGTTATTTTTCTCATACGTTTTATACTTGTTCATGCATTGATATAAACTATTTTGGAGTTTCTCACTAGAGGATTCATCTTCTAATTAGACTATGTTCCTGGAATATTCAAACGTTCCAGGTTCGACAGCGGCTCTAAGGGAAAAGAGGTAGCTGAAGAATAAGCTTAATTTATTGCCTGTAGCATGCTTATCATATCTATGTTTATGTGCGAACCTATGTAGGATTTGGATATGTTTAAGACATTCAGTTATCACTTGCGAGAGATGATGTCCATTTAATACATTTTGTAGACATCTTGAACGATTTTATTTATGATAAATAAAGCATTATGGTTGTGAACCATATCAGGTTCGATATCTAGCTTCCGCATTTGAAATTTTAACACCTGTCTTAGTTATTCGATTATTGGGTTTGTTAAGCTGAGAAGGTGAAAATTAGGGTTTTGGGGATATTGTGTGATGTATGACAGCGATTGTGATATGAAAAATTTTTATATTCCTAAAATCCTAAGTTTTAACATGCTCAAGAAATTTGGGGTGTTACACCCTGGCTTGTTTCTGATTACCCCTTACCTAGCCTACCTTGTAACACCCCAAATTTTTCGGGCGTGTTATAACTCAGGATATCAGGAATTCTTTTTCTTTATCATCACACCGTAACCATCAACATATGACATACAATTCCTAAAAATCTCAATTTCACCTTCTTAGCCTAACAAGCCTAATAAACAAATAGCTATGACATGTGATATAATTAAGAATACGGAAGCTAGATCGAACCTGATATAGTACACAACCATAATGCTTTATTGATCATATAAGAAACTATTCAAGACGTCTACAAGATATATTACATGGACATCATCTTTCGAAGCAATAAGTGAGCGTCTTAAACATGATCGAAAACATACTAAGGTTCGCATACATACATAGAGACATGTTAAACATGCTACCAACAATAAAACGAGCTTATCCTTCAGCCGTCTCTTTTCCCTTAGAGCCGCTTGTCGAACCTGGAACGTTTGAATATTCCAGGGACATAGTCCAATTGGAAGATGAACCTTCTAGTGAGAACTCCAAAATAGTTTATAGCAATGCATGAACAAGTATAAAACGTATGAGGAAAAATGAGGACTATTTCGAAGTGCCTTGTAAACATGTCAACCTCCTCCAACGAGAGCTTTCTCAATGTCGCATGCATAGCGCCTCTCGGGAGGTCCCTAATCATGCCATCTTGTCCCGACCTCATAGACCTCATGCAAACACCACATCTATTGTTCCTTAGACTCATGGTTTTCCCCACGAGAGCTTTCTCGATGGTGCACGCACAACACCTCTCGAGGGATCTCCAGACTTTTGCCTTCGAGCAATAATAAATAGGTACAACAGTATGGCCACACGGATTTTTATAAATGCAATAGTTGAAAACCAACAGTATATATTTCCAAGAAAACACATTTCATATATGCAATATGATTTCACGTAAGAAAACAATAGGATTTTGCATACAGGAACGTTACACAAAACACATTTCATGCAATAGAAGCTTTACACAAAAATAAGAGTTTGAGTACCGGAGTCTCACATAAGAGAACAAAAATAGGATTTAGAGTACAGGAGTCTTATCTTGAACTTAATTCAGGATTTCTCAAAATTCGTGCAAATCCCCAAGTCTTTTGACCAAACCACCTCCTTACATGCTTGAAAGTTAAGCAATATCGCTACGGGGCAAGCAGTGTAGTTCAAAAATTTTGAGCCTTACCTCAATCCCGACGATTGGATCAATGTCGAAATCAAACAATCACATACATAATAAAGTAAATCTAACCTTTAGATTTTTTTGAGTCATTTGCGGATTCGAGCCGTCCAAGTGTCCAACCTCTAACTTGTGATACGTGGCGCGCGTCCGTTGGTGAGGAAAGCGAAATAGGAGTGCTAGCTCCTTCTCCTAACAAGGCTTATGAATGGATGGAAAAATTAGCGATTTTCAACTCTTGAAAACCAACAAAATAAAAGGTTTAATTTGGGCATCCCATAAAAGGCTATTTATAGAGAAGTAACCTCCTAGGGTTTCCCAAACCCTAATGGACATGGATTGGGCTAGCCCATTAATCCTAGTCTAACTAGAAATTAAAGTGGCCCAAATCCATTTATAAAATATTTGGCCCAAATCTAATTCAAGCCCAAATATTTAATATTTGGCCCAAATCTAATTTAGCCCAAATATAATATTTGACCCAAATCTAATTTAGCCCAAATATTTAATTTAATTTAATTTAATATTTGGCCCAAATACTTTATTTAGCCCAAGTATTAAATCAAGCCCAAATTATTAAATTAGAAACTTCTTTCTAATTTAATCAATTGTTATTTTAGGAAACTTTTTCCTTTATGACGACCCCTCATCATATTGACGTCATTACGTCTGTTTGTTCTTTTTCCGTGAGAACCTACGACGGCACAACTTCTTGCCGAAGTGTCCCACTTAACCATACGTTCGCTTTCCTAGTTTAAGCCAAGGACCGTGCCTATTGCGTATGACTCATTAGGCTCCCGAATATGTTGGCAATGTGTCGGTACGAACACATAAGACAATATTGGCCTTTAGCAAGGCATCATGCCTACCCAATTATTCAGAAAGATTCATAATCCACAAATAACCTTTCACGAGTATGGTTACCGTGTAATTCGATCCTCTCGTCAATGTATCCTATGTGATCTCAAGTTGGCAATGTGTTGCTTGATTATGATCACATAAGTCTTTCTTCGATTATCCAGATATCTTCACTTAACAGAAAGTGAATCAATCACTCCTTATTAATCTCTTTCACCATGGCCATGGATTTAAATTGAATATCCACCGAATGCGCCTTAGATAAATCATCCTCTATCAAAGGATAGACGAGTCCCATCTTGGTTATGCACCCATCTCCATAAGCCTCACGATATGCCCAACGATTGCCCACGTGCAACCTTTATCTAGGCCCATCGAAACGATGTCAAAGCATATCGGTCTTCTTATGAGATGACCGTGATAACCTCAGGTTCAAGGATTGGTTACACCCATCTCGTATGAGAATTCCATCAATATATAACCAAAATGGATTCTCATGGCGAGTCATGTCCAGTGACACGTTCTCCAATATTGATCACCTATGTACTTGTCTAGGCATCCCCATGCCTATGGGTATGAGACCCCCATTGCTATCACATAGCAAAAACATAGCACATACAAGTCTTACTGTAATTGTCAATGTCCATTCTTGACATTGTTACAACTTGGGACATTTAATGATGTCGAGAAACTGTGATGCATCATCTCACATCTTTATACATCATATGGACTTCTATCTAGTTTCATCCGATCATTACATTAATAACAAGAAACTAACAGAACGACTTCTTGTAGAATTAAACAACTCTTTATTCAATATGAAATATGATTACAAATGTCAGTGTACAATTTGCCCAATCTGATTGGGTCTAGAGCACCTACACTAACAATCTCCCACTTGCACTAGAGCCAATCACTCATGTATCTCATACCTGATGATCAAACATGACTTTCATGTTTCTCCTAGGACAGAGCTTTAGTTAAGGGATCTGCGACGTTGTCGTCCATCGGTACTTTCTCTATAAGCATGTCACCCCGGTTGATAACTTCTCTTATCAGATGGTAACGTCACAATACATGTCTTGTCCGTTGATGAGACCGTGGTTCCTTCGCTTGCGTGATGGCTCCATTGCTGTCACAATACATTGTTATTGGATTAACAATGTTGGGAACCACTCCAAGTTCACCAATGAACTTAAGGATCCATACAACCTCCTTCGCTGCTTCGGCGGCTGCTATGTACTCGGCTTCAGTTGTTGAATCTGCAACTGTCTCCTCTTTGGAACTCTTCCAACAAACGGCCCAGCCGTTCAGGCAGAATATGAATCCCGACTGTGATTTAAAATCATCAAGACTGAAAACTGGCATCCGTGAACCCCTTCATGGTAAGCTCTCATTCTCCATATACCAAGAACATCTCTTTAGTCCTTCTCAAGTACTTAAGGATGTTCTTCACTGCAATCCAGTATTTCTCACCTGGATCAGCTTAATATCTACTACATATGCTCAAAGCATATGCGACATCAAGCCTCGTACATAACATGGCATACATGATCAAGCCAATGGCTGAGGCATATGGTGCTCGACTCATTCTATCTCTTTCATCTTGTGTCTTCGGACAAATAGCCTTGGAAAGATGTATTCCATGTGACATGGGAAGATTCCCCCTCTTAGAATCTTCCATGCTAAACCTCTTTAGCACCTTGTCAATGTACGCGCTTTGGGAGAGTCCTAGCAACCTCCTTGATCTATCTCTATAGATCCTTATTCCTAGAATATAGGTTGCTTCTCCCAAATCCTTCATGGAGAAATTTTTTGAAAGCCATTTTTTAACTTATTGCAACATGGGAACATCATTTCCTATGAGCAATATATCGTCTACATAGAGGACTAAAAAGACCACCGTGCTCCCACTAATCTTCTTGTAAACACAAGGATCATCTTCATTTTATGAAAATTCAAACTCTTTGATTGTTTCATCGAAACGTTGATTCCAACTCCAGGATGCTTGCTTTAGACCATAAATGGCCCTTTGTAACTTACAAATCTTATTTGCATGTTTTTGGATGACAAAACCATCGGGTTGTGTCATATACACATCCTCAATTAGGTTTCCATTGAGGAAAGCTGTTTTGACATCCATCTGCCAAATCTCATAGTCATGATAGGCAGCTATTGCAAGTAGAATTCGAATGGATTTTATCATTGCTACAAGCGAGAAGGTTTCGTCATAGTCAACTCCTTGTCTTTGACTAAAACCTTTGGCCACGAGCCTAGCTTTGTATGTTTGTACATTGCCTTCCATGTTAGTCTTCTTTTTGAAGATCCACTTACACCCAATGGGTTTAATACCCTCGGGTGGATCAACCAAAGTCCATACTTGGTTAGTGTACATGGAATCCATTTCGGATTTCATGGCATCAAGCCATTTCCTAGAGTCAATGTCTGACATTGCTTCGTCATAGGTATTTGGTTCGTCATTCTCAACCAGAAGCACATCTCCATGTGTTGAGATGAGAAATCCATATCTCTCGGGCTCATAATGAACTCTCGTTGACCTACAAAGTCCCTGTGTGGAAGATTGGGGAATTGACACAACATCTTGTGTTTGATCTTCCTCGGGTTCCTGGAGGGGAGTATCTGTTTGTGGATCACCTCGAATCTCATCGAGTTTAACATTCCTCCCACTAACCACAGTATTTAAGAATTCCTTCTCAAGGAATACCGCATGCTTGGCAACAAACACCTTTTGTTCTTGTGAGTGGTAAAATTAATATCCATTTGTTTCTTTTGGATATCCCACAAACAAACATCTCATCGATTTGGGTTCTAGCTTATTACTATCAACACACTTGACATAAGCTTCACAACCCCAAATCTTAAGGAAGATAAATTTGGCTTCTTTCCTTTCCATATCTCATATGGAGTCTGAGTAACTGATTTACTTGGAACCCTATTCAAAATAAAGATCGCGGTGAGGAGTGCGTATCCCCAAAATGAAATGGGGAGTTCAGTGCGATTCATCATGGACTGAACCATGTCCAACAAGGTCCTATTCCTCCTTTTAGACACACCATTCATCTCTGGTGTTCCAGGTGGAGTCCATTATGAGAGAATCCCATTCTTCTTCAGATGATCTAGAAACTCACTGTTTAAGTATTCACCACCTCGATCTGATTGAAGTACTTTGATGCTTTTTCCAGTTTGTTTCTCTACTTCAATTATGAATTCCTTGAACTTTTCAAAAGCTTCAGATTTGTGTCTCATGAGATACACATAACCAAAACGTGATCTATCATCAATAAAGGTTATGAAGTAGACATACCCACCTCGAGCCTGGGTGGACATGGGCCCACACACATCAGTGTGCACAAGCTCTAGCACTTCCATGGCCCTCTTTCCCTTTCCCTTAAAAGAAGACTTAGTCATCTTGCTAAGTAAACAAGATTCACAAGCACCATATGATTCATAATCAAATGTGCTAAGGTATCCATTTTTAAACAAATTGGATATGCGAGTCTCATTTATATGGCCAAGGCGACAATGCCATAAATAAGTGTTATTTAAATCACCTGATTTCAGTCGCTTAATATTTATGTTATTAACAGGAGTATCAACATCAAGGACATACAAACCGTTACATATAGTTGCTTTACCATAAAACAACTCATTTTTATAAAATGAACAACTATTATTCTTAAATAAAAATGAAAATCCATCTTTGTCCAAACAAGAAATAGAAATAATATTCCTAGTCAAACTAGGAATAAAGTAACAGTTATGTAAATCTAACACAAGCCCAGAGGGCAATGTCAATGAAAAAGTCCCTACAACTAATGGAACAACTCTTAATCCATTGCCGACGCGTAGGTCCACCTCTCCTGGAGTCAATCGTCTCGTACCTCTAAGCCCCTGCACAAAAGTGCAAATGTAAGCACCAGATCCAGTATCTAATTGAAGTAATCGAAGTAGAAGTCTTCTTCTTCTGCACCTCTACAAGGTATTCCTTACAGTTTCGTTTCCAGTGGCCCGGCTTGTTACAGTGGAAACAGACCGCATCCTCCTTCCCCTTATGGGTTTTAGTCTTCTAGACTCCTCTAGATGGCGCTGTGGAAGAACTCTTCTTCTGTTTGGCTTTTTTACTCTTAGGCTTGCCCTTGGGACCTCTAATTAAGAGAACACTTCCCTTGGCCTTCTTGTTTATCTCAGGCTCGGCCTCCCGCAACATGGACAGTAACTCTCCAAGAGTCTTATCCATATTCATCATATTGAAATTCATGATGAACTATCCATAACAATCAGGAAGGGACTATAACACAAAATCAAGGGTCAGTTCTGCATCCATACCCACACCAAGCTCTGACAATCTATCAATATAGCCTATCATCTTAGTGACATGCTTTTCAACAGATGATCCCTCATCCATACAACACCTAAAGAGCTTTTTGGCAACGTCATAACGTTCATGCCTAGTTCGCTCCTCATAGAGATCCTTGAGCCTAGCCATGATCTCATAGGCAGTATAACCCTTATGCTGACGCCTATGATCCGGAGTCATGGCTACCAGGATGATACACTGAGCGATGATCATATCACCATTGTGTGTCTTCCAGGTGCTGCATCACTCACCCTGCATTTATCACTTTTTTTATTTTTCTTTCACTAATTCAGCTAATTTAGCAACTAATTATGTTCACAGATAGGATGAGGCGTTTAGACTCGCCAGTGCACGAGTGTGATTGTAGCAGAAAATTTATATGTAATTTTTTCGGGCAAGACCGGGTCGACTCACAGGGAGATTACTCATGGAAGGAGATAACCACACCAGTTCTTTTAATTAACGGAATAATAAAATGAGATCAAACTAAATGTGATATGACTGTAATCTGGAAATGGAGAGGTCTTAGGTCAAGACAAATCTGGTGCCAAACCCAACTGATTTTCCATATAGCTTTCTATGATGTAACTAGCAGCTCAAATAGCTCGGGTTTTCAACCATTAAATGTACTACTGAGATGATGATAACTCTTTGTTCAAACAACCTCCATACATGGGATGGAGACTCTATGGTAAGCAGCTATCATAAATCAGTGTATAAATAACGTTTTGACAAATAATTGCTCGGGGCTTGGGTATGAGAACGTTTCCAAGTCAAGCAGCCCCCATACATGGCATGGGAACTCTAAGTTAGGCGTACAAACCAATCCAAGCCTGAGGTTTTGGTTAATAACATTTCCCAAACTACTTTTGCTTTGGTTACTTTGACATATGGAGTTCTGCTATATTGATTCATCAGTGGCTTTGGGCACCGTCTTTGCCTTAACCCAAGAATAGAATTAGCCATACATCTTCATAGGAAGTGTATGACTAAAACTAATCTCAACGGATGAATGCGAGATTAGCAAAGAAAATAAATTGAGACAAATGATAAGAATTGAATAAATTACTACTGTATTAATTACTTAAATGAACTACAACTTGAAACAAAAATTAAGATTGACTTGTAATACAAAGCTCAGAACTAGCAAGAACAACTAGAGTAACTGAAGTGCTATTCGTAAAAAAAAAGAAATACAGACAAGAACAAAAACGAGAGAAACAGACAAAAGAAAAAAAAACTCTTCACTTTCCAATGATCTTCGTCTTTTTTGTGTTGTTTTTCTTAGTATCCTCTGCTCTCACCAACCTCTGATTCCAAAGAATGTTGGTTCCTTTTTAAGCTTACGGCGCATGGAAATGGGGACCACTTGTTGAAAAGTTGTTCAAAAAGTTGGTTGAATTTACCTTAGAGCCACCTCGTTTATTTGCGCATGTCAGATTTTTGTTTGGATGCTCATTCGAATATGTTAGCAAAGATATTCGAATGTGCACTGAGTTTCTTTTAGCTGCTCGGGTCATTCGAATGAATTTTAATCCTATTCGAATGAATTTCACGCTTTACTGTTCCTTATACAGCGATTTTCTCAGTCATTCGAATGCAACAGTACTTTTATTCGAATGAATTTCTAATTTTTCTCTTGACTTCTTCATTGCATTCGGATGACTTGGGAAGTATTCGAATCTGGAATTCCTTGAGTTGCTTCTTATTCGAATTAGGCCAAGCATATCCGAATACATACCCGATATCTTGCATATTCGAATGTAAGAATGATCTATTCGAATGATTGAGCAGCTTTTTTCTGATTTGCTCCATATTTGAATATCTTTGAAGACTCATTCGAATGGCTTTGACTTTTATTAGAACACCTTCATTTCTTAGCTTTTTCTTCCTTTTTCAATCATGCCTTTGGAGAGTATGAGTCATTCTTTCATCTCTTTTCCTTCTTTTGGTCTGCAACAAGCAATTCTAGAGATTTTAAGTCAATCAAATGGATTAGGAGGTAATAAAAACATAACAAATTTTGCATTTTTTTAGCATAAATCACCAGGCCTCATATGCTACGGCATCCTCGAGTAATGGTTCGGGAGGAAGAGGTGTTTCTATTGTATAGAGGATCTTCTCATGAGTGAGGACTATCCTCACATTCATCTCCCAATCGAGGAAATTCATCCCATTGAAGGTATTATTGCCATCGAGTATCGATCTTATCGACACGTTTCCAGATATTCTAGATCAACAACCTGAATTATAGAGATAAATGTTATAATCATATTTAATTATGAAATCATAAATTGCAAAAAGTAACATTTTATGATTGCTCCCACTATTTTCTACAAATTTGCCACCCTCAAGACATAACTCAGGAAATCCCATTGGAAGATTTCCTAATGGGCTAGGATCCCATCTCCCCTCGTACAACCTTGAGTGACTCAACAAATTGTGCTAGGATCGATTAGGTAGGTACTTGTTACCAATTGCATCTCCATGCAACTCCTAGATTCATTGGGTTGACAACTCTTTGTTAATCACATCTTATGTGACTCCTAATCTTTGCCTCTATACTCAGTAAGGCCTTGAGTGACTCAACAAACCCCACCTTTCTAGTTAAGTCGGACCCATCATTCAGGGACATCTCATGGCCCATGAAACATAGGAATCATAGGTGACACATGACCTTAAGTGACTCAACAAATCAAGTGCCAGCTAGAAACCTAATGCTTCATAATGATGGAAGGCAAGTTGGCTTAATATTAATGAGGGATTTATTATTTAATTATTTAGGTCTCATCACATGCAATTAATCTAATTAATAATGCATAATAAACGACTCAAACCGGTGTATGGTATAGATAACTACGGTTAACCCCCTCGAGCCATGGAAGGAAGCTAGCGGGTCAAACCTAGGTGAAGAATCACAACTTGCTTCTCAAGCACATTCTTCAGGCCTTTGTTGGTCTTCGAATCTTGTCTTCAACTTGGCTCACTACAAAAAAACTGGCATTTAGCGGCGGTTTTTTTTGCATTTAGCGGCGGTTTTTAACCGCCGCTAAGTGATTTAGCGGCGGTTTTCAAAACCGCCGCTGAACCAGCCGTCGTGGAGCATTTAGCGGCGGTTTTGACCAACCGCTGGAATAACCGCCGCTAAATCACTGATTTTGCGGCGGTTTTAAAACCGCCGCAAAATCAGTGATTTAGCGGCGATTTTTTTAATTTTAGCGGCGGTTTTAAAAATCCCCGCTAAAATTAAAAAAATTAAAATTTTTCATTTTAGCGGCAGTTTTTAAACCGCCGCAAAAATTAAAAAAATTAAAATTTTAAAAAAATAAAAAATTAAAAAAAATTAAAAATTTAAAAAAATTAAAAATTTTTAATTTTAGCGGCGGTTTTTAAAACCGCCGCTAAAATTAAAATAAAATTAAAAATTTTACTCTCTCACCCGCGCCCACACGGTTGCCCACCCGCCCAGCCACGTGGCCGCATATCCGCGCGCCACGTGGCGAGGCTGGATCCAGCCTCCCCCCTTCCCCAGTTTCGAACCCACAACCTCCCATATGCCATTACATGCTTGAAACCGCCTGATCTACCAACTTCCCTTTTTATATAATTACATATATAAATTATATACTACTATTTTTCAGAATTATATTTTATATTTTTTAATATAGAAAGAAAAACATTAATTAATTTATCATTTTTTAAAAGAATAAAGGGAATAAATTAAAAATAAATTAATTGAATTAAATTAACTAAATTAATTTATTAAAAATAAAAAAATTATATATATTTTAAAATTATTAAAATTTTGTTAAATTTATTTTTATTTTTATTTTTTTAAATTAAATTTTTAACTAGTGGTGAACCCGCGTGATATGTGGGAGAGTTTAATTTAAAAATAAAAAAATAAATTTATTATTTTAAATAATTTTAACTAAATTGATAATTATAATTTTTTTAATCTTTAATCATATTGAAAAAATTTAAGTTTACTTAATTATTCACTATTCAATATGCTAATGGAGAACACTTTTAATTCAATATACTTATAATTTTTTTTATTATATTATATTTATTTATAAATAAATATTATAAAATCTATAATATTTTCACTTAAAGACGTTCGTTATTTTCTATTTATTATATTATAATTATAAATATAAATTAAAACTCTTAAATATGAGTAAGAATAAGTTTTTTTCAATAATAACAAAATTTAAAAAAAATGAATTTTGATTTCTTCCATAGTCGTAAAAATGTGATACCTTAAATATTAATTAGCATTGAAAAACTCTAATACTTGACAACCCTAATAATTGACATTTGGAAAAATACTTTATTTGACTATCATATTTTATTATTATATAAATATACATAGAATAAAGATATAAAAATAATATATTAAATAAATAGATACTTTTCTATGACTTAATTAATAGTTTAAGTTGTCTATTAATATTTCTCATAAAATTCATGCAAATTTAATATAAAACAATTAGCATTGAAAAACTTGTATATTTAAAATTTATTATTAATTTTACATAATTAGTATATATTATTTCGAAACAATTGAAAGATTTAAATTATTAATGCAAATTACAAAATGTAAATTATTAATGTAATAAGTATTAAATGCAAGTTTTGGGGGAAAATTTTATTACTACTTATCATTTCAAAGCAATTGAAAGATTTAAATTATTAATGCAAATTACAAAATGCAAATTATTAATTCAATCAGTATTAATTGTAAATCATTAATGCAAGTTTTGGAGGAAAATTTCTTTTTTGAAGACTATCATATTTTTATATATGTAAAGATGCAAATTACAAAATGTAAATTATTAATGCAATAAGTACTAAACGCAAATCATTAATTTGGGGGAAAATTTTATTACTATTTATTATTTCAAAACAATTGAAAATTTTAAATTATTAATGCAAATTAAAAAATACAAATTATTAATGCAATAAGTATTATTTGTAAATCATTAATGCAAGTTTTGGGGGGAAATTTCTTTTTTGAAAACTATCATTCTTTTATATATATAAAGATGCAAATTACAAAATGTAAATTATTAATGCAATAAGTATTAAATGTAAATCATTAATGCAAATTTTGGGGGGAAATTTCTTTTTTGAACACTATCCTACTTTTATATATATAAAGATGCAAATTACAAAGTGTAAATTATTAATGCAATAAGTACTAAATGCAAATCATTAATTTGGGAGAAAATTTTATTACTATTTATTATTTCAAAACAATTGAAAATTTTAAATTATTAATGCAAATTACCAAATACAAATTATTAATGCAATAAGTATTATTTGTAAATCATTAATGCAAGTTTTGGGGGAAATTTCTTTTTCGAAAACTATCATTCTTTTATATATATAAAGATGCAAATTACAAAATGTAAATTATTAATGCAATAAGTATTAAATGTAAATCATTAATGCAAATTTTGGGGGAAAATTTCTTTTTTGAAGACTATCCTACTTTTATATATATAAAGATGCAAATTACAAAATGTAAATTATTAATGCAATAAGTACTAAATGCAAATCATTAATTTGGGAGAATTTTATTACTATTTATTATTTCAAAACAATTAAAAATTTTAAATTATTAATGCAAATTACAAAATACAAATTATTAATGCAATAAGTATTATTTGTAAATCATTAATGCAAGTTTTGGGGGGAAATTTTTTTTTCGAAAACTATCCTTCTTTTATATATATAAGAATGCAAATTACAAAATGTAAATTATTAATGCAATAAGTACTAAATGCAAATCATTAATTTGGGAGAAAATTTTATTACTATTTATTATTTCAAAACAATTGAAAATTTTAAATTATTAATACAAATTACAAAATACAAATTATTAATGCAATAAGTATTATTTGTAAATCATTAATGCAAGTTTTGGGGGGAAATTTCTTTTTCGAAAACTATCATTCTTTTATATATATAAAGATGCAAATTACAAAATGTAAATTATTAATGCAATAAGTATTAAATGTAAATCATTAATGCAAATTTTGGGGAAAAATTTTATTACTACTTATTATTTCAAAGCAATTGAAAATTTTAAATTATTAATGCAAATTATAAAATATAAATTATTAATACAATAAGTATTAATTGTAAATTATTAATGCAAGTTTTGGGGGAAAATTTCTTTTTTGAAAACTAAATTAAATATTTTAATGAATTTTGCGACGGTTTTGAAAAATCGCCGCAAATATTAATTTAATTTTAATTATAAATTATTTAATTATTTTTGAATTTAGCAGCGGTTTTTCAGAAACCGCCGCTAAATTAATTTTTTTAATGAATTTTGCGGAGGTTTTGAAAACTGCCGCAAATATTAATTTAATTTTAATTTTAAATTATTTAATAATTTTTGAATTTAGCGACGGTTTTTCAGAAACCGCCGCTAAATTAAATTTTTTAATGAATTTTGCGGCGGTTTTGAAAACCGCCGCAAATATTAATTTAATTTTAATTTTAAATTATTTAATAATTTTTGAATTTAGCGGCGGTTTTTCAGAAACCGCCGCTAAATTAATTTTTTTAATGAATTTTGCGGCGGTTTTGAAAACCGCCGCAAATATTAATTTAATTTTAATTTTAAATTATTTAATAATTTTTGAATTTAGCGGCGGTTTCTAAAAAACCGCCGCTAAATTAAATTTTTTAATGAATTTTGCGGCGGTTTTCAATACCGCCGCAAATATTAATTTAATTTTAATTTTAAATTATTTAATAATTTTTGAATTTAGCGGCGATTTTTCAGAAACCACCGCTAAATTAAATTTTATTTTTTAATTATTTAATTATTTCTAAATTTAGCGACGATTTTTTGAAAACCGCCGCAAAATGTAAAAAAAAACCGCCGCTAAAATAGTATTTTGCGGCGGTTTGAAAACCGCCGCTAAAAAACCGCCGCTAAAAATCAATTTTTTTGTAGTGGCTCCATCTCTTACTCTTCATACAAACTACAACTATCACTACTCTATTCTATTCTACATACATTACATAGAATCAGAAACCCCGAGTTACATTCGGGGGGAGTGAGATGAGAAGAGAATGTACATCAGAGTATAAGAGAGGCAGGACACGCAGGCCCTATTTTAAAAATCAAATTTACAAGCATTCATTCCTAACATAAAATAAATGGTCGACTCAATCCATACCATACACCCATGTAATCAATCTAATTGATTCATTCACAATTATGTTAATTAATTGTCGTATTTATTTCAATCTTAATGAAACGCTTTCAATAAATTGAAAATTTGTATAATTTTGGAAAAACAAAATTGTTTTAATTGTGTTAGGCTTGGGCTCCATTCATTAGTCTAACTAACAAGGCTCAACAGGTCTTGGATCAACCAATGCATGTCAAACATACACTAGTAGCCCAATAATTAATAAATAATCCAATTAACAGCCTCGTCCCATTTTTAATCACGGCCCATAGGTGTCATACACTCATGGATCGGATAAAAATAATAAAAAATAGCCAAACAATTTGGTTGGGCCCCACCTAAGGGAACGAAACGCACTGGGCCACCGAAGGGTCAGCCCGGGTGCTTCACGTGGACCCCGGGGAAGGGTCAAACCCAAGCCCGAGGGAGCGGGAAGAGCCGGGAGGCAGCTGGGCAGCCCAAAAAACCAAAGGGCGCAGCTAGCGCCACATTGGGCATGCTTGGCCGCTTCTAGCACGTGCTGGGCGCGCCTGGCGCGCGTCTGGGCCACGGCTGGCGTGCATGGCCATGGATAGGGCGAGTGACAAAGGCCGCTGGGGGGCGAGCGCGGGCCACTGGGGCCGCACGAGGCGCGCAAAGGCTGCGCGGGTCGGTCGCGGCCGCGGGCGGGTCGCGGGTCGCACCAACGGGTAGTCCTCGTGCGTGCGGGTCGCACCTGCGGGTCGCGGGTCGTGCCCACGCCCGGCCTCCCGAAGCGCGCGGCCGCGCCTAGCCAAGCCCTGCGCGTGCCCAGGCCGCCCCAGGTCGTGCCCAACGCGTGCGGGCCCCGCTCGGTCCCGTCTTTCGATGCCCGATGCATCCGTATGCACCCCGAACCCTATTTCGCCCTTTTTCATGTCCTACACGATCTTTTTCCCTTTCACCAAAAACGTTTATCAATCCAAAAAAAATACAAACACAACAATTGTTTAATTATTTCACAAATAATAACATAACCGAATCCGCATATAAGGAATTGAAATATTTCGACGATGGCTCTGATACCACTGAAAGTTAAGCAAGATCGCTACGAGGCAAGTAGCGTAGTTCAAAAATTTTGAATCTTACCCCGATCCCGGCGATTGGATTAACGTCGAAATCAAACAATCACATACATAATAAAGTAAATCTAACCTTTAGATTTTTTTGAGTCGTTTGCAGATTCTAGCCGTCCAAGTGTCCGGCCTCTAACTTGTGATACGCAGTGCGCGTCCGTTGGCGAGGAGAACGGAATAAGAGTGCTAGCTCTTTCTCCTAACAAGGTTTATGAATGGACCGGAAAATTATTGATTTTCAACTCTTGAAAACCGACAAAATAAAAGGCCTAATTTGGGCATCCCATAAAAGGCTATTTATAGAGAAGTAACCTCCTAGGGTTTCCCAAACCCTAATGGACATGGATTGGGCTAGCCCATTAATCCTAGTCCAACTAGAAATTAAAGTGGCCCAAATCCATTTATAAAATATTTGGCCCAAATCTAATTCAAGCCCAAATATTTAATATTTAATATTTGGCTCAAATCTAATTTAGCCTAAATATAATA
Organism: Diospyros lotus; assembly: GCF_014633365.1. NCBI lineage: Eukaryota > Viridiplantae > Streptophyta > Magnoliopsida > Ericales > Ebenaceae > Diospyros > Diospyros lotus. The sequence continues at coordinate 24,551,056 of NC_068342.1, forward strand.
TTTATTATTTAATATTTGACCCAAATCTAATTTAGCTCAAATATTTAATTTAATTTAATATTTGGCCCAAATACTTTATTTAGCCCAAGTATTAAATTAAGCCCAAATTATTAAATTAGAAACTTCTTTCTAATTTAATCAATTGTTATTTTAGGAAATTTTTTTCTTTATGATGACCCCTCATCATATCGACGTCATTACGTTTGTTTGTTCTTTTCCCGTGAGAACCTACGACGGCACAACTTCTTGCCGAAGTGTCCCTCTTAACCATACGTCTGCTTTCCTGGATTAAGGCAGGGACGATGCCTATTGCGTATGACTCATTAGGCTCCCGAATATGTTGGCAATGTATCAATATGAACACATAAGACAAGATTGGCCTCTAGCAAGGCATCATGCCTACTCAATTATTTAGAAGGATTCATAATCCGCAAATAACCTTTCACGAGTATGGTTACCATGTAATTCGATCCTCTCGTCAATGTATCCTATGTGATCTCAAGTTGGCAATGTGTTGCTTGATTATGATCACATAAGTCTTTCTTCGATTATCCGGATATCTTCACTTAATAGAAAGTGAATCAATAACTCCTTATTAATCTCTTTCACCATGGCCATGGATTTAAAGTGAATATCCACTAAAGGTGCTTAGATACATCATCCTCTATCAAGGGATAGACGAGTCCCATCTTGGTTATGCACCCATCTCCATAAGCCTCGCGATATGCCCAACGATCGCCCGCGTGCAACTCAGGTCCAAGGATTAGTTACACCCATCTCGTATGAGAATTCCATCAATATATAACCAAAATGGATTCTCATGGCGAGTCATGTCCAATGACACGTTCTCCAACATTGGTCACCTATGTACTTGTCTAGGCATCCCCATACCTATGGGTGTGAGACCCCCATTACTATCACATAGCAAAAACATAGGACATACAAGTCTTACTGCAATTGTCAATGTCCATTCTTGACATTGCTACGACTTGGGACATTTAATGATGTCGAGAAACTGTGATGCATCATCTCACATCTTTATAGATTAATCACAGTATACATCATATGGACTTCTATCTAGTTTCATCCTATCATTACATTAATAATAAGAAACTAATAGAACAACTTCTTGTAGAATTAAATAACTCTTTATTCAATATGAAATATGATTATAAATGTCAGTGTACAATTTGCCCAATCTGATTGGGTCTAGAGCACCTACACTAACAATGCCTTCACGCGCTGCCCAACTACTTCTTCTCTAGGAACAAAAGCCTTCTATCCACTAAGCTCAAATCACTCTCGTTCAGCGCAAATTTATCAGAACTTTGAATGAAAAAACCCTTGGCCATGAGCATTCTATTTATAGTGCTAGGATTATGTAGTAATCATATCAAACCTTAGCAAATCTTATCCAAATCAAATCTTATCCTTAAAGTCATCATGAGGTTTCATCTCCTATCTCCAACTGGCCAAATGAGTACTCAACACATGTCCCAAATTTGGAGACTAACCAAACTTCTATAGCCAATCACGCATTGCCACCTTGAGAGGTCATCATGAATCTTATCCGCCACCAGGGAGTCATTATGCATTATCATGAGTTCTTGCCACATGTCCCTAGCTTGGAGACTAAGCAAACTTGGAGGCTAAGTCTTAGACTCCAAAGTGATTCAAAGGTGGATTTAATGATGTTTGAAACCAAAGCTGAATTGAAATGTAAATTCACGTACGCATTTTCTCAGCTATTTACACCTTTTCCCTGCCATCTCATGCTTTGATTTGTGTGCCTCATATTGACTTCTAATGGTTAGTTGGCTCAATTCGTTACCATAATGATCCAGTCGCGAAGTTCCAAGAATTACACTTTGGCTCAAACTTTTCAGGTAATTGCATTGAGACCCTTTTTAACTTGGTCTCAAGGCCAATTTTTAATTTTATTTTAGTCCTTGAAGAAATTTTTAATTATGCTAATATCCCTAGTTTTTAGGTAAATTATACTTTTACCCGAATCTTAATAATTATGATTTTGCCCCAAGCTTAAAAACTGAACTTTTGTCTCTAGATTTCCACAATCCCTTGAAATATCCTATTTCCTCAAGTATCTAAGTCTAAAAATCTCGAGTATTACATCCTTTATGATCATTCAATTTTTCAGGCTAAAATTAGATATATCAAAAAATTATCTCTATTCCGACTGCTTTCAGTGTCATAAATCTCATCTCAAGACACTCGTCAATGACATGCATTTTTCCTTAGATATTTGCATTCCAAGGTACTTCCTTCCATCGATTCGGCAATTTATTTTGCTATCAAGCCATTTTTTGGGTAGTCCCTGTAGTGACTTGCTTTAGTTTCAACAATAGTATATATATATATATGAAATAAACCCTGGGCATGCATACTATCACATAGTTGCAATAAATTAAAACATGTGCGATCATAGACTTTATCTATACTAATTTCCTTGAGCCTTAGGAAATTAGTGGGTCTCAAACCTAGGACATTATACACAAGTCTTCAAAAAGCTTGCTTCATGTCTCCTTGGTTTTTTCTTTTGGCAAACTCCTTGTCTCATTGGCTTCAGCCTTATCACCGTCATGGTACATCAACCCTAATTCTATTCTAAACTACTTTTACATCAATTGTAAAGAAACCTTGTGTTACAGATGAGAACAAAATGTACAATCAGAAATAGAGAAAGGCAAGGCATGCAAGTCTTATTTACCAAAAGAAATTAATTACAATAATTACAACCCATAGATAAACAAACAAAGGACAATTCGATTGGTCGTAGTCCATGATCGGCACACCATGTTACAATACATTAAAAATTGCATATATACATAATAACCATAATTCATGCATATGTCTTTATTTGAACTATAATCGTGATATACATTGATTAATATTTAACACTTAAATACTAATTAACATATCAATATTCTAATTGGTCAATAAAGGCATTCAATTGCTTAATCCAATTAAGAAAAATAAATATAGTTGATTAAGATCAATTTTGACTTTTGGTCAAAATTAGGGATTGGTCCCTGCATGAATTAGGGCTTATTTTGGCCCTCTAAATTTTAGTGCCAATTGGATTTAATAAGGATCTTTTAAGGCTTCAAAAACCTTAAATTTGGAAGAAATAAAATTGCCTCTTTTGAAGCAATAATGTGCTACCACCTCTAATACCAATCATAGTCAAACTAGGATTCCTATTTGGGTTTTGTTTCTTCCTTACCCTTATCCACCAAATATCCAAATTAAAACAGAAAACCAAAGCCTTTTTGGACTTAAAATAGAAAAATTCCAGCCCTAAAACATCTAGGATTTCTGGCCCTAATCATAACACACATGGGCAAAAATCCCTAGACTCCATATAGCCTCAATTTTTCCCATTATGCATTCTGTTTTTGTCCCAAAATTTCCAGCAGCTGTAACCACTATTTCAGTGACCCAAAACAACAATAAAATGGCTGTCAATGCCCTAGATTGGTTCGGCAAATAATCCACACATGAACTGAAGCAAATTGAAACATCAAGGTACTCTACTTTCCTCCTTAAGTCCCAAAATCGATTCTGTTTTGCACCAGAATTTTATAGCAGCTGGTGGCTGTCTTTGGAGACTTAATACGTCAAGAAATCATGTGATCTACAGCCATTGGAGCAAAGAATCAAGGTATCATTAAACCTAATCGTGTTCCAATCGCATCTCATGCAAGACAACCACTATTTATCAAATAAATAGTATGTGTATGATGTATTTATACTAAAATCAATAAAAAAAAATCATATTTATTTTATTGGAAACCTCTTCTTCCAACTGTTCTGGATTTCAAAAATCAAAACAAGCAAGATAGGGCTTTACATGCATATCAATCAACCAACTCAATCAAAACAATTTTGATTCATTCTTTTGGCTTGTTTATCATATAAACAACATATTTAATCAACCAAAACCATGAAAAACCAAGTTTTGTTAATCAATAAAATCAAACAGCCCCTAGGTGCCCAAATCCATAAGATGCGACATATATATGTGTTCATGGATGTCCGATTTTCATGTTTTGAGAAAACAAAAAATACAACAGTTTTTTATTTCATTTAAGAACACCAGAATACATTAGATTGGGTTCTTAAAATCTGGAAAATAAAGTTCCATGAAGACAACAAAAATTGACTGCCCTATAGCCACCAAAAACCTAGCCGCAACCCATGAAACCTAGGTGAACTTCAATTTCGATTTTAATTGATCATATCAATCAAAATCTCATATGACCACTTCATATCAATATGTTTTCATGTTAAAACAAATTTCAATCTCAATAAAATCCTTTTTATGCCTTTGACTAAAAAGAACACCATGATTATAATCAAATAAACAAGAGACATGTACTTACCGAATCTATTACCCCTAGAGTTGGCTCTGATAGCACTGAAGGAATCCATATAGACAAGTACAACAGAATTCAAAAAAATTTATGCACAGATTCCCTTAGAGGACCGGCTCATAGGGAATAGATCACAGAAGAAGGATAAGATATTGTTGTTGCCTGAAACACAACAATTAGAATTTTACTCAGCGGGGTAGATTGTCGTATGAGATTCTAACACAAGGTGGATCGGGTGAGGGAAATAGTCTTTGAAAGCTGCCTTTTCCCGAAAAAATCTCCCGTAAGAATAGGTCCCAAAAGTGTTGTTGCCCCGAAAGAGTTTTACCCTGAAAGACTAAGGTCTCGAAAGAACTATGCCGAAGAGAATCGAGGTCCCGAAAGAATAATTCCCCCAAAAGAACTGTTATCTGTAAGAACTACACCTGAAATAGGCTCTGATTTCTCTCAGGGAAAGGATGATCCTTCCATAAAGAACTACAAGGGAAAAATGAGTTAGAAGACTCGCAGGGAGTGTTCACCCACAAAGACCTTTCGATGCCTAAGTTTGTGTCAGAAAGGAATGAGGTTAATTTTGGAAGAAAACAGTAAATGTCTCGAAAGAAAAAAAGGTAAGTCAAGGTGGTTTTTACCTAATGGTTTCCAAAAAGTCCCTTTTATTGTCCAATAGCTTGGCTTTTATAGTGCACGAATCTCGAGGGGCACGTGGCATTGATTGCATATTCATCAAAATACATTTCGGGAGAGAGTTGAAAGGGTATTTCAGGCCAGTCCTTTCATGCTTTCGGGATGATCTATCGGGGATGACTTCTCCCCTACTTCTTCAGATATCTTCTTTCGGGTGCACCCGAAAGAACCTCTCAGGAGTTTAACCAGAGGCTTCTCTTGGGCTTTCCCAAAAGGTTTATTTTAGGTCACACCCGAAAGATTCCTTCTCGATCCTTTTGGGGAGTTACAACAATTGCCCCCCCAATCTTTGCTTTTACCCTTGGGTTAAAGTGAAGACTTTATTTGGTTTTTTTGTCTTTCTCCTCGAAAGGGATTTTCCCGAAAGATTTTCCTCGATAGAGCCATTTTATCTCCTTTAGGGACCTCTATAAATATCTCCTTTGTAGCAGAAATTTTTTCTTGCTGACCGTTTTTGCTACTCCCAAAAGAACCTTCGTATCCTCTCCTTCTCTTGATTTCTAAAAGAAAACTGAAGGTTGTTTCTCCTGAAAAACTTCTTGTAATTTCAATCAGGTTGTCTCTTAGAGGTGATCCGAGAAAAACTTTGTAATTCAGATATCTAATCCCCCGAAAAGGTTTTCCTTCTGCATTGTTTGAGTTTTCTCGAAAGATTCTGACAAGTTTGTTTTGAAAGAAAAATATACTTCCTGAATGAAATTCATCCCGAAACATTATTCATTCTCAAAAGAATTTAGTCCCTCAGAACAACTTTTATTTCCCACAAGAACTTTCATTTCTAGAAATAATACTCCTTCTGAAAGAACATAAGTCCCCGAAAGAATTTTTCATCCTGAAAGAACCTTAACTCCCGAAAAACTCTTCTTTTTCCTGAGAAAATCTTTGTTTCTAGAAAGGATTTTCTTCCTGAAAGACCCTTCATTCCCGAAATTTTTTTTCCTTCTCAGAAGAACCCGTTTTCCTTGTTTTCAACTTGTTCTTTGCTCTTTTCCTCCCGTAACCCATGGCAGGTGGCAAAGTCTATATCAGTGCCCTTGACCATGACGAGGTTATCTGTGAGTATAAAGCTGGCAAGCATTCCTTCCTAACGAAGGATGACCTTGAACAAATCCAAGATGCGTATTGTATCCCTCTTCTTATCACGCCCAACTTCCCCAGGTAGATGAGAATTGTGCGGCCTCCACTCGGGATGATTAGATGGCCATTCAAAAGGCTAGTTTCCATTTAATCTTCCACTTCCCTCTTCACAACTTTAGTCTCGAGTTTTTTCGCCATAGCAGCCTAACAGGTGGGCTCAACTAATCAATTTTTTCGTGTTCTGTCGTAAAGATGAACTAGTCCCTTCTGTTGAGTTCCTATTTTGCTTCTTCCATCTTCGCCTAGTGAAGGAGCGATACCACATGTACACTCTTCATAGGACTAGGTGGGAGGACCATTTTTTCCACAGTTCTCCTCCAAAAGTTAACCATTTTGATTTCCACTGGTTCATTGTAAAGGCTCTTAAAGGGGTATGGTACGCCCCTTGTGTTTGGCATATGAATCTTGCTAGAGTGGCTCGTCTTTGAGTAAATCCGTTCATTAGCTCCAGGAGGAATTTAAGGATAGTCGGAGCCTTCTTGTTCGCGAGAGTCTTGTTGACCTTCAAGAACTTTGACGAGGGTTAGCTAGTTCCCCGCACTAGATGAGTCGTCGTGGCATAGAAGGCCAAGTGACCTACCTTCGTAGCCTCAAGCTCGCCCAACGACCGAGAATTCGATCGAACAAGAGGTCGCTCCTCAACAAGAGTTGTCTCCTCCCAGGGGTGCGAATCCTCCTAACTACACTCTGCTTTTCTCTTCCCTTTTATTTTTGTTCAGAATCCCATCATCTCTCTTATAACTTTTTTTTTTTTTGGGGGGGGGGGGGGGGGAGTGATTTGACCAAGTGTTACACTTTTTTGTTGCATCCATGAGGATGATTAGGTTTTTCCAGCAACGAGAGTTGGGCAACTCGTCTCATGCCAACATTCTATCACCTCTAGTTACCCATCCAGAGGTTCTTTCTCCACCCTACGAGGCTCCAATACTCTCTGAACACATTGAAGAGACCTCAAGAGATCTCCATCAAAGGAAAAGGACTCGCCAACAAGCGAAGAGAGATCTAGTGACCTTCAAACCAATCATAAACTTGACTCTTCCTAATCTAGCTGAGGGCCGCCAATTTGCTGCGCAACCATCCCATCAACAACTAGCTTATTTGGAAATGTCAGCTGCCTTGAGTAGTGCAAGTGTTGGGGTCTGCTCACCATAAAGATACGAAGGACACAGTTAAAATAGGGGTTATTGGTCGTGGTGGACCCACTTGTCCCAAGAAGACCAGAGGCCAAGGTTACCTCCCCCTTAGGTCAGGTTCCTATCAATGTCGTCTAAGGAAAGGGACGAGGGCGCTTCCAATGGGCTGTTGTCAATCCTCAACAAATTGATCGTTGGGTTCTTCATACCGAGAAGAGGCTAGCTACCTGAGATTTAACTCCCATCTTTCCTATTCTAGGCTCTCCTCACAGAGGCAAGATCTAGTTAGAAGCTGGAGCATGGGCTTGTGAGGAGAACTTCCAAGTGCAACCAAGGGTATTTGTGATGCCCCAGCCCCATAACCAAGTGTCACCGTAACCCAAGGTTACACCAAAGGTCTCCACCGAAGGTTGACTATGCCCTCATAACAAAGGGATAAAATAATGTCAGTGCCCTAGGTAGGATCCAGGCTTCGGTCTCCGGCCATCGAAAACTCAAGGTTTAAGATTCATAGGCAATGGAGGGACACTCGAATCTCGTATCTGATTGGGTCTTATAGGTAAAATCAATGGGCTGCATTTTAAATGTATTTTCTGGCCAACACGTAAAACTTCCATTGTCACAAAACCGTCCCAACCGACAAATACAAAATTAACATAAACACTGGTTAACACCGTCTGTTTAACACAATAGAATATCACAATAATTACAAGTCCACTCAACCCACACTCTACCACACGTTGTCACCCCCTTCAACTGGCTAGTCATCGACACATTATTTTTCCCTTACTGGACCCCGAGCCATCTGTGTGGTTAGTGGGGATAAAGAAATGAGTCCTAGGACTTAGTAAATGTAATATGTAATGCAGTAAATTAATAAATATGACAAAAATAGATAAATGTGAAGTGAAACATGCATGCAGGCTCATCCACAACACCTTTCAAGATCTAGGTAGCCCCTAGTGGTTCCTTTTAAGACTTCATCTCGAGACTCATACGGTTAAAAATCCACAGCCATACGGTTAAAAATTCACAACCTCATGCCTAGGCACTCCCTCAACATCTTATACAAGTCATGACAAAAATAATATCCACACAAAACATATTAACCATTATCGATTTTTTGTTTACCATTTTTTGCCAATATTTGTTCAACTGCCAGTGTTGTCGACGTCGCGTTCTAATTAAAATTACCACTAAATTAGTACGATCAATCACGCGAATAAGCTAATAAATATTATTAAGTTATTTTTAAAATATTTACCACTTACCTAATTATTTTTGTACTCAATTTGGTAGAGTCTCGACATGCTTTCCTATTTTTCACTATGAGTAATGGTTGTTAATCAATTATTTATAGGGGGTAAAAGACTGTCTGAAGGCTAGGAAAAAGCCTTGGGGGTCAAGGCTACATCAGAGGACTGCCATGCGGCAGCAAAAGAAAGTAATGGGGTGGTTGGCATGGCACCAGCTTCTTAGTGCGACCCCAAGTGGCGCGGCTTGGCCGCACGCGCCCCCACATAAGGGCGCCATTTGGCGCCCTAAAACGACATCCTTTTGGAGCCTGGCTGGGTTTAAAAAACCCAACCATTTTTTCTTACACGGTCCTGGATACAATCTCGCGACCAATCGGTTGCCCCTTTCATGCGCGTGCCAACTCGCTTACATGCACCTTCAATTAATAACATGCATATTTTATTCTTAACGTGATATTACCTCCATTTTCCATTATTCCACTTACACCTCAAAATTTTTAAGAACTCCTCCAATTCCCTTCACTCATAAAACATAATAAACTTAACATTTCTTATTAAATTCCTCAAATCTCCAAATATTCAATAATTATAAATAAATCATCTTAATCCCAAAAATTAATTAATTATTTCTCAAGTCCACCAATTATTAATAAACCATAAATAAATTATTTCCCATAAATCACCCAAAATTACTTTTTATTATTATTTTTTTCCTCCAATAAAATTCATTAAGTAATTTACCACAAATCCACAAGTAAATTTAACATCTCCTTAAAGATCCTCGATCGTATAAAACCATCAAAAATTAAATTTTGAGATTTATTACTATTCTTCCAAAATACAAGGATGTTACAATGTTGGACACGAATTCAGTGAAGATGCTTGGAATCGCCGCTCGCCTTATCTATTCAACGATCCTCCCAGTCGATGAGAGTCGATATTTTAGGAACTCCCCCCACAACATGAATGAGTTCAAACGACATCTTGCTATAGTAAGTTCTTCCCCTTGCCATTTCTCCTCTACTTTAAAGAAGCAACATGCTTACTTTCCTTATTCCTTTCCTTATGTAGGAAACTCAAGGCGCAGTGGTGACTAATGCAATGAACAGAATGCGTCTAGCTCACCTAGAAGTTGAGCTTTATGGAGACATAAATCCTACCGCTGGAACAAGGCAAAGTAGGTCCTTAACATGAACATCTGCCATCTGGAGTCATACAAGTATGATCTTCAACAATTAGTCAAGTGCCTCTAGGCAGAGCTTCAAAGAGCCGAATCCAATTGTGAGAGCACCCGATCCATTGTCCAAACGTGGAAGGACGAGTTAAAGGACCCAAAGAAAATCCAACAGGAGATTGGTTCTGCCCTGGTTGCTTCCCAAGGGGAAGTGTTGGAGATGAAAAGTGTGCTAGCAGACGCTGAGGGTCGGGAAGCTAATGCACTTCAATCATTTTCCTAGATGCGGGTTGAGAATGAGATGCTGGTGGCATCTAAACAACAAGAGATCGAGGAAGCAGTAAGGTAAGCTGTGAAGGCATACCGCCTCTTGAATGATTGCGTCATGTGTAAAGACATGTATGCCAGCTGCTACTCAAAGTTTGGATTCTATCTCGGTGCAGCTTCCTCAAAAATAGGTGCCCTATAGAGTCCTTCCCTGAAATGGTTTTTGCTGATGCCATCTCCTTCTTCTCTCCACCCCCTTGGACTATGTACGAGCCTGATGCTCTCGACCCCATCGAGAGCATGAAGAAAGCTCTAAAGGACGATCTTACAAATTTAACAGGCCCATGGAACCCCTGTGGCCCTAATCTAGAATAAGCTTCGGGCGATATTGTAACGAGCATAACCAAGACTCTTTGAGTTATCGAGCAAGGCCTAGATGCTGATCTTCCTAAAATCGCTCATTTGAGCCTATTACACACTAATAGCCTTGTAAGATTGGTTGCTATCTTTATTAAGACAGAGGCAACATGTATACTAGTCTTGCATGCATCATTGATATCCCTTCTCAATGACACCTTAACCAGGGATTATATTTTAAGGTACTAACCTTTTGGTGTATATGTTGAGTGCTCTTTCAATTAAAGCATACTTTAACTACTTTCCACACAAGTTAGTCCTCGGGACTTCATCCTTAGTCATTTATATATAATTAAGTACAAATGATTAATTGTGCCTAATTTATTTTATCATTACAACAATCATTGTGTATCTTTCACCAAACCACCATACTTGGTTTGTGAAGCCTATACTGACATCTTAGTGTATCATTTATGAGCTCACCACACTTGGCTCATAGGGCATACACTAACATAAAGTCACTTAATATCCTTGGCAAAGATACAAACCCTAATTTGAATGTGAATTCTTATTGGGTTTAGGGTTTGGTGACTTATTAGCCCAATTATCAGTTGGTCTTATTTACCATTTACCTAGAGTTAGGGCTACATTAAGAAGTTTAATATGGGTTATCAGTGCTTAGTTTAAAATGTTTAAATAAAACCAAGCCTAATGGAAGAAGAGCCACACACATGGGCTTAAAACCCAGTCAAGCTAGGGTTTCATCAAGAATTTATTTATACCCTTATTGAGAGTCAAATTGAGAATGGAAAATTTTTTATTTTCGAAACCCTAGAAAAGAGTGATTTTCAACCATACTTAAGGAGTACCTTCTTCCCCCTAAATTTCACCCTCTCATTGAGCTAGCACTCCATGATACCTTAAGGAAGCCATTCTCGTTGTGGTTTCAAGTGTAGTTCACGTGGATTACATATTAGAGGTTGGACGTTCGTGCAACTAGAGGCAATCATACTCTTTGGATGACTTAAGCTAGGAAAGATATTATCTTACCCTTCTTCTATAATCTATTCCCTAGGAGCCAATCCTTTAAGGGAATTTGTGAATAAATTTTTAAATTTCGATGCACTTAATTATTTACATGGATTCCTTCACCTAGATCACGTCCTAGATACAGTCACTAGCAAAAAATCGTGTTTAGACCATCTCCCGTGCGTGCTATTAAATTCCTAAATTCTCTAACAGCAGGTGTACGTATATTTACTCTCTTTTTTATTACTCTACTCAACCTCTTGTTGTCAAACACTATCTTGACTGTCAATATTTACATCAGAGGAATAAAAGTTTTGAGCTTGCAAGAGATAGATAGGTGTTGTTGTGGGCTGTACATTCCCAACAACATTGATACCCATCTAGGTAACTTTATTCTTGGGTGTAAAATAAGTTTCACAAAAATTTAACTTTTATCAAAAATCTTGGTTGTATATTATTGAGAATATATATATTCAATTTGTGCATATAACTAGAAAATGATTGCGCAGTATACAGTCGTTACAAGGCAAACAGTTGGTAGGAAGCTTTCATTACCCCAGTGGGTTACCAATCCTCTCTCTGGCTTGTTGGGCTTTAGCTCCACTTTGGAACTAAGGTCACAAGTTCGAGGGCTAAGTAAGAAACGGACAGTAGCATTTCCTCAATTGGTTAATTAACCGAACCGATCAAAATGGGTTGCACTCTTGTTCTATGGTATTAGGTATAGTTTGTTTCTATTTTATCCGGTTTGCCATATTTGATTTATTGGGACCGCATCCCTCATTTATCTCAATATTGTTTTAATTCTTAATTTTGTTATTTATTATTGTTAAAAAAACAATTAACTAGCAGTACTCACACCTAATTAAGGTGACTAATAAATTTATACGTAATTATATTATTATAAATCAAAAATAGCAAGACGAGAAAAATAAGGTTGTCTCATATCTATATGACTATATCCACTACCCTGCAGCGAACCATTTCATAACATAGCAATTACAGTGCGATTACAAAACAGAAAGAAAGAAAGTAAGAAAGAAGACTAATCAGATCTAATATATATATAAAATCTTTTAAGAATGTGTAGGAGTTGGAAGAGCTACCCCTGATCGGAATTGGCCACCGACGAGGCCGATGACACGGACAGGCCGCCGTTCCCGCACTTGGCGACGGTCCTTACGCTCTCAATCAAGGCCTCCGTTCGAGCCTCCTGCGACAAAATCTCCGAGAGCTGGTCTGGGCTTATCACCAGCTTCACCTTCCACACCCCTGCGCTGTTGTATCTCGGGAATACCTCCGCGTCTGATCGCTTCAGCAATCCCCCTCCCCCGTAGTTGTCCAGCGACATGCGATACGGCGTAACCATAGAAGTAGCAGTACTTGTCGCCGTCGATATGTTAAGCTGGTTGAAGAAGGAATGGCCTTCCTGTGCGCCGGCGGTGGGCTTTTGGGGAGGGTCGGCGAAGGCAGGGAGGAGATAGTACAATTCTCCGGCGTTAAGTTGTTCGTTGTGGACGAGTGGGTCGGAGAAGAGGTCGCGGGTGCGGAAGAGGCGGTGGCCTGGGAACTCGTCGGTGATGCACTCCGCCGTTATGGGTGGGTACAGCTCCATAATACCCCCGTTGGATGTCACCACTTTGACCCTCACGTCGTTGTCTTCGTCGTCGACGGCCACTCCAGCCCCTCTAAACACACAATTCCCCATCGATCGCTATATAGCTCAATTAATTAGCTTCTCGGAACAAAAATGATCGTCGGTGGAGGTTTCTTGGGAGCTTCGATCTGTGTTTAATTAAGAAATGTTATATTACCAGTGTCGCGTATAATCCAAGAGTAGACTAGAGCCGACAGTACCGCGATGCATCACAATCCTATCCTTTGCTTTGCAACACAAAATCCTTTGCGTGCGTGCTTACAGCCCTTCGCCTGGCCCACTTTGTTTGTTTGCTTGCTTCCTTACTTTGACCTAAAATAAAATCTTTGGGCGGGGGGAGCAGGGGTGGGGGGGCCGCTGATGAGGCCATCGGAATGCTATATCATGCATATATATATATATACATAAATATATATACACCATCAAATGTAACTCCGATCATGACTATGAATTTAAACATTCGCATTTTACTGTCTAACCGTCACTTCAAAAAAAGAGATTTACTTTGAAGTCATGGTAAATATAAAAAGAAAGGAAGGTAAAATATAAGGGGTAAATTGTGTTCACATATCACGCAGCTTAAGTCCTGCATAGAGATTTTTTGTGTGTTAGAAATGGCTGAAGTTCTCGTGTTTAAACTTTTCTGCAAGGGCACCCATTCTGTTGCAAATTATGTTAATTAATCCTTAATTAATATTTAAATTAATTAAAAACCAATCGGTTGAATGAAAATTAAAGTTAATCAAAATAAAAAATACAAAAAATAGAGTAGGTAGAACCTTGCCAATGAGGCGTACAGATAACAAGAACCCCTCACCGATGTGGGTTTTGTCGGTTCCCCCCCCCCCCCCTCTCTCTCTCTCTCTCTCTCTCTCTCTCTCTCATGCGTTTTACATTTTTGAACCAATCTCTAAAATGGGTTTTGGAATTCCAGAACTCTAAATCCATTGTAAATGAGTGCTCGGTTTCCAAGATTCATTTCACGAACTAGAACCCATATTGAGAGAGAGAGATGAAGAATAAGCTAGAAGAGGAAAAAAAAAAAAAAGAAATAAAAAAGTTAGGGGCTATTACGCATAGAAATTATTTGGGACGCCATTTCTGAGTTTTTGAAATGTTTTTATTTTTAAAATATCAAAAAATATTTTTAAGCTGTTTTTGTGATCCTAGAAAGTTTTTGTGAATGTTTTTGTAATATAAGAAAAAAATTAAAAATGCAATTTCGATTTTGAAATTCATTTTCATTTGTGAATAGAGATGAAATTTTTTTCATTTCTAACTCAAAATTTTCTAACTACGTTCTCTTTATTTTTTTAATTTTTAATTTTTAATTTTAAATTTATTTTTAATTTTTTATTTAATAGTCTATTTTTAGAAAATTAAAAATAATTTTTTTGTCATTTTAAAAATTATTTTTCAAAATAAAAAACTAAAAATGCATTCTCCTTAAAATTTTAAAAATAATTTTTTAATAATATTTTATTAAATAAATTTAATTATTCAAAAAAATAAAATTATTTAATTTTAAATAAATTAATTCATTAATTTAAAAAAATTAACAAGTACGATTATAATGTGATTATAAATAAGAAATATTAAAATAAAAATTAAAGACATGAACTAATATTACATAATATGATTATAAATGATAAGATTGCATTATTAAAAAATACATTTGTTTTAGAATTTTAGAAAAAATTATTTTATAATATTTTATTTAATAAATTTAATTATTAAATGATAAATTTAATTATTTTTAATAAAATTTTATTATTAAAATAAAATAATAAATTTAATTAATAATTTACTAATATTTAAATAATAATTTATATTAAATATTATTATACATAATTTAAACTAGGAGAACCCTCCACTAGAGAGGGATTTCCTTTGACTAGAACTCCTCGGTGATTATGCCAACAATGGGTTATGGTGAACCAGAAACCCTCAACGGCTAAGGTTCTGTCAGTTTTATATTTATGTTTTATTTTATTAAATTTAATATTTGTGTTAGTTATTACATAATTAGCTTTTAATTGATATAATTTATTTTAATAAATATTTAATTAACAAAATTTGTAACAAAAGAGAGATATTTATGTAAAAAGTTAAATCAACAGAACTTTAAAAATTAGATCTAAATCACAAAAAGTTTTTTTATATAAAAACTTAAAACAGCATAAAGGTGGAACCTACCCTATGAGAGTCGCCTTACGACAGGTTGGGGTGCCTAGAAACAGTAGAATTGCCCTCAAAAGCGCAAAACACTTTCACATGATGAGGGGGGATGCGATCGGCTCCATTTTTAACCAATTGAAGTGGTGGTGCCCACTTTTCGGCTGCTTTCCATCGACATAATTAAGATTAGGCGTGATTTCAGGAATAATAGCCTACCGGAATGTTGGGACGCTACCATAATAATAATATTATAACGCAAAACATTTCTGAACAACAGACCCCTATCTTACATCCAATAGACTCTTTAAATAATTATTACGTGACGATTGTATTGATTAAATCACTCTTGTTTATAACTGGCTCATCCCATCTCCAATCTTATACGAACTAGAATTATGAGATGTTTGAATTTTAGTAGTGTCATGAAAAGCATCATATAGTGTACGTGTGATTGTATATATTTATCATAAAAAATATATAATTATTATATATTTTTTTATAAAAATAATTAAATACTCTTAATTTTATATGAAAAATATATGTATGATATAAATATTTAAAAAAAATTCAGAAAATTCATTTTTCAAGAGATTGGATGGTTTTTGGTTTTAGGCAATCATTACTTAAAATTAAATTTTAGATACTGCAGTTAAGCACACCCTTAAGGTGTGTTTGATTACACACATTTATCATAAAAAATGTGTAATTATTATACATATTTTCTATGGAAACAATTAAACACTCTTAATTTTTCTATAAAAAAATATATATGGTACAAGCATTTAAAATTTCTTTCCATGAAATTCATTTTTCAAGAGAATGAGGTGATTTTATTTTCTAGGCAATCATTATCTAGAATTAAATTCTATGTAATGCAATCAAACACATCTTTAATGTTAAAAGGTAAGTCGTCTTCGTGGAAATAGGATCATGGTGCATCCTGTCATCTTTTCAGAGTCTCATCTACACGACGTGAAGGTGGGATTCATGAAAAAAAAGGTTATTTTTCAAAAATTTACTTTAAATGTGTATAAACTATGACTACATCTAAATTAATTCGAAAGGAAAAATAGGACAAATGTCGCTCTCTTTCAAAATTAGTCGAGCAATATTGGGAACTTGGGTTAGAAAAAAAAAAAGAAAAGAAATTATGAGATGTTCATCTTTACGTACCCCGAGTTGAAAACGTTCTAAACGGAGATGTGGGGATCGTACTTGGCTTTGACAACTGTCACCCCACTTGCCATTGCACATAGTCTGATAAAATTAAAAACCTTTAATCGTTCTTTTTGCATTGTTTTGTCACGTTAGAGAATTTTGTTTTTAGTATGATTTTGACTTTTTTCTTTCTAATTGCTCTGTACTTGAAACATAGTAATACAATATAATTAAAGTCAAAGATAAATCTTGACCATTTGTACTTTATTCAACTAAACGAGGGCATGATACACCATTTTTTTAAAACTAATTAAAAGGCAGAATTTAATAGAATGTTACAATAGTCTTATTGAAACATTGTAAATCTATGGCTGGATTTTTCTTCTACTCTTCCCTTATGAATGTTGTGATATAATCAAAACTTCTACGTTTCACAAACATTAAACACATAAATAAGATCGTGAAATTTGTACGATTTCATACTAGACCATATGTTGCAAAGTTAAATTCATAAGTGCATACTCAAATTAATCGAATATTAGATCATATGTTGCAAAATTAAACTCATAAGTGCATACTCAAATTAATCGATGGTGAGAACGCCATTGCTTTCTCTGTTGAGTGTAAATGTGTAATACTTGAGATTTTTCAGAATCAAATATGATGTAATTCCTGAGATAAAAGTTTATTTTTTGATCTAGGGACAGAGTCGTAATTATGGAAGTTCAGGTACAAGTGCAATTGACCAAAAATCTTGTGAATTAGTATAAAAGATATGAATTTTAAAATATCTTTGGATTTAAAACAATTCAAATGTACATTTGAATTGTTTTAAAGTCCAAATCCAAGTCAAAGTCTTTGTTTAAAGTTCAAATCTTTTCAAAGTCTTCCCCAAGTCTTCTCCAAGTCTTTTGCTTAGCCACCAAGATTACTTAGCTTTCAAAATCTCCAAACCTTATCCTCAATGACACATGGCAAGCAACCATTGGGTACTTGAAAGATAAGATAAGGTCAAATGATGGTTCATAATGACCCCCCTAAGGTGGCATCGCGTGGTTGGCTAGAAAAAACTTACTTAGCCTCCAAGTTTGCTAAATTCTCCAAACCTTATCTTTAAGGACATGTGGCAAGCATTCATTGGCCACTTGGAGATGGGATTTGAAGCCTCATGATGACCCTTAAGGTGGCAACATGTGGTTGGTTAGAAAATTCTATAAATAGGGGCTAGGTTGATCGCAAACCATTCGAAGTAAGTTTGAGGTTAATTTATGCCAAATTGAGGGAATCAAATGGGAGGATCTTATTCTTGGGAGAAATGGGAGAATACTACCAAAAGAAGGAAGAAAATTTTGCTAAGAACGAAAGAGAAAATGCCTCGTCAGAAAGTTTAGGCTGCCACCGTAGGTCGTGCCAAACGACGTAAAAACCACGAGAAAACCATTCCCGCTCATTGTAAACAGTGTTTCTTAGGGTAAACCTTCAAGATGACTGGTTTATGCATACTTCTTGTTTCCTCTTGATCACTCTTTATTTCGCTTGTGGATGGGTTGTTGCTTACATCTTATGTTTTCTCTGTTTCAAGCATATCCTTTCTACTTTATTGCATCCGGTTTGACCATGATAGCTTTCGTGTATAGCTTGTGGCTTGCATATCATATTCTTTCTGCTTTGTCATACAACATGTCATGGTTGGTGGCTTACATCTTATGTTTTATTGCTTTTGAGCATATCTGGCCTATTTTATACGCATCTTGGTGTTTGTATCTGTGGTTGATTGTTGGGACATCATAGGGGATCTTGTGCTCTTGCGGTGAGCCATGATCTCATGCTCTTATGGTGAGCTACCATGATGATTGCGGGACATTACAGGGGATCTCGTGATCTTGTAGTGAGCCATGATCTCATGCTCTTGCTGTGAGTTACCATGATGACTGCGAGGGTGATTGCAACCCCCTAACCTTGCTATCACATGGAAGGTTTATATTGGTATGATCTTGGGAGATTTCGTACTTATTTCTGTATATTTCCTGGCATAACTGCATATTACTCTTGCATGTATAGTTTCCTTTCTTGTACCACTCACTTAGATGTAATTATCTAATTCAAGTGTTTCATACCCTTGGGATATTCAACATCCCAGGTATAATAGAAGTGCTAGGTGCTATAGGTGCAAGCTTGAGCAAGTGGCGAGGAGGTAGTGGATGTTTTGTTTAATCCTTCTTGAAACATTTTATATGATGTTGTAGCATGATTGTTGTATTGTAAATAGCAATTACGATACTTAGATTACAAAATGTATGGATATATGTATGAAACTTTTGTAACTCTGTAAGGGTGTGAGATGTATGTTTGGAATTTGTGAGAGGCAGGACAGCTATTATAAGGATGCGTGTGTGTGTGTTTATTCTATGGACTTGAATTAAGGTGACATTATGAAAATCCTAGATATTTAGCTACTCAGGTTCGATCCTTGCTTCTACTGATAAAGGATTTCCAATAACGCTCGAGGTCATTATTAGCATATAATGAATATCTTATTATTTCATTGTGTAATTGAAAAGTGGGGCGTTACAAAATGAGTCTGGTTTGATTTCCTTCTCCCAACCTTAATTAACAACAATCAATAATAATAGTTTTGATGCTTATGATGGCTTTCTATGACTATATATATTTATAAAGAGAGGACCATAATTGCTCTTATGTAGCAATTTGGGCAGTTTCTCCCAGCAAGATATATAACCACCTCCCACTACCCCATTATCCCACTAATCAGGCCACATAATTGAAAGTATATCTTACATAATATATATTTTACATTCTCACACTTGGCTCGATTACTATAATGATAATAGTTGATAACATCATAACATCATAAATTGTTCAGTGCAAGTTATGGCGGTCATGCACTATTTAATGCCGTGCACTCCCTTCCATATACAACAATACTTACTGTAATACCCGATATTACATGGTATTGAAAAATAAATAATCTCCTATGATTTTGAAAGGATCTCGGGTGGTCCGGGAAGTCTAAGAGTCGGTTTTGAGAAATTAATTAATAAAATTACTGAATTGACTGCAGGGAATGCCCCAAGACTTGAATGTCTAGGGAAGAGGGCAAGAGATTGATGAGTGTTTTGAGATAAGGTTAATGACGCTGAAAGCAGTCCGATCAGAAATAATTTTCGGAATAAATTTTGTATAAGCCCGAATGGGTGTCGGTACCGAATGGTTGCAAGGGACCTCTGGGAAATGGAGGGGACCCTAGGGGTGGTTCGGTTTTGTGAGTAAGGAAACCTTGAAGTGTTTTCGGGTCGAATAAAGGTCTCGTGCAAGCGCAGGGACAAAAATTGACATTTTCAAGTAAATACCGATCATTAATTTTTTAGAAAATTAAATAATTGTGAAGCTTGATGGTTTAAATTAAAGCTTGGAGGGTTAAAGTGCAAATATAAAATCCCCAAGTCCAATTAAAACTCCTTAAGTGGAATTAATGTGAAATTGGGGGATTAATATATAAATTATATATATATACGTGTGTGAAGAGGAAGCTTCCTCACGTGTTCCCTCTTAAAATTTGAAAATGCAGAGAGATGGAGAGTGAGGCTGAGAGCGGATGCGAGAGAGTGAGAGCATGAGAGGGAGAGAGAGCAAGAGTTCGAGAGAGATTGTGATCGGGAGAGATAAAGAAGGCTGATGGCTGGCCGGTTTGAGGGTGGCCATGGTTAACGCGACCGAAACAACTGCGTCCAACGGCAATGGAGCAGCAGCAGTGGCACATGACGGAGCTCGCGGAGGTGCTGGTGAGGTCGAAGCGAGCTGGGGAGGCTTTGTCGACCGCCGGAGGCGCTGTAGTAGCCAGTGGCAGCGGCCATAGCAGTCGTGGCAGTTGCAGCGCACACGGTGGAGGAAACCAGCCACGGTGGCGGCGTCCAGCCGGTGATTGCGGAGTAGCAGGCCAACAACAGCAAAGTTGGCCACAGTGGCGGCTGGCAGGCTAGAGGTGGTGGTGGCAGACGGTTGGGAAGGCTGCGTGCGCAGTGCACGGGAGAAGGTAGTGAAGAAGAAGAACAGTGGAGGAGGAGAAGAAAAAAATAAAAATAAATAAAAAAGAAAATAAAAATAAAAGAAATATGGAAATAAAGGAGAAAAAAGGGAAAAATCTCAAAAAATTCCAGAAAAGTTGGGGAAAAGTCTAGAAATTATTTCGGGACTCGAAGAGCATGCCAGAGGCTTGAAATCAAAGAATTGGGCGCATGATGGTAGTCAAGAAGGCAACGCCAGTGTAGGCGTCTGACCGGTTTCTCCCCCAGATTAGTTGAGGTAAATTAATTTAATTATTTCTAGTTATTTTCATTGTGGGAGATAATGAAATGTGAATAGTTGATTGGTTTATGCCATGGTTGGGGTTATTTTTTTTGAGTTGTTGATGGATGGTTCTGGTGGTGTGTGGCGAAGTTGAGGGCATTGGTTTAATGCCGGATGTTAATGGAGTTGGGTTTATGTGTGTTTGCATCTAGGTTCGACCGGGGAGACAGTGATCCTAGAAGAGTTTGAGGTTCAAACTGGAGTTCATGCCGACGCAGAAGAGGCTTCTAGCCAGGTAAGGGATGGCCCCATATGGAGGTGGTTTTACAAGTTGGTAAATATGTTTGATAATATTTTTATGTAGCATTGGCATGTAGTGGTTATCACTTGCGTGATGTGAGATCTAGTGGACCTATGGCCATATGGAGGACTAGTGTTGTGGGGGCTGATAAGTTGATGCCTCAAACCTTGGTGGGTTGTGAGGATGAATGGGCCTAGCCTCATTTGTATGCATTTAACATACATAAACATGGTTATATTCATATTTACATGCATTGCACCCTTACTGAGTCTTTATGACTCATGAGGTTTTACCTCATGTTGTAGATGATGCAAGACCAAATGCAAGCAGGGTTAGTGCCAGGAGACTGTTGTGGCAACTAGCATTGTTGCTCGAGATGTGTATTCTCCTGTATTTTCTTATATGTATTCATGTGTTTGAATGCAAACGTTATTGAGCACTAAAGGTATCTAGTTGTTGTAATCATAATAGTGTGATAGATGATTGTGAGTCTGCGTGATGTATATGTGGCTTTAGTTGTTGAAGCCAAGTTCAGACCGAGTAAAGATTGGCGAGGTATGTTCTCATAAATCTCCAATACTCAGCGAAGTGTTTGTTATGCTAGCTTTGTGCCTGAGTCACATTTGGCTTGCTATGAGGCTAGCTAAAGAGAGGTGAAGCTCACTCGGGTTCGGGTCTCGGTCCGCTGGGTTTTTTTGTTTGAGTTGGGATCGATTCCTGAGTGGAGCGAAAGAAAGGACGAAACCTAGTTCCTACCTAGGACATTTCTTGTTGAAACATAGTCCAACCCTTCAATTGTGGTTCGTCAAGTGAATAATCCGATCGATTATTTACCGGTGGCGCCCGTAAGTGGGAGCGCGTCGTTACAGTTGGTATCAGAGCATGGCTAGCTATATGAGTGGGGAAGGCTAGCGTGTTGGAATGTTATGTATGGTTGATTAAGTGATTGATGTGAGTGATTTCCAGAGATTTGAGATGGGGATTGTCTAGCATGATTTGGATGTAAGTCGGAATGTCCTAACTATTGAGTTGGGGTCAAAAACAGTTGGTTTATGGTCTCAAGATTTTGATGTGAGATTGATCCGATAACCTTAAAAGTTGGACATGTGGTCTGAGGACCCTAAGGCATTGGGTCGAAGCGTTGAGGCTTGTGATGGTTTGAATGGTGCGCTCGGATATTCCTGCTCTAGCAATGAGAAAATACCCTAGGTTGAGATGATATACCCGTAAGGGGTATACAAGTTGAGTAAGAGGAACCGGAAACCCAAGTGTGGGTGTCAGGAAAACCTGAATATTGGAATTTGGGTGTATGGTATGTTTTAAGGATGAGGACTCCTTGAGATCGAAGTGTGAAGGCTCATGTGGGGACACGAAGCTGAAGCATGACTAGTCCGGGAGGGGATTAGTGGAGCGTCCCTATTTCAGGGATTTGTCGAGCATGTTCAAGGGAATAGAGTTGTCCCTTGGAAGTAGTGCAGTAAGGCCAGTGCGCTTGAGATAAAGTGAGCTAAAGTAAGAGTTAGCTCGGGGCTCAAGGAAGTGAGTCGTTAGCGGGCTAGTTGGCAAGCCCCAGGAAGGAGGTAAGGTTAATTGCAGTAGGGCTCTATGGGGAGTGTGCATGTAATGCATCTGTATGTCATGGCCAGTGAGGGCATGACGTAAGTAGAATCCAAAAAGACTCTGAGGGGAGTCAGGATGCTAGATATATGTGATGCGATGTGATCGTATTATTATGATGATCTCGGAGGGGATGTGCCTAAGGTATGAGTAGACCCTAGTTGGTTTTATGATGAGACGAGGTCTATCCTTGGGAATGATAGGTGTGTGGCAAGTGGACCTTGGCGGGTGTTTGTATGAGATGAAAATCCCAAGTAGGTCGAACTGGAATCTAGGGGAATCCAGATTTGGGATTAAGGAGTTGGTCATGTGTTGATATGCGTGTGAGAGCCATTGGGTTAGAAGTCATGGTTGTAAAAGGGCCAAAAGACCGTTCATGTGATTGATGGATGAGGGGCCAATCAAAACTCTCATTATGACGCTTGGGGTCTGGTGGGACACCCAAGGTCGGGAGATGAGAGGTGAATAGACCCTCATGGTGATGCTTGGGGTCAGGAATGATGGCTAAGGCCACAAGATCCTTGTTGGGGAGACTAGGAGGTCACTAAATGAAGGGTGTGAACAAGTGTGTGGTCCGAGAGCGACGAGTGTGTGGCAACAGGACATCCATGGGCTATGTGCGCGCAAGAAATGCCAACTTTGGATGCCAAGTGGGCAGGACCATGGTGAGTGATGTAGAGACCCCGGATTTGAAATTTCAAGTCATGGGAGCCTGAGCGAGGCGTGCTGGAAGGCCAAGCTGGGCATCGTGACTAAATGCATCCTTTGAGTTGTATCACTCACAACCATTAGGTGATTTCATCACCTCAACACCACTCCTGGAAACCAATCTTGTCCCATAAGCTCTTCCTTCGAGCTCTCTTCACCCACTGGCGACCTCTTACATTCGCCTACTTCTTCCATCTAACTGACTCGATTAACTCTAGCCGGATCGCCCAACTCACAACCAACACAACCTATCTCCAGGCATTACTCTTTCAATCATCGACTACCGCTTCTATATAAACTCCACCAACTGGAAATCACCTTTGCCACTCATGTGGAATTCACACTTCCACTTAATGCTGTAGGACTCACCTTCCTACTCAGGCACTTGGCATTTCGCTGGCTTTCCCCGAGTGCTCTCTCCTGATAAAGTTGTAGCGCCTTTAGGAGGTTCATCCCACATTATTGCCTCATGCTCAACTTCTCTTGGGAGAACATCTCAAGTTCTACCCTGTCCACATTTCAACTACCATTGATAGCTCTCATTCCGGAGCCACACTCCTTTAAGTGGCACAATTTTGCCCTGACCAACCATCTTTTATCACTTTGGATCTCCTTTGCCAAATCCGCCTGGTCTAACCGCTAAGACCCGCTGAACCTTTATATTAAAGGCATACACGACACCTAACAAGGCTTTACATCACAGTTCTCGAGCCTCACGCTCGCATCATTGCCATCAGGTGTTACCACCTGGCAACTAATCATGTGTCATCAACCAGTAACCCCTCCAGTGCCATATGAGGATATTTCCTCATTTCGCCTGACACAACCAAGACTAACATTAGACTGTGCCATTGCAAGCCCTCACGGATTTCGAACCATGCCTTAGCCACGCATTCAGCTTGCCACAACTCACTTCACTAGATTAGAGATCCCTTCACTCTAAGCCTTCACACGCTTTAATATCCCCATCTCATGGTTGGCTTTCAACTCCTAAGTCTTGCCCTCCACGGCATTCACTTATCATTATCGAGCCATTTACTGACTCCACCAATCGACCCATCTTCTTGCATCACCGCAAGGTCACACAGGGTCCATCATCTCAATTTACTAGATTAACTTCGATCAAATTTAACCACAACTGCGTTAGCATCCTTTAACAAGGAGCATCACCACACATCTTGTTATCACACCACAAGATATCACCCGCTCAATTCACAAACCTTCTCACTGCCTTGACACCAAAAGCACTACAACCATACTTCAACCCTTACGAAATTTTAGGTCTGGCCCAGGCATAACCTACGGCATACCCCAAGTCTTCGACGTCTAATCGTCTCCACCGTAGACAGGTTACTCCACATAGAGGGCTACAGTCCCTCCTGTGAACTAACCGTCTATGTCCAGTGGTCTTTTCCCCAGGTTTCTTTCTCAAACATCACGAGACGCTATACCGCCTCAACACTGCTTATTACTCACAGTTGAGTTGTGAAATTGACCACAGCTTTCGCACTCCTATTGTGCATCTCATAGATCTTTAGTCCCTGACCATCTACACAGTCACTGAGTTGCCCTATGCTTTAGGCAAGCCAACACCTGGTCATCATCATCGTGTCACTCCCATACACTAGCCCAACACTAGTTTCCCATCGTGTTGCCCTGTGCTTTAGAGACTCAACACCCAATCATGTGTCACTCCCATACACTGGCCCAACACTGGTTCCCCATCGTATTACCCTATGCTTCGAAGAGTCAACACCCAGTCATTATTATCGTGTTTCTCCCTTACATTGGCCCAACAACAGTTTCCTACAGCATGGCTCAGGTCCCACTCTGATCTGTTTCGTACCCCGTAGTGTGACTTTCAGCCTTCCAGTCACACCTCTGATATCGAACCCGACACGATTACCTCGCCACGCTCGCAGCCACTATCCTTATCAGGCTTCCTACTCAGAAAAAATCTATCGAATCATTACCGTGTTCCGCGATTCCTCCTTAGGATTGCTCTAAATGTCTTATCCCTTACAGGAGATTCTTGGTCTCTCCTGACCAAATTTCCTAAGGTGCTACTCCAGCTCTTTGGTATCTGACCGTCACCTGCAGTTCACTAAATTGTTCAGACCCATGGGCCACTTGCCCTCAACACGAGCCAACTCATTAGTCCTCTTCCACACGGTCCATAGCATCAGATCCATCACACCGAGCCTTGCACCCATAGCATCAAGGCTACTTAAAGCCTCCCGAGCTATGATGGTTCCGCCACCATCTTACCCAAGCTATCTTACTTGGTTGTCCTTGTCTTAATAGCCTCAACTCACTCCATGAGCCCCGCTCCTCAAGACTCTACATCTCTTACCACCTAAGAGACTCTCAATCCACTTCACATCTTGAGGCCTCATGATCTTACCCCACAAGATCATACCTCACGGCTCTCATTCAATATTTGAAAACTCTAACTTTCCATGACATTGGATCCAAATCCATCATGATTCATTTCACCACCTAGCTCATCCCAAAGCTTCATTATCAATGATCTCTCGATCCACAACCGACATACTGAGCCTACCTCAAGCTCCGGCACCCATACCCATAGAGCACCTACTGTTACCCTCTAGGTAAATTGAGACCTCTCGTTTCTCCTTGCACACTCACGTATGCATTCAGTCACGATGCCCAGCTTGGCCTTCCCACGCCCCTTGCTCAGGCTCCCATGACTTGGAACTAAAATTCCCGGGCTTCCACAGTGCTTACCATGCCTCTGCCCACTTGGCATCCAAAGCTGGTATTTCTTGCGCGCGCATAGCCTACGGATGTCCTGTTGCCATAATTCATTACCCTTGGCCCACACACCGCTCATACCCTTCATTGGGTGACCTCCGCGTCTCCCATCAAGGGTTTCGCGACCTTAAGCGTCATCCCGACCCCAGGCATCATAATGAGGGTCTATTCACCTCTCATCTCCTGACCTTAGGCGTCCCGCCTGAACCCAAGCGTCAATGAGAGTTTAGATTGGCCCCTCATCCATAAATCACATGAACGGTCACTTGGCCTTTTCCCAACCAGGACTTCCAATCCCATGGCTCCCATGCGCATATCTACGCATGCCCAACTCCTTTATCCCAAATCTGGATTCCCTTGGATTCTAGCTCGACTCACTTGGGATTTCCATCTCATGCAAACACCCGCTAGGGTCCACTCTTACCCTAGGCACGTCCCTTCCAGTATCGTCCTAACCATACGACCACCTCGGACCATATACCTTTAGCATGCATACCTCACACCCGACCCCTTCGGAGTCTTTCTGCAAGCTACTATTGTCATGCCTACCCCGACCATGACTGGCATATACCTCACATTCTTGCTCCACCTAGAGTGTAATACCCCATATTTTTGTAAGGTTGCCACGTATTTTAATTGAGTTTAAAATACCAAAAAAATGGCTTGAAAGGGAAACAAGTGACCGAATCAGCTGCAAGGAGTGCCCTAGAGCTTAGATACCTAAGGTTAAAGGTATATTTTTGATGGGCGTCTCGAGGCGAGATTTATGACGCTAAAAGAAATCAAATCAGAAATGGTTTTTAGTTAAGCTAAGTTGTAGCCTAAAAAGACCGAATGATGGTAAGGGGCTTCCAAAAAATTGTATATATTGAGTAATTTTGAGTTATTAATTTTGGAATTTTAAGTATCTCGATAAATTTGATGTTTGAGGGTGTAATTGTAAATAGAAAATTATCCAAACGAAATAAGAATAAAATTAAGAGCTTATGTGGTAAAAGATTGAAGTTGAGGACTTGAAATAAGGGCCAAAGTGTTATTTGAAAGAAGTTTGGGGTTTTAGCTTGGATTCCAAAAGTTCAATTCATTCTAGTTTTGGATTTCAAAAGCCACTCAATTATGGCTTTGAGTCTTTGGAGTCCATGGCTAAGATTTTGACAAGTGGCATAATGTGATTGGTTGGAGAAATCTATAAAAAGGCACCATGGGTTCTTCTCAAATCATTCCAACCAAGTTTGAGGAGTGAAGCACTCTAAGAGGAGGAGCTTGCTCTAGAGAGAGAGAAGGGAGTTCGGCAAGAAGGCGGGAAGAAAGCGACGAAGAAGCGGCGGAGAACGAGCCTCGTCGGAGTTGCGGGTTTTCACCGGAATTCACAAAAATTAGTCAGAAAAAAAGCAAATTAAGTCCAATTTTTTTTTATAGTCCTGTAGAGGGAGAAGAGAGGGTCACGTAGGTTCAAACAGGGGTCGAATCGGAGTTAAAACGAGGGAGATATGGCCGAAATACCAAATCGAGGCGTTGCTGTCCGAAATTTGCCGCCTGCGCGTGAGTTACACACGCCAGAAAATGCCTGCGTGTGAGGGCGCGTGGCCCGCCTTTCCAGGGTGTGTGAGGGGCTTATTTTTCTCCAAATTTTCCAGTTATACCCATAAATTAATACCCTTCAACTTTATGTAAAAATATTTGAGTTTAGGTTTGACAAAACGTGTGTTTTCTACAGAAACCTAGGCCATTTGCAGTGAAACCATACCGTTTAAGAGATAAACCAATAAGGTGAGACTCCTATACTCCAAATCCTATTTTTTATTCTCTTATGAGAGACTTCTATTGCATGAGACGTGTTTCGTGAAATTCTTACATATAAACTCTTGTTATTCTCTTACGTGAAATCATGCTGCATATATGAACTGTATTTTTCTGAAAAATATATGTTGTTAGCTGTTTAACTGTTACATTTATAAAATTCGTGTGGCCATACTATTGTTCCTATTTGTTGTTGGCCGAGGGCAAAAGTTTGATATCCCCCGAGAGGCGCTATGCGTGCGCCATCGAGAAAGCTCTCGTGGGGAAGACCGTGAGCCTAAGGAACAACGAATGCAGTGCTTGCATGAGTGCTTTGAGGTCGGGTCGAAGTGACATGGTTAGGGACCTCCCGAGAGGCGCTATGCGTGTGCCATTGAGAAAGCTCTCGTTGGAGGAGGCTAACATGTTCACGAGGCACTTCAGAGTAGTTCTCGTTGTTTTCTCATACATTTTATACCTGGTCATGCATCGATATAAACTATTTTTTTTTAGTTTCTCACTAGAAGATTCATCTTCTAATTGGACTATGTCCCTGGAATATTCAAACGTTCCAGGTTTGACGAGCAGTTTTAAGGGAAAGGAGGTAGCTGAAGGATAAGCTTACTTTACTACCTGTAGCATGTTTAGCATATCTATGTTTATGTGAAAACCTATATAATTTTGGATATGTTTAAGATGTTCGGTTATCACTTGATGATGTCCATTTAATATATTTTGTAGACGTCTTGAACAATTTTATGATAAATAAAGCGTTATGGTTGTGAACCATATCAGGTTCGATCTAGCTTCCGCATTAGAGATTTTAACACTTGTCTTAGCTATTTAATATTGTGTTTGTTAAGCTGAGAAGGTGAAAATTAGGGTTTTTGAGAATTTATGTGATGTATGGTAGTGATTGTGATATGAAAACTTTTTATATTCCCGAAATCCTAAATTATAACATGCTCAAGAAAATTGGGGTGTTACAGTTGGTATCAAAGCTTAAGTTTATTGGAAGACTTAAGTGACTCTGATTTAGTTGATATTAGAGCGGAATATTATTTGGAGACTTAGGAGAAGTTTGACTGGGAGACTTAAGATGATCCGATATTGATAGAACCAGTTAGTAGGAACCCCAAGTGAAGGCTTAGGGAAGGAGACTAATGGTTCATAAGACGAAACCCCTGTTTGGAGATTCGGGGATTGACGACTGAAGTCTTAAAGGTTATGGATTTAAGTATGGTGTAGTGAAAGTGTATGTCTAGGAAAGTTCTGGCTAAGGAAAGACTTGGTATTTAAGTGTGTCCATTTGTGACCCACCTCTCTTTCCTGGGAACTTACCTGGTGTACTATTCACGTACATACACTATTCCAGTATACAGTTACTATTCTCAGCGAATAGTGGAAGCCCGATGGAAGTTAGTTCAAGCAAAATGATCTAACTATTGAAGTTAGGATCCAACGATATGATTCAGGTGTCAGGTTGACTCGGTAACAATGATTATGGATCTAAGAGATTTAGAGACTGTTGATTTAAGGTCATTAGTCAAAATCCTCATAGTGAAAGATAAGATAACTAGTAGTTATTGAGGATGACCGAATCATGAATGATTAATCTGATGTGGCATGGCTTAGCTGATAAGTTAAGGATCAAATGATAAGGATTTTTCGAGGATCATTTAGTGCCACAGAAATAAGATGTATAGATAAGGGATCCAACGGATTGGATCAAGCGAGAGACCAAAGATGGTCAAGGGACGACGCGTGAGTTACGTCAATTAAATGAGGTGATAGTGGTGCACCTGATGTGACTCGCAAGGATGGGATAAGGAACCCTAGCAGCGTGACGATGCTGCTGATTCGGTGTTCGTAGTGATAGATCTGGATCTAGGGACCCACGTGCAGAGGGCTGATGGATGGCTTGCGGTAAGGTATGGGAGGCCCGTCGACCGAAACATCATAAGCAGACTACATGGGAGACGATCAGATGCTAAAGATTTGGGACAACCCAGTAGGGTCTGTGCCTTGCAGAGGGGTTTAAAGTCCCAATGGTCTAAGATGCAAGATGTGCCGCTAATTGTGATTGATCGAGGCTGGAAGCCTCGGGAATCTAAATGTGATGAATTGAATATGAACTGAGCGTCCTATTTAAAGAATTGTATCTGGGTTTGTGGTCATCTTGGGAATGGGTGACACGACAAACAGTGCGAGGCTCGAGGAGTAGAATACCTCGATATCTAGTACGGGAATGCTAAGTGAGATCATGGGATGGTCATGTTTGCAATTGCCTTAAAGAAAGAGTTGGGTGGCGCAAAGGAAAAGCTACCCGACGTATGAAATGGATAGGAAAGATGCATGTAATCATCAGCCGCGATGAGACCTAGAATGAATGTTCTTACAAAAGGAGTTAGACTCGTGGTAGCGACAACGAATGTTAGTTCTCGGAGAACTACGACGGAATCGTGCAGTTTCACCCGAGGCGTACCCGTGTGAGGGTTGTTGCTTGGTGTAAGAGCAAGCCTATTATGTGACCGAGTTGATGGTGACAGCTTGTTTGCTGGCCGATGGTAAATGAAGTGCCTAAGAGGAACTAATTTGATAGTAGCAGGTCGATAGTTAGTTGGATCTGAAGAACGAAATATGAGAGTCAGTGGATTCTCGGTAAGTGAAATTTCAGGTAGTAGAGCATAACCAGCCTAAAGCCTTGACGATGAGTTATGAGATGGAAATCTCAGTTCAAGGAAGAGTTTGTGTGCCAAAAAGGCAAGAGTTGCTTGATAGGTCGTAACAACCATAAAGGGAATGATGAGATACCTAGTCAACAGAATTTGTGACTACGGTTTAGTGTACCAAATTGGCTTGGAGATTTAGAGATTGTGGACTCAGAGTAAACCTAAGAGAAGGTTTGCATAAGGAATACCATAGAGGTTAACGTTGTTAGAACCTGATAAATGAGCAGAAAGTTGAACGTGGCTAGATGTGCAAAGCCACCGTGAATCTTGGGATTTAGGCGAAGAATTTTGAGTAGTCTAGCAGGTTCGAGGATTTGAAAAATGCTGAGAGCATGCGATGGAGGCACGCCTTAGAGTTGACTTCTAATAGGCTAAAGGGCGACCCTAGCTTTGTGGTCACCTATACGAGAACCTTAGCCGTGTAATGGGGTGAGAGAGGTGCGATGACCTGCCCAAAAGTCTGGTAAGCCCAGAACCTTAGCCATGATAAGGTGAGGGAGGTGCTATGACCTGACCAAAAGTCCTATAGGCAAGGTGGGTAACCCCAGGTTCATTGTTGGAAATGGGTGTGTGTGAGCACTAGCCTTGAATGAGGGTAAGGGAGGTGTGAATGCCGCCCAAAGTTTGGTTGGCCCGAAGTAGTTGAGGGAAGAGGTTTCTATAGTGCCTTGGATTTTGGAATTGAGGTAAGGTTACCTTGAGAAAGTGACTCGTGGGATCGGGTCATGTAAGTTTGGTGTCAACTTAGCTGATGAAGTGGCCAAGTGAAGTCTTGGGCCTCATAAAGGTTTCGAGTTGGAAATTTTGATTGTCCATGATTTGGGACGTGATGATTTGATTGAGATGATAGTATATACGTGTAAGGATGACATGCGATAATCAAAAGTCTAGGTACGATCTGTGAGATGGGACATGTGGATAGGTTATGCTTTAGGCAACCGCATGGGACCCAAATCATTATTAGCTGAAAGGCAGATCTTTGGAAGATTTATGTAATGGTTTGAGGTGTATAGCTCAAGACCATAGTGAAATTTCTTTGGGAGTTGAAATCGAACTTATGGGATGTCTGATGGTGGTTTCGACACCTATGGGAAGGAATATGGAGTCCTCAGAAGTGAGTGACCCGAGGATCCATGAGATTTGGAGTTAAGTCTAGTACAAGAAGTAATGCCAGAAGTGACGGAGGAAGAGACCAGAGCTTTGTGATAGGATCCCTAAGCTGTCTGTGAAAAGATTAAAAGTATGTTGAGATTGGCAGGCTTTTGTCAAAGATTCGTGAATTTCTGGAATAGGTGAAAATTAGGGTTTTTGAGAATTTATGTGATGTATGGCAGCGATTGTGATATGAAAACTTTTTATATTCCCGAAATCTTAAGTTATAACACGCTCAAGAAAATTGGGGTGTTACATAGAGCCTATTTAAGAGCAACTTTAGCTTACTCCCTTCCCGGAGCTCGTCACACAACCTGTTGACGACTTCTTTCTTTGGGCTTCCAGCTAATTTTCAACCTTAGCTCACCCTAGTTCGAGCACACAACCCTTAGCACACCACCCATACAGGAATAACTCCATTTCTTCATACCTGCTTAATCATCTCCCCCAACATAGGGGTGCTCTACTAATCCCTTCCCATATTAGATATACTCCGGGCTCTCCTTGTCCCATCATGATTCCTATCATGACTCGGCTTTGTGTCCCCACACAAGCCTTAATAATTCAATCACAAGGAAATCTCATCTTAAAACGCTTCACTTACTCCCAAATTTTCACATTCGGGTTCCCAATACCAATACCCACACTTAGGCATTTGACTTTTCTTTGCTCATCCCGTATATCTCTTACGGAATATCATCTCAAACCATGATATTTTCCCCTTCTTATAGCAGGAATATCCGAGCATTCCATCACATTGCCACAAGCTTCAATGCCCCGACCCAACTCCTAGGGTCCTCGGTTACATGTGGTCCAACTACCAAGGTCTTTACATCAACCTTCGACCCTATTTTTCCAAGCATCCTCCACTTGATGCTCTAACCATCGCTCTGATACCAAACTGTAACGCCCCACTCCCACCTACGGGTTTTACTCACGAATAGCCAGCTTACTATTCACATGCTAGGGAAAAGATGAAGAGACGGCTACGTTTCAATGAGAAACGACCTAGGTGGGAACTAGGCTTTGCCCTCTCTTCGCTCCACTCAAGGATCCAGGAAATATCGAAATGACCCCGCGAAGATACAACCCGAACCTCACAAAGTGTCACCCCTTCTCAAGCTCTTTAATGAAGAGCTAAGGATGACTTCCCATGATCGAAAGAGATAAACTAACTCACTTGCTTCATATAAATTATGGCATAAAGCCTTAATTATAAGAAAATAATTTTTCTTTGCCCCAACTAATTAACCCATTTATCTCACATTCATTTCTTTTAGAAAATATTTGAGTTAATATTTCTTTGGAAAAATTTAATAAAATTTTCCTTATTAAATCTCCATTGATTTTTCCCTTTCATTATTTCAAAATACCACAATTTTCCAACCCTTAGGAAATTAATTTTTGAAATTCAAACCTCAAGGCATCCTCAACCATTTTTCAAAATTTAAGGAAAATACTCCATTATTTATTTTCCAAATTATAGGAATTTTCCCACAATTGCCTCAATTTTATATCAATTTAATAATTAATTTGGAGGCTAAAATACTCCTTTATTTATTTATTTAAACATAATTTATTTCAAAAATTTCCAAAATAGCATATTATATTTAAATAAACAGAAAAAAATAAAACAGAAGACTCAAACAGTAGCAGAGGGGGCGGGCAGCACCAGCCGCGCCCCCAGCGTGCCCAAGCCGCATGTGCGCACGGCCTGGCCGCACGCACGCTGGCCGCCTGCCATGCTCGCGCGCGAGCGCGCGCATGCTGGCGCGCGGCCGCGCCTAGGCAAGCCCAGCCGCGCGCCCGTGGCACCAGCACACTGCCTCACTCTTTTTAATAATTTGTTTTTCTTTTAAAACCCAAAATTTCCAGATTGCTTTTACACTTCAAATGGCTTCCAAAACATTCAAGTTTGCCACTATTCAACCACATTAAGCATTCATACACAAACCATACTCCAACACATATATTCTTCTTGCTTCAATACCTTCAACATTCCACAACTCCCTTTCTTTTAGAAGATTTCCCACCTACATAGAGGTCAAAGGACCTTATGAGCCAATGCTCAGTAAGGGTGCTATGCAAATGTAAATGTAACATGAGAATATAAACATGTAATGCAAATGCAATGCATATAATGGGTAGTCCTCCATGCCCTTATAACCACTTAGGTTAAGGCACCAACCAACCCCTCTCTCATCACTAGTCCTCCTTATGGCCATAGGTCCACTAGAACACAAAACATGCAATAAGACCATTACATGCAACTCATTCAAAACATGTACAAATGCAAGCAAAACCCCACCACTTGGGGTTATCCCTTAACTTTTTATCCTTGAAACTTCAAGACTTCCACTTGCCAAGACTCTCTCTTTGGCTTTTAATCACCTTAAAAAAATATCCTTAAAGCTTTAGAGATCTTTAAGACTAAAGAATGAAAGGAGAATGAAAACTTTCCTACACACTTGAAGAAATTTAAACTAAGGCTTACCTCTTGCTTGCCTTTCTTCTTCCTTCTCCTAAACTTCTTCTTACTTTCCTTCTCTTAATGTGTGGAAAAACCTTGCACAAAAATCTCAACTCCCTATTTATAGAGATTTCCTACTCAATCCATGCCAAAACTCAAGATTACATCTTAGCCATTGGTTTTTCTTTAATTCAAGAGACTCAATCTCAACCCTCAAACACAAGCACAATCCTTGTGCTTCTCCTAAACTCAATCTTAGCCATTGATTTTAAGAGAACTCATCTCTAGTCTCTAAAGAAACACAATCCAAGAGACTTAGTCTCTTTAAATCTCATCCTTTGATTTTCTTTGGAGATTAAATCCTCAACCATTGGATCAATATCTGATTCCCATAATTCTCAAATTTTCAAAATTAATAAATAATGACTAATTTCAAGATTGACCATTTTCTCCATTTTCATTTAATTTAAATCCATAACTTTTCAAGCAATTAATGGAGACTAATATATTTTCTTTTTGATTTTATTTAAACTGCTCTTGAAAGACATAATTCATTTTACTTTGGCATTTAGTTAAATCCACCATTTTCCCACATAAATGCATGACTAATTTCCATTTAATATGGAATTTCTTTTAATCCTCTCCATAATGGCTCTCATTTAATGCTTGAGAGACTAATTTTATTTTCTTTTTACATTTCTTTAAATCCCACTCTTTCTTCACAAGATCATGCCAAGTGTCCCATTACACTTAATCAACAAATTTATTATTCCCAAATTAAATTAAATCTCATTCCATGAGATCTTGCCAAGTGTCACAAATCTAACCATACTTGGCTTCCATTTTAATTTCCTAATTATCCATACACTTAATCAAGAATTAAATTCTCCAAAAATCAATTCTCCAATATAAATAATTTCTCCAAAAATAATTTATCTTTTTATGGGACGAAACTCCAAATTACCGGTTTGCCCCTCTTAAGGCATCCTATATGTTATGTGCCTTCTCTTTAATTCAAGGGCAATTATGAAAATTTTCATATACCAATATTCTCTTAATTGATAATTTTATCATAACTCCTCAAGGGTATTACACACAAGCTATTCAGATATGGGACAAGGCATTTGGATATGAATCAAGTCATCTGGATAGCTTACTAAGGTATTAGGATATGAGGCTATTAAAACTTACCATTAGAATGCTACAAGAGGGTTCATTCGAATGAGATTTGATAATTGGGAGGTATATCTGGATATGAATAAGGACATCCGGATATCAACATTAGCCCATCCGGATGCCCGAGAAAGACATCAGGATATCACACACAGAACATAAAAGACACATCTGGATATTACTTGAGGTATTCGGATATCACTCACAAACATTGCTAGACACATCTGGATACGCCTTGAAGCATTTGGATATCACTAGGGCATCCGAATATGAACAAGGGCTACCCGGATACCAATCACAGACAACTAAGACATCCAGATATCTCCTAACCCATCCAGATATCACTCACATACTTTGAAAAATCTATCCGAATATGAGAGGACCTATCCAGATATCTGCAACTATTATTCTCAAAAATAAACTAACACGAAGAGAAAAATCTGAAACAAAACTTAACATAACAACACCATTCTGAATGAAATCTTGGGAAAACAAATCCCAATTGACAAGAAACAATATCAAGGATGATTCAAGGATTATATTTGATTGAATCGCTATAAGAAATCATGCATATCTTGCCAAAAACTCACTGTATACGTATGTATATATATATATATACTGTCTATATAATCTGAAACTCGAACCAATAGTTCTTGAATAAACTGAAAATAATACTAAAACATGATCCCATAAGAATGGTTTACATGGAAAGATACTTTCCTTATGATCTTCTTGGACGGATCAAATGAAACTGAAGACTCTCCTATGAAGACTCACAGAATTGCAACTTCTCCTGTTCTCTTCTTCTTCTGCCAGCGGCGTAAAGAAGAACAAGGCTCATGAACTATATATATCTATATAATAAAGCAAGAAGGTTTTTGAAATTGAGAGACAAATGTGAGGGGGACATTTTTGGATGGTTGAGATTAATGAATAGTTGAGATTAATGGCTCAGATCAATTCTTTTTCCCCCCAAAACCATCCCATTTTCCCTCACCTCACGCACACACTCTGCCCAACCTGCTAACACACGCACACACTGCCTCTCTCTCCCTCTCTCTTCCTCTCTCTCTTTCTTTCTCTCACGGTCACCCACCCACCCCATCGTCGCTGGCCCCCCTGTCGCGCCCAACCGGCAGCCGCTCAATCGCCGTCATCCCCCATCGACCATACTGCCTCTCCCAACTTGAGATCTGGGTTTGCTGTGAAGCTTACTTGCAGCGATGGACGATGAAGACATTCAGTCGGCGAAGGAGAAGGAAGCCGAGTAGGCCGTCGGCGATGGCGAAGGTGAAGCGGCAGCAAGCAAGAGAAGAACGGCAGCGAGAAATCACGGCCGTCGGTGGCGCTCGATGGCGACCGACGGGTGAGTTACAGGAAGAAGACCGAGCCTGACGGAAAGGACCGCTGGAAGCTCAATGTGTGTGTAGCTTCACTGTGTGTATATATTTTACTGTGTATATATTTTATGTATATAGATTTTATGTATGTATTGATTTGTCTCACTGTGTGTATATGCCTGAAGTTAACTGTGTGTGTGGCTCACTGTGTGTATGTATATATTACTATGTGTGTATGCCTGAAGCTCAGTGTGTGTGTATTACTTACTGTGTACATTTCTTCGCTGGATGCGTGTGTGTATTACTCACTGTGTACATTTCTTCGCTTGATGCTCACTGTGTGTGTGTGTATTACTCACTGTGCATGTAATATATGATTCAATTTGATTATGTATGAATTATTTCAGGGATTGATTGGTTCAATTTGGTATATATTGATAGTTCAAATAATATATATTTTTGTAGTCCCTGATTCAATTTTATTCACAATATATTATAAATTAAAATTAATCTATATAATAAGACACAACTGTTTTTGAAAATGTGTTGATAGATGTCAAATGGAAGGCTAAGATCAATTTCAGTGTAAATGAATGACTTGGATCAATTCTCACATTTCAATTTCCCGCCCACTGTCACTACGCTCTGTCTTACCTCTCTTTTCTCTCTCACACACCCACCCACTCACCCATTCCCTCAATCACTGCTTCTCTCTCTCTCTGGCCGACCCTCTCTTTCTATCTACAGTGACAACCAACGATGGAGCAGCCAGAGGCTAGGTGCGGCGGCCAGAGGTGCGGCAGCTGCTTGAAGCGGTGATGGCCGGTCGATGGCGGTCGGATGCAGCGACGCTTGGCTGCCAGAAGTAGCAGGGTGGGTGATGGCGATGGTGTCCGATGGTGGCTAGGGAGAAGCAGATGGCGGCAGGAAAGGCCGCCGTCTACATGTGCAAGTAAGCCCAGATCTCTCTCTGCTATAGCCCTCACGACTCACAACACAAGCACTCATTCTCTAACTATCGTATTTGTATACATTAGATTTAAAAGTACCTTTTCTTCTTTTTTGTTTTGGTGTTTGTTTGTGGTGGCACAGAGGGGATAGAGCGTTTTGCAGCGTGCAGTGCAGGTGCACGCAAATACTGATGGACGAAGAAAAAAGTAGTACGGGCAGTGGAAATAGCAATACAATTGCCGGAAAGGACAACTGTTCAGTGGCGGCAGCGTCGTCGTCGTCATCGTCATCTCGGAGCGGTAAATCGACCAGAAATCGGGCGAACGGCTTCGCCTTCTAACGCGACGACTACCCTCCATCGGTTTGGGCTTTGGAGAAGAAGAGGAACGAGTATTTTTTTGTTCCAGTTTTACCCTCCCCTCTTACTTTTAATGACTGGCGTGGTGGCCCTCTCTGGCAGCCCGACCCCTGGGTTTGGGGTCACCACTTTTGTCTAGGAATGGGAACCATCCATCAGTGTGCTGTTTGGTTTTTAACCCCTTCAAAATAGTAGGTGAGAGGAGGGGGCGGTGGGTGAGGGAGTTCTTTCTCTGTTTGTGGTGGCACGTTTTTGGTATTTCGTAATATATTGGTATTGGGTTAATGATTACTGATTAGTGTAATTAATCAGCATTTGAATTAAGAAAATTGGATTAATTAAAAAGACTGCTGCTGATGCTTTGCTACAGCAAAGGAGTATCCGAGTATCCTTCTCGCATGACTTTAGTTTATATTTGTAATTTTAATATTTTTGTAATGATCTGAAATTGAGAGTTTTGAGTGATGAACATTTTGTTTTTATTCCAAATGTCACCTTGACCCTGACCATGCGCAATTTGTAGTTTGTAAGTCATCAATTAATTTAATTCATTGGGAAATGGGATGAATATTTTGGTTAAATTGCTGTATATATATTTATTCTATGTGGATTGAGTTGTAATTTTAATTTGGTAATTATTAATATTTATAGTTTCTTTTATTAACACCTTTGTTTTTCTTTTCAAAATATTCACCAAAAAGATATTATTTAGACATATAGGACTTATATTTTTATATTATATTTGTTTAATTAATACAAGTGCATCAACCTTAAATGGTATTTCTATTTAGTAATGCTTTTAGTTAAGCTGTCTAAATTACATCATTTTAATAATGTAAATTTATATAATCGTAAAAGTGTCAAAATAAATTTAGCAATGTAATTTTGAGTAGTTATATTAAAAAAAGTGTTTTTTTTTAATGAAGTTATATTGAGAGTGTTAAACTTTTACAAGTTAGTAAAAAATAAATTCTATTATTGATTCATTATTATCTTGGGGGTAACCATTGCCATGCATTTAATAATCGGTAGTAAAGCTTTTGACGTGGAGAGATTAATCCAATCATTATTATGTTCTACGTCCGGGGGCTAGACTCTCTTTTCGCGTCGGTTTGGCTTAGCAACTTGATCACTTATAAGTTGCATAAGCTATATAGCATTTTATAATAAAGTGTTTGACAAAGATAATTAGTTTAAAAGTTATATAACTTAAAAACGATTATAATAACATTTTATAAAAGTTGATACCCCCAATTTTTGTAAAAAATACTACATAGTTGATTGACGAAAATATTATTCTACCTTCAAGTTACATCTTTTTCTTTTCTCTTGCTCTCTTCTCCCATCATCTGCCATTACTGTTGGTGCCACCATTCCTCCAGATCCGTTGTCGTTGTCCAGCTGGGCTACCACAAGTCGTCATTAGGTTCTATTTCAACCTTTTTCGGTCGCAATCGTCATCCCCATCGGCCATCGATCGTTGTTCTTCTCGCTGCGTGCAGCATGTATATATATACATAAAACAACAATAAACATAATATATGAGAGAAACATTTTAATGATTGAGATGAATTTCAATTTTAAGCTTTCCTGCTCACTCTCATTGTCTTCTGTCTTACCCCTCTCTCTCTCTCATTCACTCACTATTTTTCTCTTTCTCCCTCTCTCTTTCACTCACTGCCCGACCCTCTTTCTCTACAGAGAGCAAACAGTGAAGGCCAAACGATGGCTGGCCGATGGGCCCAATTGCAACGGCGGCCGATGACTAACGATGGAGCGGCCAAAGGTGGCAGACAATGAGCTGGGCTAGCGATGAAGAGTTGATGTAGCGGCTGGGCAACGACTTGAAGCAGCGATGGGCAGCCGATGGCGATTGGATGCGACGATGCTTAGCAGCCATAAGTAGTAGGGTCGGCGATGGTGATCAAAGGCTAGCATCGGCGATAGTGTTCGATGGTGGCTAGGGGGTGGCATACGGTGATGGGAAAGGCCGCGATGATGGTCAGCAAGGGCCCAGGTCGGTGGTCAGTGGCTAGGGGGTGGCATACGGTGATGGGAAAGGCCGCGATGATGGTCAACAAGGGCCCAGGTCGGTGGTCAGTGGCCGGAGGCAGCTGGTACGAGTGGTTCGGCCGTGTGTGAAGGAGAAGCAAGAAGAAGAAGAAGATGGGAAGGAGAAAAGAAAATAAAGAAAGAAAAGATAAAATATTTAAAATTATAAACATTAATCGATATTTAAAGTTTAAAGTAAAATTAAAAATATTACACTTATAATATTTTCAGATAAAATATTTAAAGTTAGAAACATTAATAGAAAATAAAAATATTTTTAGATAAAATTACTTTAATCGATATTTAAAATTAGAAACATTACACTTATAATTTGTATCTATCTACTCGATCACCGTAAAATAAAGAGTATCATAGACTACGAATTTTTTTTTTAATTTTTTTTAAAGAGTATCATTCTAAATATTCTAATTTTAAAAGTATTTAATACTTAATTTTTAAG
This sequence comes from Diospyros lotus, assembly GCF_014633365.1. NCBI lineage: Eukaryota > Viridiplantae > Streptophyta > Magnoliopsida > Ericales > Ebenaceae > Diospyros > Diospyros lotus. The sequence continues at coordinate 24,591,659 of NC_068342.1, forward strand.
TATTTTAAATATCAACAGTGTAAGTTTTGAAATATCATGTAAGTTTTAAATAAAAAAAATACCAACAATGTAAGTTTTAATGTATAAGAATTTGATATGGATGATTCAATTATAAAGAAGTTTTTAGTATAAAACTTTATTCAAATAATGATATCAAAGTAGGAAACTTAATTTGAAATTTAATTTTTTTATCTTTAAGTGTTGAATATTTAATACTTAAAAGAAATGTGAAATTGATTAATCTATCTTATTGAGTTACTTAAATGCAAATATTCAAAAAGAATTCATTTAATTTTTTAATTCTATTTTTATTTTATTAATTCTATTTTAGGCAAAATAATTTTTTTTAAATTAAAATAATATAAAAATCAAAGAGTTCCTGACCATGCATGGTCGGGGAAACCCAAGGTTCTCTGACTCTGGACCTTGATTATGATTATAAAATATATAAGTTTTGTAAACAGATTGATATATTTATTGCAATATATTTTCAGAGGATACCCTGTCAAATTTTTGATAGAGTATCCACATTTTAACGTTTTCTATTTCACTAAAATCATGACATTAAAAATGATGAAAAGATTTTCAGCTTAATGCATGTTTATATTCATTGTTTGATTATTTTGTTTTTAAAAACTATATACATTATCTTCAAACACGTGATATAAGGCGAATTTAGGCTTTCAGTTTAGTACATGTCTGAATTCAGTACTGGATTATTTCGCATTCAAATTCAATGTTCGATTTTTTTTAGTTGCACCGTGACTTCAGGCACGGGTTATTCCTAGTATATATATATATAAGAAGCAACCATAAAAACGCATCTCAATCTCCTACTATAACTTGGAGACTTCCCAATCCTAAACCTTCTCACCCATGGATTCTCAATCCCCCTTGTAATACCCCAGAACTTGATATAAAACTTGGATGTTGGAATGGAAATTATAGTAGCAAAATGAAAGGTATTTTGACGCAAGGGAAAGGAGAGAAATCTTTAATTCTATTGAATTACGAATGTAAAAGGGGTCATAAGTACCTAGGGAAAGAGTTAGCAAAGTAGGATTTTATGGTTAAAGAGGTAAAAGTGTTTCAAATGGAATTAAGGGCTAAAGTGTAAACAAAGGTGGTTTCAGGGCATTAACGTAATAAGGAAAAGGAGGAAACCGATCTTAAGTGCAAATGTCACAACTTGTAAAAGGGTTAGTTTGTTTCCAACTAAAGGGAGTGATTGTAATGGTGAGTCATTACCCTAAAGTCTTATGAAGGCATGACTTGGAGGAATAAGATTGGATTTAGAAAGATAAAGGTAATAATGAGCTTTTACCTTAAAGTCTTATGGTGGCATGACTTGGAGGAATAGGATTGGCTTTGGAAAAGAGAGATAATTGTTATAATAGATTCTTATCCTAAAAGTCATGTGGAGGTGTAATTTGGAGACTTGGGATTGGAAGGAAATGAAAATTAGAATTGAAAGATAAATCAATGGGATAATTCAAGGTGTGGTAATGATGGTTTGGGAAGAAAAATGGGGAAACTTAAGGGGAAAGGATGTCTTGAGATAAGGATGCTTTGAAAGCTTATATAAAGAGGGGGGATACCAACGTGGAAGTGAAGTATAGCAAGTGTAGTGAGTGCATCGAGTAAAGCAAAGAACAAAAGACTCAAAGGAAGCAAGGAAGAAGAAGAGTGGAGACATCTCACCTGAAATCATCGAAAATAGCGGATAAAATAAAGAGGTAAGTCAATTTTCTTTTCATAGGATCGTAGAGCACGAAAATGGGAGTCTGTAGGTTCAAACGGAGAGTGAATCGGATAAAAAATGAGCAAGTTATAGCATTTTTAATTTTCAGTTGCAGAATCCGTAACAGGGAGGAAGATGGCGCGTGGCCACTCTTCCAAAGGCGCATGAGGGTGCATCCGGCCTCCGTTTGACCTGAAATTTTTAACATTATTATCCTATTTTAATTGTCTACAACCCCGTGTAAAAATATTTAAGGTTTAGTTCATTAGAATGCGGGATTTCTACAGAAATAGCCCCTAGTGCTCGAAATCAGGTTGTGAACAGTGCTATCGAAGAGAAAACGATCAAGGTGAGTGATTCCTGCATGTTTTGTGACACTTTAAGCATTTTTTGCTTCACTTGTGTGTGGATGTTGGCTTGCATATCATGCCTTTGTGGCTTACACGTCCTATTCTCCCTTGACTATGCATATTCCTTCTACTTTGTCATATATCATGTTTGTGTTCGTGATTGTGGCTAGTTGTTCGGCCATCATGGAAGAACTCTTGCTCTTACGGTGAGCCAGGGGTGACTATGATGACCGCGGGGGTGATTGCAACACCCTAGCATTGCTACCACAGGGGTGGATTTCATAATGACATTATTGCATTTGCACGCACATACTTTTCCTTTTCTGATTCACTCACTTAGATGTTATTATCTAACTTGGGTGTTTCATACCCCTGGGACATTCAACATCCTAGCTTTATTAGAAGTATCAAGTGTTTTAGGTTCCAGATCAAAGCGTGGGCAAGGAGGTGGAGCTTCGCTAGCTTTGGGATTTTGGTTTCATTATGTGCCCTTGTAACCTAAGTAATGTATTGTGAATAGCAGCTAGGGTACTCAGGGTTGTAAGAGGTGTGTGTATGTGGGTGTCCTACATCTGTACCTACAATGATGTGTTGAGTCATTTTTGGAATGTTGGAAGTCATGAGCATTTCTTGTACTTGGAAATGAAATCTTGTGGAAACCCCCTCATCTAACTTTGGTTAAGCTTTCAAGTTCGATCCAATACTTCCATTGGTAAGGGTTTCCAATAACGTCCGAGGTCATTATTATCATAAAATCAATATATTAATGCTTCTTTGTGTAATTGGAAAGTGGGGCGTTACAGTTGGTATCAGAGTTAGAATAAATAGTTTGGTTTGGGTTTGGGCTAACTAACTTTGAAGATGCAATAATGATATGAGTTATTTTGAGTTTGATATGACTAATCTTGGAAGATATTTTGGTCTGTGACAGGAATGGATCCGCGAATAGAAGAAAACCAATTTCAGCGTGCCATCATAGGAGGATGGACCGCTTTGCTAGAAGGACGATATATGCATCCGGGGGAGAAGTTAGGAGAATTTCTTAATTTAATTACCCTTACTTTAAAACAATTTTCGACCTATGTGATGAATTCCTATATGGTGGACTTACAAATATTCTATTTGATTTCCTTACTAACCATAGAGTGGCAGGATGCCGGAAATGATCTTCTCATTTTAGGACCCTATGATGATTTTGTAACTTTTATTACCCACCTACGCGAGGTAGAGGCATACCTAGACCCTATGGGGGAAGCGGCAAACCAGAGTTATGAAGAGGAACCTGAAGAATGAGATCTTACGCCACCTCCAAGATTAGAAACCGAGGAAGAGTAACTTTGTCCTGAGGAACAAATTTTTTTGTTTGAGGATATAGACTCGTGGATGTGTGCGAAGAAACAAGATAGTGTTTAGGCATGTGCAAATAAAGTAGTGCACTAGAAGTGGCTATGTACATATGTAATAGTGAAAATTCCCTATGAGTTGTATTTGCTACCATATTAGAAGAACTAACCATGAAGGCTTTATGGTGACAAAAAAAAAAGTAGATGATAACTTGAAGAACATAGAGGATTTGATGGGTGAGTGGGATGAGTAGGTTAGAGAATGGTACAAGTAAATACTTAAATTGAGGTTCATTAGAATTACTAAATGGTTGCAGATGGTGAGAGACTATCTTTCCGATTGAATGTTTCACAAGGATTTGGAATTTGGAAATCATCTGAGTTAAGTATTGATGTGATGAAGGTCTAGTAGGTACCTAGTTCATGAAATCCTTGTGTAGGGTTCTAGATGTGGGTATGTGGGATTTGTTGTCGGCTAGGTCTGCGTGAGTTAAGAAAGTCGAGAATTTATGAACTTTGAGTTTCCATCTTATTCATTGGTTATGATTATTTCAGGATCGTTTTATTAGAAAAGTGTGCATGTTGAACTCATAATTTTAGAGTATGATTATTTGTAGATGGTAAACACTTGCTGAACCCAGAACTTTGGGCGCAGGAACCACACCTAAGAAGAGGAGATGCTGAACCACCATGATGAAAGGATAGAAGCATCCCTAGAGACTCCACCACCCGAAGGGGACCAAAGAGGAAGTAACCATATGAACTAGATGGAACGAGTCCTAGGGAGTATGGTCACACTTATGCAGGGGACACGAATGACAGGTCAGGTTATTCCCCAAAACTCTGATGTTAGTGATAGGTTCCAGAGGTTAAACCAGCCCATATTTCAAGGAAAGGCAGGAGCTGACCCATGTGAGAGTGAGTATTGGATGGAACAGATCGAAAAGATCTTCGATTTCATTAGGTGCGAGGAAGTGGACAAGATTGGTTATGCTACATTCATGCTCCGAGATGAGACTGACCAGTGGTGGAAAACCATGTAAAGGACCCTGCAAGATCCTGAAGGGCAAGGTACACCTACTATTACATGAGTGCAATTTAAGGAACTTTTTAATACTAAGTATTTTCCCCTGTGCAAGAAAATGGAAAAGGGTCAGGAATTTATGAACCTAAAACAGGCTAGGAACATGACTGTCGCCCAATATGAAGATAGTTTTACTCGGTTGATTAAGTACATGCCCATTTACAATTTGGACGAGGAGGCAAAGGTCCAGAAATTTCTTAGTGGACTAAAGTTGGAAATTCAGCTGGCGTTAAGCTCTTTGGGGGCTTGCACATATGCAAAGGTGGTTTGATAAGCCCTAACCTTGGAAAGCAAACTCCACCGAATGAATGCCCTAAGGAAGGAGATCCAGGAATCCAAGGACAGAAAACATGAGAAAATAACATGATCTTGGGGTTCGAAAAGAAAATTTCAAAAATAGGGAGAATTGTCCCAGATGCCAAAAATTTCATCTGGGAAAACCTTGTGATCGAGGGAATAAAAAATGTTATTCTTGTGGAGGAAATGACCACATGTCTATAGATTGCCCCAAAGGACCAGTGTGCTTTAATTGCCAGTGGATGGGCCATCTCTCTAAGGAATACCTGCAAGGAAGAGAAGTCAATCAATCTCAGATAAACCAAGGAGGCCAAGAACCACAACGAGGCCGGGTGTATCATCTGACAGGGGAAGATGCCAACACAAGCCCAACGGTTATACAAGGTACATCGATTTCCCCTTAGTGTAAGAGTTAGTCAACCCCAGGTTTTCCCATTCACATGCAGGTGTCAACCTGAATTTTGACAGAATAAAGGATGCTAAATAGTAAGTTGGGTAGTTATGAGTCAAGGAATATTGTTAATTAATGTGTTTTAATTGTAACTTTTGAGTATGGTTTGTGATTTTAAGGAATGTAATTGAGAATTAAAAGAAAGGTGTGGCAAGGTTGCTTTAGATCATGTTACGGATTATTATGAGTATCTAGTAATGACATTTGGGATTAACGCACCTGTAACCCTTGTGAGTTAATGATTGAGGTGTTCGAATCATACTTAGATTAGTTTGTGGTTGTATTTGTGGACCGATATCTAACTTATTCTCCTCGAGAGAATTCAAGCATGAGAAAGTGTCGGTACCAGGAGTGTGACTACTGCATCATGTGCTAAGTGGGCTTCGAAATTTGAAGGTTTAGAAAGGGGGTAATGGAATGGTAAATTGCATACATGGGTTGGGGTAGGTCATAACTGTGAATGGAATGTTTTCCCCAATGTGGGCATGTGACGTGTTATGAGCTTGCTTAGGAAATGTGTTTTCCCATAATAACAAGCAATGGGATTGCGATTCCCATACTTGGCCTTAAGAGAAGGGAAATTTTATTCTGGTTACTAGCCTAGCCTTGGGTTTGGTATGCAGATTGTTGTACACCCCAAAATCGTGAGCAATTGACTTTGATTTGATTATCCTTAATTTTGCCCTTACTAACGCAAATGCTAATGCAATAGTGAGTATACTTTGGCAGCTCTATGTGAAAGGTCGAGGTTTCCATGATTGCTTGAGGAATTTGCTTGGCAAAGTAGATTCAAAGTTAGCTAAGAAGGAAAATTTCGAGGACGAAATTCTTTTAAGGGGGGGAGGATGTAATACCCTAGAACTTGATATAAAACTTGGATGTTGTAATGGAAATTATAGTAGCAAAATAAAAGGTATTATGACTCAGGGGAAAGGAGAGAAATCTTTAATTCTATTGAATTACGAATGTAAAAGGGGTCAGAAGTACCTAGGGAAAGAGTTAACAATATGGTTAAGGAGGCAAAAGTGTTTCAAATGGAAGTTAAGGGCTAAAGTTTAAACAAAGGTGGTTTCAGGGCATTAACGTAATAAGGAAAAGGAGGAAATCGGGCTTAAGTGCAAATGTCACAACTTATAAAAGGGTTAGTTTGTTTCCAACTAAAGGGAGTGATTGTAATGATGAGTCGTTACCCTAAAGTCTTATGAAGGCATGACTTGGAGGAATAAGATTGGATTTAGAAAGATAAAGGTAATAATGAGCTTTTACCCTAAAGTCTTACGGTGGCGTGACTTGGAGGAATAGGATTGGCTTTGGAAAAGAGAGATAATTGTTATAATAGATTCTTATCCTAAAAGTCACGTGGAGGTGTAATTTGGAGACTTGGGAGTGAAAGGAAATGAAAATTAGAATTAAAAGATAAATTAAAGGGATAATTCAAGGTGTGGTAATGATGGCTTGGGAAGAAAAATGGGGAAACTTAAGGGGAAAGGATGTCGTGAGATAAGGATGCTTTGTAAGCTTATATAAAGGGGGGGGGGAGACCTACGTGGAAGTGAAGTATAGCAAGTGTAGTGAGTGCATCGAGTAAAGCAAAGAAGAAAAGACTCAAAGGAAGCAATGAAGAAGAATGGTGGAGACATCTCACCGGAAATCATCCAAAACAGTGGGTAAAACAAAGAGGTAAGTCAATTTTCTTTTCATAGGGTCGTAGAGCACGAAAAAGGGAGACCGTAGGTTCAAACGGAGAGTGAATAAGATAAAAAAATGAGCAAGTTATAGCATTTTAAATTTTCAGTTGTAGAATCTGTAACAGGGAGGAAGATGGCGCGTGGCCACTCTTCCAAAGGCACATGAGGGCCCGTCCGACCTCCTTTTGACCTGAAATTTTTACCATTATTCTCCTATTTTAATTTTCTACAACCCCATATAAAAATATTTAAGGTTTAGTTTACTGAAATGCATGATTTCTGTAGAAACAGACCCTAGTGCTCGAAATCGGGCTGTGAACAGTGCTATCAAAGGGAAAACGATCCAGGTGAGTGATTCTTGCATGTTTTGTGACACTTTAAGCATTTTTTGCTTCACCTGTGTGTGGATGTTGGCTTGCATACGATGCCTTTGTGGCTTACACATCCTATTTTCCCTTGGCTATGCATATTCCTTTTGCTTTGTCATATATCATGTTTGTGTTGGTGACTGTGGCTAGTTGTTGGGCCATCATGGAAGAACTTGTGCTCTTACGGTGAGCCAGGGGTGACTATGATGATCGCGGGGGTGATTGCAACACCCTAGTATTGCTACAACAAGGGTGGATTTCACAATGGCATTATTGCATTTGCACGCACATACCTTTTCTTTTCTAATTCACTCACTTAGATATTATTATCTAACTCGGGTGTTTCATACCCCTGGGACATTCAACGTCCCAACTTTATTAGAAGTATCAAGTGTTTCAGATTCCAATTGTAACGACCTATTAGAGGGTCCAGAATTTATTTAGAGTTATTTTGGTATTTAGTTATTTCTTGAGTTAAAGGAATTTGCCAATTTAATTTTAATGTGGCAATTTAAAATATTTTTAATTGAGAAAATAGCTTTTAAATAGCATTTAATTCTTTTTATATTATAGGAAATTAAATGCAAGAACTTAAGGGTCAATTAAGAATGTATTTTTCCTTCATAATTAATGTGAATTAATATGATTAAGGGATTGATGAATCCATCCATGAAGGGATTGGGATTAAAGTCTCCTAGTTATGGTAGGAGAAGGGTTCCAAGTTATAAAGGAGTCTGATCTAGGGTTTTATTTATATATATATAAACCATTAGCCTTAAGTTTCTTCACGCCGTGTGAAGAACAAAGGAAAGAAAAAGCTTCATCAGTGCTTTTGTGTAGGAGGTTTCTAGTTGCAAGCGTTAGCGTCGATCCGAGCAATGTCAAGGCAAGTTTCTTCTCCTTGTAATCCTTTCTTATGGGAGTATATTAGCACTCGATCTCAGTTATTCCAGACTGTTGATCAAGTTGTATTAGTTCTAGTTTTAGATACGTATATATATGCGATTACAGTGAGTTCAAGTTAATGCATGCATGATTTTTCCAGTGATTCTTATCAATATTATTGTCGAATCATTCATGAGTTTGTTTCAAATCAATTGGGATTTGATTTCCCAAGTTTCCTTTCGGAATGGTGTAGTTTTGATTAAGTTTGAATCAAGTTTCAGTCTCTATGAGCATTCGTCTCTGGGTTTAAAAGTTGTAGACATCCAAATGGGTTCCCTCATATCCGGATGAGTTTTTTCAGAGTATGTGAGTGACATCCGGATGGGCTAGAGGCTATCCGGATGTGTTAAAAAGATTTATGTGAGTGACATCCGAATGGTCCTTATTCATATCCTGATGGTTTAAGTGATATCCGAATACTTTGTTCTCGTATCCGAATATGCTAATGTTCATTTTGTGAGTGATATCCGGATACATCGAGCCATATCCGGATGTGTCTATTGTAAGTGATATCCGGATACCTTATGTCGTATCCGGATGTGTTCAGAGTGATATCCGGATGCCTTTCTCATACATCTGGATGAGTCAAGTTGATATCCGAATACCTTGTGTCATATCCGGATGTGTTCAGAGTGATATCCGGATGCCTTTCTCATACATCTGGATGAGTCAAGTTGATATCCGGATATCTTGTTTCATATCCGGATGCCCTCTCAGAAGTTAGAATTTTTAGATTCGAATAAGCTTCAGTAACATTCGAATGTCTTAGTGAGATATCCGGATGACTAAAATCATATCCGGATGTCCTAGTCCATATCCGAATACTTTCCAACATATCTAAATAGCTCTTTCCTTGTGTTTCTAGTGATCTGGATGACTTGTTTCATATCTGGATGTCTCTACTCGTATCCGAATGTCCTGATGCATCTCCAGATGGTCTTTCCAGAATATTAAATATGCCTTCCAGTGAGTCCTAATTCAAGTTTAATTCAATTAATGTATTCAATACCTTCCAACATTGAATTCATAAGCCAGAATATGATAAGTTAAACATGCCCATACCCCAATTCATAATTCATAGAATCTTTGTATTCCAATATACTAAATCAGATTGCATGATTAGTAGTTGTTATGACATGATCAACATTATTTCGTGAGATTATGTGCATACATTTTGGTACGAGCATTAAGATGACCGCGTGTGGCCGTCACTATTGTGCCTCCATCTGTGACCGACGTTGCTCGACCCTCACTGAAGGTGGCACTTTCAGTGACAACTGCATGTGGCCGTCACTACTGTGCCTCCATCTATAACCGATGTTACCCGACCCTCACTGAAGGTGGCACTTTCAGTGATGATCGCGTGTGGCCGTCACTATTGTGCCTCCATCTGTGACCGACATTGTCTGACCTTCACTAAAGGTGGCACTTTCAGTGTGGCCGTCACTATTGGGCACCATATGTGACGGATTCAATCTGACCGTCACTAAAGATTGGAATTAGTGACGACTTTTAACTGGCAGTCACTAAATGTGGTCACTAAAAGTCAAATTTCTTGTAGTGATTGTACCCAAAGTTGTTCTAGAGGAACAAACAATGAATATTAGTGGTACACATGCACCACAAGTTGGTCAAGAGAAGAGAGACAAAAAAATTTAGGAGGAATTAGAGGGATTCGTACAAGAAGTACTGAGAGGAGAGAAGATTATTATAGGAGGTGACTTAGTAGTATAGAGATGAGTAAATGAATGCTATGGATTTAGAGAAAGAAATAACGATGGAAAAGCTATTTTGGATCTTGCCATGGCATATGAACTCATTATAGCAAATACTAGGTTCAAGAAATAGAAGTAACATTGGGTTGCATATAAAAATGGCTTATCAACTACCCAAATAGACTACTTTCTTATGGGACAAGAGGACTACTTATGTTATAAAGATAGTAAATTATACTAATGAGTGTTGAACAACTCAACATATGCTTATGGTCCTTGACACCCATATCAAAAACCCAAGGAAAAATTATGCAAAACAAGCCCAAGAATTAGATGGTGATATTCAAAAGGTGAAAACCATCTATTTTCGAGAAAAAAGTGTGCTAGTAGAGATTAAATTGTATAAATGGATTGAGATGGTTATTACTACTTGAAATACAAAAAATGCATTAGACCAAGAAGATTCTTAGTGGTAGAATGAAGAGGTAAAAGGGAAAAAGCAAAACTAAGAGCGCTACTACAAAACATTACATGCATGTCGTGATAAATAAAACTTGAAAATGTATGATTTGGCAAAAAAGATGGTTAGAGAAGCAAAACTAAAAGCTTTTGAACATTTGCAGGAACAACTTGACACAAAAGAGGTGAAAAACATCTACTACACACACACACACACACTATTTTAGCCAGAGAAAAAAAAAAGTATTTCAGCCAACTAAAATGCATAGAAGGCAAAAATCAAAGGTGCAAATGGGAGGTGATTAAGGAGATACGGAAAGAGTATTTCTCAATGTTATTCAATGAAAGTGGTGAAAAAAGTGTTATGTTAGGTATGTTATTGTGAGACTTGGAGATTAAGTCATCCCAATTAAAGATTATTTTTGATATCTTGGATTAATTGTTTAAAGAGAATGGGAGATTAAGCAAAATGTTACTCATAGAATAAAGATGTGATGATTGATATTAAACAAAATCAGCAAGCACTTCTCTCCATGAATGCAAGAATTTAGGATTCTATGCATCAAAATTTCATCAGATACAGCAACAAAAATAGATTTTTTGTATATTCAAAACATAGAACTGCACTTGAAATATTCAAATTAAAAATAGATTTTTTTTTTTTTTTTGAGGAGGGGGGGTGGAGGGGTACTGATGTACCGTCAAAATAGCATTGTACCTTGGTTGCGAAATTCACCATAATTAAGTGGAGAACTAATATCATTGAAAACTCTTAGTGGAAGCAGCTTCATGATAAGTAATAGACAAAGGCGATAAAAAGAGAGAATGCTCCAATTTTGCAGTATTATCAATTTCATAGCTTTGACTAGCCAATCTGCATAAGAGACTTTCATCAATTTCACACAAACAATAACAACTAAGAAAATAAAAAATGTAAAGAACAGAAAAAAAAGTGTTGATGGCATGATGCTGCTGATAATAATGAGAGAGAGGTTAGACGAAAGATACAATTGTTAATGACCAACAACTAAACTATATCCTATCAAACAATGGTTTTATGAAGAAACATGAATCTAGATTCTCTTCATGGTTCAGAGGAAGACAGGAAGTACACACATGCAAATGAACAGTGGAAAATTTTCAACTTTTAGGATTAATTCAAATTATTGAATAACAACTAAATTGAAAATAAACGGAATATAATTGTCCATTTTTTAAATTGATGATAAGAGATTTCCTGAATATCATAATTTAATGCTCATTTGCTACATTTATGGCATGATTCAATCAAAACTTGTCTATTTTCTTATTTAAAGATGGGGCTATTTACTAGAGATGATAATGCATGTGTGTTCTAGTTGAAGCGCACAAAGCAATTCTTAACAAAGAAAATATTTTATAGGTGCAATTGGATAGGTACTATTTATTAAAATAGGTTAAGTAAAGCACATAACACGTATCAGATAATGGTATGGATTAACAAATAATGAGAGGGCTATAGCTAAGAGAAAGAGATACAACAAAGGAAACCTTGATAGAATAATTGAGATGATGAAAAGAAAAAAAAAATGAAGTATATGACAAAGGAACCCCAATAGAGTAATTATTTTTCCCTTTAAATGAAATAATAAGACGTTTAAAATATTTTCAGGCCTAGATATGTGTTTTCTAGACAAAATCATTCATCAACAAGATTTGAGAGGCTTTGATAAGGTTTCATACATTGTTATAACACCAAAAATGTAATAGCAATATTTCAGCTGCTATTTGGCACGAATATCTCTTCAATATAACTAGCTCCAACAAATTATCCCTTTTGGAGCTAGCATGTCTGTAACAAAATTACTATCAGAAACAACATCCCATGGATGCACAGACAACAATATAATTTCCCTAATTTTTTGATTCAACAATTTTGCAAACAATCGGGCCCCGCCATCTTAGGCCAAAATCTAACCCGACTTGCCCAACCCCAAAAGCCTTCATTTCCTTTTTCTTTATATTTTATTTATTTTTATTTTCTTTCCTTTTATTCTTTTTCTTTTCTTCTCTTTCTTTTCCTTTCCTTTTCTTTCTTCCCAACAGACTGTTGTCGCCAGCGACCACCACCTATTGACGAAAAACGGCCGACCAGCATACCGATTCGAAGCCCTCCCCACGAACAACAACATATCTCAAAATGAGATCCATTGAACGGTTGGATCTTAACAAATCTAAAATTAATTTTCGACCAAAATAGGGGCGCATTCTAGCCATTGTCGTTCGCCTGCCACCAGCCATCTTTTTCGACGATCGGAGGCTACCTTAAGGTACACAGCACCTAGGCGACTAACATACACGAAAACAACAAGGATCGACGGCTAGATTTTCGTAGATTTAGGGTCAAACTCTCGACCAAAAAGAGAACAACCCACTGCCAATCCTGTCGGCCACCGTGGCCGGCGATTCCCGGCGATCTATGACCGCCATCAAACTCCCTCAAGAAATCTGACCTACATAACCCAAAACCATCAAAATCCAACGGTCGGATCTTCGTAGATCTAACCTTAAACAATCGGCCAAAACCCACATCGCACCTCAACATACACCCCCGCTCGAAACAGCAAAGAAAAACCAACAAGATAAAATCGAAACGCTTACCTTCATGTAAATCGGGGGCGCTTTAACGGTGAAAATGAGATCGGATGGGCGATCGAACAGTTGGATCGCAAGAACTAGCAAGATCCGAGAGAAAACGAGGGAAAGAGAGAGAGAGAGAGAGAGAGAGAGAGAGAAAGAGAAATTTCTGGGAAGGGGGGCTGCCCGAGTGCCTCCCCTTTCTTTTTTTATATTTTCTTTTTTTTAAAACAAATATATATTTTTTTATTTTTATTTTATTTTTATTTTTTTTTTCTGGATCTTTACACTTTTGGGCGTGGCCTTAGCAAATGGGCTAAGGCCCATTTCTCCTCTAAAATGGGAATAAGGCTTGTGGCCCAACTTCTAAAATGGGTTGCTTAAAAGTGGTGACGAACTTGGGTTCTTCAATCCCGGACTAAAGCCTATAAAGATAAAATTCACCCGAAAAATTGTCACAGCCTTGAGCCTCATTAGGAAACACAAAACCAACAATAGAGTTTTATAATATTATGTTTTTTTTGGGTTAAACTACACCATAAAACATACACCACATTTGTAGATAGATTAATGTATCTATAATATTTAATGATATTAGTTAAATCTATTCAACATCAATTAAGTATTTATGATCAAGAAATTAATTTATCATTTAGGATATTCAGATAAACATATATAAGTATAGTACGTTTATAAGTACATGAAATGTTAATTTTAATGTATAATTAACTACTATTTGTTTTAATGATCATAACGGATCAAGTATAATTTCATTCATATTTTTATTTAATTTCAATAAATAATTTAAATTTATTTATATTAAAATAAACTTATATTATATTTTTAAATTTCATGTACATGGACCTTATGAATTTAAGTTATTATTTAGGATAACTTCCAAAAGCAATTTCTCCTCAAAATACTTTTAAAAAAAATTGATTAATCAAACACAAAATAAAAATATTTATTAAACAAATCATCTAATATTTTGTAGTGTTAATCATGTCATATATCAAGATTTTTAAATTTGATGTATTTTTCTTGGCTCTATCATCAATTTTAAGAATATTTATATAATATTTTTAATTTAATATCTACGAAAAATTCTTACAAAATCGATGTTTCTATTCTAAGTACCACTAAAGAGAAAGAAAAAAGCACATTTATATTAAGTTTTAATTTACAAACGACTCTTATGATTAATTAAAGTGACATATTTATGCTATGGAGAATATATGTCACTTTAAAATTAGTTAGGGTGCGTTTGATTGCAAGTATAGAATTTACATGAAAAGAAAATATTTTCAAGATAATTGAATTGCTTAGAATTAAATTTCAGAGAAAATGTCAATTAAACGTGTTTGATTGGCTTAATTTTCTACCTAGAAATTGTTATATTTTTTCAACTTTTGGTGTTTGATTGCTATTATTTTCTATGGAAATAGGCATTTTTTCTTGCTTTTGGTTTTTGATTGTCATTATTTTCCCTAGAAAATGGACATTTTCCATGAAAAATATATTTTTTATCTTAAAATTTATTCATTTTTAGTATTAAATTTTACTAATGAACCATCAATTACTCCATAAAAAAAAAAAAAAGAAGCCAAGTTATTATAATGACAGTATCCTACAAGTACTCTGCTGTGGGAACAAATAGTAGCCACCCAATGCCTGGCAATTGCACAATAGGAAAGCAAGAAACAAACAAAAAATAAAGAAACAAACAAAATAAGAGCTCGAAGAAGACCATAATAATAACCTAAAAACAAAAGAAATTTCTTTGCAAATTACCTATGAAAAACACAACAATAATGAGGCATCTTTTCATTCATTTCATGCTCTATTTATCTTCACATCAGCTACAATCCTAAAGGACTACTACGCATGGTCTAATAATAACAAATATTGCCCCCTATGAAGGACTATTATGCAAATAATACACAACACATTCAAACCAGTACATGGACTGCTATATTTATTTGACAACTACATGGACTAGCATGCAAATGATACCCACCAAGAAAGTAATAATAATAAAGACCATGATAACCTAAAAAACAAAAGGAACAACTTTAACCATCTGCTAAGGAAAGCAATAAGCCTATCTTCTCATTCTTTTCATACAGCAATGCAAATAGAAAGACATCTACAGATTTATAATCCCATTCAAACCAGTACAAAGTCAAGACACGAAACAAAAAAATGTCTTCAGTTTGAGACAAGCGTGTAAGACCTTATGGAAGTAATAACTCACTGTTTGTCCAGATCTAAAGAAAGTAAAACTTCCAGCTCGATTACGTTTGTCATGCCCAACCGTGTTTAGGAAAATAGCCACTTGTTCCTCAACAAGGACAGATCTACTATCTACCAATCCATATATTCGTAACCGAGCACATAATCTATGAAACGGCTCTATTTTCATCCTAAGTAGGTTATGACAAATTCTATCACTCATTCCAAACATTCGTGTAAGGGTCATTTGTCTTTCATAATCCCAATTTATATGAGGAGCCCTTGGGAGATGTCGGTTGTGACGCCTAATATCATTATATATCACAATTACTTGCATGACCATTATCCAAAATAAACCCAAACGTTGTCGTTGACACCGACGTTGATTCCTTGTTGAAGGCATGTTACTCACTACCACGTACCAAAAAAAAAATCAATAAAATCAACATATAAATTACATAAGACACATACAAAATATTTTCACCATTAAAAGTGAACAAAAACGCACATAATTTTACACAAGCTAAGTAGTAAAATTAATCCTTATCGTGACATACAGTGATTAGAGAAATATCATATATCTATAATATATTTTTGTTAAACAAAACCTACCCACCAAAATTTAGGGTTTACAAACTAGGTTCTTTCACATAAAAATTAGGGCCTTGACATAGGTTCCTTAGGTCATCAAGCTGGTGCATTGGTTCCTTAGGTCTCAACATAGGTTCTTTCACATAAAAATTAGGTGCATAAAGTCTGAAACCCAATAGTACTTGTGGCCTGTTTTAGATTTCAAAGCAAGAAATTGTACTCCTTAAAAGTTAAAAAAGCAAAATTAAAAATAGCATTGGTGGCATCGCCACTACCTATCCATTGAGACACAATTTTTATACAAAATATTATATGCATAATGTGAGACAAAGCAACCCTAAACAGAGACCAAGATGGCCTAAGATGGCGACGAAAGCTTACCGTGGACGAAGATGGCGACCGGGACGAATGGCGGTCTGCAAGTCGAAATCGGAGGTCGACTTCGGTGGAGATAGCGAACACAAAGATTGCTTGCTGAAACAGAGACCAAGATCACTCGCTGAAACAGAGAACATGATCGCTCACTGAAACAGAGAGAAAAACCAAGATCGGTGGGCGAAGACCCAGATCGCTTGCCAGATCTACAGAAATAAGAACAGAACGAGGACAGAAACCTTACCGTGGAAGAAGATGAAGATGCGCCTGTGGTCTGAAACTCGAAATCGGATATGGTCTTTTGCGGAGATTGCAACAAAAACGAAGTCAGAGCTGGTCTTTTGTGGAGATGGTGACGAAGCCCAATATGATGCCCAAGTCGAAGATGGATGGCGGTGGATGGCGAGTTGTAGGAAGTCGGAGATGGTTTTCTTCGGCCGTGGATGGCGACTCACAGGAAGTCAGAGATGGCGACGAAGCCCAAGTAGGGGCTCGACTTCAGCGGTGGATGGTGACGAAGAGGAAGGGGATGAAGCCGGCTCGAATGGGAAAGGAAAACCCTAGAGAAAACGAGGTGGAGAGAAGCGGGAGGTGCTGTGCGCTGTGAGTGGATGGCGACGAAGAGGAAGGGGACGAAGCTAGGAGGAATGGGAGAGGAAAACCCTAGAGAAATCGAGGTGGAGAGAAACCCTAGAGAAATTTGTTGTGCAAATATCTCTTTCCGAACCTCAAAAGGGAAACCTAAAAATGCACGCATACATATTATGCATTCTTTACATATTAAAGTTTTTATGTTAATATTATTTGTACTCATAAATAAGTTATTAAGTTTGCAAAGGATAAAAATCTATTAAATTTTGATTTACAATATTCAATTTTCTTAGATAAATTAACATTAATTAAAAATATTTTAACTAAATGTTGGAGATTGCTCTATTTTAATATTATTTTAATCGCAATTGTCAGATTCATATTATATTCAATCAGTATGTACCGTTATGGTGAGAAAACAAAACGAAAATCAGTTAGTACCGCTTTGATGTCAATATCGATTAATATTGAGATACCGTAATGAGCACGATCGATTTTGAAAGTAATTGAAAATGAGAACTTAATTTCTCTGGAAAATAAGTGTAATCAAACACTACAAAAGTTAGAATTTAGATAGAAAATAGTCATTTTTCATGGAAATTAAGTGCAATCAAACGGGCCTTTAGTGACTGATTTATTAATATATGTGTTATCTATATCTACATATATATTATAACAAAATAGCCGTCAAAATTTTTTCTCATCCATTTTCACTTTCTATTTCGATATTTTATTTATTTTTTTGCTTACCTGAAATGGAATTTTTATAGGTCATTAATTAATTCTAGGTTTGTGGAAAACGTGTAATTCTTAGAATCTGTAGATGGTTTTTTCCATAATTGAATAGTGTTTAGAGAATGTCTAAGCATGCTGGTATATGAAAAGAAAAGATTTAACCCATATTATTAATTTTTAAATATTAATATAAACTTTTAATCAAAATAAAGTACAAAAAAATAATATTTTTTTAAATCTGGAAAAATCTTGAGATATCAGGTAATACCGCCAAATACTGACTACCAAATAAATTTTAAAAAAAATAAATTTAATTTTTTATTTTATTTTCCATAATTTACTTTTCATTTTCTCTCAATAAAGCCACCACTCATAACTCTAAAACCCTTAATTAGTTTCATAACCATATAAAAAAAAAGTATAAATCTTATATGTTTATGTTATTACTTAATTTTGAAAAATAATTAGTTTGTAGGTTATGTTAAATTAGTTATTTAGGTAAAATTGAATTATTTTAAATAAGTTGTTTAAGTTATTTTGACAAAATTAATATTTTGTATAGGCTATTTATATTTATCATATGTTGTCATATTTCTTTTGAAATTTTTATTATGTTTTATATTTTTATTATTTATGTTACTAATTTATTATATGTTGTCATATTATTTATTATTTTGTATAAGCTATTTATATTTATCATATGTTAAATTAGTTATTAGTTTGTGAAAAATGTGTAGTTCTTGAAAACTGGATATGGAATTTATGGTTGTGAGGTTGTTAATTTTAAATAAATTTAATATATATATAAATTTTTGTGCATTGCGCTGGGGATGAACTAGTACTATGATAATACTAGCACTTGGTGTCGTTTTTGCATATCTTTTTGAAATATAAAATGATATGAATAATTGAGAAACTCCATGAAATTAAAGGAAGATTAGTGATCCATATAAATTAGTTCATTAGAAATGGTCTAAATAAATCAAACGAGTAATTAATTATAATCCTATTGTACAGAAAAAAAAAAATAGCTATCATGCCCTTTTATGCCTTATCATATAGTTTTTCTATTTCATCGACTCATAAGATTATTAAATGAATTGTAATTATAATTGACATAATCGAAATTGCAACAATAGAAGAAAGCAACGAGTCTAGAACCAATTGTAAATTATTATACATTTAATATATATTTCAATTTAAAAAAATTTCAAATGTAGTTTACATTTATATTTATTTAATTTTATATGTTATATTTTATCTTTTTCATATTATCTTTACATTTTATATTATTTACATACGACTCTTACAATTAATTAAAGTATTATATTATGATCATATATGTATCACTTTATAAGTACATTAAATGTTAATTTTAAATGTATAATTTCATTCATATTTTTATTTAATTTAAAAATTTTATTTCAACTCATTTATATTATATTTTTAAATTTCATGTCATCTCGACCATATGAATTTAAGTTAATTCATCTAATTAATCAAACACAATGCATTGCATTTATTGATTAATCAAACACAATACAGATAAATTAATTAAAAATCGAATAGTATACTAAATATATTATTAAATGAATAAATGTTTCATAAAGATATAACTAAATATATTATTAATTAAGATCATGTTTGATGTATTACATAGAACTTGAAATATTGTTATTTATAATTCAAAAAATTATTACAAAATCATGTGATATACTACGATTTTAAAATTTTATGTGCTTTTCTCGGCTATATCATCAACGTAAGAATATTTATATAATATTTTAAATCTAAAAATAGTATTTATATATTTTCTAAATATTACTCAATTCAATTTAATTTAGTATACTTTTTATATTTGTTGTTACCAAAATACAACAATTAAAATTTGTGATGTGGGGTCCACCCGAGTTTGTTGTCGAGTGAGGTTAGGTTGCCGTAAAAGGTGTCACCTCAAGGGAGTTTGCTGCTAGGAATGGTCGCCGCAATGATTTGCCACCAGCTCTTGCCACAAGCTTTCGCCACTAGCTTCACCACAAGGTTTCGCCTCAAGCTTCGCCACAAGCTTCGCCACAAGCTTTACCACTAGCTTCGCCACAAGATTTCGCCACTAGCTTTGTAACACCCCCTCTCCTGGAACTTCTCGAGAAGAGGTGCTACTGGGGATAATAAAATAAACTGACTGATAACTGAAATCTGATACCAAATGAATATCTCCATCATCTGAAATAAAACTCTTAGCCAATAAACTGAAATGCATAAATTACATCTAAGGAAAAATCTCTAAACTGGATTATAAAATAAATCTAAACTGATCAAGCACTAACTAATAGACTAACAACTCCCAGACATCTTTGGTCTTGAGCAGCTCCACGTACACACACTACTGGACATTGCTGCTAGGCCCCACATCTGGTACTCCCCCACTAGGACCTGGAATGGTGAAGAGTACAAGGTGAGCTAAAAAGCTCAGCAAGTAATAAACTGGAAAGAATAACTGAAGCTGAATCGAAGAATATCGATACTGATTAAAACTTACTGAACTTGAGCTGAGAGATATAATAATCACTGGATGGCATTATAAGATGTAATGCACATAAACTGTAACTAAATGCAGGTATGCAACTTTGGCACGTAGGCCCACATAACTGTAACACATACCTGACTGATCTGAGTCCTCCAAACATAAAAACTGTAAGCACATACTTTGGGCAATATGCCCCTAGCTCCCTAGTCGACATCAGGCGAACAACTCATAACTGAGATATAATTGAACTGATACTAGTGGGATCCCCGCAAACAAGCCGCCTGGCGTGCATAATGCAATGCTCATATAAATGATGGCACACGATATGTAGTGCTCCACATAAAGTCATGCTCAATGCTCATACAATGTGTATGCACATAATCTCACAAAATAATGCTGACCATGTCATAAGGAACTGCTAAACATGGTATATGATTTTTTATTAGAAATATTGAGATTTAAATATTCTGAAATTTCTGAGTATAGGCATGGCATATTGGATTTTATCATATCTTGGCATAAAAATTCAATATTTGAATAATTGAATATTTATATTAAATTTAAGACTTAAATCAAGAATTTATTGGAAGTCATTCGGATGCCATTTGATACTATTTGGATGATTAAGGAAACAAAAGGAAGCAATTTGAATGAAAAAGCAGCCAATTCGAATGAAAAAAAAGGATTTCAGCAAGCTCATTCGAATGGCAGAAAACTCATTTGAATGACAGAGACTCATTCGAATGATAGAAGGCTTATTCGAATGATAGATGCTATTCAAAGGCTATTCGGATCTGATCTGGGACTCATTCGAATGACTCACAAATTCATTTGAATGAATTTTGAAAATTTCCAACTTTTGAACTGGCAAAATGCGACTCATTCGAATGCAACAGTAACTTTATTTGAATCAATTTATGGATCATTCGAATGACAAGAAGGCTCATTCGAATGCTAAACTATACAAAGCAACAGCTTAGACACATCTTCAAGGACTCATTCGAATGACAAGGAAGCTCATTCGAATGACAGACCAAAAACACATACGAATGATATGATAACACATGACTCATTCGAATGACTGGAATATTATAAGGGAAAAGCTTACGACAACACTGAAACTTATTC
This sequence comes from Diospyros lotus, assembly GCF_014633365.1. Taxonomy (NCBI): domain Eukaryota; kingdom Viridiplantae; phylum Streptophyta; class Magnoliopsida; order Ericales; family Ebenaceae; genus Diospyros; species Diospyros lotus. Next base: position 24,612,895 of record NC_068342.1, read on the forward strand.
GGATGCTTTGGAACTCATTCGAATGACACAAGACTCATTCGAATGACTGGAATCTTATTAGACATAAAACTCACGAACAGAGATGATATCTTGAATTACAAACTTAACATTACTACACCATTCCGAAAGAAAACTTGAGAAAACAAATCCCAACTGATTCCAAACAAACTTGAGAATGATTCAACAACAATATTGATGAGAATCGCTAAAAGAAATTATGCATGCATGCTGTGAACTCACTGTACGCATGTAGATATATATTTATAACATGCACTGAACTGATATAACTCATTGTAACGCACATATATATATATATATATACATGCACTGGAACTGATTCAATTCTGGAAATCTGATATCAACTCAATCAAGACCTGTAAGAAAGGATTACAGGGGAAGGATACTTGCCTTATGATCTTCTTAATCGACTTAATGATCTCACGAGAGCCTCTTATGCAAAACTTTGAACTCACTGATTGCTTCTTGGCTCTCTGTTCTTGCTGCGTGAAGAACATATGACTTATGAAACTATATATACACTGATCTAAGAAGCCCTAACGCCATAACTCATTCTCCTATTATAACTAGGAGTCTTCTAACCCAATCGTCTCACAGATGGATTCTTCAATCCCTTAATCACAATAATTCTATTTAATAATTAAATGCTAATATCAAATCCTTAAATGACCAACATGTCCTTGCATTTAATCTTCACAATAATTAAATAATTAAATGTTATTTAAAAGCTATTTTCTCAACTAAAGTCTATAGATTGCCATATTAACAATTAATTGGCAAAAATCCTCCAAACAAAACTAATTAAGAAATTCAATAATTTCTAAATAAAATCTAAACCCTCTAATGGGTCGTTACAAGCTTCGCCACAAGCTTTGCCACTAGTTTCGCCACTAGCTTCGCCACAAGGTTTCGCCATAAGCTTTGCCACTAGCTTCGCCACAAGGTTTCGCCACAAGCTTTGCCACTAGCTTCGCCACAAGACTTTGCCTTCGCCGCTAGGTTCGCAGCAAGAATTTGCCTTCGTCGCTAGGTTTGTCGCAAGACTTTGCCTTCACCGCTAGGTTCACCGCAAGACTTTTCCTTCGCTGTTAGGTTCGCCACAAGGATTTAACCCTGTTGATGCTAAAAAAATGGGTTATAGGGCTCACGGGAATCTTCCCCCGCGAAGACCCTCCGATGCCAAAGTCAGTCCCGGATCCCAATGACTATTCACGAAAATAGTCTAAGTGTATTCAAAATGACCAGATTTACTGAAGTTGGAGGAGCCCCATTAATATCCTGTAGCTGGGTATTTATAGGGCACGATTCTCAAGGCTGGCTGGTGTTGACACGTGGCGTTTGCTAAATGGGGACAACTTTAACGAAGAAGGGGGATCACCACGAACCGGTCGCGAGGCAACTTGCGGTAGGGTACCGCGAGGCTGAGCCTTGCGGCTAGCCACAAAGTGGCCTCAAGGCTGCAAGGTAGCCACCAAGTGGCCGTAAGGCTCAGCCTTGCGGCCAGCGATTTTGGGGCTGCAAGGCTTGAGCCTTGCAGCCAGCCACTATGGGGCCGCGACCCTCATGGTAACATGCCGCGAGGCCGCTTGCGACAATTAGTCACAAGCAAGCTCGAGGCATGCAGTCGCCAGGCTGCCGCTCGCGAGCAGCCGCAAGGCTGGCCTCGCGGCTAGCCCATGCCACGAGGCTGGCTGCAATTTGCCGCCAGCTTCTCTTTTTAATATTTATTCTCTTTTTTGATTTTTTATTCCCTCCTTTTTTCATGGCACAACAATTGCCCCCCATTCTTCTGTTTTGTCTTTAGACAAAATTAAAGAGTAGAATATCAGCTAAAGAGTCGGGTCTAGCACCTGAATTCAATCAAAGATTCCAGGATGCCCGGAGATCTTACGTCAACCAGGGGCTGAAGTACCAAATCATCTCTGGGCAACCATACCCCTAATAGATAGACTTCACTGTGGAATTCTTGTTGGGTGTCCGAGCTTGCCGGGTGGTCTGGGCGCCGGATCAACTAAGGAGTCGAGTCTAACTCAGGAGCATAGCACCGGACTCAGTCAATGGATCCTGACGAGCCTACGGGCACAGTCTCCGGAGCATCCGGCGATCCTATGAGGGATTATAGTGCTCTGGCTATTATGTTCTCCATGTCCATCTTTCGGGGTTAGCCTATCTTAGGGAATCTGGATTTAGCCAGTGATCCAGCACAGGATTTCTACCAAACATCCGAGTTTTCCAGGAGACCTAGGCACCGAATCAACCAAGGAGTCGGGTCTAATCAAAAAGGCATAGCACCGAACTCAAACGAGGGATCAGGGTGAGTCTACGGGCATAGGCATCGGATGTTCTGGTAATCCCGGGCCGAGTTGTGGTCATAGGCACCAGATTACAACTGGATGACTCAACTCCGATAAGCGGGGTCATGGCCGAGTAAGTGTTTTCTGCTATCTCTCTACATATGGGAGCTTTTTTCGCCCTCTTGTTATTTTTTCTTCTCGAGTCCGTTACTTTTGGGACTTGATTACTCAACCCTGGAGTTCTGATTCTTGTCCCTTGTCGAGGGGCTCTTAGAGGGTTGTCCTGGGATCTCCGATGTTCTACCCTTGTATCGATTTGTCCCATGTGGGGAATGTGAATGTCCGGCCTTAGTTCACGTAACAAAGCAGTGACTTCCTATAGTCTTCTCATATTCTCCTCATTGGACATTTTGAGCTCGTTATTCTGTTTCTTCAACTCCTCAAAATGCTTCCGCAATAGTTCATAATTTGAGAGTAAGACCGTGGGTGGAGCTATTCTTGAAGTCCCCACGAGGTTTCCATTTGGAATTGAAGATTGTCCAAATGAGCGTGGTTCCTGACTAGCGGGCACTGCATGGGGGACTTGTTTCTCTCGCCCTATCGCGTATCTCCTCAATCCAGTTATGTGTGTTTCTCCTTGCTCTGAATGCTCCATGCCCCCCAGTCCGGTGGTATGGTTGCATTCGAGCATAGGAAAATTCTCGAAACGCACTTCGTTGTTAGGGTGATCTACTGGAAGTTTAGGCACTGTAGAGTGCACATTGTGGGCGCTTTTCATGGCTCCCGTCCTGGTATGAGCACTCCTTCGAGTGGGGTCAGGCGGGCTCGCCCGACTGGCTGATCTTGTCCCTCTCGGCATTTTGTGCTGAAATTGGCTTTTTGTTATGTTTCCCACAGACGGCGCCAAATTGTTGTTGCCAAAATACAACAATTAAAATTTGTGATGTGGGGTCCACCCATGTTTGTTGTCGGGTGAGGTTAGGTTGCCATAAATGGTGTCACCTCAAAGGAGTTTGCCGCTAGGAATGCTCGCCGCAATGATTTGCCACTAGCTCTTGCCACAAGGTTTCACCACTAGCTTCGCCACAAGGTTCACCACTAGCTTCGCCACAAGGTTTTGCCTCAAGCTTCACCACAAGCTTCGCCACTAGCTTCGCCACAAGGTTTCGCCACAAGCTTCGCCACTAGCTTCGCCACTAGCTTCGCCACAAGGTTTCGCCACAAGCTTCGCCACTAGCTTCGCCACAAGGTTTCGCCACAAGCTTCGCCACAAGATTTCGCCACAAGCTTTGCCACTAGCTTCGCCACAAGGTTTCGCCACTAACTTCGCCACAAGCTTTGCCACTAGCATCGCCACAAGGTTTCGCCACAAGCTTTGCCACTAGCTTCGCCACAAGGTTTCGCCACTATCTTCGCCACAAGCTTCGCCACTAGCTTCGCCACAAGACTTTGCCTTCGCCGCTAGGTTCGCCGCAAGACTTTGCCTTCGCTGTTAGGTTTGCCACAAGACTTTGCCTTCGCCGCTAGCTTCGCCACAAGACTTTGCCTTCACTACTAGGTTCGCCACAAGGATTTGACCCTGTTGATGCTCAAAAAATGGGTTAGAGGGCTCGCAGGAATCTTCCCCGCGAAGACCCTCCGATGCTAAAGTCAGTCTCGGATCCCAATGACTATTCACAAAAATAGTCTAAGTGTATTCAAAATGACCAGATTTACCAAAGTTGGAGGAGCCCCATTAATGTCCTGTAGCTGGGTATTTATAGGGCACGATTCTCAAGGGTGGCTGGTGTCGACACGTGGCGTTTGTTAAATGGGGACAACTTCAACGAAGAAGGGGGATCACCACGAACCGGTCGCGAGGCAACTTGCGGCAGGGTGCCGCGAGGCTGAGCCTTGCGGTAAGCCACAAAGTGGCCTCAAGGCTGCAAGGCAGCCACCAAGTGGCCGCAAGGCTCAGCCTTGCGGCCAACGATTTTGGGGCCACAAGGCTTGATCCTTGCGGCCAGCCAAAGTGGGGTCACAAGGCTTGAGCCTTGCGGCCAGCCACTGTGGGACCGCAAGGCCACTGTGGGGGCCGCGGCCCTCGCGGCATGAAGCTGCGAGGCTGCCACTCATGAGCAACCGCAAGGCTAGCCTCGCGGCTAGCCCATGCCGCGAGGCCCATCCTCGCGGCAGGCTGTTGTGAGGCTGGCGACAATTTGCCACCAGCTTCTCTTTTTAATATTTAATCTCCTTTTTTGATTTTTTATTCCCTCATTTTTTCATGGCACAACAATATTAAACAGAATATAATTCATATACTATTTTATTTTAAAGTGCGCCCCTTTATCTCTCTTCTCTCCTGAAGAAGAAACATTTTGTATATATTTAATAATATTACCACATCCTTTGATCAGCCGTGGGCATTTCCAAAATATTTGATTTTGACAAACTTATGGGTTTTTATATATAGTTAGTAATATATAATAACCGAAGATATAATATTTTTAATAAAAATTTACTATCAAATTCGTGTGATATATTATAACCAAATGGCTTTTAGGATTATGACTTAATAGTTTTCTTGTTTTTAATTAATTAATATATGATCGTCGACAATAAACTCTATGTTATATAAATACTTAGCATAAGTTTCAAATGATATTCTACTTTGCATTAATGTCAGTTTGGTTTAACTGTGTATAAGCCTTTACCTAGTCCTACACTGAATTCAATTGTAAATAATTAATTATCCCATAATCATATATGGTAATATATAGTAATCATTAAATATGTGAGCACTCTTGAACAGTTTAATGTATATCACTAGTGCCTGTTTGAAAATTATTTTGGTTTTAGGCCCTATCTATGCATGTAATTTTCAACATTACAGGATGTCACTAATAATTATTAATTTCTAAATTAAATGGCGAAATTACAATGGATCTAATCCTTCCTATAGCTAATTAAATCTAGCTAGTTTCATGTTTTTATTTTATAAATATTTTTATTTTTATAATCCTTCCAATAACTAATTAATTTCTAAATGCAAACCTTGGCTTTGGCTAATTTCTTATAGTTTCATGAACTTACCAATTTTCGTAACTAATTACTTGTTATTTGTATTAAATATTTGCCCTCACCCTCTTCATGATGCCTTTGTTTTCCTACTAAGCAAGTGTGTCACCAAAAATCATAATTGTCATTGACTGAATCATTAGATTTTTTTTTCTCTCCTGTTTGTATTTCATATATGTTTTAATGATTGGATAATTAATTTGAACATCTTGTTTCTTATAGGCAGTGGCAATTAAAAAAATCAACAATGTAACTCCTTTCACCGCAGAAGGAAGATAATTTTCTTGAAGTTGTTCCAAATATGTCACGATTGAGGCATCCTAATGTTATTTTACTGGTGGGCTACTAAGTGTGTAATGGCCCGAATCTAATTATTTAATGTTGTACCATGCCTTGAGGTTGTGTGGGTTAGTGGTGAGGGTAATCTGTTATTTTTGGTGATTATTAATTAACTGTTGCGTGCATGTTTGGAGTATCCGGTTGAGTTTAAAATATATTCGAATAGGAGCTTGGGATATTTAGATGTGGTGGTGAGGCATCCGGGTATAGGCAGAAAGCATCCGAATATGATGTGTTAATATTCGGATATAAGTTTTTGCATTCGGATACCCCATATTGTAGAATTTTAAATTTCCTTTCTAGCCCGATTTTAACCTTGATTCAGTCCGAATATCTTAAAACTCAAAACAGGAAAATTGTAGATATTTCTCTTAGTTTTCCATACCATCTTGAATCACCCAAATTGGATCTCATATGAGAGAGTTATGGCCGAATTTCTAGGATGTGTCGTAGCTGCCTAGAATTTCATAAATGATGCGTTCCAGCATTCTGTCTCCTCCTTAAAACTAAATTTAAACCTTGATTCATCTTGAATAATTCAAAGTATAAAACATAAAATTTGTAGATATGTCTCTTTTCTTTCCATATCATCTTGAATCAGCTCAATCGGAGCTCGTACAAGAAAGTTATGCCAAAAATTAGAAAATGTGCCAAATCTGCCAGAAATTTCGATTTTTCATTTAACCCCTCTCATATCCAAATATCTTCTTAATCCAGCCACAGCGTATTTCTGGAACAATTTTCCAAGCCACTTTCTGATCAAAACCACACAAATTCGGTGGTGGGCATCTCTCTCCCAATGTTGCCACGTAGTCCCTTCCACTATCTTATGTCCCTTGTGTATATAAGTCTTGTGAAAATGAGGAGGAGGAGATTGTGTTCGGTGGAGAGATGAAGAGGAAGAAGAACAGTGAGGAAGAAGAAGAAACAGAGAAGAGGGAGAAGAAAAAGGAATTTTCAGGCAAGCTCTCCTCTTATCCTTACTCTTCTTTGATTTTCCATCAAGATTAGGCATGAATTGTGGCTGGATCCTCTCCAATTGCTGTGGTTATGAGCTGTTAAATTCATGGGTGTTACTAGTATATATATATATATATATATAAGTATGCATGCGTATGTATACATATCTCGTGGCTTGCTAGCAGCTGTTTGCCGAGGCCCTATTTAAATCCCTATTCGGTTGCCCTGTTTCTCAATTCGGTGGGTTTAGTGTGTGCCTTAATCCATACCATAGTCTTTCTAATCAAGTGATTTGGTGTTGTGAGTTGCAGTGGAGGAACATAAATTAGTTAAGCTTGCTGTGGCCAAACTCGTTTGTTAAGCAATGAAGTTTGAGGCCCTCTGTTTGACGCGTACACATGCACATATACATATTTATGTATATATATATATTTATGTGAGGGTAAGTAATTAATATTAGTAACTTTAACATAATTATAATGAAATGTTATTATTATTATTATCTTTTAAATAAGCTAACAGTTGATGTGTAATGCTCTTATTGTTATTAGTAAATAATATGTAGTGTTATTATTAATATATTCATATACTTGCGTGTAAGTTAGCAAATGATATCAATACTAGATGTATTGGTGGATAATATGTAATGATATTATTATTAAGTTATTTCTTTATTAAAAGTAATGATAATAATAATGTTAATAAATAATATGTATTTTATGTTATAATTCATTGATTAATTTATTATAAGATAAGAGTATAATTTAGTACGATGATAGAAGCTATAATCGTACCAGTGTTTCTTGGCTGTATTTCAGAGAGTTTGTCCACTCTCTACCTTCTAAATGGAATGAAGATACCTTTGGGTTGGTTGCTAGCTAGTGCTCATAGGGATCGAGTGTGCGCTTTATAACACTGCTTTCCTTGTCCTAACCAGTTAAACTCATACTACACGACCAAGTGCTAAACGTTCACTCAAGTCGGGTTTATGCATTTTGTGCGGTTCATTTACACTTGAGTGATTGTTACACGATCATGTTATATTTATCTGTAGTTGGTAGACACGAATATTTGCATTTGGCGTGTGTTTTACTAGCTGGGCAAGGCTTGGCGGGATGCTTGGCTTATGGGGGCTTTGTATCATGTCCGGTCTTCTATGCCACCCCTTATTTATTGCATTTGCATAATCTTGGCGCTAGTTCTTGAGATACAGCTGCACGGTGTTGGGTTTCCCAAACTGAATTATTTAGAGACGTTTCGGCGTGCCTAGTTTCTATCTTGGACGCTTATGCTTTCCAGTAGGTGTTGGTCGCCCCCACCCGGGCGAGCTTCGACTCGAGTTAAAGCTTCAGCTCCAGTTATAGCTTCGGCTCTAATTACAGCTTCGGCTCTAATTACAGCTTCAACTCCAGTTATAGCTTCGGCTCTAGATACAGCTTCGACTCCAGTTATAGCTTTGGCTCTAATTACAGCTTCGGTAATACCCCAAAATTTAATGTAAAGGTTGGATGTTACAATAAAGTGTTTCAAATGAAAGTTTAGAGCTAAAGTGTAAACATGGATGGTTTTAAGGCATCAAACCGAACCCGAGTGCAAATAGCACGACTTGTAAAAGGGATAGCTTGTTTCCAACAAAAGGAATGAATGCAATAATGAATCCTTGTCCTAGAACCCATGTGTTGGAGAGATAGGATTAGTTGAGAATTTTCCTAAAGTCTTTAAGTGTTCTGATTGTAATGATTAATTTTTATCCTAAAAATCTAAAGTTGGAGGATTAGGACTAGCTAGGATTGGCTAAGTGTAACGACCCGCTCCCACTTACGGGCGCCACCGGTAAATAATCGACCGGATTACTCACCCGACAACCACAACTGAAGGGTTGGACTATGTTTCAACAGGAAACGCCCTAGGTGGGAACTAGGCTTCGTCCTTCCCTTCGCTCCACTCAGGAATCGGTCCCAACTCAAATAAGAAAAATCCAGCGGACTAAGACCCGAAACCCGAGTGAGCTTCACTTCTCTTCAACTCACCCCATAGCAAGCCAGAGGTGACCCAGGCACAAGGCTAGCATACAAACACTTCGCTGAGTATTGGGGATTTATGAGAACATACCTTGCTGATCTTGACTCGGTCCGAAACTTAGCTTTACCGACTATGCCACATTCAACAAGCAATCTCACAATCATCTATCACACTATGATGATTACACAATTAAATACATTTAAGCTCAATAACACAGACATTTACTCACAAGGGTATACATACACCACGCCCCCTGGCTACATACAAGCAATATTAAAAATACATAACTCGGGCAACTCAGCTAGTTGCCACAACGGCCTCCCGGCGCCATCCCTACTTGCATCCGGACTTACATCATCTACACATGAGGTAAAACCTCATGAGTCATAAAGACTCAGTAAGGGTGCAATGCATGTAAATATGAATATAATCATGTTTATGTATGCTAATGCATACAAATGAGGCTAGGCTCACGCATCCTCACAACCCTCCAAGGTTTGAGGCATCAACCTATCAGCCCCCACCACTAGTCCTCCTTATGGACACAGGTCCACTAGAGCTTGCATCACACAAGATATAACCACTACATGCCAATGCAACATAAAAACATTATCAAACACATTTACCAACTTGCAAGGCCACCTCCACATGGGGCCGTCCCTTACCTAGCTCGAAGCCTAAACTCTGCTTCGGCACGAACTCCAGCCCGAACTCCGAGCTCTTCTAGGATCATCGCCTCCCTGGTCGAACCTAGATACAAATACACACAAACCCAACTCTATCAACATCCAGCATTAAACCAATGCCCTCAACATCGCCACACACACCATAAAATCGTTCCCTCAAGAATTTCCAATCAACCCTACCCAAGGGTTCAATCCAACCAATACTACACAATTCATTATCTCACATAATGAAAATAACTAGAAAATAATTAAATTAAATACCTCGATTAATCTGGAGAAGAAAACCAATCAAACGCCCACACCGGCGTTGGCTCCTGAGCCACCACTTGATCCCAAAATCCTATTTTTGAGCTCCTGACACGCTCCTCAAGCCCCGAATTAATTTTTGAAATTTTTTCAGAATTTTCTGGAATTTCTTCCTATTTTTCCCCATTTTCCAGAATTTTCCATTTTTTTCTTTTATTTTCTTTTTCTTTTTCTCTTTATTTTCTTTTCCCTTCCCCTGTTCATCGTCTTCCTCCTCTGCATTACCGGGCGCACATCCATCTTCTTCTTCACCGCGACGGCACATCAGCCCTCGCCGAATGCCGCCGGCCAGCGCCTTGGCCTTTGCCGCTGTTGGCTCCGCCGTTGGCTGCCTCCCTCGCGCCACCGAGTGCCGCCCCTACTCCGGCCATGCCACTGCAACCGCCATGGAAGCCGAGCTCCTGGCTGCCTCGTGCGCCATCGCATGCCACTGCGAACCAGGTCCGCCTGGCGCTGCCTCCGCCAATGGTCATTCCCGTGCGTGCTTCCAGCTTCGTTCGTGGTTGTCGCAACCGCCCTGGCCTTCCTCATCGCGCAGCCATGGCTGCTGTCTCTAGTCTGCCACTGCTCCCTCTCTCGATCACCATTTCTCCCAAGCTCTCTCGGCTAAACTCAGCCTCCCACGAGCTCCCCTCCACAAGTCGTTGCAACCGGCCAGTGATGGGCATGGCTCGCTGCTGTCGAGCTTCTTCATCGGCCATGGCGGCTGCTGCCATGGCCGATCGGCCATCACTCTCTCTCTCTCTCTCTCTCTCTCTCTCTCTCGCGGCAAAGCTCTCTGTTGAGCCCTCTCAAACACTCGTCTCTCTGTTGTCCTTTGATCTCGCTCTCGGCCAAATGCCTCCATCAGATTCAAATTAAGAGAAATGGGGCACTGTAGCAAGCTTGCTCCCCAAGCTCACGCGCCCACATATATATATACACATATATATACTAATTACATAATTAACCCACTAATTTCTCATAATTTCACTTAGGAAATTTGGGGTAATTGCATTTGAGGATTTCTATAATAACACTTGGGCCCTCTCAAAGCTTAAATTAATTATAATTAAGCCACTCCCAACTCGATTTATTCGAAATTAATAACCGAACGCTACTCGGGAATACCGACCTCATCCCTGTGCCTGCACGGGACCTTTATTCGACCTGAAAGTACTTAAGGCTTGCCTTACTCAGAAAACCGAACCACCCCTAGGGCCCCCTCAGCTTCCAGGAGATCCCCTGCAATCATTCGGTATTTGCACCCACTCGGGCTTATACGGAATTTATTCCAAAAATTATTCCCGGTCGGACCGTCAACAGCGTCACTATCATCATCTCAAGATGCTCACCAATCCCTTGCCTTCTTCCCTGGACATCCAAGTCCCGAGGCACTCCCTGCTGCCAATTCGACAATTTATATTAATTAATTACTCAAATTTAACTCTTGGGCTTCCCGGACCACTCAAGATCCTTTCAAAATAATCAAAAATTATTTATTTTCAACACCATGTAATACCGAGTATTACACTAAGACTAGCTTGCAAAGGAAGAAGATGATAAGGGCTTATCTTGAATGTGTATTTGGAGGCCTAGGATTGGAAGAAGTGGAGGCTTGCTTGAGAAGATTGGAAAAAATTTCAAAGTGTAATTATTACTAAGGTGGAAAATAAGTAACTTGGAGGCCAAGTGGAATCTTGAAGATTTGGGAATTTAAAGGCTATATAAAGGGAAGGAGGTAAGTCCACGAGAAGCTAAGGAGAAAGGAAACAAGTAAGTGCAAGAAAAAGCAAAGGAAAAGCTAAGAAGAAATGATAGGGAGACCTGATCAGAAAACTGCAAAAACAGAAAGGAAACCAAAAAGGTAAGCCAATTTTATTTTCATAGGGTCATAGAGCATGAAAATAGGAGTCTGTAGGTTCAAATAGAGAGTGAATCGGAGTAAAAATGAGCAAATTATAGCATTTTTAATTTTAAGTTGCAGAATCCGTAACAAGGGAGGAGGTGAAGCGTGGCCAACATTCCAGGGGCGCATGAGGGTGCGTCCGGCCTCCGTTTGGCTTGAAATTTTTACCTTTGTTCTCCTATTTTAATTACCTACAACCCTATGTAAAAATATTTAAGTTTTTGGTTCACTGAAATTCATGAATTTTGCAGAAACAGCCCCTAGTGCTCGAAATCGGGCTGTAAACAGTGCTATCGAAGGGAAAACGATCAAGGTGAGTGGTTCTTGTGCATGCTTCCTCTTGATCATTCTTGATTTCATTGTGAGTGGTTCTTATGCATGCTCCTTGATTCCTATTGATCACTCTTGGTTTTCACTTGTGGACGATTGCTGCTTATGTCTTATGTTCCATTTGTTTCGAGCATATCCTTTATACTTTGTTGCATCGAGTTTGACCATGACAGTTTTTGTGCGTACCTTGTGATCATATTCCTTCTGCTTTGTCATACATTTTGTCATTTGGTGACTGTGGCTAGTTGGTGGCTTGTCGTGTGTGAACCACCACGGGGGCCTGTGTAAGGGGCTACCTCGAGCTTGTGTAAGAGGGCCGAGGGGTTCATACATGGCAAGTAAGGAGGATTTCTCGTGCCTATGTATGGGGGCCAAGAGGTTACATCTCATGTGTTTATTGCTTTTGAGAAAATCTTGCCTATTTTACATGCATCTCGGTATTTGTATTTGTGGCTATTTGTTGGGATATCACAGGGGATCTCATGCTCTTGCGGTGAGTCGTGATCTTGGGAGATTTGGTTCTTATTTTTGCATGTCTCCTAGAAAAGCTACATATTGCCCTTGCATGCATAGTTTTTTTCCTTTTACCACTCACTTAGATGTAATTATCTAACTCGGGTGTTTCACATCCCTGGAACATTCATCGTCCCAGCTTTGTCAAAAGTATCAAGTGTTTCAGGTTGCAAGATCAAAGCGTGGACAAGGAGGTGGAGCTTCGCTAGCTTTGGGATTTTGGTTTCATTATGTACCCTTGTAACCTAAGTATTATATTGTGAATAGCAGCTAGGGTACTCAAGGTTGTAAGAGGTATGTGTGTAAGTGTCCTATAATTGTACTTGCTATGATGTGTTGTGTTTTATGAAGTATTGAAGGTCGTATGCATTTATTGAACTTGCAAAGGAAATCTAGTGGAAACCCTTTCATTTAGCTTTGGTTAAGCTTGCAGGTTCAATCCAATGCTTCTGTTGGTAAGGGTTTCCATAATGCCTATAGGTGACGTCTTAATTATATTTTAAGTTATTGCGTATCGAAAAAGTGGGGCGTTACAGCTTCGGCTCCAGTTATAGCTTCGGCTCTAATTACAGCTTCGGCTCCAGTTATAGCTTCGGTTCTAGATACAGCTTCGGCTCCAGTTATAGCTTCGGCTCTAATTACAGCTTTGGCTCCAATTATAGTTTCGGCTCTAGTTACAGCTTCGGCTCCAGTTATAGCTTCGGCTCTAGTTACAGCTTCGTCTCCAGTTTCAGCTTCGGCTCTAATGTAGAGAGTGTGGGTCGCTCCCACTCAAGTGAGGTTCGGCTCGAGTTACAGGTTCAACTGCCTTTCAGGGCAACAACAGGTTTGTGATAGGGACTTGGGTGCCGTGTGTCTTATGTGGGCCCCAAGGACCAGTATGTTCATATTTTATTATACTGCCTTTTTGTATATCTATCTTGCTATTCATGGACATGTGATGTATCGTTATAGCACATGGGGTACGGATTACTCTTTAGCTTCCATACTCTTATCAGCCTTTCATTTCTTATGGGCTTGCTGAGTCATTTGGACTCACCTTGTGTTCTCTTCATTCCAGGTAAAGGTAAGGACCCAGTTGTGGGCGAATCTAGCGAGTCCCGACTTCCAAGGTAGGTAGTGTACAAGGCCATGCAGACCTAACAGTTATTAGTCTGGGGGTTTCTTTTTATGCCTTTTATCGCTTTCGGCGTGTATATTTATTAGTTTTCTTTTGTGTTTGTGTGGTCCATGTTGTATTTTGTGGCCGTTGTGCCAATATTGTATGTTATGCATGCATGGCCTATGTAAGCCTCTGGTCAACTGTTGTATAGCAAGTTAAGGTTTTGATACTCATGCTGTGATGGCAAGATTCCTTTATCAGGTTTTTGTATCTATTAGTCGCATGCATGACAGGTTTATCCAAGTCCAAGTTGTCTCTATTTTAGTAAGGTACCCGCTCTGGTTCTTTGGGGACTTGGGTGGGGGCCTTACAAAGTGGAGCATGGCCAACATCTTGAAATGAAAGCTTGCATGATATGCTACATTTTGTTGATGAAGAAGCAAGATGCAAGATGCTGACATGGAATGCCTGTGTTAGAGTTACACTTGGCACTGCTCGAGCTTTAGAGTATGTTATAGATTTCAGGTTGTAGTGCTTCCTAGATAGATCTATTCAAGGATGATGTAACACTCCATTTTTTAGGCATGTTATAACTTGAGACAATTCTAGGATAATTTTTTTTTCTATTCAAAACTAATGTTAACCATATAATTCCTCATATATATCCCAAAATGTTTATTCATCTATCTCGAAAGAGAATTGTCATAAACATCAAATGCAGAAACTAAGAATCGAACCTTAATCTTTAACATTAACCATAAATAAGGTTATACATCATCATTCCTCAAAATGTTCAAATTTCAAAGTAGCAGAACTTAAATACATAGATTACATAACATACAATTAATACATCATGCACTTTGCTAAGTGTCATTTCATGCCTCTTTGATCCTCATTTCTACTACAATCTTCATCTGGAACGTTTGAATATTTCAAAGATGTAAAGATTTGGAATATATATATATAATAAATAAAAAATAAAATCAAATATATAAATAAATATAATAATGATAATAATAATAATAATTACTATTCAAATAAATAAATAAAATAAATCAAAAAATATAAAATAAAATGAAAATATAAAAAGGAAATGGGGAGGCGCGCGGGCAGCCCCCCCCCCCCCCCCCCCAAAAAAAAAAATTTGGCTCTCTCTCTCTCTTTCTCTATCGCTCTCTCACAGATTTTTATTGATTTCTTGCGATCCAACCGATTAATCTTTCATCCGACTTCATTTTCACTGTTAAAGTGCCCCTGATCTACAAGGAGGTATGTGCTTCAGTATGATTTTCGCTTGTTTTTGTCGTTGTTCTGCGAGATGTTCGCTCCTTTCGATTTCTCCTTGAGAAACGGGCCTTTCGTTGTTCTGCGAGATGTTCGCTCCTTTCGATTTCTCCTCGAGAAACGAGCCAGCGTCGCAGTCGGCGTATTCAAATTCGCTTAAGTTTCCTTCGCAACGAATTTCGCAGTTTAGAATTCTTAACATCCCCGGAGCTCATTTAAGAGTTACAATCGTTAAAATATTTTAACCATCTCCGGCTCTCCGTAGAATCCCGATCTTAAAAAAACTTACGCCACCTCCAAACTAACGCCCGTTTTTTTGCGAAACCAACATGGGCTCAACCAGGGGAGTGGCACTTACTCCCAAACAGGGAGCAAACTGCTGCGATACAAATGAATGAGTCGCCCCGAGATCGAATAGCACGCGTGTACTGTGACCATAAATATGGACCGTACCTGCCACCACCTGATTGGACGCCTGGGCATCCTGAGTCATCATATGGTAAACCCTCGGCTGACTCTGTGGGCCGAGTCCCCCTCGAGACTGGGGAGCACTACTCTGAGCTTTAGGTACCGGCTACTAGGTTGAAGCCTGTAGTCCTTGAGGGCCTTGCCCTGACTGTGGGCAATCCCTCTGTATGTGACATGGCTGTTCACACCTAAAGCATGTAATTGGAGCCTTCGCATACCTGTGCACCCCTGAGTGTCGCTTCTTACATATCGGACATTGGGGCCTCTCTTCTTGTCTCTGATTCCACTACTGCAGCTATGGCTGTTGCTGTCTCTAGGAAGGGGGAGCAAGCGATGGTGGAAATGGTGGCGCTACTGTCAACGGCTGCGAACTCGTCGAGCCCTTCCCCTTTTTCTCAGAGGAGAATGAAGTGCTACCCTCGCCTCTAGCCCTCTTCAAATCTCTAGCTACCCTCTCCTCTGCTGTACGTACCTCAAGGGTTAAGGCACTATCAACTACCTCTTCATAAGTCCCAAAACAAGAGGCGTGCAAACTCCTGAACCATGGCTCAATTAGTTGAGACACAAAGCTGATAATCCTATCCTGCTCTATAGGAACCAAAGCAGGTGTATACTGTGAAAGCTCAGTGAACAATGCATCATAACGCTCGATGCTCATATCCGGAGTCTACCTTAGGGCCTCAAACTGCTAGGCCCTCTGAAATCTCATAGTGCTAGAGACATACTATGTGACACCCGTGACTTAAAACATGCTTAAAAATAATAATGATAATAATAATATTCTTATGAACTTCAAGGTTTAGCGCACACGAAAACTTGAGAAACAAAACTTTTATAAACTTAAGTAAAGTTTCGAACATAATAAGATTCAGAGCATGTTTCGTGTAAATATAAAGTTTGATACTGAAAACATGGCTTCAATAGAAGAAAGAAAGACTTAGCAAATATAATAGCATTCATACCGAGAAATCCGGACTTTAAATGAGACTTGGCTCTTTTCATAAACTTATATAAGCTTTAAGGACATACAGTGTAGCAATGGTGTACATCTATCATAAGAGTGTAATATTGAAAATCTTTCTAATACAAGAAGAGAGAAACATCATTTCGACTATTTAAAATTATCTTCAAATAGCCACCACACTCCACGTCTACATTCCGATCTCCTCATTCATAATCACCTGGGGGAAAAAATTATGGGATGAGATTCTTGCGAGTCTCAGTAAGTACAAGAGAACCATCATATGTTTTTAAACAAGTCATGACATAACATAACATATCATATGGAGACATGAGAGGTTCCACCAACTACGGGGGCACGAACCCTCGTGCGTAGCGCTACTGAGCTCTGGTCCCGAAACTTCCGTGAACTTAACATAACATGAGGGACTAAATAACATAATTCATGGGCATGCTTAAACATCAGAAATATTTCATAATGTACTTACCTCAACTTGGTTGGACGAGATTCGAATGTTTAAGGCTTCACACCTTACCAGGTTTGTTTTTCTGCAGATAAAATATGTATTTTCGTGAACTAAACCTCACATAAACTTACATAATACTGTAGGTAGTTAAATAAGGGGTTGATATGTGAAATCTCATGGCAAAAGGAGCTTTCACGCGCCCCAAGAAGAGGTGGCGCCTATTTTCACGCCTTGGGGGCAAATTCGACACCCTTTCGTATTTTTGTCATATCTCTCTCATTTTAACTCCGAATCGACTTCCGTTTGAACCTACGGACTTATATTTCAGTCCTATACATGATTATGGAAATAAATCAGACTTAAATCTCCAATTGGTAGACTGTTACAGCAGATCTTTGCGGCTGTCCGCCTTCCATTAAGCCTTTGGCTCTCCTTCGTTTTCTCCCTTGTTTTTCACCGACTTTCTCTCTTTCTTTTATAGAACTTCCTCTCACACTCAAGATCTTATTCATATCTTAAATTGCTCTCAAAGTAACTTGGATTTGGCTCACACAATTTTGAGATGGCTTGGGAAGTTAGATTTCAAGCCTATTTATAGAATTATCCATCAAATCATAGCATGCCATGTGTCACCTTAATTATTTGGGATTCATCATTACTTCCATTTGTTACCACCCAAATAATGCCATGTGTCCTATAATCATTACAATCTTTGAATTTTCTTCTTTGATTTTATCTTCTCATACAAGCTTCTATTCTCTTCCAATCCAAGCCTCCAAATCTTACCTTCACGTGGCTTATAGGATAAGATCCCATCATGGCCATTACCTCTTCCTTTCCAAGCCAATTTCTTTCTTCCAAGCTAAGTCATTCTAAGACTTCTAGTGTAAGCCAATCTCTTTCTTCCAAGCTAAGTCATTTTAAGACTTCTAGTGTAAGCCAATCTTTTTCTTCCAAGGTAAGCCATTCTAAGACTTCTAGTGTAAGCCAATCTCTTTCTTCCAAGGTAAGCCATTCTAAGACTTTTGGGGTAAAGTTAAATTATTACAACTTCCAAGCTAAACCACCTTAAGACTTTAATTGAAAATCCGGGCCAATAGATTTGTGCCACGTCATCGTTTATCCTCAAACACCTTTCCACCTCACAAGAACACTTGGAGGGTGTTCATTGGCTAATCCTTGATATTTTTGGTTGACATTTTGGCTAGTTTACCAATATTACACTTGTGCCCGAGTTTTTCCAAGAATTTTGCTTTTACCCTGACTTAGTAATTACGATTTTGCCACTACTTCAAAAACTAAGGTTTTGTCTTAGGACTTTCGTAACCCCTTGAAAGTGTCTCATTTCATCATGTATCTGAACTTAAATATCCCTGGTATATATCACAATTGAAAGTTCTTGGATAATACATATTTGAACTGAGGAAGAAACAAAAATCTCGGGTGTTACATACTTAGCCAAAAAAAGTCTCTTGAACTCAGCACATCACACCAGGTGCTCGCCTCACCATGAAGACAAAAAGATGTGAGCTCCACCATTCGGTATCCATGAATGTGAGAACCTCTCTTCAATTTATCTAATTGATCCAAGAACTCTTTAGCCTTGTCCCTCGCACCTCTAAACTGGGGCGGTTTCAGACCCATGAACTTCTCAAACACATAATCTAGCCCAACGGCCTCCGGTTCCACTAGAGGTTGTCCCCCTAGCCTCGTCCGTATCGCCAGTGCTGAGGGAAACACTTACAGTGCCACCGCTAACAGCAACTTTGGTGCCACCGACCACCGCACCGTTGCCTATGCCTCCGCTAGTGCCACTTCCATTGCCATCTCTAGTGCTGCCACCAACCCTAGTATCCGAGCCCACACTCCCTGGTGCCTCTGGCTGTCTTTGAGAATTAACCATGTTCGTCAATAGCACCATGAATCTCCAATGCTGTCACCAACCCTAGCCTCTGATACCAATCTGTCGCAACCCGATTTCTAAATAGTCATGACCAGCACTAATCCCTAGGTCCAGCGGCCCTATCGTGTACTAGTAAGCCTCTTCTCTAGCTCGATTTGCAAAAAGAATTAATACTATTAACAAAATATAGAAACATGGAGTGAAATACCATATCAACTTTCCACAAAAATATTTTAAAGACTCATATACAACAGTTGTACAAAATATGAATATCCATCATCTTGCTATCATAAATACATATACAATCCCATATCTCGGCCCTTTGGCACAATTATGTACCACAAAATAAAAGACAAAAGAATAGACTCAATAGTACGTGTATGTCTCCATAGAGCATCCTATATCACATCAGGAATCAAAAGGGGTTCTGACATCATACCAGAAGATCTGCTGAACCAATATTCAAAAGAAGAATCTCCTGAAAATATTTAAAAAAAAAAAAGGGGTGAGTCTTATGGATTTGCGAGTATAAGGTATGCCATACCTACTAGAAGAGTATGCAATAAAAATGCTAGGAATGATCATCATGGATACAATAACATAATAGCAGTATGAACAACGAGAATATATACCATAAGTTTAAATAATTTGGGGTTCAAAGGAAAACATAGTGTAGGAAAAATAGGTGCCTAGAGACAACCCCCATAAGTTGCTCACCTAACCACCTAAGTCTCCTATACTTTTTATATGCGATGCATGCACTGAATCTGAGGACACACTAGCAAAAACTGGCCTAATGCCTATACACACATGCATATAAGTACATATATTGGCACATACATCATCATCACACTATAATACCATCATAGCCCACGTGATAGCAATGCTGAAACATACTATCCGTGTCTCTCATAGCCTTGGCATGCTAAGCCTCATAGTATCACGATCTTTTCCTGTTGTGAGTCACCAGGGAATATACTAGATAGTCCTCTAATAGCAATGCAAATGATACCCTACTTAATGCACAAATCATAACCATTTATCATTTTATGCAGTGTCTAAAATACACCATATCATTCAATATTTCACATTCTCAAGACAAAAAATCAGTTAGGGTATCTTTCTGCTTATGTCTCTCCTAGTAGGATTAAAATATTTCATGCAATTTAGAAATATTTAAGAGTGTTTTTTTGTGATTTGCATATAAAAATCATATACAAGTTATGTATGAAACAATATATATGTACGTGCATAAAATAAGGTAAACATAACATATCATGTCTACTCGTTTGGGAAATGATGACTGAAGTCCGAGTTTGGGGAGAAGATCGAGCAAAGTCCTAGGAATTCAAGTCTACAATAAATAGAATAGGGTGGTCACATTTGGGTAATAAAAGTAGCGACGTAATAAAAATTATCGAAAGTCCTAACCATTGCCTAACACCCTGAATCGGTTACTTTATACCTTGGCCCACACAATATTTGAATTTGGCGCCAAGTCTAAGTCTGGGGAGAAGATCGAGCAAAGTCCTAGGAATCCAAGCCTACAATAAATAGAATAGGGTGGTCACATTTGGGTAATAAAAGTAGCGACGTAATAAAAATTATCGAAAGTCCTAACCATTGCCTAACACCCTGAATCGGTTACTTTATACCTTGGCCCACACAATATTTGAATTTGGCGCCATGGAATTCGTCGAGGTTAGCCATCGACTACGTCATCATGCCTCGACTTGCATGCTACGCATAAGTGTATAGTGGAACTACACACCCACTTATAGGTTGCAATAAAATAATATATATATATATTTCTATATTCACCCATAAACTAGATTTCTTTTAATATAGATAATATTTTTAAAGTTTCTCTTTTTCAAAAATACATATATATATTTATATTTATCACTCAATTGATATTTTTTTTAAAAAAAAACATAATAATTAATTAATTAGTGATTTAATAAATGGCTTAAAAGAAATGATTTGCAATGTACTAGCCTCTGAATAAAATGAATCCATCAGAAATCAGGATTCAGGATAAACCCAAGTCATCATCATAGGCTAGTCTAGAACGCACTCGGGGTCAGTCTTGCTCGGTCTTGAGTCATCTAATAGGGCTTCGTCCTTAGAACTCCGATGAACAAAGTGACTCGCCAGTCACATCGCCAATTTCGAGATTTAAGGAGAACCAAAGTTAAACCAACGTCGATATCCAGAGTAGGATCAACCTAACCAAGTCATCTTAGGTTCACGGACAAGCGACAAGAAGGGAAAACAAGTCGATTGGCCCACAACTGGGTCAAACCATGCCCAACACATTGGGTCATTCTATAACCCAATCAGGCCCCACCATCCTAGGCCAAAACCCTACTCGACATGCCCAACCCCAAAAGCCCTCTTTTCTGTTTCTTTTTTTTTTTCTTTTCTTTTCTCTTTTTTTTTTCTTTCCTCCCGATATTCTACTGCCACCGGCCGGAAAAATACAGCTGAACAACATACCGATTCGAAGCCCTCGCCACGAACATCAACATATCTCAAAATGAGAACCATCAGAGGGCTGGATTTTTACAGATCTAGAATTTAATTTTCGACCAACATAGGGACGAAATCTGGCCATCACTGACCGCCGATCGTCGGCCAACATACTCAAAAATAATAAAGATCGAACGGTTATATCTTCATAGATCTAAGATTAAGTTTTTGGCCAAAAAGAACAAAACCCACTGCCAACGTCTCCGGCCACCGTTGCTGGCAATTTTCGACGATCCAAGATCGCCATCCAACCCCCTCGAGCAATCCGACTATCATATCCCAAAACCAATAAAATCCAACGGTCAGATCTCTCTAGATCTGACTTTAAACAACCAGCCAAAAACCCAATCGCGTATATATACATACCTCCCATGAAACAATAGAAAACCAACGAAGATCAAACCCAAAACACGAGTTGGTAGTCTCAGATCTCCTTCTTGATGGCCTTCTCAACGTCCCGCTGCCTCTCGCCTGCTGCTCGTTCAACCTTCGCCCTTAACCTTCCCACCTCATGCTCTGCCATGGCGACTCGTTGTTTAGAGACAACTAGCTTAGCCCACATTCGGGAAGTTTCACCTTAGCGAGGGGCGTGAATTTGCTCCATCTTTGCTCGAGCCTCCTGGCAAGTTGCTTCTAGAGACTTGCATGAGGAGGTGAGTCGCTCGTTCTCCAAATGCAACCCTCACCCCTCATAGTCCATGTCTCAGAGCTGTGGGGGAAAGAAGAGAACATTGAAAAACCTAGGAGAAATAACTTACGATGGCTAGGTAGCGTTCGAAGCTGTCCATATCTTCGGGAGGGTTACAGAAATACCTCTCCTCCTTGCGGGGGAGAATGGTGGAATACAACAGATGGGTCCCAATACCAGGTGTGTCGACTATATCAGTGTCCAAGACCCACGCCCGGATTTGAAATGGCTCACGTCGCGCCCAACTCCCCTGGCCTAGGTCGTACGCATTCTTGACAGCAGGAGGCATCTCAGGCAGGATTGGGTGGAGACCTCGCTGGGAATCTTTGATATTCAAGACATGTCGGCTCGAAAGTTGGGAGAGAGTCTTTCGGAGAAATCTCTCAGAGAGAAGAGGGAATCATTCTGGGAGAGAGTCATCCAAAGAGAACATGACTTCTTTTGGAGCAGGTGAAAAATCTTTTAGAGAGGAGATGAAGTCTTTCGGAGGGAACAAGATTCAATCGGAGAAAGGAAAGTCTTTCGGAGGTAACCTGAAGTCTTCCGGAAGGATATAGGACTCTCTTGGATGGAAGTGTTACGGAGGATTTTCTTTTGGAGAGAAGAAACCTAGAGAGAGCGAGAGTAGTTAAGGATACCGCAAGCGTGTAACGGTTCATACGACAAGAGCGTATTTATAAGAAGACTTTCGAGAAAATGAAAAGACAAAGCTTGTAGAGGTGGATCTTTCGGAAAGAACCTACTCTTCGCATTTACCTAAAGGTAAAAACAGAGATTGTAGGAAATTGTGGTACCCTGTCTCCCTGAGAGGCCTTACTCGAAGAGATCCTCTCTGCAAGAGGTCCCTCAGGGAAAGGTCTCTCGGAGAGATCTCTCCCTGAGGTGGCACGAAAGACCCACAACCAGGTCTCCGATAGGGTCTCCGAGAAACCCACGTGTCACCCTCTGAGTTTTAACAACACATTAGAACAATGCTACTCATGAGCATATGAATTCTAAGTAGTAAAATCAAAATACAGAATCCTATAATATAATTTTTCAATTCAAGAAATGCACATACACCAAAGACATATCTCATATAATGTTTGTACACTTCATGTGTACCCAAATCAATTAAGAAACAAATTCAAGCAGGTTTCAAATTTCCCAAACATTTTCAAATAATCCTAAAACAGATTTAATCACTTGATCGATCCTATCATTACTCAAGAGAGCTCAATCAACCTATCACTTAATACATTTATAATTTCAATCACATAAACTGAATACACAGAATGGTGCCACTCATGAGCACACTAAAAATAGTCACTCACAAATATTTTTAAAGCAGTGAACAATATTACCTTTAACCTAATACAATCATAAGCAACCCAATCATTTGACTACCACCTCATCAAAACATCAAGATTTTTTGCTTTATTATCTAAATGCAAATCATGAACAATCAATCAGATATGAATGCAGTTAGGTATAGAAATACCTTAGTCAACAAACAAGCATAACTTCATTGCATTCCAAAACATCAACCACAGAAGAAGAACAAGCTAATTCAAGAATTTTATCAATCATACACTCATAGCAAAATTCATCATCAAAACACTAGGACATAACACTCAATGAGCAAGTTCATTTAAGACACTATAGTATAATTTAGCACCTATTTTCACAGGTATAGACGTACCTCAATTAACACCATAAGGTCATATCCAAAATAATTCATACCGATGAGCGAAAGATGATTTCATCTTCAAGGCTTTAATAATTAGCAAACAGAAATAATCAATATTTAATCACACACGTAATCATGGCAAACAATCATGGTTGAAACCATATAAACAAAGACATTTAAATTTAAAGAGATAAGAGATTAGAATATATTACTTGGGGAGATACATCATTTTCTCCCAAAGCTGAATTATTTTAAGTCCCATGGACAACATATAAAACCTATCTAAGATAAAGTGCCCAATCATCTAAGTCCTCAAATTTTCTAACCCATTTTTGTATCAAGGACTTATTCTTAACTACCAAAACCACTTTTGGAGATGCCTTGACTCATCCTTGGGAACCCACACCTTCTTTGCTCTAAATATTCATTTGAAAAAAGGTTTTCATATTCATTAATTCTATCAACAGCATCGGTTATATCATAAGAAGGTGAAATGGTTACCTCTTTTTCGTCTATATGCTCCTCTTGACTGGTGGATGGAACTCGAGATTCTTGAATGTAATCTTCTTTGATATCCCTGTGTTCACTATCAAAAGCCTCACACAAAATATTAGAGCTAGCAGATTTATTTAAAGTAGACGCAAGACATGCCAAATGTCTTCATCCAGTGAAGAGAAGAGGAGGGTAAAATGTGGTCGTTGTGGTCAAATTGGCCACAATCGCCAAACTTGCTCAAATCCAATAAGTCTGGATGAAAAAAAGGAAGGCAGCAGGAAAGGTGCAAGAGTGGATCATGTCTGACTCGTCTGACACATATGCTTGTATTGAACCCATATATTTGCTTCTTTAACCAATGTTGTAATAAATATTTAAATATACATTCTAAGATGGTAACAACTATTGAACAGATATCATTGCAGTATTTAAAAGAAATTGTTTGGTGATTGATGTCGGTTCAGACATATCGGTTATCATCACCATGTATGTAAACCGATGGTAACAACAATGTATATGGAATCTGACAATCGGTAACCGACACAATGTATATGGAATCCGATATATTAGCATTAATAATATCCAATATGTATATGGAATCAGCATTAATAATATCTGATCTATATTAATCGACACATCCATGTCCTAACACTACCAATTTTAAGAAACCGATCTAACAAGGAACATAAGTTTAATTTATAATTAAAAAATCGATATCGGTTATATAACCGACGTATGTAACACAATATCTCTGTAATAGGATATTGGTTCATATATATCGGTTACGTAACCGACGTATGAAAATCGATTACAATAAATGAAGAGGATATCGGTTTGTTTGAATCGGTCATCGGCCGATATTTTGCACATGAAGAATCTTTGTATTAGAATATCGGTGCATATAACCGACGTATGTAAACCGATGAAATTGAATACAAATGATATCGGTAATTTACGTCGGTATACAGTCGATATGTTATACTGATATCGGTTAGATGTTTATTACCTACTTCGATTTCATGACCAATATCAGTGCATGTAATACTGATACATGCTCCAAACATATTACAATAATCTAAATGCATGTATAAATTATTGTAAATTTAAATGTTTATTACAATAAGGTAAATTTACAGTTATATTACAACTATGTTCAAAGAATGACAACAATCATTGCAACTATTCCGCCTACCTGTACACAATATGTACGAAAAGAATTAAAACTGTGCAAAGAATGTAAATTTACAAATAACTACAAATATAATTGTTCAGTTTTTATTTCTCTTGTTGGCTGGTTCATCTGCAATCTTGGCTGCAAAATCCCTTGCATCCAATACTGCAAACCCATAAAGCTCCCAAGTCATTCGAGTTCTGAATTGTGAAGCTTTTGATTTGGTCATTTCTACAATTGGTTTGTTGTGGGCCATTAATTCCATCCACTTCAGAACAAAAGTCCCACAATCACCACCCCTGCCAATTATAAGCAAGTTACAAAAATTAATAGGCATCACAATCAAAACAACTCTAACTAATAAAAATAAAATAAATGTTGCTTACCCAGTTTGCTGCTGAGCGTCCTCAATTTTTAATTCCCATTTATCTTTCACAATAAATTGAGGTTTCAAATCTTTGTATCCACATTTTGTTAAAAGTTTTGGTATCATCTCTACCATATATTGAAACTTTTTTTCATAACCAATGGATTTGGTAGAGGAGTAAACATGAACACGTTGAGAGCCCAAATCAACCCTAACCAGAACCCAGTGATTATTATCGATGTTTGCAGGGCAGAGCAAGTTATCTGCGTTCAAAAATGGGTTAGAGTAACCTGTCCCAACCCAAAAAAATACAACAGGGATGTCGTGATCATCCCACTTCTTCCATTTGCCTACCTTATAAAGTTCCCAATCACTTTTCAAGACTTACTGTGTGAGGTCAAAATGATAAATGGTTAATTTCCAAAATAAGCAGTTAATTCCATATAAATATTTTGATATATATTGATTGTTGTATAACTTACGGCAAATGTTGTATCAACTAATGTTAACTCCTTATTGTAAGTGTTTGATTCCTTCATTCTCTTGTTAAGCATGTACACATAGGCGTCCATATGCTACAATGATTTAAACAAAATGTCATAACTACCTATCGGTTATAAATAAATGACCGTAATCGACATTGAATACCGATATATAAATACCAATACAACTATCGATAACATAAATCAGTCATTAACCGATATATAAATACCGATATATGAATGTCGATAAAGGTTTTATAATCGATATATAAATAGCAATACAACCATCGGTAACATATATCGGTCATTAACTGATGTATGAATACCAATATATGAATGTTGATAAAGGGTTCATAACCGATATATAATTACAAATACAACTGTCGGTAACATATATCTGTCACACACCGATATATGAATGTCGATAAAGGTTCCATAACCAATATATAATCACAAAAACACTATCTATTACACATACGGATAAACCGATATATGAATATCGATGTATAAATACTAATGACAGAATTACTATACAATTAAAGAATTACTTCTCTCAGATTGGAGCCACTTGTCCGGTGTGGTGAATGTCTCAAAAAAGTCCTTATTCATTGAACAGCAGCTTGCTATTATAGTTGATGTCCGACTATTTGGCTTTTTCATATATTTTTTGAAAGACTCCCAAATAATACCAGTTGGAGCACTTATGTCTAGGGGGCTCAGCTTGTGAAGATTGGAGGTGTATGTGGGTGGTCCTTTGTCCTCCATTTTAGTAGCGGGCTTCAATATTGATTCAATTAGCATTTTTCTTCTCTACCCCTTGTGCGTACGTCTTTTTTTATACGTCTCCCTAATAAGACTTGTCGCACTGACTAATTCTAAGGACACATTAGTCATACCCTCCCCATCCTTCCTCAACTCCCCATCCTTCATTTCCTCTACATTCTCCCTCTCCTTCTTCTCATTCTTCACCTTCTTCGTCTCCACATCCTTCCCCACCTCCACTTCCATCCCCACCTCGACATCCTTCCCCACCTCCACCTTATCCCCATCCTCCACCTTCCCCCCCCCCCCTCCTCCACCTTCGCCCCCTCCATTTCCATCCCTACATCTACCTTCTTCCCCTTTTCCACCTTTTCCCCATCCTCCACCTTTTCCCCCTCCTCCACCTTCGCCCCCTCCTCCACATTCTCCACCTTCATTTCAATCCCCACCTCCACCTTCGCCCCCTCCATTTCCATCCCCACCTCCACCTTCCCCCCCTCAACATCTTCCCCATTCCCCTCCCTATCCCCATCCTTCCTCTCCCCCATATTCTCCACCTTCCCCTAGAATATTTTTAAAAGGTTCATAATGTTACCTAGATCCCTCTTCACCTCTATCTTCATCATTCCAATCTCTCTATTCACCTTCATTTTCATCATTCTGATCTCCATTTTTAACTCCTGAACTTTCTTACTAACTTCCCTAACTTCATTCTTTATACCTTGTAAATAGTTCTTTAAAGTTTTAATTTTCTTTGCCTCCACATGCATTGTTCCCACTTGGTTATTTGATTCAACCCTTCGTTCTTCTTTTTCTTCTGCTTCAGCCACATTTTCACCCCTTCCTTCTCCTTCAACTATATTTTCTCCTTCTTCTTTTGCTTCATCTACTTCTTTTTCTTCAACCACCACATCATGTGCCTTGTAAAAATAATCTGCACGCATCTCCTCTTTTGTTGGTACCATATGGATAACATCATTTTTAAAAATTCCATGCTCCATAATTTGTTCTTGGGAGATCTTAGGAGTAAAAAGTCTGTATTTCTTTATTCTTGGAGCTTGAGGGCCTTCTCTTATTCTTTTCACAATTTCTAGGTCAACCAAATGTGGCATGACCTCAAACAAAAAAATATGCAATTGAGAAAGAAAACTGATATAAATTAGACATATCGATTATAAATATCGGTTAATAACATACATG
Organism: Diospyros lotus; assembly: GCF_014633365.1. NCBI lineage: Eukaryota > Viridiplantae > Streptophyta > Magnoliopsida > Ericales > Ebenaceae > Diospyros > Diospyros lotus. The sequence continues at coordinate 24,640,858 of NC_068342.1, forward strand.
TCAATTAAATCAATCGGTCAATTACCGATATTATATAATCGATATCCACATTCGTATTGGTTAGTCCACATCGGTTCTCGACAGATATATATTAAGCATAATGTTCTAAAATATACATATCTGTTATAAATATCGGTTAATCAAAGATATGTCGGTTAAAAGAATTGGCCAATTACCGATATAGTATAACCGATATCCACGTTCGTATCAGTTGGTCCACATCGGTGTTCCACCGATATATAGTAAGCATAATGTTTAAAAGTAAACATATCGGTTAATAACAAACATATCGGTTCACATCATTAGTTATTAACCCGATATTAAATTACCAATATGTATAAAAAATCGATGATGTGAACCGAAATGTCTGTTATTAACCGATAAGTCCGCAACAACAGCGACACTAAATCTCTATATCTCTATATCACATAATAAATCCATACCTGTATGGTAAGTGAGAAACCTCCAATGGAATACTTCTTCTTCTTAGTGTTTTGATTGAACCCATTCAATATGCATTTTCTGGCACTCTCTATAGTAGTGATAAAGGAGTCGGTTGCCCAAGGGAATTGGTTCAACTCATCCCAGTGAGAGGCCAGGTGAAAATACCTGATATCCACCCTCATGCAAGGAGCCTTGGAATTGATTTCCCACATCATCATCAGATATGACATGGATAGGAGTTCGTCATCAGAACATTCCACCTTTCCACTAACAATATCCTGATGAAACACCTTAATTAACCTAGACCCTAAAACCCCCATCTTTAGGTTGCATTCGGAGAAAAACCTGGCAAACATTTGTGGAGGATTCTTCAATATGATTTTTCGCCTCGCTGCTTCGTTGTTGCCAAACTTTAACCCCGTGATCAGCGCAAACTCATCCCTCCCAAATTTTATATCCTGACCTTTGAGCCTGAAGAACAATGATCCTTTCTCGTATGTCTGCTTCAACATGCTTAAGAATAGTCTGTAGACTAACTGAATGCTTCAAGTTAGTCCATCTACCTCATGGACAATCTGGCCAAAAGCAGATGCCTTAAAAAGTTCCTCCAGGCGAGACTTCTGCTTTAGTATACTCTGAATGCCTTCAATGGTGCCTTCAAAATGATCAAGTCTCGTGATTCTGGCGGTGAAATACTTATTAACCTTCAAGTCCTTATCCCTTGCCGTCTTCTTCTCGCTTGTGTTATTCGCCGACATTTCCATCTTATCACTGTTGTTTTTCTTGAACGACACACTTCGTGAGGGCGCCATCAGAAGCAAATAATAAGCTAGCAATGAGCAACGTCGATGTAACCTCTTCAGAACTTCAATAGCAAGCACAATCAATGGAAATGGGAAGCAAGAGCGATGTTGATGTATCCGTATGGAGCAATCGATTGAAGTACAAGCAAGATCAAGAGTCTCGTTTTAGTGGGAAAGGAATTTGTGTTCAGTAAAAAAATAGTCCTATCGATGCGTACATTGGGCAGTGCATATGTCGAAAAAAATTCAAATTTTTTAATGATATCGGTAAAACATATCGATATCCAAACCGAATTATCTTGATCAATATAATATAAACCGATGTGGCTATTAGGATATCGGTTACAATCTATCGATAAAAATTGATGTAGTTTGCCGATATCTAGAGCAGGCAATTGGAGCGCGCGAGGGGCGAGAGGTGGACGCGGGTTCGAGTCTGCTGGCATGCGCGCGCTGGGGGAAGGAAGAAAAGAAATTATTTTGGCAGTAGGGGGTAGGCTAAAACGGCGCTGTTTTGGGGCGCCAGTGCAGGCCATTGCGCGACCACGTGGGCGCACTGGCTCGCCCATGCTGCTGCTCCCACGCCTCCTCTATTTTTCCAAATTTTCAAAGCCAAATTGGCTATGCTTCCTGGCCGATTTTTCTTGGGTAATAGGCTGCTATTTAATGCTTCAATTAAAGTTAAATTGGAGGCAAAACATAGAGCAATTGGGAGAAGAAAAAGCCGCAAAGACAACGACGAAGAAGGGAGAAAGTAAAGGAAAAATTCATAAAGTTGATTTTATTCCATGCAATTGAAGATCTGAAGGGTGAGGTAGGTTAATCAGCTAGCATTAAACTTTTTCTATGGCCTAAATCTTATTTTTAGGCTATATTTTGGCTTATTTTAGTGTTATTATTATTTTGTAGTGTGTGGGCATTTAGGGCAAAAAAAAATCTGCGAAATAAGGCAAGCCTTCTTCACTTTCTAATTTTTAGTGACCTCTTATACCCGTAATAGCCTCGATTTTATACCAATTTAACCAGATTATTGGAGATACGCGTATAGGCCTTGTATCGAAGCTTAGTGTTATTAGTAAAAATTACTAATTTGTGCAGCGGCAGAGTAAGGTGGTGGGAATCTGCTATTAAAAGGCAAGCTCTAAACCCCCTTTGTAAACCCTACAACCTTCGTGTATGTCCCCGTTGTTTCTTATATTTTACCCCCTCCCTTACTTTAATTCAGCTCCTAGCATTACTTATTGAGTTATTATTCATTTGGTATAATTTAAATTAAATCCGAGACTTCTAGAATTTTAGTTGTTGAAAGCCTACGGGGGTTTGTACTGCCCCATTTCCTTTCGGAATGATGTCGAACTCGACTTGGGGACTAGATTCTTAGAGGTACGGGTTTATTTATGGAGTTCTTGGGTGTGGGTCGATTAGGGCTATCGAGTAGTGGGGCAACGGTCGGCTGTTTGGTGACGTTGGAGTAGACTATTGTACGGCCCTAAAGTAGACCATCGGGCAGACACTCCTAGTCAATGACCATTGACTGATGCCGGACACTGCTGACTAGCTCTACCATTATGTGATTTACTGCATGATTCGATATGGTGTATTATCGTTCATGGTTTGAGATGCACATGGGTACAGGATGCATGTTGGAGTATTCATTTATTGAGTATGCTTGGACATGGACATTCTAACATGGCTAGATTGCGTTTGACACGGGCATATGCATCGTGTGTGGTTTACTATGTGGGCGAAGCATGGCCTGATGCCTAGATGTATGGGCGCCAGTGTATCACGTTGATGCTCACTACGCCATTGCATTTTTGTGTGCATTGCATGGTTCCTGACAGTTCACAGGTTTTGGACTGGAGGACCATTCCAAGGGAGCCTATGGCTCGGCTATTCTACAGCTCAGGTGTCAAGAGGACTGACGCGAGCACTCGGGTGATGGGAGCACCAGCCCGAGACGACACGCACAGGTTTGTTGGAGGTATATGTTACCTTTCAGGGCAGCAGCGGGTTGGTATGGGACTTAGGTGTCGTGTGTCTTATGTGGGCCCTAAGGACTGATATGTGCCTTTATTTACGCTTTTATACTGTGTTGGGCGTCTCATGGCTTGTGTGTGCTTGGGGGTTGGTGTTATGGGGAGAGTTTACTGGACATGTTCTGTTCAGCCTATAGCCTTCCATTTTTTACGCTTGCTGAGTCTCTCGACTCACTTTGCATTTCATCATTCCAAGTAGTGGCAGCGTGGGTCAATGGCAAGGGAGACAGCATCTAGCGGCAGAGTCGGTATGGTGTACAGGCAGTCCTGTCAATCCCCGTCATTCCCCCGTTACCCTAGTTGACTCTGATGTTTGAGAGGGATTTACTCTATTATTTTTTACTGCGCCAGGTCATTCCTCGTGTCTCATGTATGTCGGCACAAGAGTCTGTATACATTTATTTATCATGTAACCTGTAACATCCGAGATTTTTCATATTCAAGAAAATTGAATCATAAGAGGTTAGGGGCAAAATTGTAATTTTGAAATATGGGTAGAAGTGTAAGTCTAGAAGCCTTGGAAATTGGTGGAATTTGAGAATAGCCTAGGGACCTAAATGTCATGGATTTCAAACTCTTATTAAATATGGCTTTGGATTTCAAATCCAATTTAAATCCAACTTTAGGACACATGTCACCATTTGGATGAAACACATGGAGGTAATCATGATATAGGACACATGTCACCATTTGGATGGAAACACATGGAAATAATCATGATATAGGACACATGGCACCATTTGGATGGAAGCACATGGCTTTGGATTTCAAATCCGATTTAAATCCAACTTTGGGACACATGGCACCATTTGGATGGAAACACATGGATAAAAATAATTATATGGGACACGTGGCACAAAGTGATTAGCCGAAAGGTAATTATGGGTCATGATGAGGGGACAAGTGGCACAAAGTGATTAGCCACAAATTGGAATGTAATTATGAGTTATGATGAGGATGCTTGGGTGGCAAGACATATGGCGAAACACGATTGACCGAAAATGTTTATAAATAGGACCTTTGGGTTGAGTTTTGGGGCATTTCAAATCATTCAAAGACAAATTTATGTCATATTGAGAGGTGTGAGGGTTAAGAGTGTTCTTGAGAGGGAGGAGGAGATTCTACAAGAAAAACAAGGGGAATCGGTGAAGGAACGAAGGAGATACGAGCCTCACTGAAGAAACTGTGCATTTTTGGAATCTGGGCGGAATCTCTGGAAAAAAGCAAGGTAAGTCCCCCTTTTTTTTTATATTCCTATAGAGGGATGAAAGAGGAGCATGCAGAAAAAATGGGGGTCGAATCGGAGTTAAAACGAAGAAGATATGGCCGAAACACGAAAACTGCGCAAAGCTGGACGAAAAATAAGGGTGGTGCGTGGCCAGTCTTCCTGGGGCGCGTGAGGGCGCGTCCCAGCTCCTTTTTGATGTTTGGGTTGCAGGAACTGGTATTTTCTGTAGAAAAATCGTTAGATTTTCCACTAATCGGGCAAGCTTTCACTTCTCCATTTCTTTTATGAAAACTCTTTACCTTACCTAAAGTTATTATCTCTTTTGACTATTAATAGAGCACATATTTTCATATTATTTAGCCCTCATATTTAGTCTTTTTGCACATTAGTTGTGTCATTTTATTCATCTTGACTTTATTTCATTTTATTTTATAGGAATTGGGCTTCACACTATTTTACTTTATTTTTCCAGGTTTAGGGCTATGGGAGCATGAGATGGGGCATGAGACGTCTTGATGGCAATGAGATATCTTGGAAATTGGAGATAGAGAAGTAAGTGCAATTTTAGCAGATTTAACCTCCTGCACTTCCTTTAGTATTTTGGCCAAGATAAAATTCCAGAATGAAGATGATGTCTTCAGAGATACTTTAGAGGACTTCTTGGGGTTTCTGGAATGGTATGGTTTGTTCCAATCAGAGTTCGTTTGGGCCTTCAAACAGCACTTCAAAGTCGGGGCTAGGAAGTTGGGTCAAATTAGGAAAGCTGCACAGATGTTGATTCTTTAAAAGGCCATATCTTGGGCGTCCGATATCCAAATCAAGTGATTCAAAAGCCCAAATTTATCTAATCTTCCTGATCTAAAATTATTATGAAGAGAAATAAGCCCATAACGCACGCTAACCTATCCAAAATCGGCTGTGAAGTTGCAGTAACCTAGGGTTTCCTCCTTAAGCTCTACTTAAGCACCTTAAGAGGCCATTAAGGGAGTATTCTTTTGAAGGGAATGAACAGTAGCTAGCTTTCCTTCTCCCCATTGTTCTTGTCAAGATGGAGGGCTAAGGATTCTGTAATCAGTTGCAATACCATCCTTGTTCCCGGTTTGAGTCTTTGGTTTTAATGGAAATCTAGTTTTTAGTTTTAACTTTATTGTTCTCTTGTTTCTATTCTCTCTTAAATCTGTGTATGTGTTGATACCGGTTGGATGAATGCATGCATTATCTTTGTTTGAGAATCCAAGGTTTTTGTGCTCGGTTGAGGCTTTAACTAGAAGCAAGAAGAACCTGTTTGGATGGTATTTCAATCAGTCTCGAATCTGTGCAATAAGGGGAATCAAAACTGATAGATTGAACTAAGAGGTTTCTGAAATCTTTTTATTGGTTTTCTTTCCAATCTTTGGCGGTTTTTAAAGGATTTTTCTGATTTTCGATTTGAGGATTAGAACTAAACAATTTGTTTATTGAAGAGGCGATGAAAACTGGGATAGAAGGTTGGTTTGCAACTGATTGCATCTTGATTCATTGTGTTCTTACATATCTTGTTTTCTGTTTTTCATAAAAAACTTCCCCCCCGTTTAGCCTTGTTTTGACAAATCCGTTTGAGGTTCGTTGGGAGACGACTCTGGGTTGCACCCCTATTGCAAATCCGAATCATCATTCATCTAATCTATCGGTGTTCGACAGCCCCGATCAACTATATGTAAGTTCCCGTTGCGAGTCTTCTTCGTATTATTCACTTCGATATGAACGGTTTAGTTTCGGTTTATTTATTTGGCCTGCAACATAAGTTCCAGTTGAGTCATGTCCATACTCTAAACGAGGGTTTTGAACCGCCCTCAAATTCTTAAGGAATGATGTGTTGTTGTTAGGTTCAGAATACACGAGGTATTGTGTCTTCTTGCAAAAAAGGATAGTTATCTTAAGAGTCTAAATGGGTGAGTTGCATGAGGAGTATGGGAAAAGCTCATGAAATGCTAAGTTTAAAGAATATAAGTAAATGTTAGCTATGGGTATTAAAGGGTATGGGGTACAGAGCCACTGACTGTAGACCGTGGGTCATGGCAGCCGATGACTGGATGTATGGGCGTTAGTTATCAACTGTTACGATAAGCGAGAGACGACCAGAAGAGCTAGTACTTCCAGATTCCCACCTTGGCTTTGTGCATATCATGATATTGTATGATGCATGGGGTTTGGGTTCCATTCATTGGGAGGGACATGCTTTGTGTGTGATGGGGTGTGTGAGCATTGGTATGACTCGGTTGGCCTAAGAGCCAGTTTGGGTACTCTAGGCGAGCATATGCATTTAGAGCATTTCGCATGTGTGTATTCTTATGTGGACGTAGCATGGCTTGATGCTTGGTTTATGGGGGCCTTGACATCACGTTTATGCTACTGATGCCAGTGCATTTCTATTATGTGGCATTGCATGGTGAGCAAGAGTAACTATGATGAGTAAGGGGGTTATGAAAGACTAAGGGTTCGAGTCCCACAGCAACTTATGAAAGCCTGGGGGTTTGAGTCCCACAGCATTTACAATACGAGAGACTGGGGGTTCGAGTCCCACAACAACTTATGATGTTGATATGATTGGGTTCACAGTTCTGATATGACATGATGGCCAATTTGCGATAGCTGCAGGTTGTATGTGGGACTTGGGAGCCAATGTGTGCATTTTATGTGGGCCCAAGAACCGGTTATGTGCGGATTATTTTATGTTTATGCAATTAGAGCTAATGCACATATTATACATGGCATGATATGTTACTACATTGGCATGAAACACATGAGGTGAGGGTTAAGTTCTACTCTTAACCTATTGCCTTCATACTATTATGCTTGCGGCTCACGTTGATTGTGTCATTCCTGGTAGGACTTCCACTATATGCTTTTAACACAAAAACCACCTGAAAAGCCATAATACAACTTGGGAATCTAGGGATCACTTAGACTTTCTTTTTACAACAATTAAAACTCCCACTTACTTTCCTTTCCTATGGCTTGAATCTGGGGCACCTGTCATGACTAACCCACCTGGAACGTTGAATGTTCCAGGGGTATGAGACACCCAAGTTAGATAGTTATATCTAAGTGAGTGCAGAAAGAAAAGAAAGCATGGATGTAAATGAGTTATACAAAATGACATGAAACCTCCTGTGTGGCAGTGACACCGAGGTGTTGCAATCACCCTTGCTGATCAATTATGTTCTCACATCTCCATGAATTTTCATCAGTCTACCGTGAGATCCTAACTTCAACTAGCCACACACACCAAGTGATGCATGACAAAGAAAGAGAAAATGCTTGGTTTAAAGGAAAGTCATGCTTATGCAAGTAATCACCCTTATCCGTGTAAAGACAAAATGTTCGGTATGTAGCATAAGGATGCAAGAAACACTCATCTTGCTGGTTTGGAAGCGTTAAGGCACTGTTCATAGGGTAAAGGAATGTTTTTCTACAAAAATAACATACTTTAGTAACTCAAACCTAAAATATTTTTGGACCATGTTTGCAAAATTTTGGGCCAGGGAGGCCCTAAACGCGCTGGGGGAAGGGCCCCCACGCGTTGCCCCTCTGTTTTAACCTCTTGATGTTTTTTAGCCCGTTCTCCCTCGTTCGGACTCTGATTTGACCCCCGCTTGAACCCCCACGACCCTTATTCAATTCTCTATCGAACTATGGAAATAAATTTGACTTACCCTTATTTTTTGATGTTATTTCACTCCTTTTACGATGGCGGTCCAAATTTTTCGGCAAAGTGTTTTTCCACCTCCTTCTTTGGCGAAGTTTCTTCTCTCAAACTCACCTCATTTTTCCTCTTGTTAAATGGTGAGAATGTACCTTCTAAAGTCTTAATATTTATAGGCATCCTTAGCCAATCCGGGTGTGCCATGTGTCGCTTGGACAAGCTAGATAATCATTGCTTTTATAGGATCGTGCCACATGTCTCTAGAGATTTGTGCCATTTCATACCCTTGCGAAAAATATCCGTTGAGATATGTGCCATCACATGCTTAATTTGATTTTCAAGATTCCCCATCATTGCTCATGATTACTTTCCTAACCATAAGTTAGCTCATTTGGTTCTCTTAACCAATTAGTTACAAGATATTTTAGGTTTCTCTCAAATAACTCCTTAACCCAAAACTTCTTTGTACTTATGATGCTTGAGCCCTAGATTTCCTTAAACCTTTCCAAAATCCCTTAAGATAATGCCTCATTGCGGTAGTCTCCATGATCTTTTGGAAAATCCTTCATTTGTTCCTCGGTGATTACCCAGGAACTTCACATGTATCAACCATATCCTTTGATTTCCAAGGAAATGCTTTACTTCTTGAACAACAATGCCTAAAAACTTTGAGTATTATAGATTTCAAGCTTATTTATAGAATTACCCGACAAATCATAACATGCCATGTGTCACTGTAATTATTTGAGACTTATTATTACTTCCACGTGTTCCCATCCAAATGGTGCCATGTGTCCCAAACTTGGAGGTTAAGTAAAGACTTGGAGAAGACTTTTCTATCCATGTGTTTCCTTTCAAATGATGCCATGTATCCCATATAATCATTACTTCCATGTGTTTCCATCCAAATGGTGTCATGTGTCCTATATAATCATTACTTCCATGTGAGACCAATGAAAGCTTACCATAATGACCAAATTAAATCTTGACATGTGTCTTAAGCTACATTTAAATAAAGTTTGGAATCCAAAGTAGAATTGAAGAATTATTTGAAATCCAAAGTTGAATTTGAAAGTTATTTGAAATTCGAACCAATAGATTTGTGCCACGTCGTCGTTGATCTTATCCTCAAACGCCCAATATGATGCTTCCACCTCACAAGGACACTTGGAGGATGTTGATTGACTAATCCTTGATATTTTTGGTTAGTTTACCAATATTACACTTGTGCCCGAGTTTGTCAAAAAATTTCACTTTTACCAGACTTAGTAATTACGATTTTGCCACTAGTTCAAAAACTAAATTTTTGTCTTAGGACTTTCGTAACCCCTTGAAAATTTCTCATTTCATCATATATCAGAACTTAAAGATCACTGGTATATATCACAATTTAAAGTTCTTGGATATTACATATTTGAACTAAGAAAGAAACGAAACAAAAATCTCAGGTATTACACATTTAGGGCGCATGTTGTTCATGATAAGGGCATGTATGGCTGGATTCATCCCTCGGTTGTGAATGAGCAAGGGATACTCTTGACTTTCTTGAAGATTTACCAGGGAGGTTGTAATACCCCACATTTTCGTGAGATTACCACGTAATTTAGACGAGTTTAAAATACTGAAAAATATGCTTGAAATGGAAACAAGTGACCGAATCAGCTGCAAGGAGTGCCCTGGAGCTTAGATACCTAAGGACAAAGGTATATCTTTGACGAACGTCTCAAGGCGAGATTTATAACACTGAAAGAAATCAAATCAGAAACGATTTTCGATTTAGCTAAGTTGTAGCCTAAAAGACCGAATGATGGTAAGGGGCTTCCGGAAAATCGACAAAACCCTGAAGAGGCTCTAATTTTGTAAATAAAACAACCCTGAGATGGTTTCAAGATGAAACAAAGGTCCCGTGAGGGCGCTAGGATAAAATCGTACTTATCGAGTAATTTTGGATTTTAAGTATCTCGATGAGAATTATTATTCGAGGACTAACTAGTGCATCTAAGGTATCATTTGCATTATTATTCGAGGACTGACTAGTAGATTCCCTGGCAACTCACAATAGGAAAGGATCATGGTACTGTGAGGCTTGGCATGCCAAGGCCATGAGAGACACGGATAGTATGTTTCAGCACTACTATCACGTGGGCTATGATGGTATTATAGTGTGATGATGATGTATATGCCAGTATATGCGCTTGTGTGCATGTGGGTATAGGCGTTAAGCCAATTTCTACTAGTGTGTCCTCAGACTCAGTGCATGCATCATATAAAAGGGTATATGAGACTTAGGTGGTTAGGTGAGCAACTTATGGGGGTTGTCTCTAGGCACCTATTTTTCCTACACTAGGTTTTCCTTTGAACCCCACATTATTTAAACTTATGATACATATTCTCGTTGTCCATATTATTATAATATTATTGTATCCATGACGTTCGTTCTAGCATTTTTATTGCATACTCTCCTAGTGGGCATGACATACCTTATACTCACGAGTCCACAAGACTCGCCTTTTTTTTTTTTAATATTTTCAGGAGATCCTTCTTTTGAATTTTGGTCCAACATATCTTCTGGTATGATGTCAGACTCCTTTTGATTACTGATTTGATACAGGATGCTCTATGGAGACGCACACGCACTGTTGAGTCTATTCTTTTGTACTTTATTTTTGTGGTACATAATTGTGCCAAAGGCCCGAGATATGGGACTGTATATGTATTTATAATAGCATGATGATGTATATTCATATTTTTGTACAGCTGCTATATATGAGTCAATGAAATATTTTTTTGTGGAAAGTTGAAATTGTATTTTATTCCATGTTTTTATATTTTGTCAGTAATATTAATGTTTTTAGCAAATCGAGCTAGAGAAAAGGCTTACTAGTCCTTGGTGGGGCCGTTGGGTTTAGGGATTAGTGCCGGTCATGACTATTTAGAAATCAGGTCGTGACATTTAATGCTCTTCAACCCTATATAAAAATATTTAATGTTAGGTTTACCAAAACGTGTGTTTTCAGAAACCTAGGTCATTTGTTGTGAAATTATATCTTCCAAGAGATAAACTTTCAAGGTGAGACTCTTATATTCCAAATCCTATTTTTTGTTCTCATATGAAAGACTTCTCTTGCATGAAACGCATTTTGTGAAGTTCTTATACGTAAACTCTTATTGTTCTCTTACGCAAAATCATGTTGCATATATGAAATGTATTTTTCTGAAAATATATGCTGTTGTTTTTTTATTATTGCATTTATAAAATATATGTTGTTGTTTTTCTGAAAATATATGCTGTTGTTTTTCTGAAAATATATACTGTTGCACCTATTTGTTGTTGGTTCGAATATCCCCCAAGAGGCGCTATGCATGCGCCATCGAGAAAGCTCTCGTGGGAAAGACCGTGAGTCTAAGGAACAACGAATGTGGTGTTTGCATGAGTTCTATGAGGTCAAGCCGAGGTGACATGGTTAGGGACCTCCCGAGAGGCGTTATACGTGAGCCATTAAGAAGCTCTCGTTGGAGGAGGTTGACATGTTCACGAGGCACTTCAGAGTAGTCCTCGTTGTTTTCTCATACATTTTATATCTGATCATGCATTGATATAAACTGTTTTGGAGTTTCTCACTAGAAGATTCATCTTCTAATTGGACTATGTTCCTGGAATATTCAAATGTTTCAAGTTCGACAAGCGGCTATAAAGGAAAGGAGGTAGCTGAAGAACAAGCTTAATTTATGCCTGTAACATGTTTAGCATATCTTTGTTTATGTGCGAGCCTATGTATACTTTGGATATGTTTAAGAAATTCAATTATCACTTACGAGAGATGATGTTCATGCAATGCATTTTGTAGACATCTTGAACGATTTCCTTTATAATAAATAAAGCATTATGACTGTGAGCCATATCAAGTTCGATCTAGCTTCCGCAATTAAAATTTTAACACTTGTCTTAGTTATTCAATTATTGGGTTTGTTAAGCTAAGAAGGTGAAAATTAGGGTTTTTGTGAATTTGTGTGATGTATGTCAGCGATTGTGGTATGGAAAAAATTTATATTCCCAAAATACTAAGTTATAACACGCTCGAAAAATTTGGGATGTTACAGTTGGTATCAGAGCGAACCTAGGGAAAAGTTTGCATGTGGCTGGATGAGCAAAGCCACAGTAAGTTTTGGGAATTAGGTTAGGATTTTTGAAATATTTAGTGGCATACTCTTGTTGCTTAGTCAATTTGAATTGTGCCATGTTGTGATGATTTAATAGATCACCCTGTCTTCTTGCTAGATAGTGAATACAAAAAGGAACAGGCATGAGAGAGGCAATGGCTAAGAAAGCAACACCAACCCGCACCCAAGGGGTGGTGTGGCAAGACAAAGAGATGCATGAGTTAACCTCGGTGAAGGTCGGATAGATAGGATCGAGAGAATCCTTGAAGGCATGGCTGGGGGAATTTTAGAATTGCAGCCCGAGCAAAGAATTGTAGATGCTTTGGAGAAGTATCTACGACAAAATGCATCGGTGTTTCGAGGAAGACCGGCAGAAGACCCCGCAATCAGTGAATACTGATTGGACCAGACCGAGAAGATCCTACTAAGATTGAGAATCTTGAATGAAGAAAAGGTCAAGTATGCAACCTATATGTTGGAAGAGGAAGCGACCCAATGGTGGAGGTCTATGCAACGAGCGATACCTAATCGGATAGGGTCTCAAGGGTCGGCAACAGAAGTAGAATTGGGGGAGATACCCTAGATGTCGTTTTATAATTTAAATATTTAATTAATTAAATGTGTTTAATTAATGAGATGGAGAGAGAATGGGAGGGTTTCGTGAGAGGGAGAGAGAGTCACATGAGAGAAAGGAAAAGAGTGAGAGAGGGAAAACAATGGCCGTAAGAAAAAAGAATAGATGGATTGAAAAAGTAAAAATTATTAAAAAAATATTTTAATAGCGAAAAAGTAGAATTTTTCAATTTCAATTTGCCTTTTGTTTGTTGGGCCATATTTCAAGTTGCAAAAAATATTAATGATTAATTGTTGAACCATATTTTTTATAATAAAAAATATTAATTATTATTGGGGCTCTCGACTACTTTTAATCTTAATAATAATAATAATAATAATATTGTTATTATTATTATTATTCTTATTCTCATAATATATATATATATATTATACACATATTGACAGTGAAACAGGAGAACAATTTATCTCCCATTTTAACTTATCTCCTGCACTCTCTATGTTTATTTTTATTATTTTATATTTATTTTATTAATACATAAATAAATTAAAACAGTTAGACAAGACTACTAGACATAGGATTCGAGGATAGGCTTTATCAAAATCATTCTACTTCTTATTACAGTATAGCAGATTTTATTATATATTTAATTTAAAATATATGTATCTTTTAAAATTTAAATTTTAACAAAATATTAAAACTTATTTACCTAAATAATATTTTTATGTTAGAGAGAATTGTTGTTTTCATTATGCGGAGCAGCGGAAGCCTTTACAAATATAATATATATATTATAATTTTTTAGTTAATATAATTATTATCACATAAAAAAACAGTGTGTGTAAATCTAATTTCCAACGTTTCATTTCAATTTTTTTACTTGTCAAGTTTGAAATTGAAATCTTGAAAGAGACAAGAGGGGCAAGGACGTTACACCAAGTGCATTATTGCAGCTGCAAATTACAAATTAAAACATGGTCGAATGGACAAAGTACAAATTGAAATGCATAATATATTATATTATATATTAACATAATTATTATCAAAAAAAGAAGACAATAATTTTTAGCATTTCCGTCTTCTACTTGTTTTGTCAAATAAATTTAATTTAAAATTAAAATTTTAAAAAGAATAAGAGATGGCAACAAGCTACAACAGCTTCTTGTTTTGTCAAATAATTTTTTTATTTCTTTAGAAGAACTTTTATGTGTTAATTAAGTTTTATAATATAGAAATTACTTATTTTGAACTAAATATTTGTAGGGTGAGTTTGATATAGACTTTAGTGATCCACATAAAAAAAAAATAGTGGATAAGATTATGATTAGGCGTTTTACGATTTACAAATACCAATGCCACATACATTACAAGAAATTTGCTACCCTGGAGAAAGGACGTTCAAATTCTGTCAATTACATGGAATCGAATGATTGGAAAGCTTTATGTACTCATTTTGAAGAGGAAAAATCTAAAGTAATCTTTTATTTCTAATAAATTTAGATACAATAAATAAATTTTCTCAATTTTTTTCATTTGTGATTTAATTGTTCATAGCACTTTTTTTCCTCTTATTATTATATATTGTACAAATTTGTAGGCCATATAATATAAGTACTAATCCTAGTCATTCATTTAAATAATTAAATCACAAAATTATTTAAATGAATGACTAGGATTAGTACTTATATTTTTCATAAATGTTAATATTTTCTTACAAAAAAAAAAATTATCACTTTTACGAATTACTGACATAAATATTTTTCTCACTATTAGAACATTGAGAATATGCTGAAAATATTTATCACCTTTTAATAATTCTAACAAAAATATTTTTGTCACATTTTTTGATTTTGTGACAAAATAATTTCCTTAGTATTAATATTTTCTTACTAAAAAAATTCATCACTTATGTGAATTATTGACACAAATATTTTTTTCATTATTGAGACATTGAGAATATGACAAAAATATTTGTCACTCTTTTATAATTTTGACGAAAATATTTTTGTTACATTTTTTGATTTTATGAAATACAATTTCATCAATATTAATATTTTCTTACTAAAAAACGTAAGAAAATATCTGGAATGCCATTTTCTTCTTCTTATCGCATTTTTTACTAAAAACGTAAGTAACGAATGAGAAGAATACTATTTTGAAACCTACTCCTCAAGCAACTCTTCATGAGGAGAATAATTAATACCTAGAGTAAAAAACAATCGCTATTCATTGGATTCACTTGAAGCGTTGAAAACTCAACAAAGCGATCCAGGCAGAATTTCAAGGTTCCCACTTATTCTTGGTTACTGTGAGAAAGCAATATTAGGTCATCAACAAACATCAACATGCCCAACGTTTTGCATCTCCACTGGTATTGAAATGAATTGGCCTAAGTGTGATGGTGAACAATGCCTTGGAGCACCTCCATAACAAGCACAAATAGATAAGGATATAATGGGTCCCCCTATCAGACCCACACACTATGCAAAATATCCACGGAATTCCCTAAACCCTAAATCATAAATTGCCCAACATTGAGTTTTTTATTTTTTTCATTTTTTATTACGCAATTAAAGAGGCTTTAAGATTGAGAGGAACTATAAAATAGTGTGTTTGACAAACATGATCAATTTCATATGTCTAAGAATTATCTAGTATAAAAACTTTTTCTATTAACTTAATTAAATATTCACTATTCCTCAATATCATTTCAGCAAAAAAGAATTATAACTTAATTAATTTCACAATATTTCATATTTAAAGCTTCCCACAACTCAACAATATTTTTCTATTACTTTCAAAACATCCAAGAAAAAGAATAACAAATCAACTTCATGTGTTTCAACAACAAAAGCAAAACCAATGTCTGCAAATAGAGAACGGAAACTGATCAATCATCATGGGAACATCCAAAACATTTGGCTTAGAGACTTTAATTGATCTTCCAGAGCTGGCGCGCCTTTGAGATCGTCTAGAACTGTGACTGCAAATGAGCAATTACGTCGTTATCCACTTGGAAAGCCTTGTTTTGAAACTCCTAATTGTAACTATATACTTTTAACCTTTAAAAAAGATCTAACAGAAAGTACAACATAGTTAGATTTGCCTTTGCTTCACAAAACAAGTTTGCACATCAAACAAGGGAAAATAAGAAGCATAAGAGGAAACTTCTGATGCCTTCTGACTCATTCCCATATTTTTTAATGATAATCAGGGAACAAGAAGATGGAAAAGTAGATATTTGAACAATATGAAAGGACATGTGATACATTAGTGATATAAAATATGAATCCATAACAGTGATGCCATTGAGAGAATGCACATTCTGTAAAGCTGGGATAATTATATGTTTTAAGTTCTTGGCAGTTTATATCCCTTTAGGAGGCATCCTAGTGGGTTGGGCCGCATCCTTTCACAAAGATACTCAACTATAAGTCTCACTAAATTACCTGCCAAGAAACAGGTTTTTAGTTTCTAATGACAAGTGAAAACTAAACTTCTTTCCAATATATCAAAGCATAATAGGTTTTTTTATCAAGGTCTATGTCCATGGTTTTCTTTTTCTGGTCCCTATTTTTGGAGTATTGGGGTGGGGTGGGGTCATGGAGCTACTTCCAGAATGACTAGCACCAGTCAGAATTAAAAATCATTGTACGCTACGCAAAGAATCTGCCTGAATAGTTAGACAACTAGTGATAATTAGAGGTTCTATTTTGGAAGCAACTCCTCTTCAAAACAACCCTAACACCTTGTTAAAATTCTCACTCAGTAAATTATTTTACAGATTCTTAGGCGGCTTGTTTTCATTTCATAGGGAAGTTATTACTCCTTTTAGGTAGTGCTAGAGTGCCTAGAAAGCTGTACTACAAATGATTGGAAGAATTGAAATTATTTTAAAGGCTCTTAGGTTGATCGTTTCCATTTCGTTGGGGAGTTGATACGTTTTAGGTAGTGCTCAAGTGTATTAGCTAGCTCCCCCTTTATCTACAAGATTCTATAGATCTTCTAGAATCATGTGTGCATTGATAGTACCCCTTTTATATATATTCTACTGCATTGTTTCATTAGTGCTCCAAAATAAAATTTTAAGAATATAAAATTAAGATAACAACAACAGAACCAACACACCTGCAATTGGGAGAATATTTTGAGAGGGTAAAGGAAAAACTTTATTGGAAGTACATAGAGAAAACCTTTGTAGAATATGAGCTTGTGTGCAGTCCAAGAATGATGCAGTCCCAGCAATTGACAAGTACTGGAATCAGCTAGAAATATAGTTGAATTAATAAAAAGATAAGATATTGAAAATTCTAATTTCACCTTAAATTGTGCCACACAAAAGGAGAAACAGAGTAAGAGATCATGCAGTTGAGTTGGGAAAAGCTTAACCAGACACACAAATATCGATGACTGAATACATTCAAGCCAAGGACTGGAACTTAAAATAGGAGGCCCAAGATCTAAATAGCAACAGCGAATGTGAAGCTTTTGTATGTCAACAATTGTGCCAATTGTAAGCTCCCCTTCTTTGGCAATTGCAAGACTGGACAAGTAATAAGCCAACCATTAGAAATGTCAGCCATAAAAGGATAGAAATATTTCAATGTCATGGAACCAAATAATGCAGGAGAGACACAATGTGCAACAGCTATGGAAAATTTTTGCAATTAAGCTTAAGTTATTAGTGGTAGGTAGCAAACAAAACAGTATTTCAAATAAAAGAGAGCTTGCTTCATTTTGTACTAAGACTGGCCAGTCAAAGCATATGTTTTCATATGACAATTCATATGTGACATTGCAAATCATCAATACACATTACTTTTAAAGACTTCTACATGAATATAGTGCATGTGAGACACTGCAACAATTTGAGAGATATACCAGCTCTCCTCCATATATGTCAAACTTAAAAAAGGCAAAAAGTCCCTAGGTTTTGCCCCTTTGACCAACCTGCTTATCTTCTTGACAGATTTTCAATCATTGGTGAAGAACTCTTCCCAACAAATAAAATGTGATTCTACCATCCACAGTTCCTTGTACAACCCCACCATATGATTAATTGTTCATGATCTTTGGTTACTAATGCAGTGGCCATAAAACCCACAAAACAAATGGATCAGAGCAAAACGAAAAAGGAAGGTTGATTAACCATCTTGAAAAACAGAAGGTGCTAATGAGGCCTGGAAAAATGCGAGTTATTCTCCAACTTATTCAAAGAATGTGGAAAAAGAAAATGTTACATTCGAAAATTTTGATGATTTAGAAGTACATAGGAATTGCATGCTGTCTGAAAAAATGTCAAGCCATGAAAAAGATGAAAAAATAAAAAATAAAACAAATGGACTAAATAACATCCAGATAAAAGCAGATAAAATTTTATGGTTAAGGAAACTATTTAATGTGATTCTTAGATCCAATAGGATGCCTGGCAAGTAGAAAAAAATAACATTTTGGTACTCATTTACAAAAATAAAGGATATGCGAAAATTACAAAAGAATCAAGCTAATAAATCATCCTATGAAACTTTGAGAAGGGTGACTGAGCAAAGGTTAAAAAGAAAAACCAAAGCCATTTAATTTGAGTCTATGTTCATATATCATCAATAGAAGTAGTCCACTTGTTGAAGAGTTTGATAAAAGTCTACAATAAACAGAACATTTACATATAGTGCTTATAGATTTAGAAGCAACCTATATAGAATCACCAACAATATTTTAGGAAAGGTTAGAAAGGAATCCAAGTTGTTTACATACAGATTATTCAAAAAATAGGAACATTTGGGACTTCTAGAGAAAATCTTTATACTTTCTCAATTACAATTATATTACATAAAAAATCTGTGTTCGATCCTTAACTCTTTGCTTTAATGATGTATAAACTCACTAAAAATACATTCTAGAAGAAATGTCTTGGTGTATGTTATTTGTAAATGACAGTACTGACAAATGAAACAAAATGGCATGTATAGTGAACTTGAGTTATGGAAGGACGCCATACAATTTTAAGGTTTCAAGTTGAATAGGTCACAAATAGAATACCTAATATGCAAATTAGAAAGAAATAAATGTGAATGATGTTGTGGTCGGACTTGAAGACCAAATTATTTCAAGAAAAGATCAATTAAAATATCTAAAATAACAGGACCAAAAAAAATCAATAATTGAGAAAATTACATAATCAAGACAAGGTGATGGTTAAAATAAGAAAGTGCTTCAGGATTTTATATGATTGTAAAATTGCTTTGAAGTTATAAGGTTCTATTGGATGGCAACTGACTTTCCTTTATGGCATGGAATGTTGGGCAATTAAGTACCAATATGAGCGTAATTGAGTTGGGGATGTTAATTGAATATCCGGCCACACAAAAAAGTAAAAAATGGCAAATTAAGAATGAGATTATTTGTACTAAAGTTGTAGGGTTGCCTATTGAAAAAAGAAAAAAAAAAAGAAAAGGTGAGAGATGCATTTAAGATGGTTTAAACATGTGATCAGTAAATACATTCAAGAGGAGTGGGTAATCAAAATAAGTTCGTAACAAACGATATAAAGGAAGATTTACAAATAAAAAGAAATGCAAAAAACTCATAAGCATGACATGGAATATTAGCCTTACAAAAGATACAAGTAGGATTACAGCTTAGTGCTGCTGTAGAGCATAAAAATATTCACGACTAGAAAGTGTTTTTACAAACTTGGAAGCAAAAAATGATTATTTCTTTAGTTTTATGAGATATCAAATTGACTAAAAATACTCCCTAAAAATATCTTTATTTCCAACCATGGCCTCTACAAGTTTAGTTGTGTACCACACTTGGACAATGTGGCATACTGCAATCCTACATTTGCTCCCATTCTAAGTTCAAGTACCCTCCAGTCACATAGGTAAAAATATAGGAACTTGGCCAAAAACAAAGCTTGTGATAACATTACTAGGTGGCCTAGAAATACCCCAGCAAGAAAGATGCCCTAGAATCACATGACCCATATTCTGGAAACAACAGAAATTTCTGTATAATCAAATTTCTGACATATCAATTAACATTGTTGGGGAATAAACAACAAATAAAGAGCAAATTTAAGAGTTACCTATCTGGGAAAGCAGAAGAGTTGAAAGGGCACATATGACTGACTTCCTTCAAATTCACGTTGTTGTAAAGTAATTTCTTGTTGCTGCTGTATATGACAGTTGGTCTGTCTGATGCAGCAAAAACATGGGTGGTATTCTTTGATGAGAAAGTATGGAGAGTTATGGGCTGGGTTCCCAAGGATATCTTTTTCCTATCTGTTAACTCCCCAGTGCTCATGTTCAGTAAAAAGTTTAAGAGATGGCCATCTCCAAGGGCGCATAGCAAATTTGGATCAAAAGAGACTAACAGCAGATACACATTACCAGCCATATATAGATGAAATTGGCACATACAGTTCCAAACCCATCTCTGCTTGAAACTTTCCAAGCTAAATGCCAGATTGGTCCCCCATTATTATGGTTCCGCAATGTTATAGCAATGTGGTAACGAACCATAATTTAAGTGGTGCATAGTGAAGAACCAATCTAGTATGAATGCCCTTTTCATACATGCAGTTGGTAGGGTATTCAAGGTTTTACCAGAAAACTTTACATGCCCTATACAGAATATTGCATGTAGAGCTTGAAAAAATTAAGAAAAGAACAACAAGATATGCCAGAATAGGTTAAGAAGATAACATACCCCTTCAAATGAACATAATAGGACAGAGCGAGGAATTATCTCTCCTCCTAAGCTTTCTTTTGTAATAAGATTCAGATCTGGAAGAGAGAATATTCTCACACTTATATCAGTCCACATTCCAACTGCAGCTAGCTGACTAAAGTTGGGATTTTCACCAATGGGATTTATATCAAGGCGAGATATATCATACTCCAATTGGGCATGTTTTACTTCTGCCAATATCCCATCACCAATTTCTAGGTAAACTAAATGACCACCACAAGTAGCCAACAAAACCTGTCAGAAAATATGTAACAGAGAGCCAATCAATTAATGTTTGTAATACAACAGCATGTAAGACCAAGTGGAACTAAACATAAAAAGAAATGTCATATCAACATATCAAGAAAAGCTACTGTACAAAGTGGAAACACAGACTCATTCTCATGAAAGCAATTAACAGGTTCAATGCCCACAGTGTAACGCCCCTAGCCGGCATCCAGCAAGTAAAATAAAGCTTATATGTGCCACTATCCTGAAAGTAATCTAAATGCATGTACATATAAAGCTATGAATAGAAGGGAAATATCCTTCGAGCCAATTATCCTATCAAAAGGTAAAAAGCCTTTATCAAAAATTTGACATTCAATCCATGATTATCTTATTGTTTTGATCTGTATCTTTAGGTATGTATCTTCTATTGGAGTTGATAACGAAAAGAGATTGCCTTTTTGTCTGCACAGCATTTCTCTCTTTTTTCTTTGCGTTTTTGTTGAAGATGGTGAGAGTATCTATGTAGCTTCTGTGATCTCTTTGTTTCAATTTCTATCTTCTCTTAAAGATGAAAGAAATAAACAATAATAATTCTCCAAATACCAAAGAAATTAGTTTAGTTTTTAACATGCACTTGATTCCTGCCTAGCTCTTTGAAGTGGGAAGGCTACATGTAGAGCTTGAGTTCCTGCATTAACATTGAGAGCTAGGATTAGGCCTCATGTTCCAACAATAAAAGAAATATATTTGGTCAGGCATGGGAATATGGCTCTTTATTTCCTCAATTTTAATTAATCATCTCTTTAATATAATTTTCTCTATTTTACTGATATATTATGTTATTAATTGTATAGTTTATTTATCTTTTTTATTATAGTTTAATTTTTTTTTCCTTATTACCAATTATTTGACAACAACAATTATCATTTAAGAGGAGTGGTTGTCCCTATTTTTCCATAATCATTTTAGAAATATTATTATATGTTAAGTTTTATTTAAAACATGTTCACAATAATAATTAGGATTTTATATGCTTCCATAAGGTCATTTTGTCTATACAACTTTATTATAATTGTACATATTTTTATAATATATTATTTATTTACTATATCGACGTATTCAAAGGTTCTTGGTTCCAATACCATCTCAATGACCATTCTGATACATTATTCGGTATGATATTGATAACAATGGGTCACCAAACTCATAATAATGCAGGTTGCCTGACTTGCTATTACTCCAATAGCCTCCATATCTTTGCCCCAAAAAGAATGGCCCCCTCGTCAAGCCATGCATCACAAGATCCATCAACAAATAGAACTTATTTCACACAATGAAGAGACCCAGTTGAAGAACATTCTCTTTCTAACAATACTCTCACTCGCATGAAGACCCCAATCAATATTATCAGTCATCTATCAATAAGCCTTCTATTGCTTTCAATCAACACCAAACTTACATGAATAAGTTAAACGATGTTGCTTTTCTTTAACCTTTACATATTCTTCTCCTTGTGTTTTTAGCTTCTTTTTAGAGAAACTGCACTTCAAATTTGAAGGCACTGCCTTGATACCAAGATGAAATATAGAAGAGAACATCAAATGAGTTATTTGATTGATCAATCCTCTTTTTATGCATATGCAGCTGAAACTAAAAAGGGAAGAGAATCAATATAAATGACAACAATCAATCATACCAGTAACAATCCTGATTTTAAGCTATCAAAAATAAAGGTTGTCAAACGCATGTCACAATTTGTCTCAAATCTCAATCACTTTGATACTGATTTTTCTACACATAAGGTCGTGAAACAAATGCCAGCTATTTGTCTGAAATGACTTTAAAATTGTTTCATTTAGAAATATATAAACAATGAAATTATATGCCCATAACTACCCCCCAAAAAATAAGTCTGTTGGCAGGATGGAAAAAAAGAGAACGATAAAGTTACTCTTCTTATTTATGAATAATATCAGGAGGGAGAAAAAATATTATATGGAGAGAAGGGAATTAAGGCTACTTAACTTCCTATAAGTGGGTGGCCAAATTAATAATCACCAACTCCCTTTCATTAAACTAGGCCTGCTAATTGTGGAGATGAAGAAACAGGCATACAAAGGGTTTGACTATCCCTTTAGACCCCTCCCCTCCTACTTATGCTTTGCAGTGCCCACAAATGGTTCAACATAATAAGATAAGAGCTGGAAGGGCAAACTTGACAGCAAATGACCCTGCATTCTGTAGCCATGAAATTCTAAGTTTATCCATCTAGATGAACTACCAATGAAGCACAAAATACCAAAACAATAAGATAAGAGCTGGAAGGGCAAACTTGACAGCAAATGACCCTGCATTCTGCAGCCATGAAATTCTAAGTTTATCCATCTAGATGAACTACCAATGAAGCACAAAATACCAAAACAATAATAACAAGCACATTTGTAACCAATTCCAAAAGAAAGAGATCAGAAATAAACCTGGGTGGCATTAGCAGTGGCCACATTAACTGAATACCCAGATGGGGCAGTCCATTCATCACGCAACATTTTAGACGTAGAGCTAACCAATCTTACAGAGCTTGAAGTAACCTGTCAAAATGATTCATAAGAAACTGTAAACAGATTATAGTGATCATTTTAGAAGCAAAATATTGATTAGCCACATATTATCCAGCATAATTTATCAATGCTACAAAAGCCCACCCTCTTGCTTATCCCCTGATATTTACAGATAATTAATTTTAGAGACAACTGCATGGAGGATTAATAAGTTCATTTTCTGGATAAATTATGAAAATTTAAAAAGGTGACCAAGTAATAATACTCGTGATCAACTATCTTACACAAATTAGTCACAAATTAGTCATTGAAGCCATAAGGGAAGCCGCCTAATTCAATGGGTCACGTTTAGGTTTGCAAACCACAAAAAGAGGAAGACACATAAATACAACATTATCAACAAACAAACAAGTTTCATGTGTAAACTTCAATTAAGCTAAGACAGAGCCATCATGTAAGACACACTAAATGATTTACACTAAGATTTAGTTGAAGAATGCTTTTGGTCAAGCCAAAAAAAAAAAGCATTTTGCAAATAATATGACTGAAGATGAGATAATAACCAACCTGCACAAGTTGATTGTACACAGCATCATGACAGAACAAAGTCTGGACTTGAGAACAAAATCCATCTATCTCAGTTTCTTCCAACTCATCATTGGCATTCATTTCCAAAATCAGTGTCTCACTAATAAAACTGACAACCAAGAAAGCATCATAGAGATCATCGGTGGCTCTCCTTAGCGACCACATAATAAATATTATCCGGTACATTAGTAAGTTTAAGTCCACTGGGAACTAACCAACATGCAAAAGTAAATTAATGTGAGGCAAATATGGCTAAAGAAAGCAAATAAAGCTACAAAAAGCACATAATAAATTAACACTAATTTAGCAAACAGAGATTTAAACCATATGAAAGCAAAGAAGCAACCTGTTTGTAAGTCAAGACCTACGTGTTTATAGAATTGGTAATGGCGAGAATCAAATAGACCAGAAGGGATAAGTTACAAGGGCTATTGGGTCTCATAGAATAACACATGATGGGTAGGGCTTAAGGGCTAAAAAGTGCAAGGAAATTAAGGGTTGGGCTTGGGTTTCTAAATAGGTTTTTTTTTTTTTTCCTGTAAATTCTAAATAGGTTGGGTACACCAAACTTGTAACAGGTAGAAAACTGATTCTTTTTTCCCCATTCTCTCAATTGAGGGAACAACACTGGAGTTCAGTGGGAGAACACATATAAAACTGGGTAGTTAAGAAAACAAAATCCAATGAATACTTGCACAAATCTATTATATTATATAATATAAGAATAAACAAACACACAAGCACTAAAATCTAAAAGCACAATTATATGTATGTATACAACTTAATTGGTAGATCGTATGTCATGATTCTTGAATAATGGTATGTGGCTTATAAATAGGGAATGAATAGACTAGTAAACACAAGATTACAAGAGTCAAACAATATCATTTAGTACAAAACAGAGTAATGAGCTGAAAATTTTCACCAACATTTATGGCTGAAAAATTACCTGCATAATGAATTAATAGCATTGGGTTGCTTCCATCCTTAGCTTGCCTCCTTGTGCTTCTAGATAAATTTTTGCTAGCAGTGTCACTATCCACCAAACCAAGCTGCCAGGCTTTTAAGGTTACTGGTATTGTCTCTTCGGCACCAGGTTTCAGGGGAAGAGCACCTTTTAAAGTTTCATACGGGATGGATAAAACAAAGTCTTGGTTTTTTCCTGACAAAGAAACATGTGCCTGCTCAACTAGAATTGTCCCAGCATTGGCCAGACTGATCCACAAATCACGAATCTCACCTTCATATAAAATTATAGCTCCGTCTCCTCCTACAATATGTGACACTAGCAATGGTAATGGGGGTACCACTGAAATATTTGGAACTAAGACATTTTTCAACTTTTTAGATCCACAACAGCGGAAAGGGTCAGAGAACACAAGACCTTGTGCTGCTCCAAGTAGCAAGTTGTCTACATCCTTGAAAAGGTGCTCGGTAATAACGCCAAAACAATGAACTATGAATCCATGAATTGTCACTGGTCCAACTTTAGTTGGAATGCCTGATAAGGTGATCACCTTTGAAGAATTAGGTGGAAGATTTACACTGATAGGAAAAGCATCAAAGTTTCCAGAATGCACCGACATATAGATACTATCCACCATTAAATCAAAGCCACAAGGGTTGGCCAATTCCACCAACACCTGGACTGGCTCTCCAACAACCCAGATCAGTTTCTGCTTACTGGTATGATTTGTCCCTCCCTTGCTGAATGGTGTATAAGTAAATGGTCCAGAGGGAGCTGATCCTGCCCACCAATCTTCTCTTGCTGGATGGCGTTTTACAATGTCCATTTGTAAGAAGTGGAGAGGAAATGAATGCAACCTAGAAGGATTAAAACAGAGGACAAAATAATACTAAATCATTGAAAAATGCATGTGAAAGGATACTCCAACTACGAAATTATAGTAACCATTGGATCAAATAGGAACCTAGGCGATAGAATTGGATATTTGGGACAAAGGCAAGGACTTTCATGCATTCTTGAAATTAAAATTTATTAGTCTCAGGAAACTGCATGGCACTTCATCCTCAGAAGCAGATTTTTTTGAGAAAAAAAAAAAAGAAAAGGAAAAGCATTAACCAAACATGTTTTGGTAGGATTGGAATCTTGAGTAAAGCCCCAGCATTCTAAAGCAGATACACACCTCACAAATACCAGCACATACATCTAATTCTTAAATATTTGGGGGGTACGAGAAATAGTGAATGCTCTGATGTTTGACAAAAAGAAAATGTTTCAAGGTTTCAGAAAAAGTCGTTTGTAACACGATTTAGGAATTTCTGAGATGGGACTGTTTCAGGAGCAGAGCTTTTCAGTACTATCATTTTGTTTCAATTCTA
The DNA here is from genome assembly GCF_014633365.1 of Diospyros lotus. NCBI lineage: Eukaryota > Viridiplantae > Streptophyta > Magnoliopsida > Ericales > Ebenaceae > Diospyros > Diospyros lotus. The sequence goes on from NC_068342.1 coordinate 24,667,243, forward strand.
TAAATATTTATCTTTATCTGATTTTGCACATAAAATTGGGCATGGGGAGCAAGAAGAAAAAGCTTTAGGGAAAGGTAGACACACACACACACATAGAGACAAAAAGCATAGTCTAATGGGAAGACCACATAAGAAAAGAAACATCAAGAAATAACAATTAGAGGGCTGCATAGCTCATGAAAAATTATATAATGTGGCTCTCCTGTTTCTAAAACCTCTAATTGTTCTCGGAGAATTTTAAAAATAACATTCTTACTTCCAATTGTGAGTGCTTGTATCACTCTAAGCTATCAAGTCCTTCAGCTTAGCTTGAGCAAGTGAGCGGCTCCATGAGTTGTCCCCCCAGGCATCGAGCCTATCTCCATGTCTCCAATTTTTGAGCTTGTTTACATAACTTGCAATAATAATAATATGCTATGTGTTATTGATTGGACTAGTCTAGGCACCCCTCAGTTCAGCAAGATCTCTCTGCCCAACCATTGCATATGTTAAAAAAATACTCACCACCCATCTCATGCATGTTTGATGGGTCCCATATGCCATTGCTGACTATGATAGGAGCCGCTCCTAAGGATCCTATGTCTTTAGTAACTCAAATGGCTTCAGTAACCTCAGCTGAGGCAGGGCTTAGGGACTCCTTCATGCAGGACCTTCAAGGTTTTATGGAATGGAGGCTGGAATTAGGAGTTCGTCAAGAACAGATTATGGAATGGAGGCTGGAATTAGGAGTTTGTCAAGAACAGATCCTCCACTACAAAGAATCCTCACCTTGATTGGTTCTAAAGAGAGATTGTTCAAACATGAAGAATATGGAAGACCTGAGTTTATCACTTACACCGTGTGACTTGTGTCATGATTGCATGATCTCCATGATTTAACAATACAAATGCTGCTTCGAACTATATGCATGACTACTCCATTGTCAATGTGCAGTCACCCCACTAATGAAGTTTTAGCCCTAACGACCATGTTCCTTGGGGTATCAGCTTGTTAGGATTCTAGAATAATTCCCAGAATAATTCCTGATTTTACGGGATTAGATTTAAGTCAACTTTCTGTTTTATATTTGGTATTTTCTATTCTATGTTCAGTAGTTTCCTATCTGTGTATTCCTAGAATAAAGGGATCTTAATGACCTTTATTCCTATATATTGTAATACCCATTGATGGAACAAGATTATGGGAGAATTCTTCAACAAAAATTATTGTTTCATGTGGCTTGCTTCCTCCACCATAAATATGGGGTTGAAATGATTGCAATGGACCCATGACCATCCCCACCAGTATCACCAGTATATCTAGTAGCGCCTCTTAGCTAACTCTTATCTTGAAGAGGCTTGAAAATTTTGGAAAATGTAGAACATTTCAGACAATAAAGGATATAATTTCATGTCAAGCCTTTAGGGTGTGCTTGGGTGCACAAGATTCCCATCTTTGCAAGGGTCAAGGGAGAGATTGTATGCAGCTTTACCCTAGTTTTTTTTCAACAAAGCTATTTCCAGAATCTGTGAACTTCTAGTTACATTAGAGCAATCTTATTGTTGCTACCAAGGCTTGCAAAATGGCTATTTCATGTGAAGTCTCTACAAAAGCATAAATCTCCCTTGTGTTCCTTCATGTTACAACAAAATTACAACAACAATAACAGGCCTTAATACCACTAGAAGGGGTTGGCTATATGAATTATAGACCTCCATTTTACATTAGTAAGTTTAAGTCCACTGGGAACTAACCAACATGCAAGTTATTCCTCACAGTTGCCTTTCGCACACAAATCATGTATTAGCAAATTCTTTATATCCTCTTATAGAATGCAGACAATTTTTTTTAAGCACATAGGAATCAAACTCATATAGGAGTCATTTGTAGCTGTAGCCTTTAACATAGCAATAGCCATAAAACCACAAGAACTTAGAGAACATGTCGTACTTGTGTTGGTCAATTGTTTAATTACTTTTTTCCATTGGATTCGCTTTGGACACTTTGGAGGACAAATGCAATCTTTGCTTATACACAGAAGAACCAATATAAGAAGTTAAGAAAGTACCTTGTGCTGCTGGATGAAATAAAGAATCATCATAGTTAATTAAGAAAATAACTTGAGATCAGTCTATCCTGGTTCTCATTTAGAAAAACAATATTCAACACCAACAAAGTACCTGATAAAAGGTAAGGAAGGATCAGCACAGCGAGTTCCTGAAGGAAGCCTTTCTACAGAATTTGCAAGTGCACTTGCAAGACCATTTTTTCCAATTGGAGTAATTAGAGGATAGTAGGATCAAAGAAGTCGTGCAGCTGCACTCCATGCAGCAAGAGGATCTCCAGCTCGGACAGCAGATAGCAAGATCTCTCTTAGCACAACCATCTGCAATGTGCTCCACTGTGACTCAAATAGTGAGACTATGGAATGATAATGCACTTTCCCAGCATTAGCATGAATTGATCCTGTTTCCTATGGTACATATAGAGTACGGCAAGGAAAAAAAACTGAAAAGTTAGAAATATGAGAGTTTTTTAATTGCAGTCAACACAGTTTAAAATTTCCTTTCCAGAAACATAATTTGAAAAAATCACGAAGCCTAACATAAATGAAAGTGAACCAAGCCAGAACCTACCATCCATCCCTAATTTTTAGTCCCCAACCATGTAAAGATACTATTCTTCGATTAATTACTAGATAAAATAAGCACTATGCCAGAATATTTCCTGGACTTGCATTATTCATTTCCTGTATAGATGAGTTCATAGAATATTCAAAATAAAAAAATGGAGAACCTTAATATTAAAAATTAATTATTGTCAAGCTACAAGAAGAGTTACCCCACAACTCATCAGCTTAATTACTAAACAAAAGGCTGTGCATAGTAGAACAGCTAGCATTTTTGTGACTAGCATTGTAATATCAATGCTTGCACCATGTGATACTATTAGACTTGCATGGATAGCTCTTATCTCGTCCCTACAATATTAAATGTAGTTGGTACAGAACACTGGGTTATCAATCATACTCGTGGGCACATTATCTGGTCTTAGTAGATCACATCAACCACATTGTGATAAGCTCAAATGTGTAAATAAGGATGTTATTTGGTAACAGATTTGCAAAGTTCTCCCATCATATAATCCTCTAGATGTTTTCTTTCGATATATTCACTCTTTTTTTCCTTTTCTTAAATTCATTTCCTGGATGATTTGTTGTAATTTGTAGTGTTTTAATTCTTTATGATTTCAACCCCTTTTCAGCAGTTCTTCTTCATCTACATTGTTATTTATCTTAAAAGAAAAGGTTATTGCTAATTCATTTGGTGCAAACCTAGAGGTTTTCTTCTCCTTGATTTGATGTAATCATCAATTTGAAGTCAAAATGAACTTTAATTTGGCTGATACCATAGTACTGTGTTTATTAAATCCGTAGATTACTTGATAATGCGAGTGAGAGTTGGCATCCTTTCCATATTAAAATGCATGTTCGCATGTTCTCAATCAGGAAACCTAGTCTTATCAGTTCTCTCATCCAAAACATTTCCAAGACATACTGGTATAAGTAACCTTGCAAGTGCTGGCATGTTGCTGATGATAAGATAACAAAAAGCACACATAACCAAGGAAGAAGAGAAAGAGGAAGAAAGGTGGAGGAGAAGGAGAAGAAAATACAGGGAAGAGAAGAGAAGTAGACATGATAAGGAAAGGAGAGGAGAGGAAAAAGACAAAACAGAGAAGAGAAGAAAGAAAGAGAAGCAGAAGAGAAGAATCTGGGAGGAAGAGGAAATATATCCGAGGAAAGAATCCAGATTTTGTTTCAGTAATCAATAACCCAAATCTGAAAACTCCTTACACTCATGAGGTACTTATAAACTCACAAATCCCTACCAAACTAGGAATCCTAGATAAAATGGGAAGCAAAAATCAAACATTCCTAATCCTTACTAAACTCAGAAGCTAAATTAAGGAAACAGAAACATAGGATCCCTGAATAACTAAAACCCTACACTAGAATTATGAAGTTCTAAAATAATTAACACTTTTGATGTCCATCAGAGATTGAAATGCCCAACAGGTACAAAAGAAACAGGAGAGAGAGAGAGAGTAATGGTAAATTAATAATCTACATTAGCTATCAACAAGCAGCAACCATGGCAAGTGAACAGATATCATGATACAGCAGTTACTACTTGCTAGTTCATCAACTAATACACAATAACAACACAATCATAGGTGTTTTTGTAGTTATCATCAACTAATGCCTGAGCATAATCATAGATGCCAAACTATTCTTTGCTCACTCACATTTGGAAGAGAACTTTTAGGAATAGATGCTCTGCTTTGAACACGATATGCTTCTGTCGTCATTGCCAACACTTGCATGGCCCTGGTAGCAGCCTCTCTATTTTCTTGTTGGAAGTACAGCTGTGCTACTTGCCTTGAGAAAAAGGCAGCTTTCCGGTGATATCCTAAATTTCCAAAAAGACAGGCTATTTCAACATATAATATTAGTCAGTTGCTGGCATCAATCAAAGATTTAGCTCCATCTGCAGCGGCTGTCAACAATTCGACTACCTCCTTGGCCAGTTCTCACCTATCAATTAAAACAAACAAACAAACAAAAAATTAACACAAAGTATCTGATTTAAGAATGGACAGAAAGTGAAGAATCCTTGGCTTATGTTTTTCATTTCAATCTTTTCTCTACTTCCCTGACCCAAGGGTGAAGACAAGCCTTGGAGATGCTAATCAACTTGAAATAAGTATACCAGAAAATTTGACAGCGATTTAAAATCATAAATTGATAGCATATTATGGAGATAAATTACATAAAAAGAACTTGTTCCAAAGATTAAATTAGTAACTTCATAGAATGATGAAAAAACTGGAACCAAGGTCTTAGAATCACAAACCTGAAAGCAATTTGGAAGTCCATTTAAGTCACAAGCCTAAATACAATTTGTAAGGTCGCTACTCTATGATTGGAAGGTCATAGGTCCAAGTTGAGCAAACAGCCCCCTTGCAAAAGCAAGGGTAAGGCCACATATATAGACAACCCTCCCCAACCCTCAAGTGTGGAGTCTTGTGCACTAGGGATGCCCTTTACTGACCCAAATATTTATACCAACATGCACAGTTGAGCTTTACAAAATTCTAGAGGATGTTGATATCATCAAACAAACCAAACTTCCATTCAAATAATTAGAATAATGAAATCCCATTTTACCAAGTCCCAGTCTGCATTCTACCAAAATCTCAATAAATATTCAAATATCCTAGAATTTAGGTGTCTATTTGACATTCAAAATCTATGCAGATGCTAGGTAATCGAATATTTACCATTAGTTAAAACATGGTTCTAATGTTTATTTTCAATTGTTTGTCTCGTCACATACATGGTTTTTTTTTTTTTTACTAAATTAAAAAAGTAAGTCCAATGTCAATAGATTCCCGAGTTAGTCCTAATAACGTGACGGGTGAATGACCTTTAATTATCAATGAGATTGAGTAACTCCTTGCTAGGTTTTGATAGTAATATAATTAACCATCTCATTGTGTAATACCCCGAGAGCCTAGAGAAATTAGTATATATTAAGGATAGTGTAAGAAAGGAAACAACACTAGCTGGATACCTTTTGGACTGAATGTTGGCAAAGAACTCCCAAGTTAAGCGTGCTTAACCTGGGGTAATACAGGGATGGGTGACCCCCCTGGGAAGTTCGCGTAGACCCATCAGGGTAAGTTGTTCTGGTCCTTCCTATCGCTCGATCGGGTCGTTACAGGTGGTATCAGAGCCGACCCTCGAGCCTCTGAGCATGATGGTGGGACAAACCTCAGCGAAGAGACTGAGTCCCGAGGGGGGTGCGTGTAAGCACCTTAGGCGAATCCCACATCGGCCATGCAAGGGGGGAGATCTGGGACAGGTTGTAAGATCGCATGACGAGGACATCATGTGCTTAAGGGGGGGGGGGGGGGGGGGAGATCTGGGACAGGTTGTAAGATCGCATGACGAGAACATCATGTGCTTAAGGGGGGGAGAATGTAATACCCCGAGAGTCCAGAGAAATTAGTATATATTGAGGATAGTGTAAGAAAGGAAACAACACTAGTTGAATACCTTTTGGGCTGAATGTTGGCAAAGAACTCCCAAGTTAAGCGTGCTTAACCTGGGGTAATACAGGGATGGGTGACCCCCCTGGGAAGTTCGCGTAGGCCCATCAGGGTAAGTTGTTCCGGTCCTTCCTATCACTCGATCGGGTCGTTACAGGACTGAATTAGTAATGGTGCAAACCACACGAGACCCGAATGGTTAGCATGCCACCCCCAATGTTAGAACACTAACTGCCTTGGATATATGACATTTACCCGTGACACTAATGCATTAGCATTCTTAAGATATCCCATGAAATCGTAGAGCAAGTTCTTGATATAACAGACACATAAAAAAGAGCAAGATTAATCACTAGCAAAACATAGTAAGGTTATTGGCACAACCTTAATATAAAGTATAAGATAATATAAATCCTTCAAATCAAAACTCAAGTACCATCACTTGAGTATACGATCATTTACGTAACAATCTTGACGCCTAGCACTTAAACATCAATTATGAAATATATAATACATTACTCTAAAATCTTGAAGAATGCTGACACATAAAATACTTAACAGGTCATGACCAAAACGCTCATATGAGAACATTAATAGATAGAACCCCAAAGAAAGGCATTTACAAACATATCAATCAAACATACGGCTAAAACACTCTAAAACATATCAGAACATTAATAGATAGAACATACTAAAGGAATTCTCTCCCCCTTTTTGAAATATTCATTCTAAGACTAAGTACACCCAAATATTGCAAGAATTTATATATATTTAACAACAAGCTGATCAAAAAGAAGATTTAACTATCTTCTTAAGAAATCAAACCTTAGATAGATTTAAATGGAGGACATGCTTCCCCCACAAACAAGCCACAAATTCTTTTAACACTCAAGCCACAAACAAGCCACAAATGTTCTAACCTATTTGAGTCATCTTGACAATTTAGGCAAACATTAATCAACAAAAGCAAATAATTCAAAATCATAAATCAAGCTTAAGAAAATTTGAACTAATATATCAAAGCTAAAGTGCTTTTAAGCACTAGGATTCTAGTCCTATGACACTCGAGTGACAAGCTTGAGTTTCTTTTTAAAAATATCTATTCTATTTTAGCAACTCGAGTAACACTTCCCCATTAACGACTAATATTCTATAGAGACTTATATCTATACACACTTACTCGAGATTACCTTTAACCTAATACAATTGTAGGCAAACCAATCATTTGACTACCACCTCATCAAAACATCAAGATTTTCCACTTAATTATCTAAATGCAAATCATGAACATTCAATCAAATATGTATGCACTTAGGTATAGAAATACCTTAGTCAACAAACAATCATTTTCATCATAATCAAAGATCATTCAAAACATCAATCACGAAAGAAGAACAAGCTAATTCAAGAATTTTATGAATCATACACTCATAGCAAGATTCATCATCAAAACATTAGGACATAGCACTCAATGAGCAAGTTCATTTAAGACACTATAATATAATTTAGCATGTATTTTAACAGATACAGACATACCTCAATTAACACCATAAGGTCATATCCAAAACAATTCATATTGATGGGCAAAAGATGATTTCATATTCAAGGCTTTAATAATCAGCAAATAGAAATAATCAATATTTAATCACATACGTAATCAAGGCACACAGTCAAGGTTGAAAACGATATCAACAAACACATTTAAATTTAAAGAGATATGAAATTAGAATATATTACCTGGGGAGATACATCATTTTCTCCCAAAGTTGAATTCTTTTAAGACGTACCTCAATTAACACCATAAGGTCATATCCAAAACAATTCATATTGATGGGCAAAAGATGATTTCATATTCGAGACTTTAATAATCAGCAAACAGAAATAATCAATATTTAATCACATACGTAATCAAGGCACACAGTCAAGGTTGAAAACGATATCAACAAACACATTTAAATTTAAAGAGATATGAGATTAGAATATATTACCTGGGGAGATACATCATTTTCTCCCAAAGTTGAATTCTTTTAAGTCCCATGGACTGCACATAAAACCTATCTAAGATAAAGTACCAAATCATTTGAGTCCTTGAATGTTCTAACCTATTTTTGTATCAAAGACTTATTCTTAACTACCAAAACCATTTTTGGAGCTACCTTGATCTCATCCTTGGGAACCCATGCCCTATTTATTCTAAATATTCATTTGAAAAAAGCTTTTCATATTCAATAATCCTATCAATAGCATCAGTTATATCATAAGAACGTGAAATGGTTGCCTCTCCTTCTTCTATATGCTCCTTTTAACTGGTGGATGGAACTCGAGATTCCTAAAGGTAATCTTCTTTGATATCCCTGTGTTCACCATCAAAAACCTCACACAAAAGATTAGAGCTAGCAGATTTATTTAAAGGAGAATGCACATTCAAATCCTTGGATGATTTTGAAATGAAACTGTTTTTCATGGTATTTTAGAAAGCATTTGCATAAGAAGAGATGACACCAAAATCCCCCCTTGAGAGCCATCGATCACTCTTAGTTGTTAAGCTAGAAAAGTAAATAAGAGTACCTGCTCTGATACCACTTGTGAGAAAAGATAAGACACTGAAAAGAAGGGTGAATTGCCTTGATTTTATAAATACTTTGAATAAAACAATTTTGCCTTTATCAAACCATAAACACTTAATGTTTTAATTATGACCTTGTGCGGTACATTGTGTGCGAACAGTTGAAACAATATATGGAGGGGTTTAGAGCCACCACCCAAGAAGTAAGAGATCTCTCCGTTGGGTTGGCAGCATCGGCACTGCTCAATGGGACTACCTACGCGCCACTCAGGAGATCCCTGGCCCTTTCTGAGCTTGGCTCCATGACTGATTTATTCGCTCGAGCAGAGCAATTCATTGTTCAGATGGAAATTTTGGATGCCTGGGAGGTGAAAGGAAGAGGAAGACCAAGAGACTCAGAGTCAAACAGCGCAAAGGTGTAGTTCCGAAGTTTCACTCCCCTTAGCGAGCCTAGGTCGGGGATCCTTTCCTCCATTGCACACATGGGGCTCAACAACTTTCCTCCTCATTCCAAGGAGCTCCTGGGGAGGAATATGGAAGCCTTTTGCAAGTTTCACGAATCCCCAAGCCATAGTACGGAGCAGTGCCGGGAGTTGAGTAACCAGATCGAGCACCTGATTAGAGATGGGAAGCTTGATAGATTTGTACTGGATAAATCGAAAAACTAGCAAGGCAAGAGAGATAGGCTTGGAAGGGGTAATCAAAGAAGACCCCATCGTCCTAGAAATGATGCCTCGAATAGAAGGGATAATCGACAACCCCGTCAGGCGGAAAGAAAAGGAAGCCCCCAAAGAAATCAACCAAGACCGAGTACGGGGACAGGAGTTAACGAGCCTACCATGGATAAAATCCGTGTGATTTCAGGGGGGGGGGGGGGGGGGGAAACATGGCCGGAGACTCCAAGGACGAAGATGTGGACTCCGTGAAAAAGGTGCTAGAGGACGAAGATCCCATTGTCTTCACACCCAAGGACCAAGGAGATGTGCTCCTGCCCCATGATGACCTGTTGGTGTTCTCGCCCGTTATTACTAAACATCCTGTTAAACGCATCTTAGTAGATAATGGGAGCTCTGTGAATCTGCTGTATTGGAACTACTTTGAAAAGATGCACATCACACACGACTGACTCAAGACGGTTATGTCACCGCTGTACAATTTTTTGGGGGAAGCAATTCCTGTTGTAGGGTCGATCCAGCTTCCGGTCACTCTAGGGAGCTACCCCCAAATGGTTACTAGGTAGGTAAGCTTTATGGTTGTCAAGACCTTCTCCCCCGCTTACAAAGGATCTTGGGGATCCCTACTCAACGCCATGAGAGTAGTCATCTCGCCAAGTGAAGGAAACCAAAAGCAAGCCAGAGTATGTAATGTAAGCTCCACTAAAAGCACTAAAAGGAAGGCAAAGTCGACAACGAGGGAGACTTTAATGATCAGTGAGCAGACTCTCGAAGCTAACAAGCCCCAGCTAGTAGAAACACTTGAAGGAATCCCTCTAAACCCCGACGATGGTGATAGAAAGGTGCATGTGGGGAGCCAATTAGAGGGTCCGGAGAAAGAAGAGGCCATCAAATGCCTACGATCTTATGCGGACGTATTTGCTTGGACGCCGGACGACATGCCTGGGATTAACCCAAAGGTCATATCCCACTGACTGAATGTCCGTCCAAAAGCCCGGCTAGTCAAACAGAAGAAAAGACACATCGCCCCCAGAGAGGTTGAGGTACCTGGAAGAAGAAGTAGACAAACTCCTTGAAGCGGGATTCATTAGGGAGGTCCAATACCTCGTGTGGCTAGCGAATGTCATGATGGTGACAAAAGCCAATGGAAAATGGCGAGTATGCATCGATTTTACAAACCTGAACAAGGCCTGTCCGAAAGACTCCTACCCACTCCCCCGAATAGATAGGCTAGTTGATGATACCTCCGGATATACTGTGCTAAGTTTTTTGGTTGCGTTTTCGGGCTACCATTAGATCTGAATCTATCCGCCTGATGCTGAAAAAGACGACCTTTATCACAAAAAATGGGACGTACTGTTACCAGGTGATGCCTTTCGGTTTGAAGAATGCATGGGCCATGTATCAGAGAATGGTCAACAAAGTATTCAAAGATTTTCTAGGGGAGGAGATGGAGGCCTATGTGGATGACATGATAGTGAAGAGTAAGTAAAGCGAGTCATACGCCGAACAATTGGAGAAAGTTTTGGCAGTGTTCTGGGAGAATAATATGCGTTTGAATTTTGACAAGTGTGCATTTGGGGTGAAATCAAGAAAATTCCTAAGATACATGATTACTCACAGGGGGATAGAGGCCAACTCAGAAAAGGTGCAAGCAAAGATTGACATGCAGTCCCCTTCATTAGTACAAGAGGTTCAAAGGCTGATGGGTCAATTGACAGCTCTGAGCAGGTTCCTCTCCAAATACGCTGAACGCAGCCTCCCTTTCTTCAAGGTCTTAAAGGGGGGTAGGGATTTTCAATGCACTACCAAATGCGAAAAGACATTTCAAGAATTGAAGGAGTACCTAAAGGAGATTCCCCTATTGACTCGACCGAAAACAGGAGAAAGGCTATGCCTATATTTGGGAGTCAGTCACCACGTTGTAAGCGCAATTCTTGTTAGAAAGATGGAACAAGTCGACAGCCTAGTTTATTATGTGAGTAAGGTTTTGCAGGGAGCAGAGTCGCGATACCTCTACGCTGAAATGGTAGCTCTGGCGCTGATAACAGTAGTGAGAAAATTGAGACCCTACTTTCAGGCCCACACCGTGACAGTGTTAACAGATCAACCATTAAGACAAATCCTACAGAAGCCTGAGTGTTCGGGAAGGTTAACCAAGTAGGCTATTGAACTCAATGAGTATAATCTCAACTTCGAGCTCAGAAAGGCAATAAAGGGGCAAGTATTGGCAGATTTTATAGTGGAGTGCAATCACTCCCCAACAACAAAAGAGGTGCCCAGGAAAGAGTTGATGTTATTTGTAGACGGGGTGTCCAATGCGAACGGAGTAGAGCAGGAGTGGTATCAATCTCCCCCTAAGAGGCGTTGGAATACTCCCTGCATTTCACCCTTCCCAGTTCCAATAACACGGCTAAGTACGAAGCGCTGCTAGCGAGGATGAAACCGACTGAAAAGTTGGAGGTAATTGATCTAATGGCTCACAGTGACTCGCAGTTAGTTGTGGAAAAGTTTCAAGGGACTTACGAAGTAAGGGTCCCAACATTGTCCCATTATCTGCAGAAGGAGAGGGAATTGGCACACAAATTCAGAAGCTTTGAGCTAATCAAAATCAACATATCCCTCAACCAACATGCAAACGGGAAGTCCAAGCTAGCCTCCACTCGGGACACCCTCGGACGACCGATTCATATGGAGGTCTTACAACGGCCAAGTATAGATGAAAAGGAGGGATAGATGCATTGCATTGATGTGGCCAATGAGATATCTACTTAATCAAGAGCTCCCGACAACACCTTCAAAGGCTAAGAAGCTCAGGATCAGCGCGATGTCTGTGTAGTTGAGGAGCTCTCTCATTTCCCAAGCATTTAATGCGGAGAACATGTCCACTGATGTAAACAGCTATCACGACCCAATTAGTTTAAAATGAAATGACTATTTAAGCATCATGATTGAAATAGCAATACGTAAAAAAAAAAAAAAAAAGGGAAACGAATACAAGCGAATAAAAGATAAAAGATCACTACAGTGATAACTGTCAGCGTTGAAGCTGCATGTAGATCTCCACAGAACAATCCAACGACTTCCTGCAGTCAAAAACATCATAAAAATATAGCCAAATAAAATATTTTCCACTAAACTTAGCGTCATTTTTCACTATTATCCAATTTTCACATTTTTTTCAATTTTATCATCCAACTTTAACTTTTGTTTTAATTTTGCCCTAAAGCAAACCGGCGTGTGGCCCTCCATACGTGACGCTGACGTGGCGTGCTGTTGTGTCCAATAATGGACGCATTAGCAAAACAAACCCATGTTTGACTTTGATCCAAATCTGACCCAGTGGGTCGACCGAACATTTAATGGGTCAAAACTCATCTTCTTCCCCAAATCACCTAGGGTTTCGCCTTCCACCTTGCGCTGCTGCCGCCCCCGCCGTTGTCATTTTTGCTTTTTCCTGCCCCTGGCCGCCTTCTTTCTCACTCTTCATCGCCGGTGCCTTGCTTCCATTAATGGCTGCCACATGGGAAGCCGATTGTAAAAGGACGAGAGAGGGGAGAAGACCAGAGGTCGAGGGGAAAAAACGACCATGGCGAGATCGATGTTTAAAAGATGACAAGGGCCATGGGTCTATTGCTGTCGATCGATTGCGCCTTGCTTCTGCCATCGTCGACGATGTTCTCCAAAATCGAGCTTCACCGTGACTGCCCTAACTGACGGTTCGTGTCCCCTTTTGGCTAATGGCTCGCCGACGTGGGTTATCGTTCTAGTCGACCGATTTATGCGAGTCTTCTCAGCCAAGGGTCGAATCTCGGCATTATAATGGCCATCGACGCCATGGCCAATGAACTCTGGTCACTCCCATAGCCGAACAGCTTCGTGCTCGACATGGCTCACGTGGTGTGACCAGAGGGTTGAGGCCTCGCGTAACCCCTCGATGAGAGAACAAAAAGGCGACCGCGATGAAGGAAGGCGGCGACAACTCTTTAGGACATAAAACCTAGTGGCCCGAGGGATGAAGATGATGGGTTTCTTTTGCTAAGGTCTCCAACAATAGACACATCAGTACGTCACCTAAGCGCCACGTATGCTGGGGCACACGCCTATCCGTTTGGGGATAAAATTGAAATCAAAGTTTAAATTTGATGACCAAATTGAACTAAATGTCAGAATTGGATAAAATTTAAAAATGACCCTAAGCTCAGGATTAAATAGTCTATTCGGCCTAAAAATATATTGCTCTAAGAAGGGGGAAGAGAGGGAGAGTAATGCATAATGGAACTCACAACCTCTTTAAGAATAAGCTTTAGTCGCACAACAATTTTCTCGTAAGAGCGTGAAATCTCGTACTTCACCTAAGCAAAATATCTTAAAGTCAGTATAGCGCCAAAAATTCCCTACATAAAAATTGTGCACTTGATAAAAAAATCAATGACGGTAAGTAATGATGAAACATAAGTACTCGATCAACAATTCAATAATATTGAAATGCTCAAATACTTAAAAGAAAATTAACAAAATGAAGGGGTTTTAAGAATCATTTGATCCACCCTCAACAAATAAGTACAATCCACCAAAATGCAGTGAAAATATTTTACATGAATAACGCCACAAAATAAAATAGTTGCAGAACATTTTGTCCAGAAATACCATACCTCGTTGGCTGAGAAAGTAAGAACGAAGAGCTACTTGTCTGCGTAGGATTGAAGCTCTCTCATTTCCCAAGCATTCAGTCCTAAGAACCTGCTCATTGATGTAAAAAGTTATCACGACCCAATTAGTTTAAAATGGAATCACTATTTTAACATCATGATTGAAATAACAAGAGATAAAAAAAAATAAACAAAATAAAAAGAAAGGAATAAAAAGGTAAAAAGATCACTACAATGATAACTAAAAGCGTTGAAGTTGCATGTAAACCTCAAAAGAGCAATCCAACTATTTTACGTAATCAAAAAATTCATAAAAATATATTGATCCAAGAAAGGGATGAGAGGGCGGGCGATGCCTAATATATTGTGCAAAAATACAATACTTGGGTCGCTAAGAAAATAAGATCAAAGTGTTATATAACTGTGTAGTATAGCAGCTCTCTCATTTCCCAAGCATTAAGTGCGGAGAACCTGCCTACTGATGAAAAGAGCTATCAGTACCCAATCAACTTAAAATGGAATGACTATTTAAATATCACGATTAAAATATCAAGACGTAAAAAAAAAAAAAAAAATAGGGAAAGGAATACAAGGGAATAAAAGGTAAAAGATCACTATAGTGATAACTAAAAGCGTTGAAGCTGCATGTAGACCTCCAAAAAACAATCCAACTACTTTCCGTAATCGAAAAATTCATAAAAATATATTATCTTAAGAAAGGTAAGAGACGGAGGGCGATGCATAATATATTGTGCAAAAATACCATACCTGGGTTGCTGAGAATGTAAGATCAAAGTGTTATATGTCTGTGTAGTTGAGGAGCTCTCTCATTTCCCAAGCATTCAGTGCGGATAACATGTCCACTGATGTAAACAGCTATCACGACCCAATTAGTTTAAAATGAAATGACTATTTAAGCATCATGATTGAAATAGCATCATGATTGAAATAGCAATACGTAAAACAAAACAAAAAACAGAAAGGAATACAAAGGAATAAAAGGTAAAAGATCACTACAGTGATAACTGCAAGCGTTGAAGCTGCATGTAGACCTCCACAGAACAATCCAATGACTTCCTGCAGTCGAAAACATCATAAAAATATGGCCAAATAGACTATTTTACACGGAACTTAGCGTCATTTTTCACTATTATCCAGTTTTCATATTTTTTTCAATTTTATCATCGAACTTTAACTTTTGTTTTAATTTTGTCCTAAAGCAGACAGACGTGTGCTTGTGGCCCTCCAAACGTGACGCTAACATGGCGTGTTGTTGTGTCCAATAATGGACACATTAGCAGGAGTGCAATTTTGTTCACCCTCTTTAACGAGAGTGATGTCCACTCTCGTTAAAGAGGGTGAACAAAATCGCACTCCACTAGCAAAACAAACCCATGTTTGACTTTGATCCAAATCTGACCCAGTGGGTCGACCGAACATTTAATGGGTCAAAACTCATCTTCTTCCCCAAATCACCTAGGGTTTCGCCTTCCACCTTGCGCTGCTGCCGCCCCCGCTGTTGTCATTTTGCCTTTTTCCAGCCCCTGGCCGCCTTCTTTCTCACTCTTCATCGCCGGTGCCTTGCGTCCATTAATGGCGGCCACATGGGAAGCCGATTGTAAAAGGACGAGAGAGGGGAGAAGACCCGAGGTCGAGGGGAAAAAATGACCATGGCGAGATCGATGTTTAGAAGATGACAAGGGCCATGGGTCTATTGCTGTCGATCGATTGCGCCTTGCTCCCACCATCGTCGACGATGTTCGCCAAAATCGAGCTTCATCGTGGCTGCCCTAACTGACGGTTCGTGTCCCCTTTTGGTTGATGGCTCGCCGACGTGGGTCATCGTTCTGGTCGACCGATTTATGCGAGTCTTCTCAGCCAAGGGTCGAATCTCGGCATTGTAATGGCCATCGACGCCATGGCCGATGACCTCTGGTCACTCCCATGGCCGAACAGCTTCGTGCTCGACATGGCTCGCGTGGCGTGACCAGAGGATTGAGGCCTCGCGTAACCCCCTCGATGAGAGAACAAAAAGGCGACCGCGATGAAGGAAGGCGGCGGCAACTCTTTAGGATGTAAAACCTAGTGGCCTGAGGGATGAAGATGATGGGTTTCTTGTGCTAATGTCTCCAACAATGGACACATCAGCACGTCACCTAAGCGCCACGTATGCTGGGGCACACGCCTGTCCGCTTGGAGATAAAATTGAAATCAAAGTTTAAATTTGATGACCAAATTGAACTAAATGTCAGAACTGGATAAAATTCAAAAATGACCCTAAGCTCAGGATTAAATAGTCTATTCGGCCTAAAAATATATTGCTCTAAGAAGAGGGAAGAGACGAAGAGTAATGCATAATAGAACTCACAACCTCTTTAAGAATAAACTTTAGTCGCTCAGCAATTTTCTCGTAAGAGCGTGAAATCTCGTGCTTCACCTGAGCAAAACATCTTACAGTCAGTATAGCGCCAAAAATTCCCTACATAAAAATTGTGCACTTAATAAAAAAATCAATGAAGGTAAGTAATGATGAAACATAAGTACTCGATCAACAATTCAATAATATTGAAATGCTCAAACACTTAAAAGAAGATTAACAAAATAAAGTGATTTTACAACTAATCAAACATTAACAGTTAAGCATCATCTAGTTGCACAACCGAGTTCCATCACTGGTTTGCAGTAATCATGTTTCTTGAAAACCCATACGCATTCACTTTTTCATATTCTGTGTATTTTAAGATAGCTAACTTTGTGAGGATAGATTATTAAACGTGCAACTAAGACTTGATCTAACCTGGTGGATTGCGTGAATAAACAAGTTCTTCCTCAACCGAGCACAACCCTTTCCTTAGTAGAAGAAAATATACATGCCTTAAGTGTTAAGGAAACTGAGCTGCAAAAAAATAAAAAAAAACAAAAAGAAAAAGAAGCAGGTCACAATTTTTTCGGATGAGATCATAATCAAGTATAAGTGGCTTGAAATTAAAGGGGAATTGCAATTGCATAAAAAGAACCCAAACATAAAGCCAGACATTAGGCACCAAGAAAACCCCAACGGTTTTTCCATCAAAGAATCATTTGATCCACCCTCAACAAATAAGTACAATCCACCAAAATGCAGTGAAAATATTTTACATGGATAATGCCAAAAAGTAAAATAGTTGCAGCAGATTTTGTCCAGAAATACCGTACCTCGTTGGCTGAGAAAGTAAGAACGAAGAGCTACTTGTCTGCGTAGGATTGGAGCTCTCTCATTTCCCAAGCATTCAGTCCTGAGAACCTGCCTATTGATGAAAAGAGCTATCAGTGCCCAATCAGTTTAAAATGAAATGACTATTTAAATATCATGATTGAAATACCAAGATGTAAAAAAAAAAAAAAAAAAATAGGGAAAAGAATACAAGGGAATAAAAGGTAAAAGATCACTACAGTGATAACTAAAAGCGTTGAAGCTACATGTAGACCTCCAAAAAACAATCCAACTACTCTCCGTATTAGAAAAATTCATAAAAATATATTGTTCTAAGAAGGGTAAGAGACGGAGGCCGATGCATAATATATTGTGCAAAAAAGCCATACCTAGGTCGCTGAGAATGTAAGATCAAAGTGTTACATGTCTGTGTAGTTGAGGAGCTCTCTCATTTCCCAAGCATTCAGTGCGGAGAACATGTCCACTGATGTAAACAGCTATCACGACCCAATTAGTTTAAAATGAAATGACTATTTAACCATCATGATTGAAATAGCAATACGTAAAAAAAAAAAAAAAAAAAAAAAAAAAAAAACGAATACAAAGGAATACAAGGGAATAAAAGGTCAAAGATCACTACAGTGATAACTGCCAGCGTTGAAGCTACATGTAGACCTCCAAAGAGCAATCCAACTACTTTTCGTAAAAGAAAAAATCATAAAAATATATTGTTTTAAGAAGGGTAAGAGACGGAGGCGGATGCATAATATAATTGTGCAAAAAAACCATACATGGGTCGTTGAGAATGTAAGATCAAAGTGTTACCTGTTAGTGTAGTTGAGGAGCTCTCTCATTTCCCAAGCATTCAGAGCAGAGAACATGTCCACTGATGTAAATAGCTATCACGACCCAATTAGTTTAAAATGAAATGACTATTTAAGCATCATGATTGAAATAGCAATACATAAAAAAAAAAAAAAAAAAAGAGAAAGGAATACAGGGGAATAAATTGTAAAAGATCACTACAGTTATAACTGCCAGCGTTGAAGCTGCATGTAGACCTCCACAGAACAATCCAACGACTTGCTGCAGTCGAAAACATCATAAAAATATGGCCAAATAGACTATTACACTGAACTTAGCGTCATTTTTCACTATTATCCAGTTTTCACATTTTTTTTCAATTTTATCATCCAACTTTAACTTTTGTTTTAATTTTGTCCTAAAGCAGACAGGCGTGTGGCCCTCCATACGTGACGCTGACGTGGCGTGCTGTTGTGTCCAATAATGGATGCATTAGCAAAACAAACCCATGTTTGACTTTGATCCAAATCTGACCCAATGGGTCGACCGAACATTTAATGGGTCAAAACTCATCTTCTTCCCCAAATCACCTAGGGTTTCGCCTTCCACCTTGCGCTGCTGCCGCCCTCGCCGTTGTCATTTTTGCCTTTTTCCTGCCCCTGGCCGCCTTCTTTCTCACTCTTCATCGCCGGTGCCTTGCTTCCAATAATGCCGGCCACATGGGAAACCGATTGTAAAAGGACGAGAGAGGGGAGAAGACCGAAGGTCGAGGGGAAAAAATGACCATGGCGAGATCGATGTTTAGAAGATGACAAGGGCCATGGGTCTATTGCTGTCGATCGATTGCGCCTTGCTTCCACCATCGTCGACGATGTTCTCCAAAATCGAGCTTCATCGTGGCAGCTTTAACTGACGGTTCGTGTCCCCTTTTGGTTGATTGCTCGCCGACGTGGGTCATCGTTCTGGTCGATCGATTTATGCGAGTCTACTCAGCCAAGGGTCGAATCTCGGCATTGCAATGGCCATCGACACCATGGTCGATGACCTCTGGTCACTCCCATGGCCAAACAGCTTCGTGCTCGACATGGCTCGCGTGGCGTGACCAGAGGGTTAAGGCTTCGCGTGACCCCTCGATGAGAGAACAAAAAGGCGACCGCGATGAAGGAAGGCGACGGCAACTCTTTAGGATGTAAAACCTAGTGGCATGAGGGATGAAGATGATGGGTTTCTTGTGCTAATGTCTCCAACAATGGACACATCAGCACGTCACCTAAGCGCCACGTATGCTGGGGCACACGCCTGTCCGCTTGGAGATAAAATTGAAATCAAAGTTTAAATTTGATGACCAAATTGAACTAAATGTCAGAATCGGATAAAATTCAAAAATGACCCTAAGCTTAGGATTAAATAGTCTATTCGGCCTAAAAATATATTGCTCTAAGATAGGGGAAGAGACGAAGAGTAATGCATAATAGAACTCACAACCTCTTTAAGAATAAACTTTAGTCGCTCAGCAATTTTCTCGTAAGAGCGTTAAATCTCGTGCTTCACCTGAGCAAAACATCTTACAATCAATATAGCGCCAAAAATTCCCTACATAAAAATTGTGCACTTGATAAAAAAATCAATGACGGTAAGTAATGATGAAACATAAGTACTCGATCAACAATTCAATAATAATATTGAAATGCTCAAATACTTAAAAGAAGATTAACAAAATGAAGTGGTTTTACAACTAGTCAAACCTTAACAGTTAACCACCATCTAGTTGCACAACCGAGTTCCATTACGGGTTTGCAGTAATCATGTTTCCTGAAAACCCATATGCATTCACTTTTCCATATTCTGTGTATTTTAAGATAGCTAACTGTGCGATGATAGATTATTAAACGTGCAACTAAGACTTCATCTAACCTGGTGGATGGCGAGAATAAACAAGTTCTTCCTCAACCGAGCACAACCCTTTCCCTAGTAGAAGAAAATATCCATGCCTTAAGTGTTAGGGAAACTGAGCTGCAAAAAAAAAAAAAAGGAAAAAGAAACAGGTCATAATTTCTTGAGATGAGATCATAATCAAGTATAAGTGGCTTGAAATTAAACGAGAATTGCAATTGCTTAAAAAGAACCCAATCATAAAGCCAAACATTAGGCACCAAGAAAACCCCAACGGTTTTTCCATCAAAGAATCATTTGATCCACCCTCGACAAATAAGTACAATCCACCAAAATGCAGTGAAAATATTTTACATGGATAATGCCAAAAAGTAAAAAAGTTGCAACATATTTTGTCCAGAAATACCGTACCTCGTTGGCTGAGAAAGTAAGAACGAAGAGCTACTTGTCTGCGTAGGATTGGAGCTCAATCATTTCCCAAGCATTCAGTCTTGAGAACCTGCCCATTGATGTAAAAAGTTATCAAATCCCAATTAGTTTAAAATGGAATCACTATTTTAACATCATGATTGAAATAACAAGACATAAAAAGAATAAAAAAAAGGAATATAAGGGAATAAAAAGATAAACTATCACTACAGTGATAACTAAAAGCGTTGAACCTGGATGCAGACTTCAAAACAATCCAACTATTTTACGTAATCGAAAAATTCATAAAAATATATTGATCTAAGAAGGGGATGAGAGGGAGGGCGATGCCTAAAATATTGTGCAAAAATACAATGCCTGGGTCGCTAAGAAAATAAGATCAAAGTCTTACATAACTGTGTAGTATAGGAGCTCTCTCATTTCCCAAGCATTCAGTGCGGAGAACCTGCCCACTGATGAAAAGAGCTATCAGTACCCAATCAGTTTAAAATGAACTGACTATTTAAATATCATCATTGAAATACCAAGACGTAAAAAAAAAAAAAAAAAAAAAAATAGGAAAAGGAATACAAGGAAATAAAAGGTAAAAGATCACTCCAACGATAACTAAAAGCGTTGAAGCTGCATGTAGACCTCCAAAGAGCAATCCAACTACTTTTCGTAATAGAAAAAATCATAAAAATATATTGTTTTAAGAAGGGTAAGAGACGGAGGCGGATGCATAATATAATTGTGCAAAAAAACCATACATGGGTCGTTGAGAATGTAAGATCAAAGTGTTACCTGTTAGTATAGTTGAGGAGCTCTCTCATTTCCCAAGCATTCAGAGCAGAGAACATGTCCACTGATGTAAATAGCTATCACGACCCAATTAGTTTAAAATGAAATGACTATTTAAGCATCATGATTGAAATAGCAATACATAAAAAAAAAAAAAAAAGAGAAAGGAATACAGGGGAATAAATTGTAAAAGATCACTACAGTTATAACTGCCAGCGTTGAAGCTGCATGTAGACCTCCACAGAACAATCCAACGGCTTCCTACAGACGAAAACATCATAAAAATATGGCCAAATAGACTATTACACTGAACTTAGCGTCATTTTTCACTATTATCCAGTTTTCACATTTTTTTTCAATTTTATCATCCAACTTTAACTTTTGTTTTAATTTTGTCCTAAAGCAGACAGGCGTGTGGCCCTCCATACGTGACGCTGACGTGGCGTGCTGTTGTGTCCAATAATGGACGCATTAGCAAAACAAACCCATGTTTGACTTTGATCCAAATCCGACCCAGTGGGTCGACCGAACATTTAATGGGTCAAAACTCATCTTCTTCCCCAAATCACCTAGAGTTTCGCCTTCCACCTTGCGCTGCTGCCGCCCCCGCCGTTGTCATTTTTGCCTTTTTCCTGCCCATAGCCGCCTTCTTTCTCACTCTTCATCGCCGGTGCCTTGCTTCCAATAATGCCGGCCACATGGGAAACCGATTGTAAAAGGACGAGAGAGGGGAGAAGACCGGAGGTCGAGGGGAAAAAATGACCATGGCGAGATCGATGTTTAGAAGATGACAAGGGCCATGGGTCTATTGCTGTCGATCGATTGGGCCTTGCTTCCACCATCGTCGACGATGTTCTCCAAAATCGAGCTTCATCGTGGCTGCCTTAACTGACGGTTCGTGTCCCTTTTTGGTTAATTGATCGCCGACATGGGTCATCGTTCTGGTCAACCGATTTATGCGAGTCCACTCAGCCAAGGGTCGAATCTCGGCATTGCAATGGCCATCGACACCATGGCCGATGACCTCTGGTCACTGCCATGGCCGAACAGCTTTGTGCTCGACATGGCTCGCGTGGTGTGACCAAAGGGTTGAGGCCTCGCGTGACCCCTCGATGAGAGAACAAAAAGGTGACCGCGATGAAGGAAGGCGGCGGCAACTGTTTAGGATGTAAAACCTAGTGGCCTGAGGGATGAAGATGATGGGTTTCTTGTGCTAATGTCTCCAACAATGGACACATCAGCACGTCACCTAAGCGCCATGTATGCTGGGGCACACGCCTGTCCGCTTGGAGATAAAATTGAAATCAAAGTTTAAATTTGATGACCAAATTGAACTAAATGTCAGAATCGGATAAAATTCAAAAATGACCCTAAGCTCAGGATTAAATAGTCTATTCGGCCTAAAAATATATTGCTCTAAGATAGGGGAAGAGACGAAGAGTAATGCATAATAGAACTCACAACCTCTTTAAGAATAAACTTTAGTCGCTCAGCAATTTTCTCGTAAGAGCGTTAAATCTCGTGCTTCACCTGAGTAAAACATCTTACAGTCAGTATAGCGCCAAAAATTCCCTACATAAAAATTGTACACTTGATAAAAAAATCAATGACGGTAAGTAATGATGAAACATAAGTACTCGATCAACAATTCAATAATAATATTGAAATGCTCAAATACTTAAAAGAAGATTAACAAAATGAAGTGGTTTTACAACTAGTCAAACCTTAACGGTTAACCATCATCTAGTTGCACAACCGAGTTCCATTACTGGTTTGCAGTAATCATGTTTCCTGAAAAACCCATATGCATTCACTTTTCCATATTCTGTGTATTTTAAGATAGCTAACTGTGTGAGGATAGATTATTAAACGTGCAACTAAGACTTGATCTAACCTGGTGGATAGCGTGAATAAATAAGTTCTTCCTCAACCGAGCACAACCCTTTCCCTAGTAGAAGAAAATATCCATGCCTTAAGTGTTAGGGAAACTGAGCTGCAAAAAAAAAAAAAAGAAAAGAAAAAGAAACAGGTCACAATTTCTTGGGATGAGATCATAATCAAGTATAAGTGGCTTGAAATTAAACGAGAATTGCAATTGCTTAAAAAGAACTCAATCATAAAGCCAGACGTTAGGCACCAAGAAAACCCCAACGGTTTTTCCATCAAAGAATCATTTGATCCACCCTCTACAAATAAGTACAATTCACCAAAATGCAGTGAAAATATTTTACATGGATAATGCCAAAAAGTAAAAAAGTTGCAGCATATTTTGTCCAGAAATACCGTACCTCGTTGGCTGAGAAAGTAAGAACGAAGAGCTACTTGTCTGCGTAGGATTGGAGCTCAATCATTTCCCAAGCATTCAGTCCTGAGAACCTGCCCATTGATGTAAAAAGTTATCACGACCCAATTATTTTAAAATGGAATCACTATTTTAACATCATGATTCAAATAACAAGACATAAAAAAAATAAAAAAAAAAGAATATAAGGGAATAAAAAGGTAAAAGATCACTACAGTGATAACTAAAAGCGTTGAACCTGGATGTAGACATCAAAACAACAATCCAACTATTTTACGTAATCGAAAAATTCATAAAAATATATTAATCTAAGAAGGGGATGAGAGAAAGGGCGATGCCTAAAATATTGTGCAAAAATACAATGCCTGGGTCGCTAAGAAAATAAGATCAAAGTCTTACATAACTGTGTAGTATAGGAGCTCTCTCATTTCCCAAGCATTCAGTGCGGAAAACCTGCCCACTGATGAAAAGAGCTATCAGTACCCAATCAGTTTAAAATGAACTGACTATTTAAATATCATCATTGAAATACCAAGACGTAAAAAAAAAATAGGGAAAGGAATACAAGGAAATAAAAGGTAAAAGATCACTACAGCGATAACTAAAAGCGTTGAAGCTGCATGTAGACCTCCAAAGAACAATCCAACTACTTTCCGTAATAGAAAAAATCATAAAAATATATTGTTTTAAGAAGGGTAAGAGACGGAGGCGGATGCATAATATATTTGTGCAAAAAAACCATACCTGGGTCGTTGAGAATGTAAGATCAAAGTGTTACGTGTTTGTGTAGTTGAGGAGCTCTCTCATTTCCCAAGCATTCAGTGCGGAGAACATGTCCACTGATGTAAATAGCTATCACGACCCAATTAGTTTAAAATGAAATGACTATTTAAGCATCATGATTGAAATAGCAATACGTAAAAAAAAAAAAAATTGAAAGGAATACAAGGGAATAAATTGTAAAAGATCACTACAGTTATAACTGCCAGCGTTGAAGCTGCATATAGACCTCCACAGAACAATCCAACGACTTCCTGCAGTCGAAAACATCATAAAAATATGGCCAAATAGACTATTACACTGAACTTTGCGTCATTTTTCACTATTATCCAGTTTTCACATTTTTTTCAATTTTATCATCGAACTTTAACTTTTGTTTTAATTTTATCCTAAAGCAGACAGGCGTGTGGCCCTACATACGTGACGCTAACGTGGCGTGTTGTTGTGTCCAATAATGGACGAATTAGCAAAACAAACTCATGTTTGACTTTGATCCAAAACTGACCCAGTGGGTCGACCGAACATCTAATAGGTCAAAACTCATCTTCTTCCCCAAATCACCTAGGGTTTTGCCTTCCACCTTGCGCTGCTGCCGCCCCCACCGTTGTCATTTTTGCCTTTTTCCTGCCCCTGACCGCCTTCTTTCTCACTCTTCATCGCCGGTGCCTTACTTCCATTAACAGCGGCCACATGGGAAACCGATTGTAAAAGGACGAGAGAGGGGAGAAGACCGGAGGTCGAGGGGAAAAAACGACCATGGCGAGATCGATGTTTAGAAGATGACAAGGGCCATGGGTCTATTGCTGTCGATCGATTGCGCCTTGCTTCCACCATCGTCGACGATGTTCTCCAAAATCGAGCTTCATCATGGCTGCCCTAACTGACGGTTCGTGTCCCCTTTTTGTTGATGGCTCGCCGACATAGGTCATCGTTCTGGTCGACCGATTTATGCGAGTCTACTCAGCCAAGGGTCGAATCTCGGCATTGTAATGGCCATCGACGCCATGGCCGATGACCTCTGGTCACTCCCATGGCCGAACAGCTTCGTGCTCGACATGGCTCGCGTGGTGTGACCAGAGGGTTGAGGCCTCGCGTGACCCCTCGATGAGAGAACAAAAAGGCGACCGCGATGAAGGAAGGCGGCGGCAACTCTTTAGGATGTAAGACCTAGTGGCCTGAGGGATGAAAATGATGGGTTTCTTGTGCTGATGTCTCCAACAATGGACACATCAGCACGTCACCTAAGCGCCACGTATGCTGGGGCACACGCCTGTCCGCTTGGTGATAAAATTGAAATCAAAGTTTAAATTTGATGACCAAATTGAACTAAATGTCAGAACTGGATAAAATTCAAAAATGACCCTAAGCTCAGGATTAAATAGTCTATTCGGCCTAAAAATATATTGCTCTAAGAAGGGGGAAGAGACGAAGAGTAATGCATAATGGAACTCACAACCTCTTTAAGAATAAGCTTTAATCGCTCAGCAATTTTCTCGTAAGAGCGTGAAATCTCATGCTTCACCTGAGCAAAACATCTTACAGTCAGTATAGCGCCAAAAATTCCCTACATAAAAATTGTGCACTTGATAAAAAAATCAATGACGGTAAGTAATGATGAAACATAAGTACTCGATCAACAATTCAATAATATTGAAATGCTCAAATACTTAAAAGAAGATTAACAAAATGAAGTGGTTTTACAACTAGTCAAACCTTAGCAGTTAAGCATCATCTACTTGCACAACCGAGTTCCATCACTGGTTTGCAGTAATCATGTTTCCTGAAAACCCATACGCATTCACTTTTTCACATTCTGTGTATTTTCAGATAGCTAACTGTGTGAGGATAGATTATTAAACGTGCAACTAAGACTTGATCTAACCTGGTGGATGGCGTAAATAAACAAGTTCTTCCTCAACCGAGCACAACCCTTTCCCTAGTAGAAGAAAATATCCATGCCTTAAGTGTTAGGGAAACTGAGCTGCAAAAAAAAGAAAAAGAAACAGGTTACAATTTCTTGGGATAAGATCATAATCAAGTATAAGTGGCTTGAAATTAAAGCGGAATTGCAATTGCTTAAAAGGAACCCAATCATAAAGCCAGACGTTAGGCACCAAGAAAACCCCAACGATTTTTCCATTAAAGAATCATTTGATCCACCCTCGACAAATAAGTAAAATCCACCAAAAAGCAGTGAAAATATTTTACATGGATAATGCCAAAAAGTAAAATAGTTGCAGAAGATTTTGTCTAGAAATACAGTACCTCGTTGAAGTGTTAGGGATACTGAGCTGCAAATTTTGTCCTAAAGCAGATAGGAGTGGCTTTTGACTTGAGAAATCTAGGAAGTATTGTTCAATCAAGGAAGGCGTGCATGTGGCCAAGGGGATGAGGTGACCTCGATTGTGGAGAAGGAGAAGTGGTTGGGGACTATCGCTAAATTTGTAGCGATCGCGAGCAAGGCCAGAAGGTGTTTATCCATTGCGATTACCGGCTATGTTCGTGAGTACATAGCAAGAAGGAAGGCAAGTGTGGGAAGCAGATCCTTGAGCATGCTGATCATCGCTAATTGCAGACATAGGCGGACATGTACAATTGATTGAGGCAAACTTAAGATTGCGGATTTTGATTTTCGGGAAGACGACTCAGATCTCGGTGAATTCTGAGCCGCTGGATTAGGCGATTATTGGAGGCAAATTTGGAGCTGATATAAGTCCGGAATTAGTAGGCGAAGCAAATTTCGTAATCCAATCCGATTGGAATTTTGGAGGCGCCTTCCTCGAATAGGGATCTAATGCACCTAATCTTGATCCTAGCTACAATCTGGAAGTGGGGATAAACTCAAGTGTCCCTGATTGCAAATCAAATCAGATTGGTTCCTTTGAAGCGAAGTTGTGCGATTTTGAGCCAAGCAGAGATAAGGAATTCCGGTGATTACGGAGCTTGTGGTCGATGATTGGGTAAGAAAGGAGGCAGGCTTGGGGTGAATTGAAGCAAAGCTGATCAACATGTGGTTGTTGTAATATTGGAAGGTGAAGTAGACCGGCAATTTCAATTGTGTGATTCCAAGTCTAATTGTTGCGTGTGCAATGGGTTTGGGCGAACTTAGGGTGTGGAATTTAGATTCGAGGAAGGAAAATCAGAGTGGCGCAGCCGGATATTTGATCTAAAACGAGTCCAGAAGTTGAGATTAAGAAGGCGACGGTTCTTAGCTATTGCATCTTAACTAAGGCGGAATTGAAGGCAACACGAGGTGAACTAGATGGAATTCGGATGGGATGCTATTAAAAGTGGGAAACGCCAGAACCAAGGGCAGGTGGATGACCGCTTGGAGACCTTGGAGATGGGGTGTCGGCAAGCTCAAAAGGAGATCAACCAGAGCCAATCGAAGTATGCGGCTAAGCTGGATTTAGCCTTTAGCAGGCTCCGGGAGGAAATTGATGGGTTCCGCCAGCAGATCAGCCAGCAGTTGAATGCCTTAAGCATGTTAGCTAGGCAACCTAATGTCCGCATTCCGATGGAATTCACCCCCAGGGCTTCATCAGCGCCCATTCTAACGATGCCCTAATGAATAGACAGAGATCACAGGATTCGAGGGGGTATCAGGAAACGAAGGACAAAGCTGAGGTAGAGGAGGATAATTGGGACAAGGGATTGGCAGTAATCACTCCACCATTCCAAAGTCACAAATGGACATTCCCCCGTTTGAAAGAGAAAGACCTCAATGGTGGATCCGACGATGCGAACGGATGTTCTACCACCACCGAGTAGTGAAAGGGGTGAAAGTGAAAATGGCTGCAGCTTATTTGGATGGTGTTGTAGATGCTTGGTTCGAAAATTGGACTTGGGAAAGGGTAGAATGGAGCTGGCCACAGTTTGTAAACGCCTTGCGTACTTGGTTTGGAGAAGGCCCAAAACTAATGTTGTCATTGGAGTTCCTAAGCTGCTCATCAAGTAGTGCAGGGAGCTGATGAAGTACAGTGGAAAAGGAAGATGGTGTACGTGCAGTTGATGCAAAGTATGAGACTTAGGTGCTACATGAGGAAATACTTGCTGAAAGTGTGCCTAGGGTATACTCCAGCAATCAGCAAGTAGGAGGTTGGGGCAAACCTCATGCTGAGGAATATGATAGTCCGCTCGATGGTGATGTTTCTGGAGTTCTACAACAAGACCAGCCCAACTATAAGGAAGAACCAGTTAATAAGACTAAACATTGGGGTGATCCGGAGGAAGAAGAGGAGGAGGTGGAAGAAGAGATGATTATACCAAGCAACTTGCTTGGAACATCTCATACGAATGTCATTGGCATGGGCACACAAAACAAGACAAAGGTAACATTGCAGCCAGAAGAATTGGGAGTATTGTACAGATTTTTCCCTATAGAGAGGTTTGAAATTATCTCTATGGTTGGAAAAGATAGGGTTGCAGGACTGACCGCTCATTTAGAACCATTTTTCATGGCAATAAGGAAGAAGTGGATGGCTGAGATTGGTGTTGCAGCAAGTCATAATATTGTTATTGTGGAGAGAGAAGAAAAGAGAAAGCAAGAGCAAAGAGAAATACGAGAGAAGAACAAGAAAAGACGAAGAAGAAACCAGTTGGTGAAGAAAGGCATTGGATGAAGAGACACCGGCTTGTTTATAATAAGTTTCTTGGCGACAAGAAACCTTTCAAGGAGGGGGAATTGTCACGACCCTTGGGATATTATAGGGACAAAGTTGTAATTAGTTGCATTGTTGGTTAGGAAATGCTATTAGTTCTGTTATAGTGCACATGGGTGTTGTTCTTAGACTCTACTTCTAGTTGAACAGCCTATAAATAGGTCTTGTATGTAGAGAAATGTATGCTGAAATAATATAGTGAATTCATATTTTCCCTCCTTACTTTCTCCCTCTCATTCTTCCTAATTCTCTCTCATTTCTCTTGATTTCTACTCTATATCTCCCTCCAATTCTTATCCGTTTCCCTCCCGAATCCTTCCCAATTCCTTCCTAGACCCTAGCTAAATCCTAGGGTCGTGACAGAAACTAACACCAAATTGTTTATCAAACATACTGTACTCAATAAATTGCTATGAAATTTTGTTGTCATGAAAGTCACTTATACAAAAAGCACTTTTGCAAGAATCACTTGTAGGAAGATGCAATTTAGATTTGGCTAAATCATCTGAGAAATGCTTCCAGCGTATTACATGTCTTTGGCTATTTGGCTAGTGACTGAACTAAAGTTCTTTTAACAATCAAATCAAATGTTTTAGTAGTTAATACTATTTGGATATTGATATGTTTTTATATTTTAACATTTTAAATTTTTATGATTAAATGCTATTTTTAATTCTAAAAATGATCCAAACCACAACCATATTTAAGCAACAACAAAGGAAACCCAGTAGGAATCAAGAGCAGTACTGGCGAAGGGTATTAGTAAACTGCCAAAAGTATATGAGGGAGAAAGTATAATTTGGTCAACAGACATTTTGTAGACAATCGACACTGCTATCCAAACATTTGAATGTATCCATTCTAAGAAGTCAGCAAGAGTGAAGAATACCTTAAAATTGTTGACAGTGGGGTGGGAACTTCCGATAGTTTAGCGAAAACAATAAAATGTGAGTAGTGAAGAATGAATTCAACCTTAATTGGTCAAAAATAGAAAAGGCCTGAGAACTAAAGCAGAACAACTACATTCACACTATGTAGATTAAATTCCCTTGTGATGTCATATAGCAGAGTTTTGAGAGCACGTCCAAGTCAGAAAATAGAGAGTGGCAATTAATATTAGAGAAAACTAGTACCCCTATTTTTTTTGTACTCGAGACAATAAAAAACAGAGAAAAAACATTCAAACTCCAACATAGAAATGATATTTCAAGAAAAAATGCATCAAGCTTTTAAGATTCTGACCAAAATTGACTAAAAACACTTTTATTGAGTAAATTACACTAATCACCCCTCAGCTTTGACCTAATTACAGAGTACCCCATGTTATGGAAATGGCAAAGTACCCATGCCTGCTAAAAAATAGGGTCAATTGATCATTTTAGGCCTAAGTTTTTAAACCACCCCCCCCCCCCCCCCCAAAGAGTGGCTGAAAGGACTCGACTATAGAGAGTTTAAAAAGGTAAGGGTAAAATGATCAACTTACCCTATTTTTAGCAGCAAAGGTTCCCATTTTTTAGCAGCTGGATGATTTAGGGCATGGTTGATGGTCCAGTGGTTTAAGCCACACTTTGTGTGTGTGGGTGGGTGGGGGCAGATGTTTATTCTCACTATCTCACCAGAAATGATGGCCAAATGTTAGCCAATCTAATTCCAGAAAATAGGGTTCGTAGCCAGAGCAATTACAAGAATATAGGCGAATGAGACAGACCAGTTATTGGAATATAGTTGGCTAGACCAGGCCAAGATGACAAGCTATGTCCACGCCTTTTAATAATGCTATTAAAAATAGAGGTATCCCTGAGTTTTGAGCCTACTAAATAAGTTGAAGCTTTATATTATTAATTGTATCAAATTTTTTCCAAGGTGGGGATTAGAGATCTAAAGCTTGCACCAAGAGTGATATTTTGACTTGGGATTTGATATGATGAAGACATTATCCTGGGCAAAACATTCAGATAATTGGATCACTACTTCAATAGCTAAGAACTTAGTTAGCCTAGAAAACATTATCTGATCACAATCATTGTATGGAACATTTCTACAACTGCAAAAATAAATAAAATGTGATGCATGCAAACTCTCTTTTTGGGTCACATGTACAATGCATACCTTTTGATCTATTAATTTTGTCATGTCTTCTGCTCCACTGTCATTTTCAAATTTGAAAACATTATGAAGTTGAAATGACCTGGCATAAGACTCATGGAAATAAAAATTTTAGACAACCTGTTAATCACTCCACGAGATAGAAACACTTAACTTCTCCCCGGTGGTGTCATTTTTTTGGACTTAACCCTAGCAACTGTTACCAAAACTGCCTGATAAAATTGGAAACAATAAACAAATATAGTCAGAAAATGGAATAAAGCAGGATGTTACTCAATAAAACAGGGCAGACTGAATCATCCCAGATGGCAGTGTAACTGTTGTTCCCAGATGATACAATGTCTCTTAAGGACAAAGAGGGGATCTCATGCATGTCCTGCTTTTCTTTCCTTGCTGTATCAAGACTTAAGGTGAATTTGGATTGGAAGTATTAGAATTTACTAAGATTGCAAAGTGGCTCTTGCCTTCTTATCTGGGTCAGTTGTTGCATTCAAGCTTTTAAGGTGAAGGCAATCCAAGATGGAATGGTTTAGAGTGAGAGCTTTCAAAAGAAATTGGCATGGCGGAAAATGCAGTATCTACCGGGAGGCATTATCTCACTCTTTTCAAGAGCACCTTGTCAAGACTATCAAACTACTTGATGTCTTTATTCTCTTCAGCTCTTGCATCAGCATCTAGATAATCCTAGAGAGAAAAGACAACAACGGCACCACATTAAATATTACATGCCCCCAAAAGACATAACTTTCCATATCTTTTTCCCTTACATTTCTAAATGACAAACAACTCAAAATAAATTAAAGAGCCTCCAGGAAGATAAGGCTTGGCCCCTTGCTCGAGATTCTTGATTGTTCCATTTCCTGATGTTAGCAATGTACAACAAACAAAATATTTGCAACAGGGAAAAAAAAAAGAAGAAGAAGAGGAAGACAATCTCTACCAACCTGCTGATCTGCTACACTATAGTTAAAGCACCCAGGACCTGCACGTGCAGAACAAAAAGGCAGGGAAACTAGTTTATTTCTTTTGCTTGGACACAAATAAGAGAGAATATAACTTACCAAAGAAGTAATTAAAAATAGCTTGTCAGCATTACTTTCCTTCAATAAGTGTAAACCAGAGATAAAGGAAATCTTATAAAAACCAACAAAGCAACTTTGAGATTGATAGAATTTCACTGACTTTATCCCAAAGAAATTAAGAATATAATGTATTTGCAGTTAAATAAATATATTAAGAACGTAATACATTTCCGACGGGCAACAACTCCAAAAGTTTGGCTGACAATTATGTAGTTAATCTTCTCGAAACTAAATATGTATATATATATATATATAAGAAATTAGAAAGTAATGGAAACTAATATTTTGATTGCATCCAGTCAAATTGTCACAAGAAACGTGATGCAAAATTTGGAAATGTAAGAGCGACCAGAAAAAAAGTGCATCTACAGGGCAAGCTCTCTGTCCGAGTGACGCCATGGCACGCGGAATGAATCGTGTAATGAACGCATGAACTACGCGGTTGCCAACAACATGAAAACCTCTTTCACTCGTCTTCTTTATCAATAGCCATAATTTCAGTCGATTCGCATTGAATCTTTCTCCTCACATTCCCTAAACAAAAAGAACATTGTCGAATTTCGGACAAGAAGTAGTTAAACCCTATATACAGCAACTCAGACGCAATTGCGACGTCCAGAGACATCAATTCAACTGAAGCCAACAAATTCCAAATTCCACAAAATGCAAAACCCCTGAAATTAACCGCACAGACACCAATCCCAAAACAAAGAGAGGAGAGATCAAACCTTGGGGCAGATCTTCAATCTCGGTGAATTCCTTCTCCAATGCGGCACCGATCATGCCGGGCAAGCTGACCTCCTTGGATCTCGGGTGGGAGGAGTTGGATTCCGCAGCGATGGTAGAGGCGTTGGCGGCAGCGACAGAGAGAGTGAGACGAGAGAACGCAGAGAGAGAGAGAGAGAGAGAGGAGAGAGATGTCCGCATCTCTCCCAGAGGGTTAGAGAGAGAGAGAGAGAGAGGAGGGGGGAGCGTGGGGTGGGGGGGGGGGGGGAGATACGAATCCGAATGGGGGAGGAGCCTTGGCAACAACTCGCAGCTTCTTCTTGGTTGTAATTAGTGGCACGGCGCGGCCACCGGAGTGCGTGTATTGAAGGAATCGAAATTGGATGACGATAGCGGTGGAGACGAGCATGTACGCGCCGTGCACACAATCAATTCCATAGCTGCAAAATGAGAAAATGAAACCCTAGCCAATTTGGGGAGACGATCAGAGAGAGAGAGAGAGAGCGAGTAGAAGAAGCAGGGCAAGGAATGGGCGGATAGGCTCAGGCTGGCGGTCACTAAAATACGAGAAGAGAGAGAGAGAGGAGAGAGCTGTCCGCAACTCTCCCAGAGGGTTAGATAGAGAGAGAGGAGGGGGGTGGGGAAGATACGAGAATCCGAATGGGGGAGGAGCGTGGGTGGTTGGAGATATGTTATTCCAGAAAAGATACGTCAGTTAGAGCGCGGGAGCAGAGTGGCATGCTAACATTAATTTCTGTTATTTAAAATTCAAATTTAATTCCTGTTATTTCTCAGTTTTTTAATTGATTTTTTGACTCAGTTTTAATTCCAATAGTCTCTTTTATAAATAAAATTTTTATTTTTTTAATTAATTATTATTATTAAGATATAATAGTAAATTTATTTAATTAAAAATATCATCACCAATTAAAATTTATAAGACAAAAAATAATATTATTAATCATCGATTCACTTCGGGTATCCGGACTTACGCTCAACTAGTCCCCAAGGGGCAATGACCTTCCCCTCTGATGCACGACAGGGTAAATTCGGATGCGGATCTAGTCTATACACACCCAAACTAGACCTTCGAGATATGTCTATCCTCCTTGTAGACCCCCTTCACGTCGTGTGGATGGGACCCCTGGAGGGGAGACAGGGCGCACCAAGACCCTCTCTCCATAAGGGCAACAAGCCAACAATAAATGCCACCAGTTGCCATTGAGATTTGAACCCCTGATGCCTGTGTTATTTTTCTAAGTGCTTTACTGTTGGACCATGCCCGTGAGATAGCAGGGAGCCTTTCCTTCCCTGCATATAATCAAATAATTAAGCAAGGGGTATTGTTATTATGACATGACTAGTCAATGCCACTAAGCTGAATATATACCGTCTCGAATGATTATAAGAGCTGCGAGAAGGTTGCTAATCGAGGTGGCAGACACATCACTCACACACATGGAAAAGATTTTATCACATCCCATCATATTCATATTAAGGTTTGGGCCTCTCTCTTCTCATATTCATTCATTCATTCATTAATATGCTTGCGACTAAAATAATAAAAGACGAGCAGCCTTTACTAATCTACCAGTCTACTTATTCATTTCATGGCAAAAGATAAAAATAAAATCAAACTAGCTAGTTCTTTTAAAATTTATATATATATATTTATATATAATTTCAATCTTATTTTATGAAGAATCCACTGA
The DNA here is from genome assembly GCF_014633365.1 of Diospyros lotus. Taxonomy (NCBI): domain Eukaryota; kingdom Viridiplantae; phylum Streptophyta; class Magnoliopsida; order Ericales; family Ebenaceae; genus Diospyros; species Diospyros lotus. Next base: position 24,701,696 of record NC_068342.1, read on the forward strand.
ATTTTTTGGAACCAATAAACAAAGATACTTATAATTATACTATATCATTTTCCTTAAATATCTAAGTTCCAAAACACTCCCTTCAATTAATTCAGTTGATCAACGACGGGATTGGTCTATCGTTGATTTCGTCACTGATTAAAAAATTAATAAAAAAATAAAATTTTAAACATAAATAAAAAATAATAATAAAATATATAAAAAATACAAATTATATAAATTGAAATTTGAACTTAAATTTTTATATTTATTGAATATAAATATATAAAAATAAATTTATGATAATTAATAATTTATTTTAATTAAATAAATAACTAACTCACCAACAATACTTAGATCATTATATTTGTATTTCTAATTTTAAAATTGTATTTACTATATTTATAACATTATATTTGTACTTCTTATTTTAAAATATAAATGAAAACTAATTAAAAAATAAATATTAATCTTTTTATTTAAAATTATTATAATATTTTTAATAAATAACTACTTAAAAACACTTTTTTACAAATAAATTGTATATTTATTATATTTTTTACATATAATTAATATTTCATTGAAAAAAATTGACATAATATTTTTTTATTTTAAATAAACATTTTTTAATTATTTCTCATTTAAATCATCAATAATATATACACAATGCACAATAATATATACAGAATATAAAACTATATAAATGTAAAATAAAAAATAATATACATACAATAAATATAAATAACATACAAATTAAAATTAGTAGTTAATCATTAAAAAAAAACTAACAGCTAAAAAAAACTATAATGCACAGAGAAAATGAAGCAATCTATAACTAACATGAATATTTTTTAGATAAAAAATATTCAAAGATGCATTTAAAAGTTAAAATAATAAAATACTAAAAATATAATGTACAGACAAAAAAAATAAAATATCTTATAAATTTTGGTGATGCTAATATCTTCTAAATGAAGACTCTACAAAAAAAAAAAAAATTAAACAAAACTTTGAAAGTGAAGTTGAGAGTGCAAAGGGGGAAGAGATGGGAGACAGAAAGTGTAGAGGGAGGGAAATGGATTTATATAAGGGGGCGGGAAACTTCAAAAGGGAAGGGGGGAAATTCAAAAGAGGTGCAACTGAGAAAAATGAGGAAAGGGGGGCGCGGGGGGAAATGGGGGGTTAACGACGGGCATCTCCCTCCGCTAAACAGTGACAGGAGATGCCCGTCGCTAAACACTGTTTAGTTAGCCAAGGGCCCGTCGCTGCACGCCACTATTTAAATTGTTTGATTTTTTAAAAAAATATTTCAAATATTTAAAAAAAAACCATAAAATCTAAATAATATGTATATAGAGAAAAATATATTTTATACTCAATAATAAACATAAAATAATATATATAAATAATAAATAAAATTCTGAATTTGGAGTATCTTACTTTCACTCAACTCACAGAATTCAACAAATAATCGATATTTCACGATTAATGATACATTGGAAGACTCTTTTAGATCTTCCAATATTAGTAAAATGATTGTTTCGCTTCTGTATATTTGAAAATGAAGAAAGATCTCTGAGACTTATTAATAAATTTTGTAGGTTTATTTATACTAATAATTTTTGTAAGTAACTCTAAGTTTATTTGTACTAATAATTTTTGTACAAATAAACAATAATCGAGTGCAAATATATATTTGTGTCTTATATCTGGATATGTTTTACTTGTATTTGTCTTATATCTAAATATTTTTTTTTTTAGTTTTTACCTTTAATTCAAACGGATATGAGCTTCTTTGTTTGTCTTGTATTCAAATGCAGACGAAATATTCCATTGCTAATTCAAACGTATATTAATTTTAATTTTAATGTTGTAATACCCTAAGAGCCCAAAGAATTGTAGTATATATCGAGGATAAGTAAGAAATGAAACAACATCAATTGGATATCTTTTGGGCTGAATGTAGGCAAATAACTCTCGGATTAAGCGTGCTTGAGCTAGGAAAGCTCAAGGATGGGTGACCCCCTGGGAAGTTCGTGTAGGCCCATCAGAGTAAGTTGTTCCGTTCCTTCTTATCGCTCGATGCGTGATGTTACAAGTGGTATCAGAGTCGACCCTTGGAGAATGCGATCCGATGAGGGCAAAGAGTGGCGTCGGGGCTTAAGGGCCTGTGTAAGGAGCGGCTTCTATGATGGTAGCTGTAAGATTGCCACGTAATTTTAATAAGTTTAGAATACCAAAAAAATTGATTTTATAGCAATTTCAGGTACCGAATCAACTGCAGCGAATGCCTTGGAGTGAAATTGTCTAAGGAAAATTATATGGTCTCGACGAGCGTATCGAGATAGGATTTATGGTATAAAAAAAAATTGAATTCGGAACGATTTTCGGTACAGCTAAAATACAGCTGTCATTTAGGCTGTAAAACTGAATTGTCGTAAGAGGCTCTCGAAAAATCAAGGGAATCCTAGGGGGGCTCCAATTTTACGTAATGAGAAACCCTTTAGTGGTTTCGGGATGAAACGGCTGCCCGGAAAGGACAGTGGGGCGAATCGTCCTTTTTGACTAAGTTTTGAGTTATTAATTTTGGATTTTCGGTATTGTAATGCAATTTGGGAAGTTGCATAAATGAAATAGACGTAAAAATTGTGGTTTAAGGTGTAATTTCCCTTAATTTAAGGTGTAATATATAATCATATATATATATATAAATTTATATGTATTCACGTAGCAAAGCAAGCGTCTCTACAAAGATTGATGATCGATTATAAATGCAAACTCCATGCCCTGCACCTCCCATACTCTGCAACCAGCCGCGCCTATGCAAAATCGACCGAGATTTAAGCAAAAGAATAGGAGATTATGCCGGTGGGATTTGAGGAATTAAATGCGAGGCGTATATATATCGGTGTGAGTATGTGCTATGCCCTACAACTTGATGGCCAAATTTCTTTGACAAGTGGGTTGCCAGAGGGATGGGCAAGGCAGCGGAGGTGGCTATAAAAGGAGAGAAATGAGAGCAATTGGAGAATAGAGGAAGAAGCATGAGAGAGTGGAGAGTGAAGAGTGAAGGACAAAAGGTCGAATTCGGCCATGGCCGCAAGCTGGCCAAGAGTTCGCGAAACAGAGGCTGAGCTTGAGAGAGAGATCGAGATCGCGAGAGAGTTGGGATCATGATGGTTGGCCAGAGAGCATCAAGCGGCTGCCATAGTCGCAAGTCCAAGCTTTCAACAAGTGCAGCCATGGTAGCCCGCTACAACGGGCAAGGAGACTGCTGCGATAATGGTGGTTCGCGGCAAGGCTGGGTGACGCTCGAGCAAGCAGTGAAGGCGACAGGCAAGGTGGCCGATGGTGGCGGCAGCCGCAAAGGCGGGTGGCGAAGTTGGAACCGCGGCCATGGCAGCCGCGAAGCTGGGTTGCAGCAGCTGGGCTGCAACGCAGCCGGCGTCGATGGGGCATACGACGGCCTCCGGATGGGACGAGGGAGGCCGGTGTGGGCGGTCGAGGCTGGAGAAGGCGGCGGCAGGGCCGACAGCGAGGCGATGTGGAGGTTGGGCGGAGCTCGCCATGCGTCCATGGCGGAAGAAAAAGAAACAGATGAGGGAGAAGAAGAAGGGAAGAAGAAGAAAAAGAAGAAGAAGAGGAGAATGAAGAAGAATAAAGAAAGAAAAGAATGAGGAAGAAAGGAAGAGGTTGCAGGCGCATGGAAGGGGCAGGAGGAGGAAGAAGATGAAGTGGAGGGAAAAAAAAAAAAGAGAAAAGAAAAAAAAGGAAAAAGAAGAAAGAAAAGGAAGAAAGAAGAAAAAAAAGAAAATTAGGAAAAATCCTAGAAAATCCCAAAAAATAAGAAATTATGTTTCGGTGATATCCTGGAGATTTTGGTGAGAAAAACGGCCTGGGCACGCGTTTCAAGGATAAGGCACGCATACCGAGGAAATTCGAGATGCTAAGTTAAGGTGAGTAAAATTCCCTATAAAATTTCAGAAATTCAATAATATTATTTTATGAATTTTCGTAGTGAAATATTTGAGAAAATATTTTAGAAATATTTAGTTTGGATTTATTGAAAAAAAAGAGAGGAAGAAATAGAGAGAAAAATTATAGAAAATGCCAGAAATTATGAAAAAATAGGTTTTAATGTTTATTTAAATAATTATGGTGATTAGGATGTTTTGAGGCTTAAGTTGAAGTGTCTTGTGCGAATTTTGAGGTTGGTACGCAAATCGAGGCAAGGCACGGATATCAAGGTAGCCCGATAAGCTTGAGAAGGTAAGTAGTACTTCCCAATTAAAGTTAGTTTTATGAAAAATGCTTGGTTTATGTTCCTCGACAATGTTTTCATCATATTGACATGCCCTGATATGTATCCATCACGTAGACGGCATACATGACATGACTATGAAATGCGTGAATACACGTTAATATCATTGATCACTCGCATTTGAGGCCGTAGGGAATACGAACTGGCACCGCTACTTTACCAAGGGTGCACCCATACACCTTGGCTTCGAAAGAGGGAGCCGCAAAAATGGTAGGTAGCATGAGGGGTGCAGTTGACACCTACGATGAAAGACATTGCATTCATACACGAAATATGTTTTACGTACCCTTACTTAGATGATTCATCATCTAACTTGGGCTTTGCTCCTGGAATATTCAAACGTTCCAGGTGGAGATTGTAGTAGATACGAGGATAAATGAGGCATGAAATGGCACTTAGCAGAGTGCATGAGAAATGAAATGTATGTAACGTAGGCCCTGTATTTAAGTTCTGTTACTTTAGATTTTGAACGTTTTGAGGAATGTTGAAGATGTAAGAATTTATTTATGATTAATGTTAAGATATCAGGTTTCGATCTTTGCTTTCGCATTTGATGTGTATAGTGATTCTCTTTCGAGATTAATGTATGGGAATTCTGGGACCGAGAAATGATGTGGTTTAGCTTTAGTGTTTGAAAGAAAAAAATTTATTGTCCTGGAATTGTCCCAAGTTTATAACGCGCCCGAAAAAGCGGGGCGTTACAGTTGGTGTCAGAGCTTAAGGTTATTGGAAGCCCTAAATGACTCGGATGTAGTTGATATCAGAGTTAAACCCTATTTGGTGATTAGGGAATAGCAATTTGGAGACTTAAGAGGATCCGATATTAATAGAACCAGTTAATAGGAACCCTAAGTGGAGGCTTAAGGGAAAGAAATTAATGGTTCGTAAGACAAAATCCCTGCTTGGAGGATCGAGGATTGTCGGTTGAAGGCTTAGAGGTTATTGGATTTAAGTATTGCGTAGTGGAGGTGCATGTCTAGGTAAGTTCTGGCTAAGGAAAGACTTGATATTTAAGTGTGTCCATTTGTGACCCACCTCTCTTTCATGAGAACTTACCTGGTGTACTATTCACGTACAGACACTATTTTAGTATACGATTACTATTCTCGGTAAATAGTAAAAGCCTGATGGGGGCTAGTACAAGCAGAATGATCTAGCTATTGAAGTTTGATTCGGGTGTAAGGTTGACTTGGTGAGCGTGATTTAGAGACTGCTAATTTGAGGTCATTAGTTAAAATCCTTATAATGAAAGATAAGGTAATCGTGGTCATCGAGGATGATCGAATCATAGATAATTAGTCTAATGTGGCATGACCTAGTTAAAAAGTTAGGATCAAATGATAAGTATTTCGAGGATCATTTAGTGTCTCGGTAATAAGATATAAAGACCAGGGATCCAACGGATTGGGTCAAGCAGGAGGCCGAGGATGGCCAAATGATGCCGTAAGAATTGTGCCAATTGATGAGGTGACAATCGATGTGACTCACAGAGACAGGATAAGAAACCCTAGCAGCGTGACGGCACTACTAGTTCGGTGTTCGCAATGACAGATCTGGATCTAGGGACCCACGTGTAGATGGTTGATGGATGGCTTGCGATAAGGTACGAGAAGCCCGTTGATCGAAGCATCATAGTAGACTGCTTGGGAGACGATTAGATGATGAAGATCTGGGACAACCCAGTAGGATCTATACCTTATATGGGTCTAAGTCCCAACGATCTAGAAGCGAGGTGTACCACTAGCTATGATTGATCAAGGCCGGAGAATCAACCTAAAATGAAATGGATTGAGTATGGACTAAGTGTCCTATTTAAAGAATTATATCAGGGTTCGCGGTCATCTTGGAAGTGGGTGACACGACGAACAGTGCGAAGCTCGAGAAATAGAATACCCCGATATCTAGTATGGCAATGGATCATGAATGGTCATGTGCTGATAGTCAACTGAATCTAAAGAGCAAAATGCGAGAGTCAGTGGATTCTCGATAAATAAGGTTTCAGGTAGTAGAGCATGGCCAGTTCAAGGCCTTGACGATGAGTTACGAGATGGCAAACTCGGTTCAAAGTAGAGTTCGGGTACTGAAAAATGAAAGAGCTTCTTAATAGGTCGTATCAACCCTTAAGGAATGATAAGGAGACCTAGTCAACGGAGGTTGTGACTACGGTTTAGTATGCCAAATAAACTTGCGAAATCAGGTAAAGTTGTCAGTGGTCAACCCGACGAGGAAAACTCGGAAGCACCATGATGAATGGTGGATTGATAACAATCGTTGCAAGGAAATAGAGTTCTCAGAAGATGATTGGAACTAGATATTGTGATCCGATTCGAGATTTTCGGAGACAAATCGGTTTGAGACTCTTGAGGAATTTCTTAAAAAAAAAAAATGATTGAGGAGCTAAGGATTCATGAGGAAACTTTAGAGTTGTTAGGAGAAATCCGATAAGAATTGGAGTACCGTAGGTGACGAAAGTACCTGCTTACCCTAGCTAGCAATATAGTTACAGATTGTCATTTAGAAAGTTGTGAGAATTTTTAACGTGCTTAAGAGAGACAGGTAATGGCAGATGTGCCAAGATGTCAGGTTGCAGTGATAGATCGAAATCTATTAGAGATCTAAGAGGTTCGATAAAGCTCCTGTTAGGCTAGACGATTAGTTTAAGATAGCCCTGGTAGGCAAATCGAGGATGTGTAGCTAGACAATGATTAAAATGATGTCAGTAAAAAAAAAAAAGAACGTGAAAAAGTTGAGGAAGCGAGAGAAATACCAGGAGGTATTCTTAGAAGATTTATCGGAATTATTTCCAATAATAGCTTGAGGTTATTAGATGCTTAGCTATAAGTGGCTTGATTGAAGACGTAAATTATCAGGGTTTGAAAAAGGTGATAATTAAGAGTCGATATCTTTACCTCGAATTTGATGAATTATAAAACAGTTGTAAGAGACTAGGATGTTTATGATGTGCAATCGAGAAATGAGGCATTTCGAAAATCGATAATGAAGTCATGATTTGATGATTTGACCAAAGTACCATCTGCATTGAAGTCGCGCGGTAATTATGTCTACTGATGATATTAGTATACTCCTTGGATAAGGAGACGCATGAGGAACATTGAGGATAATGTTAAGAAACATCACGATATATGTTAAGACCGAGATTGGCTTGCTAGGTTTTAAGCAAATCAAGAAAGAAATGATGAAAACATAAGGCTTTGTGTCGGGAACGTGAGATCAAAGTTGATTGTCATAAGCACCGTAAGCTTTTGAAGTTCCGAAAAGTCGGATGTCCTGATAGATTTTGGGAGACGAATCAAAAGTTTTGGGAAAAGTTAGTCCGAGCAAAGATCAGTAAGTAAGTAGCTTCGAAAAGGATAGAGCATATTTAAAGTCAATTGATATGAAATGTTATTACTCGAGGATTAGTTCAAGAAAATTTGAGGATTAAATGGTTAATCTAATGATATAAAATGATATTTGAGGATCACTTCAAAAAAAAAAAATGCGAGGAGTCATTGGGTATAGGGATGAATGAATATTAATTTGGCGACCAAGTAACAAAGGAGCAAGCAATGCAAGGATATTAGTATTACTAGACTTGGAAGATAACGTTAAATTCCGGTATAAGTTTTGGAGACAGATAGAATCTATTAATAAGATTTCTAGAGAAAATAGTTACATAATGTGATTAGAAGATGATTATGGTCAATTGTCAGAAACTTGAGGTTATATCAGGAGATGAATACCTACAAGAATGAGGAAACAACAGAAATCTCAAATAGATTAGCACAAAGATTGAGCAATGACCAAGTTTGAGATGACCTAAGGTGAGGCATAGCTATTTTCAAGGATATGTGATGACATATATTTATGATAGGATCCAAGGGTACGTGAAATAGTTGATGACATAAAAATAATTCTTTGAGGATCGATTTGATAAAAGTCAAGATGTATTAAGATAAAGGACTTTTGTGTTAAGGTTGGGAGATTATCAAAGCATAATTGATTAGTATAAGAGAATTAACGTCGTGAAAAAAGAAATCGGTAATTAGAAAAGTGTCGTGATTAAGGATATCGATTGGATGACTTAGTGAAAAGCAAATTGAAAATTGATGATGTGGATATGAGAGTGGCAGGCTCACTATGATGATATGAGTACCGACTTAGATAGGAGCTCGAGTGGAGACTCATGGCCAAGGACCGAGTTATGTGGTTAATGGCTTTGAAAGAGAAATCCAAAGGAAAGCGTGGTTGACAATTGGATTGTCTAGGGATTGGTAAGTGTGGTTAGTCCAAAAGTTCTAATTTTGAGATTTAGAACACGTGGCAAATTTCGAGGACGAAATTTTTGTAAGGAGGGGAGAATGTAATACCCTATGTTTAGATAAGATTGCCACGTAATTTTAATAAGCTTAGAATATCGAAAAAATTGATTTTATAGCAATTTCAGGTACCGAATCAACTGCAGCGAATGCCTCGGAGTGAAATTGTCTAAGGAAAATTATATGGTCTCGACGAGCGTATCGAGATAGGATTTATGGTATAAAAAAAAATCAAATTCAGAACGATTTTCGGTACAGCTAAAATACAGCTGCCATTTAGGCTGTAAAATACGATGAAAGACATTGCATTCATACACGAAATATGTTTTATGTACCTTTACTTAGATGATTCATCATCTAACTTGGGCTTTGCTCCTGGAATATTCAAACGTTCCAGGTGGAGATTGTAGCAGATACGAGGATAAATGAGGCATGAAATGGCACTTAGCAGAGTACATGAGAAATGAAATGTATGTAACGTAGGCCCTGTATTTAAGTTCTGCTACTTTAGATTTTGAACGTTTTGAGAAATGTTGAAGATGTAAGAATTTATTTATGATTAATGTTAAGATATCAGGTTTCGATCTTTGATTTCGCATTTGATTTGTATAGTGATTCTCTTTCGAGATTAATGTATGGGAATTCTGGGACCGAGAAATGATATGGTTTAGCTTTAGTGTTTGAAAGAAAAAAATTTATTGTCCTGGAATTGTCCCAAGTTTATAACGCGCTCGAAAAAGCGGGGCGTTACAGTAGCCTCCAAAGGGGAAAAGATTTGAAACCAGTTGTAAGGTGGCATGACGAGGACGTCATGTGCTAAAGAAGGGGAGAATGTAATACCCCAAGAGTCCAGAGAAATGTAGTATATATCGAAGATAAATAAAGAATGAAACAACACCAATTGGATAACTTTTGAGCTGAATGTAAGTAAAGAACTCTCGGCTTAAGCATGCTTGAACTGGGGAAGTTCAAGCATGAATGACTCTCTAGGAAGTTCGCGTAGACCCATCAAGGTAAGTTATTACGGTCCTTCTTATCGATCGATGCGTAATGTTACAAATGTTTATTAATTTTATTTCGTTGCTAATTCAAATGAAAATCTTGTAAATTATTATAATAGCGGCGAAAAATTCTGACCCTATTTTGATTTTAATTTGTAATTTTATTTTTTATTAATTTTGCAACTTAAAGATGAAATATTATGTCACTAATTTTGAATTTATTTTGAATTTTTATAAATTTTACATTAAATATGAAAATTTTCTCTCTTAAATGAGATTTTAAATTTAATTCAAATATTTTATGAATTTCACATTTTAGCAACGAAATAATTCGGCCATGAAAACTTATAATTTAATTTATAATTTTATTAATTTTAGCAACAGAAGAATTCCATCGGTAAAAGATTTAAATTTTAATTTACATTTTTTTCAATTTACCGATGAATTTGTTCCGTTGTTAAATAATTTTAAATTAAATTTTAATTTAAAGGATTTAAATTTAAATTTAAATTTTATTTTATTTTCATTTAGCGACGAAATAAATTATTTGAAATTCTATTTTAATTTTATTTTCTTTTAGCGATGGAATTATTCAGTCGCGAAAAGATTTTAATTTTAATTTTAATTTTAATTTTTTTCCATTTAATTTTGATTTAAATTTTTGAAAATATTTTTTTAAAAACAATAATTCATTATTTTAAAAAATTAAAAACAAAAACTGGCTTCAAAACAACAAAGAGAATATAGCCTAAGTGTTTTATCTACAATTCCGTAGAGAAAATCAAACTTTTTATAGTGAATACAAATTTTGATTAATTATTTTTTTGTATTACAAGAATTGTTATGACTAGATAAATAAAATTACTCAAAATATCTAACTATTTGAATGAAAAAAGTGATTAATTATCTAGAGTTAAAAAAATATGTAAATTTACAATTTAATTTGTGTGAAGACATTAGTATATCTATATTTTTTTTAATTAAAAAACTACACCATCGCTATTTAAGTGGATTCATTTTATTAGTTTCAAATTACATAATTAAGTGTATTGAGACTAAATCATGTTAAATTTATATATATATATATATATATATTTTTAATGTGCAACTCTTTTTGATGATTCTTTTTTAATCCTTAAATATCACATTTAGTGACGGCCAAGTGTGACCGTCACTATTAACCTCCATTTGTAACCAACATCCCCTGGCTCTCACTAAAGGTGTACATTTAGTGACAACCAATTCTGACCGCCACTATTGCTAACCCATTTGTGACCAAGCATTCCTAACTCTCACTAAAGGTCCAATATTCAGTGACGACCATGTGTGGTGGTCACTATTATGCCTCCATCTGTGACCGAGGTTACCCCACATTCAGTGACGACCATCTCTAGTCGTCACTATTGTGCCTCCATCTGTGATCGACTTTGTCAGACCCTCACTGAAGGTGGCACTTTCAGTGACCACCGCATGTGGCCGTCACTATTGTGCCTCTATTTGTGATCAACGTTGCCCGACCCTCACTGAAGGTGGAGTTTTAGTGACGACCGCGTGTGACCGTCACTATTGTGCCTCCATCTGTAACCAACGTTGCTCGACCCTCACTGAAGGTGGCACTTTCAATGACGACCGCGTGTGGCCGTCTATTGTACCTCCATCTGTGACCGACGGTGCCTGACCCTTACTGAAGGTGGCACTTTCAATGACGACTGCGTGTGGCTGTCACTATTGTGCCTCTCCAAGGAGGCACTTTCAATGACGATCGCGTGTGGCCGTCACTATTGTGCCTTCATATATGACCGACGTTGCCCGACCTTCATTGAAGGTGGGACTTTCAGTGACGACCGCGTGTGGCCGTCACTATTGTGCCTCCATCTATGACCGACATTGCCCGACCCTCACTGAAGGTGCATGACTTTCTATGGAGCACTACATATTGTGTGTTAGCATATATGTGAGCATTGCATTATGCGCGCTAGGCGGCTAGTCCGCAGGGATCCCACCAGTTTCAGTTTATGTGTCGCTCGCCTGATGTCGACCAGGGAGTTAAGGGCATATTGCCCACAATATATGCTTACAGCTTTTATGTTTGCAAGATTCAAATCAGTCAAGTATGTATTACATATTATGTGGACCTACATGCCAAAGTTGCATACCTGCATTTGGTTTATAGTTTATGTGCATTACATCTTGTAAATGCAATCAAGTGATTATTATATGTCTTAGTACAAGTTTAGTAAGTATTTTATCAATATCGATATTCTTCGATTCAGCTTCAGTTATTCTTTCTAGCTTATTACTTGGTGAGCTTTGTAGCTTACCTTGTACTCTTCACCATTCCAGGTCCTAGTGGGGGAGTACCAGATGTGGGGCCTAGCAGCAGTGTGTGTACGTGGAGTAGCTCAAGACCAAAGATGTCTGAGAGTTTATTAGTTGGTGTTTTATCAGTTTATGTTTATTTTATATCCCAGTTTAGGGATTTTCTCTTAGATGTAGTATATGGTTTTCAGTTTGTTGACTCAGAGTTTTATTTCAGTTGATTGAGATATTCATTATGGTATCAGATTTCAGTTTATCAGTTAGTTTTATTTTATTTCTCGTAGCACCTCTTCTTGGGCAGTTCTAGGAGAGAGGGGGTGTTACACTAGATTAAAGCGTGGGTAAGGAGGTGGAGCTTCGCTAGCTTTGGGATTTTGGTTTCATTATGTGCCCTTATAACCTAAGTAATGTATTGTGAATAGTAGCTAGGGTATTTAGGGTTGTAAGAGGTGTGTGTATGTGGGTGTCCTACATCTGTACTGACAATGATGTGTTGAGTCATTTTTGAAATGTTAGAAGTCATGAGCATTTCTTGTACTTGGAAATGAAATCTAGTGGAAACCCCCTTATCTAGATTTGGTCAAGCTTTCAAGTTTGATCCAATACTTCTGTTGATAAGGGTTTCCAATAACGCCCTAGGTCATTATTAGCATAAAATCAATACCTTGATGCTTCTTTGTGTAATTGGAAAGTGGGGCGTTACACCCCTTAAATACATAATATCAATTAATTAATAATTCCTATTAAAGGAAATTATTATTATTAAAACTTCTAGAATTAGCTTCATACCCTTGTATTTATTTTTCAAATAATTAAATACCTTTAAATACCATTTTTTTCATTTAAAAATCTCTAAATTGCCATATTAAATATTTAATTGACAAATTCTCTCAAGCTAAAAATTAATTAAATAATTAAATAATTCTAAATAAATTCTAAGCTTTCTAATGGGTCTTACGACATGCCTTTTGTTTTTTTTTTCACAAAATATTTTGAATTTGTTTTGTCACCAGATTATTTTTTTTTTTTTGCCTAATATGATGTATTTTTATGAAAAAATTAAATTCAATAAAATTATTTTTGTCACAAAAAACTCAATTTCTTGTGACATACATATTTTTGTCATATTTGTTTCTTATAATACTATGTTGTGACAAACTATTTTTGTTATAAAAATTATTACTTATTGTGACTAAAAATATTTGTAATAACATCCTTTATGATTAAATACTATGACAATTTTTTGGGACAAAATTATTCTGTCATATTATGCAAGTTGAATTGGTGCCAAAAATTCGATGTCAATTTGATATGACAAAATTTTGTAACAAAAATTATTTTGTCATTATAAATTATCTATCTCACTATATTATGTCAAAATATTGTTTGTCACAAGTTTAATCACTTTTTAAATTTTGCATGAGAAAATTCTATTTTGTCACGAAATGATACTTTTCGTGACAAAATTTAATCCATCACAATTATTCTGCCACAATATACTAAAATTCTTGCAGTAATAAGATAATCATCATCAAAACATTCAAGAACAAACTCGACAAAGGTAAATGATAATCCTCTATCGGTGTTTTATGCCTTGGTAGTTGGGCACAACCCTCAGGGTGGCTTGAGGTGAGGAGGTCGAGTAGTAATAACTAAGATCATCCCAAGAATAGAAAAAGAACATGATAAGGTGTGATGATGACCTTCTCAAATGAAGATCTTCTCCTTAGCCAAACTTCAATGACCTTCTTGTCATCTCAACTATGGTAGGAAGATGGGACCTAAGGATAATATTGGTTGATATTGGAAGTGCCTTAAAAATCCTATACCTAACGGCTTTGCTTGGAATGGGATACAATATGTAGTAGCTTAATCCCATCTGGGTCCCCTTAATTTTTTTTTTGATGGGAAAACCATGGAGGCCGACAAGACTATCCATGTCTCGATGACAATAGGCATTGGGTTGAGGAAGATAACTGCCAAGATAGATTTCATAGTGGTCGATGCCCACCCCGCTTGCAACATAATCCTTGAAAGATCTAGATTGATTGTGTTCCAAGTCACCTATTGCATGTATAGGATGGTAATGAAGTTCCCTATCCCCAATGGTGTAAGGGAAATTTGAGCTAATTGGAGAATTGACTCAAGAATGCTACTTGGCATTGCTCATACCCTCAAGTGGTAAAAAAGGCTTGGGGTCAAGTTAGAAGCTTTCTTAACCAACCTAGTGGCATCCACTCCCAACCCTATTAAGTGGAAGCAGATGACAACACTGTTAAAGGCAACAAATTATGAGCTTAAAACCCCAAAAGATCCTAAGATAAGGGGATTTGATGAGTTGGTTGAAATTCCTCTATGAGAAGATTAACCTAGCTGACAAGTGAAGATCAATTCTTTATTAGTGGACCTTGCAAATGTTGGTTCCTAATGATGGCAAATATATCCTAAGAGGGAGTACTTCGTTATTGACATTTATGTAGTAAAGTAAATGAAAGGTAAAATATAAATAAAATAAAATAAGGACATTTACTTAAACTAAAGAAATGTAAATAAGCTGTCATGTATACATGCTGTGGATTGTGCTTTCAAGCAAATCTTTTTGAAAATCTGTCATGTTTCGAAACTCCTTTGAAAAGGTTTTCAATGTTTTATGTGTACGCTATTTCGAAACATCTTTGCATTGCATGTGTTTTCAAATCAGGTTTTGGGCTATGTTTCGAAACCTCATTTCCAGAGAGGTATGTTTTGAAACCTATATGCATCAAGTTTCGAAGCCTCATTTCCAGATAGGTATGTTTCAAAACCTGTTATGTCATGTTTCGAAACCTTTGACATTCTGTCAGCAGATTATTTGAAAATCGAGATACATTTGTTTTGCAATTTTGTTTCTATCAAATCATTTGTTTAATGCATTCTCCATACTATGAGATTCAAATTTGAATTTGAATGTGAGTGCTTTTAATTATTCAAAGTGGGAATAGATTATGTTTCTCACTCAATGTTGTCTCTAAGTGCAAGTACAGCTGGAAAGGCTATATGTTTCGAAACATGAGGAGTATGTTTCGAAACCTATGTGTTAAATTGTGATGTTTCGAAATCTATTAAGTATGTTTCGAAACCTACTTTTTTGTCTTGTCTCTAACGGCTATAAATAGCTAGATTTCTATATCTTGGTATAAATAACAGGTATTTGAAAACAAGAAGAGATTGATAGAGAGACAATAAGCAAGAACAAGTGAGCACACACTCAAGCACAATAGGTGATTAAAATGTTTGATTGAGCTTTCAAGAAGATCTACACACATCCTATTCTTGTGCATTGCAAGTGTGAAAAGGAGAAGCAAGCTAAAATCCGAAGTCTCATCATTCTAGCTCTCCTCACCTCAAGTTAAGAGGTTTATATAGCCATTTGGTAAGGCATTCTATTGCTATACATTTGTTGAGCTGTAAAGATAAATTTTATTTATCTTGATTGTTGTAAGGTTTGACACTACAAAAAAACTGGCATTTAGCGACAGTTTTTTTTGCATTTATCAGCGGTTTTTAACTGCCGCTAAATCAATCGTCGTGGAGCATTTAGCAGCGTTTTTGACCAATCGCTGGAATAATCGCCGTAAATCATATTTTTTGTGGCGATTTTTAAATCGCCGCAAAATTAGTGATTTAGCGCCGGTTTTTAAAATATATAGCTGCGGTTTTTCAACCACTATGAAAATTATAAAAAAAAATTAAAATTTTTAATTTTAGCGGCGGCTTTTCAACTGTCACAAAAATTAAAAAAAAAATTTAATTTTAGTAGCGGTTTCTAAAACCGCAGCTAAAATTAAAACAAAATTAAAATTTTTAATTTCTCCCACTCACTTGGACCCGCCCGCGCCCACCTGCCTGTGCCCGCCCAGCCACGTGGCGTCCCCTTCCCCAGTTTCGAACTGGCGACCTCCCCTGTGCACGTGCATGCGTGTAACCGTCTGATCTGCCGAGCTCCCTTATTATATAACCCCATATATAAATTATATACCAAAACAACCACTACTTTTCAGAATTATATTTTATATTTTTTAATTTAAATTAAAAACATTAATTAATTAATTATTTTTTAAAAGAGTAAAGGAATAAATTAAAAAAAAATTAATTGAATTAAATTAACTAAATTAATTGATTAAAAATAAAAAAATTATATATTTTTTAAAATTATTAAAATTTTGTTAAATTTATTTTTATTTTTTAAATTAAATTTTTAATTAACTAGTGGTAAACCCGTGTGATATATGAGAGAGTTTAATTTAAAAATAAAAAAATAAATTTATTAACAGAATTGATAATTATAATTTTTTTTAATCTTTAATCATGTTGAAAAAATTTAAGTTTACTTAATTATTCACTATTCAATATGCTAATGAAGAACACTTTTAATTCAATATACTGTCATTAAATGTATTAAAGAATAATTAATATATTAAATAGGTGACTTGACAAAATACTTATAAATTATTTTTTATTATATTATATTTATTTATAAATAAATATTATAAAATCTATAATATTTCCACTTAAAAACATTCGTTATTTTCTATTTATTATATTATAATTATAAATATAAATTAAAACTCTTAAATATGAGCAAGAATAAGTTTTTTCAATAATAACAAAATTCTAAAAAAATGAATTTTGATTTCTTCCATAATCTTAAAAATGTGATACCTTAAATATTAATTAGTATTGAAAAACCCTAACATTTGACAACCTTAAATATTTTTTTATAAATTTGTTAAGACATCACATTTTCAAGACTATAATATAATTATTACAGTAATTAATAATTAATTAATCACTATCTTTGATTTAATGCAAGTTTTTGAGGGAAAAAATTTACCATTGATTGACACTTGGCAAAATACTTTATTTGACTATCATATTTTAATATTATATAAATATACATAGAATAAAGAGATAATAATAATATTTTAAATAAATGGACAATTTTCTATGATTTAAATAATACTTTAAGTTGTCTATTAATATTTCTCATAAAACTCATGCAAATTTAATACAAAACAATTAGCATTGAAAAACTCGCATATTTAAAATTTATTATTAATTTTACAATAATTAGTACATATTATTTCAAAACAATTGAAAGATTTAAATTATTAATGCAAATTACAAAATATAAATTATTAATGCAATAAGTATTAAACGCAAATCATAATGCAAGTTTTGGGGGAAAATTTTATTACTACTTATTATTTCAAATCAATTGAAAGATTTAAATTATTAATGCAAATTACAAAATATAAATTATTAATGCAATAAGTATTAATTGTAAATCATTAATACAAGTTTTGGAGAGAAATTTCTTTTTTCAAGACTATCCTACTTTTATATATATATATAAAGATGCAAATTACAAAATGTAAATTATTAATGCAATAAGTACTAAATGTAAATCATTAATGCAAGTTTTGGGGAAAAATTTTATTATTACTTATTATTTCAAAGCAATTGAAAATTTTAAATTATTAATGCAAATTTCAAAATGTAAATTATTAATACAATAAGTATTAATTACAAATCATTAATGCAAGTTTTGGAGGGAAATTTTTTTTTTCGAGATTATCATACTTTTATATATATAAAGATGCAAATTATAAAATGTAAATTATTAATGCAATAAGTACTAAATACAAATCATTAATGCAAGTTTTGGAGGAAAATTTTATTACTACTTATTATTTCAAAGCAATTGAAAATTTTAAATTATTAATGCAAATTACAAAATGTAAATTATTAATACAATAAATATTAATTGCAAATCATTAATGTAAGTTTTGGGGGGAAATTTCTTTTTTCAAGATTATCATACTTTTATATATATAAATATTTTACAATTAATTTAAATTAAATTTTAAATTTCTTTTTAAGTTTTTATATTTCTTTTTATTAATTTAATTCAATTTAATTTTAATTTTGAATTATTTAATTATTTTTTAATTTAGCGGCGATTTTTCAAAATCGTCGCTAAATTAAATTTTTTGATGAATTTTGTGGCGGTTTTCAAAAACAGCCGCAAATGTTAATTTAATTTTAATTTAAAATTATTTAATTATTTTTTTAATTTAGCGGTGGTTTTTTAAAACCGCCGCTAAATTAAATTTTTAATGAATTTTGCGGCGATTTTTCAAAATCGCCGCAAATGTATTTTAATTTTAATTTTTATTTATTTAATTATTTTTTAATTTATCGACGGTTTCTCAAAAATCGTTGCTAAATTCAATTTTATTTTTTAATTATTTAATTATTTTCTAAATTTAGCGACGATTTTTTGAAAACCATCTCAAAATTGAATATGTTAATGAATTTTGCGACGGTTTTTCAAAACCTCGGCAAAATGTGAAAAAAATCGCCGCAAAATTCCATTTTTTGCGGCAGTTTTAAAAACCGCCGCTAAAAATCATTTTTTTTGTAGTGTGAGTTTAGCCTAAAACTCATTGTGGTGTAAAGGTTTGAGTTGAGCCTAAAACTCATTGTGTCAAAGGTTCGAGTTTAGACTAAAAACTCACTTGGTGCTTGGTTTAAGTTGAGCCCGTAAAAACTCACTTTATAAGGTTTTGGGATGAGACGTGGTAAAACCATTGTTGTGGTGATCACTAGTAAAAAGGATTGGGATTGAAAAATCCTTCAAGTGGGTAAGCTTGAAGGTAGTGGAGTAGGCGGGTGCCGAACCATTATATATCTTGTGTGCAACTTTTTTTTAGCTTTTGCTTATAATTATTGCCTATTGCACATGTTATCATAAGATTTGTTATCGAAGGCTAAAATAGTTTTCTTGAGTATAAACTTATACACATACATACAAAACATATATTTGATATACAAACATCTTTGGTATACTCTTATTTATGTATATCATCTTTACCAAAGATCATTAGTTTGAAATACAAGTCAAAAGATTTCGAACCAAGCAAAGCAGTGAAGTAGATTTCGAAACATACATTTCATATTTTGAAACTAGCTATAACAGTAAGGTATATTTCGAAACACATGTAGTAGGTTTCGAAACTTACTTAACAGAAAGGTTTATTTCGAAACATATAGCTTATATTTCGAAACCTAGTATTCTACCAACAATTAAAGTTTTAAATTATCGAAAATCTACCTAATCTCAATTCACCTCCTCTTGGGATATATTTGCCATCATTAGGAACCAACAGCAGAAAGAAAAGTAATATCCATGCTTAGGAGTTAGATAGATGTCTTTTCCCTGGTAAGTTAAAGAGATGCCTAGTATTTATCCTATGGTCATGACCCATAGGTTGAACATAAGTGTGAGCTATAAGCCAATAAAAAAAAGGAAGATAAATTTTACGTTGGATAGAGCTCAAGCCATTAAAGAAAAGGTACATAAGCTCTTAGAAGTAGGATACATCTAATAAGTTAATTACTTTGAGATTGCTAGCTAATGTGATGCTTGTCTCTAAAGGATTTGCAAAATGGAGGCTTTAGATTGACTTCACTGACTCGAACAAGCTTGCCTGAAAGATAGCTATCTTATTTTGATCATCGACTCTCTCATTGATGACATAGAGGCTAACTGGTAGGATCATGATCCTTGGGCAATTCCTTTCTCAATCGACAAAAGATAACTCATTTTCTTTCAAGGCCTATAACAAACTTGGGAATTTGTATAAACCAAGGAGTGTTAAGAGGCAATTGACTAAATTAAGAAATACTTGCCCTTCCCTAGCTATTAATGAAATTAAAGTCAGATGAAACATTATATTTGTACCTCATTATGGTCAAGGAAATAGTAAGCTTGGTTTTAGTTAAAGAAGACAATAAAAGGAAAAGACTTATTTACTATGCCAACAAAAGGCTCATCGAGGTTAAGATCAAGTACACTCCAATGGAGAAATTGTCCTATGCCCTAGTGATCTCAAGTTAAAAGTTGAGACCTTACTTCCAAGCTCACCAAATCATCATGCTTACTAGCTCCATTATTGGGTTATAGAACTCACGATGTATGAGATTGAGAATTCTCCTCAATAAATCATCAAAACTTAACCTCTAGATGATTTTATCATGGAAATGACATTACTGGAACCATCTACTAGAATAACTAAGGAATAGTGGGCCCTCACAATTGATGGATGCTCGAACTCAAGGGGTAGTGGCATAAGCCTATTCTTAAGAAATCCTAAAGGTCAAACCTTGCCTTATGCACTGTATTTCAAATTTAAGGATTCCAACAATTAGGAAAATATGAAACTTTAATCAACAGTCTTAGATTGACAAAGCAAATGGGAGCTAAATACCTTCAGGTATGCTCGGACACTAACCTTATTGTTTGAAAGGTGGTTGGAGAAAATGAGATGGCTTGATACTTGTTATTGCCAAAATGCAATAATCTATTTTTAATCTTGGGAGAATACATGTTGCGTGTGGTTGATCACAAGAGTCTTTAGAGTATAGGGTTTTAGGAGTCTCGTAGGTCCTAAGGGTCTTGAGAGTCTCGTCACCAAAATGTCTTGAGAGTCTCGTCACCAAAGTGTCCTGAGAGTCTCGTCACCAAAGTTTCCTCAGAGTCTCGTCACCAAAGTGTCTTCAGAGTCTTGGGTATGTTGAGTGACGAGAGACTCTCATGATCTTTTGAATGGGAGACTTGATGAGTGGGAGAATTCTTTGGATATGATAAGGGGCTTTCTAATGGTCGAGTGACCCTTGATGACCGAGAGAGTCTTGATGACTGAGAGAGTATTTATAACTGAGTGACCTATAAGATGAGTACACGATTAGGGGCATGGGTGAGTGTCCCCGCGCAAACCCTCCAATGCTTAAATTAATTCATGAGAGCGAGAGTGCAAGTATGTACTCAAAGTGCTAGAGAGAGCGTACCTGAGATTGGAAGCGTGGCCTCCTATTTATAGAGGAAGGAGAGATGGGACATATGCTGGCAGTTCTGAGAGTCTCGCAGCCTATTCCGAGGGTTTCAAGGCCCATTCTGAGAGTCTCGAGATGGCGTATTCGAGAGTAACAAAATTTAAGACAAAGAGTGGCCAAGTGGAGGTCACCCACTCAATTATATGATAGAGTGAGTGATGTGAGAATTTATTCACACATTTATTGATCATAATTGAGTAGTGTTTTAAGTATTTTATATATGTTTTTATCTATAATTGTCTAGTATTTTGAGTTTCTTTTATATATATTTAATATCTAGTAATTTTTATTATTTTACAAGAATACTATTTGGTGTTTGAGTTAAAAAAATAAAAATAAGAAAATATATAATAATAAAAATTATAAAGTTAATTTAAAATTAATACTATAAATTAATATTACAATATAAATAAAAAATAAATATTATAAATAATTAAAATTAATATAATTAATAGTATATCAAATATTATGTTATCTATTATATTATTTATATATATATTATATATTATATTATGTATGTTTGTTATATATGTGTGTGTGAAGTGGCGTGAAGTTGGACTTAGGGGCATATATGTTATATATTATTTTATTAAATTAAGTGGTGTGAATGTGAAGTCTTAGGGCTGTGCGTGAGATATAATATATATATAATATTGAGGGGATGGATTTTGGAGGGGAACGACAGCCATTAAAGGAGACTTGAAGATAGAAGCTTGAAGTGGCAGATTGGAGAATTAAGGAGGTAGTGGAGACGCATGGAAGCAGCGCACGAAAGAAGAAATTGGACGGCCGCGGAAGCAAAGCAGCAACACGCGCACGTAGATGGCTCATTCGAAGCAGCAAGCGGACACGTAAGGGAAAAATGGAGCAGATTCGTCTAATCCAGATCTAAATAGATCTGGATAAAGGAATTCCTTCTTTCTTATTAATTAATTCTCTTATGCATCTATTGTTACTTTGGATTTTAATTAATTTTGTCATGAACTAATCTGTTGAACTAAGGCCATGTATTAGCCGAAACTATGATTATGCATTGTTTATAATTTTATGTGATTGAATAAATTGGGTTATGTTGAGTTGTGTGGTATTGAATTTAATGCTTGTAAGTAATTGGTCACTATTTACATGATTTGATGCCTAATCTTGAGACTGAAAGGAGATAGTTTGGGGATTGCATTGTAAGTACTATACACCATAAAGTAAAATCAACTAGAAATAGAACTCGGTTTCTTTGTGCGGCTTTTAGTGATATGCTAGGAATTTTACAAATTGTAATGAGTTTTCATTTAGTTAAACTTTCATAGAAATATAGGAAGTTATTAAATGAGAATAAACTCGTTATAACCTAGAAATAGGGTAACGAATGCGTTAGGAGATTTTGCCGTCACATACTCAATTTACCAATTTATTCACATAAAAATATATGATTTTTATTGCATAGTTAGGTTCATACATGTGCCTTAGTTATTAAAATCCACTTATTTCTTTGATTCAAGTTGCCTTCCAAATTAATTTTATTTTATTAATCTAATTAATTAATTTATTTCTTGTTCTTTATTAAATCTGAAATTTTTATTGTCTAAATAATAAAGAGGGTTTAAAAATTTGGTATTTGAAATCTTTTCTCGTGGGAACAATATTCTTACTTACTATTATATTACTTGTTCGACCCGTACACTTGCGGTATATTTTAGGGTGATCAAGTTTTTGGCACAGTTGTCAGGAAAAGTATTCTTCAATATCAACTTAAAACTTTTTCTTTATTAATTTAGATTGTATACATTTTTTTTTGAGTGTCTTTGTCTTTTCTGATTTTTTTTTATTTATTTTATTTTATTTTTTTAAAATTTATTATTATTATTATTATTTATTTATTTATTTTGCCTATCTTACATTGTCTTGTTTTACATTGTAGGCTGAGTTGTGCATGCCATGAAATCGTGGAGAAATTCAGCCATTTGATCCAGAGATAGAAAGAAACTGCCAAGCAATAAAGAAAGGGACGAGATTAGCACGACAAGTAACAGTCATGGCAGAAAATCACAACCAGAACTAGAACCAGAACCAGAATCAAAATCAGAGATTGCTACATGATTATGCCATGTCAGACCCAGTTGGAGCTTAAGCCAGCATACTGAGACCAGCAGTCAATGCCAATAACTTTGAGATCAAACTAGGACTCATTCAGATGGTTCAACAGAGGCAATTTGGTGGAAATCCAATTGAATATCCTAATGCACATTTAGCAAACTTTTTAGAGATATGCGAAACCATCAAAATGAATGGCGTCAGTGATGATGCAATCAGACTAAGGTTTTCTTTTTCGTTAAGAGATAAAGCTAAGGTGTGGTAAATTCCAAAGCTCCAAATTCATTTACCACATGGGCAGCCGTATCACAAGCATTCTTAAGTAAGTATTTTCCACCAGGTAAGACTGCTAAACTCAGGAATGATATTACTAGTTTTGTTCAATTTGATGGTGAATCTTTGTATGAGGCATGGGAAAGGTTTAAGGAATTGCAAAGAAGGTGTCCACACCATGGTCTGCCTAACTGGTTAATTGTGCAGACATTCTATGATGGTCTATCTCATTCAGTTAGAATCACTATAGATGCTGCCACAGGGGGTGCACTAATGGGTAAGTCTACAAAGGATGCATATGAGCTACTTGAAGAAATGACTTCCAACAATTATCAATGGTCTACTGAGAAAGGTATGCCTAAGAAAGCCTCAGGTATGTATGAAGTTGATGGCATCAATATGTTAAATGCCAAGGTAGACAATTTTGTAAAAGTGTTTGGTAAGTTGGGGAATGTCAATGCTGTTTATTCTAATTTTAATTATGCTAGTAATTGTGATTGGCATGAGAATTCTCACTTGAGTTCTGATTGTATGCAGGTTGAGCAAGCTCAGTATATTTCGAATTATAACATGCAGAACCAGCAAATAACACATATTCTAACAGCTATAATGTAGGTTGGAGAAATCACCCCAATTTTTCCTGGAGGGATCCGGGCGGCAGTAGCAATTCTAGGCCTAACAATCCTCCTAGTTTTCAATCAAGACCTCAAGGAGAGATGCAGCAGCAACCAGAAAATAAGCCGTCTTGGGAGTTGACAATTGAAAAGTTAGCGAATGCCACTATAGATAGATTTGAAAAGCTAGAGGCAAAAGTAGACCAAATGGCCAGTTTCAACAGAAATTTGGAGGTTCAATTGGGGCAAATATCAAATGCCATAAATTCGAGAGATCAAGGTAAGTTGCACAGCAAAACTGAGGTGAATTCAAGAGAGGAAGTCAAGGTAGTGACATTGAGAAGTGGTAAGCAACTTGGTGAGGTAAGTAGCGAACATGTTACAGGTGATGTTGATAAAAAGAATAATGTTGAGATTAGTGATGAGAACAAGAAGAATGAGATACCATCCCTAACACCACTTGTCAAACCTTATGTTTCTCCTATCCCTTTTCCTTAAAGGGTTAAACAGAATAAGGTTGACAAAAAGTTTGAAAAATTTCTTGAAGTTTTTAAGCAATTGCGTATCAACATTCCATTTGTAGATGCTTTAGTGCAGATTCCTACTTATGCAAAATTTTTGAAAGAAATTATGTCAAACAAGAGGAAGCTAGAGGATTATAAGACCATTGCCTTGACTAAAGAATGTACTGCTATGATTCAGAACAAATTGCCTCCAAAACTCAAGGATCCAGGGAGCTTTCCTATTCCTTGCACTATTGGTGAAATTAATTTTGATAAAGTTTTATGTGACCTCGGTGCAAGTATTAATTTGATGCCCTTTTCTGTTTTTAGGAAGCTTGGACTAAAAGAACCAACACCCACCACTATTTCTCTTCAATTGGCTGATAGAAGTATCAAATATCTAAGGGAAGTAGTGGAAGATGTTTTGGTAAAAGTAGATAAATTTATTTTTCCTGTTGACTACATTGTTTTGGACATGGAAGAAGATTATGATATGCCCCTAATTTTAGGGAGACCTTTTCTTGCCACAGGGAGACCTTTAATTGATGTTTAGCAAGAAACACTTAGCCTTAGAATTTATGATGAGACAGTTACTTTCAATGTGTTTAAGGCTACGAAATATTTTAATGATAATGAAAAAAAAGTCTTAAGAATAGATGGCATTAATGATTTAGTAGAGAGATTAGATGAGCCCATAGAAAATTGCATTGCTAATTTTTTTGATGAGTAGGAACAAATTTTAAATGCCAAAAACAAGGCTGGGGCCATGGGCTATTTTGAAAAAAAGCAAAAAGGTTATCCATCTAAAAGAGACAACTTGCTACTTTTGGATGTTTCTTCTCCTTCTTCAAAAACCAAACCACCAAGTCGTGGAAAGGAAAAATTAATAAGGGTGCTTAGAGAGCAAAAGAAGGGGATTGGATGGAAAGTTGCTAACATTCAAGGAATAAGTCCATCAACTAGTATGCACAAAATTTTGACAGAAGAAGGATTCAAGCCTCCCTGAAGATGGAATCCTAATCAAGCTAATGACTATAAACAAGCGCTTCTTGGGAGGCAACCCAAGCACTTTTTTCTTTTTGTTTCCAAGTTTTTTTTGTTTTGTTTTTATTATTTCATTTTAGTTTTGTTGAATAAATATGGCCAATAACCCATACTTGTGATGTCATGCAAGTTCAAAAGAAAGGAAAATAAAGCTGATTCAGTTTGGCCTGACATGGGTATTCGTAGTGTTCAATTATGTGGCCAGGGGAGTATTCATTTTTCATTCTCCTTTTTCTTTGTCTTTCACATTGAGGACAATGTGTTAAATAAGTTTTTTTTTTTTTTTTTGGGGGGGGGGTGGAATTATTAATTGTTAATATATGCTATTGGTTTTGCTTGGGTGTTTTTGATATTAAAATTTTTTGCAAAACTTATATCATGTGTATATTTGGCCAACCCCTAGACTAAAATATTTTGTGAAAGATAAAATAAGCAGAAGCTGTTATTTGGAATCAAGATTTGCATTTGGGGTTCTTTATTATGTTTAACATTGAGTCTTTGATTTGGAATGAACAATATCTTATAAAGCAAGATTAAGTATACTTGGGTTCTAAGATCATTGAAGTACATGTTCTTTGCGAAGTTGTGTGACTATGCATGAAAGATAAATGCAATGCTTTTCTTGTAATTGTTCCTTCTGAGCTAGGCCTAAACAGGGTTTAAGTAAATAGGGTGACTAATGTTGAGCGAGATGAAGTATAAAATGCACTCATTCAGTTAAAAAAGAAGAAGAAAAAAACGAGATGGAGCATAAAATGCACTCGTTCAATTAGAAAGAAAAAAAAAAAAAAAAAAAGAAAGAAAGAAAGAGAAAGAAGAGAAGAAAAGGAACCCTACTTTGCTACCTTTGTTTGTAGTAGTGAGAAGGGATGGTTGCAAAAATGGTTGTTGCACTATTCGATTGTGCGGGTTACATGATAAAACATGATTGAGTTTAGAATTTTGTATGAATTCTTAAACTTGGGAATGCAAGTATGCTTAGTTTTTTTTATTTTCTATTGTTGCATTTTGGATTGAGAATTTAAATGTGGGCATAACAAAGGATTTGAATGTGATGAATGATTCCAACCATAAGTTTTGTGTTTGAGTATAGAATTTATTTTTTTTGCTTGAGGACAAGCAATAGTTTAAGTTTGTGGGTATTTGATGTGAGAATTTATTCACATTTATTGGTCATAATTGAGTAGTGTTTTAAGTATTTTATATATGTTTTATCTATAATTGTCTAGTATTTTGAGTTTCTTTTATATATATTTAATTTCTAGTAATTTTTATTATTTTACAAGAATACTATTTGGTATTTGAGTTAAAAACATAAAAATAAAAAAATATATAATAATAAAAATTATAAAGTTAATTTTAAAATTAGTACTATAAATTAATATTACAATATAAATAAAAAATAAATATTATAAATAATTAAAATTAATATAATTAATAGTATATCAAATATTATGTTATCTATTATATTATTTATATATATTATATATTATATTATGTATATTTATTATATATGTGTGTGTGAAGTGGCGTGAAGTTGGACTTAAGGGCATATATGTTATATATTATTTTATTAAATTAAGTGGTGTGAATGTGAAAGGTTTAGGGCTGTGCGTGAGATATATTATATATATAATATTGAGGGGATGGATTTTGGAGGGGAGCGGTGGCCATTAAAGGAGACTTGAAGATAGAAGCTTGAAGTGGCATATTGGAGAATTAAGGAGGTAGTGGAGAAGCACGGAAGCGGCGCACAGAAGAAGAAGAAGAAATTGGAGGTCGCAGAAGCAAAACAGTAACACGCGCACGCAGATGGCTCCTCCGAAGCAGCAAGCGGAGCGTAAGGGAGAAGATGGAGCAGATTCGTCCAATCCAGATCTGAACAGATCTGGATAAAGGAATTCCTTCTTTCTTATTAATTAATTCTCTTATGCATCTATTCTTACTTTGGATTTTAATTAATTCTGCCATGAACTAATCTGTTGAACTAAGGCCATGTATTGGCCGAAACTATGATTATGCATTGTTTGTAATTTTATGTGATTGAATAAATTCGATTATGTTGAGTTGTGTGGTATTTTGACTGTTACGTTACTCTGCACATTTATTTATCAAAACAACAATCAAATTTATCAAACATTAATTCTCTTGTTAAAGCAGGTATAGGGCGATTATACTCGCCAGTGTGCGAGTGTGTGTAGTACAATTTTAAATTTATAATTCGGTGAGTCCGAATTGATTCACAGGGAGATTATTTTGGATGAAAACAGAAATCACTGAATATTTGATTTTAAGAGGTGATTAAGATGATCTAAAGGAAATGATTAAAACTAAATTAACAATGAATTTAAATAGCTTGGGTCAAGACAATTTCAGTGTCAAAACTAATTAATTTCCAATTTAATAGAAAAGATCAATAATATTAATCTTAATTAAGTTTTGCAGATCTGTCAGTAATTTTAGTTCAAAATAATGATAATTCTTATTTAAGCAATCTCCATACATGGCATGGGAATTCTAAGTTCAGCAATTATCATAAATTGAATTGTATCACACAGACAGAATTTATAGGTACAGATTAATCATTTGGGCTTGGGTATAAAAACATTTCCAGGTCTAGTAATCTCCATACGTGGCATGAAAATTTTAAGTTAGGCTTATGCTCCAATCCAAACTCAAAGATACACTATACGCACACTGCTCAAATTAAATCAGATTAATATTATACATTTGAAGCGCAGCTTTTTTTGGGAATCATTGGCGTTGGACATTGTCCTTGCCGTAACCCAAGATTGGATTTAGCTACTCATCTTCATTTTTAAAATAAATTGGCAGGAATTTAAATGACGGGAATTAAAACAAGGTATTTAAAAGACTATTTTTAACCGACCATATAGGCGGTATATAATGAAAAGACAATAATTGAAAGACTATTTTTTAACCGACCATATAGGCGGTATATAATGAAAAGACAATAATTGAAAGACCATTTTTTAACCGACCATATAGACGGTATATAATGAAAAGACAATAATTGAAAGACTATATTAAATCGACCATATAGGCGGTATATAATAAAAAGACAATATGAATAACATAATACAACTATATGGAAACAAAAGTTGAAGATTTAAGAGAAAAAATTCTAAGAACAAAACTATATAGAAACTAAAGTGAAAAATTTGAGAGAGAAATCTTAAGAACACAACTATGCTTTTATTATAAGAAAATTGAATGGTTACAAATGCACCCCGAGTGCTCTATTTATCGTGTAAAAGATGCAATAGAGACCACTCAATTATATAATTTAATAATATAAAATATTTAAAGAAAAACAAAATAACTAATTTAAAAATACAAAGATAAATAAAATATCTAATTACTTAAAAAGTCCGGACCAAAGTGTAGTTCTTGAAACTTTATGACATGATGTAAGCGATGATGTCATTCCAACCCATGATGTAAGCAATGATGTCATCAATATGTGAGACTTTGGTTTTTTATATTTTTGGGCTTGGGCCTTCCTTGTGTTGGGCTTGGGCATGGGCTTTCCATATTTTTATATTATTATATATATTATATTATTATATATATTATATTTATTTTTTTTATATTTTATATATTTTATATTAATATTTTTAAATATGCACAAAATCACAAAATGCATAATAATATTCAATTTAAACCATTTTAAGATCAAAATAAGGGTGAAATTATAACAAAATTTTTACAAAATTGATCACTAATCACATCCCCCAACTTAAATATTGCCAGTCCCATAGCAATTAGACTTTACACTGGCCAGTATTTATTCACAATAATCACATGAATATAAAAATTTCAAATTCGAAACCGAAATACATAGAACAGAACAAGCTATCTGTCATACAGTCGAATATTCTAAATCAGATTTTGGTCAAAGGTCATACAATCTTAGAAACAACAATCAGGATGACTAACACACAAACTTACTCCCTCGAAGTTTTGACTTCAAACCTTATTATGGATTTTCCCTCCAATAAAAAAAATGATTCCTCTGGTGTACAGATAAGGGGGTGCACCATTTTAAGAGTAAATGCAAAACAAGTTCAAACTCGGTATCATCCCAAATAAAGAACGTATTTTCATGAAAGAACAGGGAATTTAACATAGCTTCATGACTAGAATAATGCCATTGATAAATAACTTCTGAATTTAAACATAATTCCTTACTCTTAACTTGAATCCTGAGATCACATGATTTATAGCATCAAGAGGGACCGGACTGGGTTGTAATGGAGCTATGAGCTTAATACGGGTTGTCAAAGAAAAGGGTAAAGTGTGCAAAGGGTGTGTCGGGATTTTTTTTTCTCTCTCTTTTTTTTTTTTAACACTAATATCAAATTAGATATATTGTTTTCCTTAGCATTTATTTTGAAACACTCGTGTTGAAAAGCTAAGAGAACTTCCATTTTTTTTTCATTTCTTTTTTTGCTTTTTTTTGTTTTTTGTTTTTTAATATGAAAGTACCGAGATAGACTGATTCCTAAAAACACACCATGTAACACCCCCTTTCCTAGAACTGACCGAGAAGAGGTGCTACTGGGGATAATAAAATAAACTGGCTGATAAACTAAAATCTGATACCATAGCTGAACATTTCAATCAACTGGAATAAAAACTCTGAGTCAATATAGACTAAAAAGCACAAACTCTGTCTAAGGGACAATCCCTAAATTGAAATATAAAGTAGATCTAAACTGAGAAAACACTATGAAACTCAACAGACTCCCAGACATCTTTTATCTTGAGCGGCTCCACGTACACACACTACTGAACACTGCTGCTAGGCCCCACATCTGATACTCCCCTGCTAGAACCTGGAGGGGTGAAGAGTACAAGGTGAGCTACAAAAGCTCAGCAAGTAATAAGCTGGAAAGAATACTGAAGCTGAATCGAAGAATATCGATACTGATAAATAACTCACTGAACTTGTATTGAATTATCACTGTCTGATTGCATTCATAAAAATGTAATGCACATAAACTATAAACTAGATGCAAGTATACAACTTTGGCTCATAGGCCCACATAATTTGATAAAACATACCTGACTGATCTGAATCCTGTAAACAGAAAAAAACTGTAAGCACATACTGTGGGCAAAGCCCCTAACCCCCTAGTCGTCACCAGGTGAGCAACTCATAAACTGAGTTGAAACTGAAACTGATGGGATCCCCGCGGACAAGCTGCCTGACGCGCATAATGCAATGCAATGCTCACATAAATGCTAGTACACAATATGTAGTGCTCTATATAAAGTCATGCTCAATGCTCATACCAAAATGTATGCACATAATCTCATCAAATAATGCTGTTCATGTCATAAATAAATAATGCTGAACATGATATGATCTTCATCTAATATTGGAATACAAAGATTCAATGAATTATGATTTAGGGTATGGGTATGATTAACTTGTCATCTTCTGGCTTATGAATTCAATGTTGGAAGGTATTGAATACATTAATTGAATTAAACTTGAATTAGGACTCACTGAAAGTTAAATTGGATTTCTGGAAAAGTCATCCGGATATTAGGAAGGATGTCCGGATATGATGAAAGACATCCGAATATGAAGAAGGCTCATCCAGATACACTGACATTCAAAGCAGAAGCTATTCGGATATGCTGGGATGTATTCGGATATGAACTAGGACATCCGGATATGATTCTGGTCATCCGGATATCTCACTGATGCATTCGGATATAACTGGGGACTATTCGAATGAAAAATTCAACTTTTGAGGGAGGCATCCGGATATCAAGCGAGATATCCGGATATTATCTTGACCTTTCTGGATGTATAAACAAACCATCCGGATATCATATTTGAAGAACTTTAGATACATCCGGATACGATACAAGGTATCTGGATATTAGAACTTAGAGTAATAGAACTTGCAATCCCAAAATGGATAAGGATTAATCGAACTTGCAATCCAAAATGGATAAGGATTAATGGAACTTGCAATCCAAAATGGATGAGGATTAATAGAACTTGCAATCCAAAATGGATGAGGATTAATAGAACTTGTAATCCAAAATGGATAAGGATTACTAGAACTTGAAATCCAAAATGGATGAGGATTAATAGAACTTGCAATCCAAAATGGATAAGGATTATTGGAACTTGCAATCCAAAATGGATAAGGATTAATAGAACTTGCAATCCAAAATGGATAAGGATTATTGGAACTTGCAATCCAAAATGGAAAAGGATTAATAGAACTTGCAATCCAAAATGGATAAGGATTACTGGAACTTGCAATCCAAAATGGATAAGGATTAATAGAACTTGCAATCCAAAATGGATAAGGATTACTGGAACTTGCAATCCAAAATGGATAAGGATTAATAGAACTTGCAATCCAAAATGGATAAGGATTACTGGAACTTACAATCCAAAATGGATAAGGATTCATGGAACTTGCAATCCAAAATGGATGAGAATTCATAGAACTTGCAATCCAAAATGGATGAGGATTAATAGAACTTACAATCCAAAATGGATGAGGATTAATAGAACTTATAATTCAAAATGGATAAGGATTAATAAAACTTGCTCATAACTTCACTGTTATACGCATATATATATATATACGTCTCTGCTTACTGATATAAAATCTGAGAACTCAATGAAGAATTGGAATAATCTGAAAAACTGATATGAACCTGTAATGGAAGGGATTACAGGAAGAATACTTGCCTGATAGAACTCTTTGATCGAACCCTGGAGCGATCCTGAAGACTCTAGCAAGCCTCTGCTATCTCTTGGCCTTTCTGTTCTTCACACGGCGTGAAGAAAAGCTAAGCTAATGGGCTCTATATATAGACATAAAGTCCTAGATCTCTTTCCTTTTATAACTTGGAATCCCTCTCCCAATCTAACTAGGAAACTCTCAATCCAAATCCATCTCATACATGGATTCTCATTCTCCTTTAAATACATAATCTCACTTAATTAATAATAATACAAAAATTATTATTAAAACTCTCAAATAATAATAAAATTCCAAAATTACCTTCATGCCCTTGCATTTAATTTTCACAAAATAAATGCCATTTAAATACTATTCTCTCAATTAAAAATCTAAATTGCCACATTGGCAAATTTCTTTAACTCCAAAATTAAAAAGAAATAAATGCTATTCTTTTCCTTCAAAATCTCTAAATTGCTACATTAAATAATTAATTGGCAAAATCTCTTAATCAAATACTTCAACAATTAATTAAATCATTCCTGAATAAATACTGGGCCCTCTAATGGGTCGTTACACACCAGGTTGGACAAACTTCGTATGATTATAGGTTGACGAGGGTAATGAAAGAAATTATGCTAAGAACAGCTCAAATGGGCTAGCAAGGGAGATTAATGTAAAGAAAGAAAAAGCTTAATAAGCCCAAATTGAAAGAAATTGATCCCCCTATCATGCTTCTACAAAACGATGTTACTCAATTAACTAATTCAAAGTTTGAAACCAGCTAAATTCATTCGCTATCATACTAGACATTCAAAGTAAATTGATGTTTTGAAGCGATGAGATAAACAATAAAGCGCATTTAGAGTAAGTGTTATTTCAGTCAGAATTAATGATTATTAAGCTCAAACACTTACTCAGATAATAGCCTCCACTTTTGTTGAGGGATCATGCAGTGTGCTAATCAGCTAATTACCATTGCCTTTGACTTTATGATCGATAAACCAATTTCTAATTATTGAGCATCCGATGCATGTAAATCACTTATTCTAATCCATACATCTACATTTTCAAATAAGAAATTAATACATTCATGATTCATACTGCAAATTGAACTTGCTATCAGTGTATAACTCTAAAGCTTTAGAGATAGTGTTATTTATAGCACACATAATTTTTTTAATTTTTAGTAGGAAGAGATAAAAATAAACAATTCACACAAAACTACAAGCATGCAATAGAAAATTCATAGTTAAACATAGATTAGATAATTCATAAATATACCTTACTTCCCCCCAACTTGAATTATAGTAATAAAATAGGGTTGTTAGGAATACCTGTAACTCCACAAGTTTGTAAGTTTACTATGAACTGCTAAATCTTCAACAAACAAGTGAGAATACTTTACATATATATTTTTTATATTTTTTTCACATCGAAATAAGAAAAATTCATGCAAGTCATATAATTAAGAGATGCGTCTCAAGAGTACAAAAAGTATTCCTTACTCAGCCATCTTATCATAGACTTGCCTAACAGCATTCCATAATTTTTGAAAACAAAGCATAAAATAAATTCATGTAGGTCAAAATAAAAAAAATGCGTCTCAAGAGTACAAAAAAGTACTCCTTACTCAGCCATCTTATCATAGACTTGCCCTCCTTAGAGGGATAAATTTAAATTAATCGGACCCCTTTGATGCTTGCTTCCAATTGCCTTAGACCAGTCTATCCAAGGCTCGTAAGGATTGTGCTGTGGAACATAAGCGTGTAATTTCTCTAGCAGCTTCTCAATGGTGGATGTAGAAATGAGAATATTTCTTGCAGAAAGGGAAATGAACTTTTGTTCCATAGCCTGGTCAAGAAAAGAGAGTAACCCATCAAAAAAATGGTTAATATTTAAAAGTCCAATGGGTTAGGTATGGAGATTGCTCTTAGCTCAAGAGATTATACAAAAGATTTCTTCAAGTGTACTAAAATCTCCTGGCAAAGCAATAAAGGCGTCTGACTGATAAATCTTACAAGCCATACGCTCAGACATAGAAGTCGTTCTTATAAGTTGACATAGTGTATACCCGGATATCTGTGGATCAGCCAAAGGGATTGTCATAACACCTACCACATATGATTACCCAAGATGTGCAGCCTGTGAAACACATCCATTCAATCCACGACTTCCCCCTCTATAGACCAAATTAATTTATCTCTCTCCCAATTTTATGCCAAGTTCGCTTGCTGCAAGTGTGTAACAAATATCGCTCCCAAGTTGAGAGCCACATAGTACACATATGGTATTAATTCGACGAACTGGCTGGCCTTCCATTTATGTTAGTTCTTTATGTATGCCCTGAAAGTAGATCTGGTTAAAGAAGTTTGGCGATCAAAAGTAACTACATAGAAATTCAATAATAAATAAACACAAACAAAAATCATGCGTATATACAAGTAGTTGTGATTGTGGCTCACATCTTCCTCTAGTTTTACGTCCAGAAATAGCTTAAACACCTTCTATGAAGTGGGGATAGGCTTCCCATCCAATTTTCTTATAGATTGACAAATAGGGTCAATTATAGTCAGATTCCCAAGACTATAGCATTGGTGGTCACTTCTAAACTGGGTCCATAAAGCAAGAATTTCTCGTTGCACTATTCCACACGGATGCGTCTCAAGAGTCAATCGGATATCATCTAAAGACTCCTTACTCAGCCCATCCTTTATGAAACTAATTTTATCATCTCGATTTATGGAAGTAAACCCCACAGATTTGCATCGTGTGTTACAAGTCCATTGAGCACATTTGTGACAACCATTTAATCTTTTCGCTCTTCGTTTTTTCGAAAAACTACTCTTTCCCAATCCTGGAAAATGCTTAAAACTAGGTGAAGTTTTGCTAAGAAATCGAACTTTTGCTTCAATTAACCAACTAATATCTTCAGGGATATTTTTACACATCAAAAGCCTAAGTCTTTCACACCTAGCAGCATAAATCTTTTTCAAATCATTTTGTGGGATAAATGGATAGTACTTGCGAATTTTCAAGAGATGAAAATCCATTTTTTTTAAACACAACTATAGTAAGAGAAAAGTAAAACAAAACTATGAATCTTATAAAAAGAACGAGAGTACCTGATCGGAGAACAGCACAAAGGAGCGAAAACTTAGCTCAAAGTAGTGTGGCTTGCCTAATGCAGATACGGGGTCTCTTATAGGGCAGTGAAAGTCACCATTCCAACAACCACACTTGGCTCGAGGCGTGCCATAAGTGCAGGGTCACGTCTGGCGTCTCCTTTTTCAACGTTCAATGTTTCTTTTTTCAACTTTTGGCGTCTCCTTTTTGAACTTTCGGTGTTTCTTTCTCAACGCTTGACGTTTCTTTTTCTTTATAGGGTATTGTGTCCTTTTTCTTTATAGGGCAGTGTGATTGCATTGCCCCAGAAAAATGGTTGCCATCAGCGATAAGTCTATCTCACTCTTTTCTCTATCTCTTTTTTTTGTATATATATATATATATATTTATTTAAGAAAACAATTATTTATTTTATTATATATTTTAAAATATTTTTTAGAGTTTTTTTCTTTTCTTCCAGTTAAGGATCAAATAAGTGGTTGCCCACCTATTCGTATAATAACTCCCATTCATTACACCACTTTTAAAGTTATTTTCAAAATTATGTAAATTGTTTTTTCTAATAAATGCACATACATATTTTGAAAATATGTCAGCCGGAGGTGTTGGTTTTATTACATCAGAGTATGGCATGTCAATTCGCACAAACACCTCACACATGTCTGGTTTAATTTGATCCCCAATAATATAGACTAGCCTAAAAGACATAAATTTAGGCTCAAGTTTGGCTAGGCCCATGGTATCTTCACATTTGGGTTCTTGGGTTTTATCCTCTTCTTCATCCCAGGCTTCTTCTATTCTCACATCATTTTGATCCAATTTTTCTTCTATGATCACTCGTATCATCCTAGGGTCATCAAGTCTCTCAATTGGTTCATCATTCCTAGGGATGGGTGTAGATTGGAACGACTCTTGACCTATGGGTGAATTGAATGACGATTCCTCCCCAAGACATTGACCTACGAAATTTTGACAGGGTTGGTTTGGAAACTTGCCAGGTTCACTCATGCTCAAGGTCTGTGTAAACTCAGTCAATTGTTCTAAAATGTCACATATGACCCTAGTGGTTTGTTCTTGAAGTTCGATCACTTGTGCATTAAAACTCATTTGACTTTGCATAAACTCCTGAAAGGTGTCCTCTAAAAATTTTTCATCCTGAGGTTGATAAACATCAGATCTAACCCCTTGTTCTAACTCAAATTGGTGAGGTGGTGGAGGAAAAGGCTTATGAGATTGGAACACAGAGTCATTATTCCAAGGATAATTCCAATGGTCATAGAAACTGGGGTAATCAGTGTAAAGATCTGGGTTATAACCCGACAGATAAGAATTCTCCCTCTGACTCTGGTTAAAAGAAAATCTCATCTCACTAGGATCGGGATGGCCAAATGCATTAGAAGTCATAGACATGCTAAAATACTGAGACATAGAGAATATGGAATGACAATTCAACAGCAGATAATGATGCTAATGAATCAATAAATGTTTCAATAATCATACATGACCGTAGCCTCTTGCACTGTTTAGTAACTAAAAGTTATCTAAATATTTTTTTTTAAATTTAATTTTTAATTATTTTTTAATTTATATTTTTTTATTATTTTTTTAGCTTTTTATCAAATATATATTTTATATATATTTTTTTGAAAATAAATTTTTTTAATTATTATTTTTTTAATTTTTTTTAAAATAGTAAAACAACAACAAAATTCAACCAAATTTAATCTCCTTGGCAACGACGCCAAAAACTGACTGCTACGCTACCTTGCATATTTATTTATCAAAACAACAACCAAATTTATCAAACATTAATTCTCTTGTTAAATCAGGTATAGGGCGATTATACTCGCCAGTGTGCGAGTGTGCGTGTAGTACAATTTTAAATTTATAATTCGATGAGTCCAAGTCGATTCATAGGGAGATTATTTTGGATGAAAACAGAAATCACTGAATATTTGATTTTAAGAGGTAATTAAGATGATCTAAAGGAAAGGATTAAAACTAAATTAACAATGAATTTAAGTAGCTTGGGTCAAGACAATTTCAGTGTCAAAACCAATTAATTACCAATTTAATAGAAAAGATCAATAATATTCATCTTAATTAAGTTTTGCAGATCTGTTAGTAATTTTAGTTCAAGATAATGATAATTCTTGTTTAAGCAATCTCCATACATGGCATGGAAATTCTAAGTTAAGCAATTATCATAAATTGAATTATATCCCACAAACAGAATTTATAGGTACAGATTAATCATTTGGGCTTGGGTATGAAAACATTTCTAGGTCTAGCAATCTCCATACGTGGCATGAAAATTCTAAGTTAGGCTTATACTCCAATCCAAACTCAAAGATACACTATACGCACACTGCTCAAATTAAATCAGATTAATATTACACATTTGAAGCGCAGCTTTCTTTGGGAATCATTGGCGTTGGACACTGTAACGCCTCCTCATCTCAAATAGCATGGTAGGTTTACACTTAGTAATCCAAGAGGCGTTAGGAAACCCTAGCAGCGAAAACGATGGATCGAACCTGCTGAAATATTTATAGGGTTTCCATACGAGCTAAATATGCGCAAAATTTCGGTTAAATTAACAGGTAAGTCCATCATAGCAAAAGAAGTACAAATCTCCAAATATTACAACACTTTTGAATAGCGTTACATAAAATGACAAAATAATATTTAAACGTCCATTGATTCTTTCCCGTGTGCCTCGCTTGCTTCCTTAGTCCCTGGCACACCAAACATACCTGGAACGCAGAACGTTCCAGGGGCATCAACCCAAGTTAGATATTGGCATCTAAATGAGATGTTCTCAAGAAATAAATAGCTCATGTATGAAAATGCAAGTATGCAAAAATGAAATCCCCTTTGTGGAAGCCATGCCAGGGTGTTGCAATCACCCCCGTGCACGCCATGCTCACCTCAACACGCATATGTGACTCCGCGAGTCACTCATGGCGGCCACTAACTTGCCACAAATAACCACATGTCGTGATATGATGAAATAAGCAAAATTTCATGCCAAACAAAAGAAGTAAGTGATAATGTCCACATATAACACATATGAATCAAAGGATGATCAATATGAAGAGAAAAAGATGCAGAGAACTACTCACAGTTGCTGTTTTTCCTGTTAACCCTCCGATTTAACGAAATTTAGTCCTTTTAAGCTGCAGTTATATACAGTATGTGTCACAAAAATAAAATATTTTTACATAGGATTATAGGAAATCATTTAAGGAGTAAACCATAAAAATTTTAGAGCAAAAGGACTAGGAACGCGCCCTCACGCGCCCCCATAAGGGTGCCCACGCGCCCCCACGCGTAGTTGCGGCAGGCGCGTGTGTCTCACGCGCCGAGCCCCTGGTTCTTTACGAAATTGTTTTTCGTTGCTTAAAATGGCCATAACTCCTTCGTTTTAACTCCGATTCGACTTCCGTTTGAACCTACAGACTCCCCTTTCAGTGTACTACGACCATACGGAAAGAAAAGTGGCTTACCTTTAAGGCTTCTTTCCCGTTTTTGGTGATTTCTAATCTGGTCTCCTGCTTGGCTTTTCTTGCCTTCTTCTTTGATTTCTTCTTCTCTTGCTTTTTCTCTTCTATTTTCTTCTACATAGTCTACTCCTCTCCAGCCCCCTTTTATAGCCTTTTAACTCCAAGTACTTGGTGGCACTTATCTCCCTTGGTTGGCTCATTTTCTCCCTACTATGATTACCATGTTTGAAAAACTTACCTTGATTCCATGCTTATCTTAGAAGCTTTTCCCTCTCCCAATCCATTCCTTCCATTTGCCCTTACGTGCCCACTTATTCCACCAACCTTATCCCTATCTTTTTGCAAGCCAATGGCAAGCTTCCAACTATACTTTCTTAAGACATCATCTTATCTTATCTTTAATAAGTCTTTATTAAGTCAACAAGTCTCCCAATGAAAATTTGCCAACTCAAGCTTTTCAAATAAGCTTTCATCATGACATTCATTTTGCACTTTAAGTCCTCTAAGTCATTTTTATTTGCATACAAATCCTAAACTTGCATTTCACTACATCATTTTTGTCTTACATCATATCCAACTCCTCATTAGATTTTTGGGATATTACATACACTGTCCTTGCCTTAATCCAAGATTGGATTTAACTACTCATCTTCATTTTTAAAATAAATTGGCAGGAATTTAAATGACGGGAATTGAAAGACAGTATTTAAAAGACTATTTTTTAATCGAATATATAGGTGGTATATAATGAAAAGACAATAATTGAAAGACTATTTTTTAACCGATCATATAGGTGGTATATAATGAAAAGACAATAATTGAAAGATTATTTTTTAACTGACCATATAGGCGGTATATAATGAAAAGACAATAATTGAAAGACTATATTAAACCGACCATATAGGCGGTATATAATAAAAAGACTATATGAATAACATAATACAACTATATGGAAACAAAATTTGAAGATTTAAGAGAAAAAATTCTAAGAACAAAACTATATAGAAATTAAAGTGAAAAATTTGAGAGAGAAATCTTAAGAACACAACTATGCTTTCATTATAAGAAAATTGAAAGGTTACAAATGCACCCCGAGTGCTCTATTTATAGGGTAAAAGATGCAATAGAGACCACTCAATTATATAATTTAATAATACAAAATATCTAAAGAAAAACAAAATAACTAATTTAAAAATACAAAGATAAATAAAATATCTAATTACTTAAAAAGTTCGGGCCAAAGTGTAGTTCTTGAAACTTTATGACTTGATGTAAGCGATGACATCATTTCAACCCATGATGTAAGCGATGATGTCATTCCAACCCATGATGTAAGCAATGATGTCATCAATTTGTGAGACTTGGGCTTTTCATATTTTTGGGCTTGGGCTTTCCTTGTGTTGGGCTTGTGTAATACCCCGAGAGCCCAGAAAAGTTAGTATATATCGAGGATAGTGTAAGGAAGGAAACAATACCAGCTGGATACCTTTTGGGCTGAATGTAGGCAAGGAACTCCCAAGTTAAGCGTGCTTAAGCTGGGGAAATCCAGGGATAGGTGACCTCGTGGGAAGTTCGCGTAGGCCTATTAGGGTAAGTTGTTCTGGTCCTTCTTATCGCTCGAGCGGGATGTTACAGTTTGGTATCAGAGCGATGGTTAGAGCATCAAGTGGAAGATGCTTGGAAAAATGTGGTCGAAGACTGATATGAAGACCTTGGCAGTAGGACCACAGGTGACCCGAGGACCCTAGGAGTTGGGTCTGGGCATTGAAGCTTGTGGCAATATGAATGGAGTGCTCGAATATTCCTGCTATAGGAATAGGAAAATATCATGGGTTGAGATGATATACCGTAAGAGATATACGGGTCGAGCAAAGAAGAGTCAAATGCCCAAGTGTGGGTATTGGTATCGAAAACCCGAATATAGAAATTTTGGGGTATATGAGGCATTCTAAGGATGAGAGTTCCTTGTGATAGAGGTATTGAGGCTCGTGTGGGGACACGAAATCGAATCATGACAGGAGTCATGAAAGGGCCTAGAGGGCTCGAGGTATATCTAATCCGGGAAGGGGTTAGCGGAGTATCCCTATGTTGGGAATATGGTCAAGCAGTATGAGGGAGTGGAGTGGTTCCCGTAGAGGTGGTGTGCTTGAACTAGGGTGAGCTAAGGTTGAAATTAGCTCGAAGCCCAAAGAAAGAAGTCGTCAACAGGTTGTGTGACGAGCTCCGAGAAGGGAGTAAGCTAAAGTTGTTCATAGATAGGCTCTAGGTGGAGTGAGCATGTGAAGCATATGCCAGTCATGACCGGGGTAAGCATGACGTTGGTAGCTTGTAGAAAGACTCCGAAGGGGTCAGGTGCGAGGTATGCATGCTAAATGTATATGGTCCGAGGTGATCGTATGGCTATGGAGATCTTGGAGGGGATGTGCCTAGGGTGTGAGTGGACCCTAGTTGGTTTCAAGATGAAACAGGATATATCCTAAGAAAGGATAGGTGTGTAGCAATGGACCCTAACGGGTGCTTGTATGAGATGGAAATCCTAAGTGAGTCAAGCTAGAATCCAGGGGAATCCAGATTTGGGATAAAGGAGTTGGGCTTGCGTAGATATGCGTGTGGGAGCCATGAGATTAGAAGTCCTAATTGTGAAAGGTCAAGTGATCGTTCATGTGATTGATGGATGAGGGGCTAATCTAAACTCTCATTGACCCTTGGGCTTAGGTAGGACGCCTAAAGTCGAGAGATGAGAGGTGAATAGACCCTCATTATGATGCCTGGGGTCGGGATGACGCCTAAGGTCATGAGATCCTTGATGGGAGACCCGGAGGTCACCCAATGAAGGGTATGAGCGGTGTGGGCTGAGAGTAATGAATTGGGGCAACAAGACATCCGTGGGCTATGCGCGCACAAGAAATGCCAACTTTGGATGCCAAGTGGGTAGGGGCATGGTGAGCAATGTGGAAGCCTGGGAATTTTAGTTCCCAGTCAAAGAAGCTCGAGCGAGGCGTGCGAGAAGGTCAGGCCGGGCGTAGTGACTGAATGTGTTCATGAGTGTGCAAGGAGAGATGAGAGGTCTCAATTTACCTAGAGGGTAACGGTAGGTGCTCTATGGTTATGGGTGTTGGAGCTTGAGGTAGGCTCAGTGTGTTGGTTGTGGATTAAGAGATCATTGATAATCAAGCTTTGGGATGAGCTAGCTGATGAAATGAATCATGATG
Organism: Diospyros lotus; assembly: GCF_014633365.1. Lineage (NCBI taxonomy): Eukaryota > Viridiplantae > Streptophyta > Magnoliopsida > Ericales > Ebenaceae > Diospyros > Diospyros lotus. The sequence continues at coordinate 24,743,678 of NC_068342.1, forward strand.
GATTTGGATTCATTGTCATGGAAAGTTGGAGCTTTCAAAGGTTGAATGAGAGGTATGATCTTGTGGGGTAAGATCATGAGGCCTCAAGATGTGAAGTGGTTTGAGAGTCTCTTGAGCAATAAGAGATGTAGAGTCCTGAGGAGCGAGGCTCATGGTATGACCTTGAGGTTATCAAGACAAGAATAACCAAGTGAGATGGCTTTGGTAAGAGAGTGGTATTAGAGTCGACCCCCTAGCCTCTGAGCGCGATGGTGGGGCAAACCTCAGTGAGGAGGCTGAGTCCCGAGGGGGGTGTGTGTAGGCCCCTATGGGGGGTGCGTGTAGGCACCTTAGGCGAATCCCACATCAGCCATGTAAGGGGGAAGATCTGGGACCGATTGTAAGGTCGCATGACGAGGACGTCATGTGCTTAAGGGGGGGAGAATGTAATACCCTGAGAGCCCAAAAAAGTTGGTATATATCGAGGATAGTGTAAGGAAGGAAACAACACCAGTTGGATACCTTTTGGGCTGAATGTAGGTAAGAAACTCCCAAGTTAAGCGTGCTTAAGCTGGGGAAATCCAGGGATGGGTGACCCCTTGGGAAGTTCGCATAGGCCCATTAGGGTAAGTTGTTCTGGTCCTTCTTATCGCTCGAGTGGGATGTTACAGTTTCCAGGTCAAGCAATTCCCATACGTGGCATGGAAACTCTAAGTTAGGCATACGAACCAATCCAAGCCTGAGGTTTTCATTAAGAACATTTCTCAAACTATTTTTGCTTTTGTTACTTGAACATATGAGGTTCTTCTATCTTGATTCATCAGTGGCTTTGGGCACCATCCTTACCTTAACCCAAGGATTGAATTAGCCACACATCTTCATGGGAAGTGCACGACTAAAACTAATCTCAACTGATGATTACGAGACTACAAGGAAAATAAACGGGAACAAGCATTAAGAACTATATGAACTACTATTGTATTGATTACTGAAACGAACTACAACTTGAAAAGAAAATAAATGGACATGTAATATATCTGGAGCAAAAGCTCAGAACTAGAAATGAAGAACAAGAATTGAAGTGCTACCAGTTTAAAATACAGACAAGAACTAAAACTAAAAACAGAAAGAATGAAAAGACTTGCAACTTTCCAATGATCCATTTCTTTTTGTGTTTTCCTGAGTATGCTCTGCTCTCCTCACTACATATTCCAAAGAATGTTGGTTCCTTTTTAAGCTTGTCGCGCATGGAAGAGGGGACCACTTGGTGAAAAATTGGTTAAAAAATTCATTGAATTTACCTTAGAGCCACCGTGTTCATTTGCGTATGTCAGAGCATTTTTGGATCTTCATTCGAATGTGCGAGCAGGGATATTTGAATGTATGCTTAGTTTTCCTTGGTCGCTTGGATCATTCGAATGAATGCTAATCTCATTCAAATGAATTTCACACTTTACTGTTCATTGCACGGTGATTTCTTTTGTCATTCGAATGTAACAGTACTTTCATTTGAATGAATTTCTAATTTTCCTCTTGACTTCTTCTTAACATTCGAATGACTTGGGAAGTATTCGAATGCTATTATTTTCATCCAAATGCTTTTGGGAGAATACGAATCTCCTTAAGTTCTTGAGTTGCTTCTTATTCGAATTACTCAGCCTTCATTCGAATAGCTTTTCTTTCTTCCTCAATTACATTCAAATGACTTAGTCTTCATTCGGATATGTCTTCATTGTTTCCATACGATATGTTCATCCAAATATCTTCTCATTCTCAGCTCATTCGAATGACTTAGGGGATATTCAAATATATACAATTTTACCTTGAGTCCCTGATTTGCTGATTCTTATTCAAACTGGGCCAACCTCATCCGAATACATTCCCGATGGTCTGCATATTTGAATGTTTGAAGGATTCATTCGAATGATTGACTGGCTTCCATCCGAATTGCTCCATCTTTGAATATCTTCTGAAAATTCATTCAAATTACTTAGCCTTCATTCGAATGGATTTGACTCTATTAGAACAGCTTCATTTCTTGGCTTATTCTTTTCCTCTTTTAATCATGCCTTTGAAGAATTGATTCAATCCTTCATCTCTTTTCCTTCCTTTGGGCTGCAACAAGAAATCTTTGATATTTTTAGTCGATTAAATGGATTAGGAGGTAATAAAAATATAACAAATTTTTGGGATTTTTTAGCATCAATCAGCGGCTAAAAGAGAAATACTGTTCAAAAAGTTTATAGGACAGGACACTCTTCCACTCAAGACTCCTGACCGAAAGAGTAGGGAGCAATCGATAATACCCTGCAAGCTTGGAGAGAGGTAAAGTTTCCAAAGAGTCATGAGACTTAAAAGGATAACAAGAGTCACGAGACCTAAAAGAGTCATGAGACGTGAACATGAATCCTAGAGGGCAAACGAGTTGCAAGAGATCAAGGAAACAAGCAGACGGAGCAAGAGATCTAGCCGAGACCAAGTGGGGAACACCCACTCAGTCATAAAATCAAGTGGGTGTGGCTTGGGTGCTACTTTTATGTTTTGGGAATAATTCTCTCATCCAAGCTTCGATTGAGGTGATTCAAAATCCTATAGAAATCCAAGAAAAGTATCTACAACTTTAATGTTTTGAGTTTTGAGAGATACTGGCTGCATCAAAGCTAAAATTGGGCTTAAAGTTGATGCACCTACACTATTGACGTTTAGGATAGCACCACCTACCAACCCACTCGGTTATATGACCGAGTGAGGACTCACTGACCACCCTAAAATATACCGCAAGTGTACGGGTCGAATAAGTAATATAATAGTAAGTAAGAATATCGTTCCCACGAGGAAAGATTTCAAATACCAAATTTTTAAACCTTGTTTATTATTTAGACAATAAAAAATTTAGATTTACTAAAGAACAAGAAAAAAAATAAATTAATTAGATTAATAAAATAAAATTAATTTGGAAGGCAACTTGAATCAAAGAAATAAGTGGATTTTAATAACTAAGGCATATGTATGAACCTAACTATGCAATGCAAATCATATATTTTTATGTGAATGAATTGGTAAAATGAGTATGTGATGGCGAAATCTCCTAACGCATTCGTTACCCTATTTCTAGGTTATAACGAGTCTATTCTCATTTAATAACTTCTTATATTTCTATGAAAGTTTAACTAAATGAAAACGCATTACAATTTGTGAAATTCTTAGCATATCACTAAAAGCCGCACAAATAAACCAAGTTCTATTTCTAGTCGATTTTACTTTATGGTGTATGGTACTTACTATGCAATTCCCAAACTATCTTCTTTCAGTCTCAAGATTTGGCATCGAATCATGTAAATATGGCCAATTATTTACAAGCATTAAATTCAATACTGATTAGTGATCAATTTTGTAAAAATTTTGTTATAATTTCACTCTTATTTTGATCTTAAAATGGTTTAAATTGAATATTATTATGCATTTTGTGATTTTGTGTATGTTTAAAAATATTAATATAAAAAAATATATAAAATATAAAAAAATAAATATAATATAAATAATAATATAAAAATATGGAAAGCCCATATCCAAGCCCAACACAAGGAAGGCCCAAGCCCAAAACAAGAAAGGCCTAGGCCCAAGCCCAATACAAGAAAAGCCCAAACCCAAAACAAGAAAGGCCCAAGCCCAACACAAGGAAGGCCCAAGCCCAAAACAAGAAAGGGCCAAGCTGTAACACCCGGTGTAACCCGTGTTAAGAGAATAGGAAAGGAAGTAAGAAAACTTCAAAAAATACCCTTGAGAAGGTGATGGATCCTTGAGATTGAGAGTGCCCATGAGAAGGGTATTTTGGTAATTTGGATAGAGAAATCCAATAAAGGGTATTTTGATAAATTAAAAATAATTCCTATGTGGAATTAGATGTGTAAGTGAATAAAATCCCAATTTGGTATTTATGTGGAGATATATGGTATTAATAAATTCACAAAGGGTATTTTGAGAATTTTGGAATCTATTTCCATAAAAGAATTTAATTATGGAAAGTAAGGAAAATGGAGAATATGAAATTATTGGAGGAAATAATTATTTTTCCCTAAAATGGTGAATTAATGTGGTAATGTCACATGGAGGACCAAGATAAAGAATTGGAAGCCAAGTTTGTGTCTTAGAGTGACACTTGGCATAATCTTGGAAATTTTAGAGAAATTATATATTAGAAATGTGGGAGCATATATATATATGTGGATTTATGAGTTGGAGAAGGATTTAATTAAATGAAAAAAGAAATGATTTTTGGTCTTTCAAGCATTTAATGAGAGGCATGATTATATGGATTAAAGTAAATCCAAAAGAAAATGGTAAATGGTCACCATTAATGCCTTGAAAAATATGAGATTTAAATAAATGCAAAAAGAAAATGGGAAAATGGTCCCATTAATGCTTTGAAAAATTGTGGGATTTATTTAAATGTGAAAGAAAGTGTTTATGTCATTCAAAGTAGTCTCTCATGTGATGGGGGAAAATGACCAAATTAAATAAATAGAAAAGGAATTCTATTTTTGGGATTTCAAGACAAGATCAAGGGTGGAGATCTAAGAAGACCAAATGGCATGGATTGTGCTTCTTGTGTTTTCTCCAAGAGAGAAGTCTTGTTTATTAAAATGGATGGTTGAGATTTAGTTTTCCCTTAAGCACATGGATTGTGCCTTTAGTGAGTGGCTAGGATGCATTCTTGAAATATGGGGAACTAGTATAAAATGGCAAGAAAGGAAGTCTTCTCTTCCTTTGGCCATTTGGAGAAAGAAATGAAGAAGGGAGGAAATAATGAAGAAGAAAGAAAGAAAGAAAGAAAGAAAGAAAGAAGATGATGAAGAAATCAAGGCAAGTATGCTTTCTTCTCTTCATTTTTTTGGTATACTTGTATGCAAAAATTAAGTGGCTTGTTGAAATGCCATTTTAGGTGGGAGAAAATGATGTTGGAAGCTCTCTTGAAATAGAGATTTAAAGGTTCAAGAATGAGGTAAGGGATGGCCCCATGTGGTGGAGGCCTTGCATTGCATTGTAAGTAGGTTGCATCAATTTTTATGTATCTCTTTGCATGCTTTACTTGTACATGAGACCTATGGCCATGGGGGTGGGAAAGAAGTGGTAGGTTGATGCCTCAAACCATGTTGGGTTGTGAGGATGGAATAACCTAACCATGCTTGCATGCATTTGCCATTACATAGACTTATTATGCTTGTATTTACTTTGCATATGCACCCTTACTGAGCTTTTGAGCTCATGAGGTTTTATCCTCCCCTTGTAGGTTGTTCTTATGTCAAAAGAAAAAGGGAAAGTGGCAAGCTTGTGGTGGGAAGCTCTTGGTGAATATTTCCTTGTTTGTTGTAAAGTTATGGCTTAAAGAAGCCTAGGTTTGTGGTATTTAATTTGTGGCTTGATGGCTTAAGGAAGCCTATTTATTGTAAGTGCTTCATGTGATGTAATTTAATGGTTTGCAAGGGCTTGTGAAGGCCTAGAACCATGGATGTAATTTATTTGAAATAAATCATAAGGGTGGAGAAATGATTTTGTTTATGAAATTTTGGTTATGTAATGAGGCTTTTGAAAGGAGAAAAGTGGATGTTTGATGCATGTATGAGGGGTGGAAAAATCTGGAAATTTTTGGGTTTGAAGGCCCAAGAAAAAAAAAAAAAGTGAAGAGGCAGCAGTAGCCCCCGCGCTCATGCAGGGTCGCTTGGGCAGCGGCTGCGCGCGCAGGCGAGTGGCAAGCGCAGTCAGCCCGCGCGGCCAGTGCCCCGCGGGGGCCTCGGGAGCGCCAGTGGGCCCCACCGGCCAATTTTTTTAAAAAATTGGATTTTTTTGGGGATTTTGGGCCATTTCTTAATTGATTTTGGGCCTTGGAGGAATTTTCAAAATAAAAGGATTTTTCGGGCATTTTTGGATAATAATGCCAAAATTTTGAAAAATTGAAAATGGTGAGTTTCTCATCCAAAAATGGTGATCAATCAATGAATTGATTTTAATGGTGATTTGCGGAGCCAGGTAAAATTCTTGGATGGAAAAATAATTAAATTCAAATGAGAAAATAATGATTGAGCGTCTTCACGAGATTTTTTTTAACCAAATGCGGTGTGGTTAAAGCCCAATTTTGCTAGTGAATCCTGAGGTTAAGGGAAGGGAAGGACGAGCCTAGTTCCCACCTAGGGTGTTTCTTCTTGAAACATGGTCCGCCCTTCACCAAAGACCGGACAGGTGGACAATTCAGATAATTGTTCATGAGTAACACCGGTAAGTGGGAGCATGGCGTTACAGTTTGGTATCAAAGGGTATTTTTGGAAGTTTTCTTACTTCCTTTCCTATTCTCTTAACACCGGTTACACTGGGTGTTACAGAAACGTTCTCATACCCAAGCCTCGAGTAATTATTTTGTTAAAGCATTATTTATACACTAATTTATGATAGCTGCTTAACATAGAGTCTCCATGCCATGTATGGAGGTTGCTTGAACAAAGAGTTATCATCATCTCAGTAGTATATTTAATGGTCAAGATCCAAACTATTTGAACTTTTAGTTACACCAAAGAAAGCTACATGGTGAATCAGTTGGGTTTGGCACCAGATTTGTCTTGACCCAAGACCACTCCATATCCAGATTGCAATTATATTATACTTAGTTTGATCTGATCTTATTGTCTTATTAATCAAGAGAACTGGTGTGGTTATCTCCTTCCATGAGTAATCTCCCTATGACTCGACCCGGTCTTGCCTGAAAAAATATATAAAAACTTTCTGCTACAATCATACTCGTGCACTAGCGAGTCTAAATCCCTCATCCTTTCTGTGAACATAAATAGCTGCTAAATAAGCTGATTTAATTCAAAAAAATACAAAAAGCGATAAATGCAGGGTGAGTGATGCAGCAGTCGCTTGATCTCTTGCACATCCTTTCGAGTTTGTTCGCGCACCGTGCCTTAGAATTTCTAGGCTCTCGTGCTTTTCAATTCCTTTACGGAAGTATGAGGTAGATGGATTGATAAGTTCACTTTCCATAGATGTCGAACTATGCACCAGACAATGAGTTTGATTATGTTTCTAGTTATTTACATTATATGTAGGACGATAGGCTTGCATTTGCTTTTCCCTTGTTGTCAGGTTGTGAGCAGGACAATGGGCTTGAGTTTGTTTTCCCCCATTGTCGGGCCATAAGCGAGACAATGGGCTTGTGTTGGGCTTTTCCCTTGTTACTGGGCTATATGCGAGCAATGGGCTTGAGTTCATTTTTTCCTCGTTGTCGGGATGTAAGGAGGATAACGGGCTTGACTTTGTTTTTCCCTCATTGCTAGGCTATAAGCGGGACAACTAGCTTGCATTAGGTGTTTCCCTTGTTATTGGGTTGTAAATAGGGTAGTGGGCTTGAATTTTTTTTCCCTCATTGCCAGGCTTTAAGTAAGACAGCGGGCTTGAATTTGTTTTTATTTCCTGGAAGCAAAACATAACAAATACACTTTCATAAAGCAATGCGCAAGTAATGAAAATGCCAATGTTTTTTGTATGGCTTAGCAAATTAGCAAGTATATCCACCGTTTCATTTTAGGGTCTTATCACTGCCACAAATCATGAGATACACAGGTCACGCACAATTTGGTTTCTCGATCTTTAACATAGTCCCTCTTGAATGTGTCTAAAGTTTGCTCCTAGTTTTCTCTCCGAGGGCGTTAATGATAATTGATCGCCTTCTCCTAAGGGTCGTCCCTTCGTGGCTTGTCTTGGAAATTGACAAAGTCTCTTCGCTCTTTTTCCCTTTTGTGGACGCCACATAACATGTGCGTGCTTTTCATTGATCCCCTCAAACTTGTCCCACTCCCCCTGGTGTAGGAAATTTCATTAGCAGATAACAAGAAGAAACCACCTCTCCCATATTGTTGAGCAAAGGATGGCCCAAAATTACATTATATGCCGATGAGAAGGTCTTAACTACCATGAAATTATCTTGTAGTGTTGTGGTTTGGGGTTCTGAGCCTAGTGTGATTGGCAATTGAATAACTCCTATTACAGGGATAGCTTCTCCAGTGAAGCTGTATAGGGGTCAAGAAACCTTCTTTAATTGATCACGAGAGATATCCATTTGTTCAAAACAATCCCTGTAAATAAGATTAACCAAATTGCCACTGTCAACCAATATTCTACTGATGGGATGCTTTGCAATAATACCTAAAATTACTAGTGGGTCGTTATGTGGAATGATTATGTCTCCTCTATCGACCGACGTGAACGTAATAGGCTTTTCATTTTCCCTAACTTCCATTATTGATTTAATCTGATATGTTTGATGGGTGTAAGCTTTTCAAGAAAAGGAGGAGTCCCCTGCCATAGTTTTGCCACCTGAGATGACATGTATGAGTTGATGAACTGGTTCATTATCCATAGGAGGATTCTTTTCATAATCCCTTCATCTCTCTTGCTGTCTCTGATTTGATCTTTGCCACTCTTCTTGTCTCTCTTCTCCTCTATAAGGCTCCCTGTGTCTCCTCTGTACAAACCTTTGAAGATGTCCTTCGCTAACAAGCATCTCAATCTGATCTCTCAACTCCTGACACTGATCAGTGGAATGACCACAAGTCCTATGATAACTGCAATATTCTTTCTTATTCTTTCCCATGGGATGGTCAATCTTTTTCAGGAGTCTAATGAGACCTGACCCTTTAATGCTTGCAAGTATGACTGACTAAGGTTGGAGGAGTTTAGTGTAATGGTGGAACTGGGGCTAAGGTACATCTGATCCCCTAACTCGATCGGAGTCTTCTTTAACATTGCGTTCCATCATTTTCTGCTCTCGATCCTCATTCCCTCCTACAGCTCTCATAACTTTTGTATGGAGCATGTATTTACTTGCCCTAGCAAACAAGTCTGCCAGGGATATTGGTGGGTCCAAAGGCAATGATTCTTGTAAGAAGGTTAGCCGTGTTCCATGTAACATAGCAGATACTGCCATTTCAAGTGGTAAATCATGGATCTCAAGACTAGCATTACGAAATATATCCATGTACTGATGTAAAGTTTCTTTATTCCCCTACCGAATACTGAGTAAGTATGTAGCGTTCTTCTTCCTCCGATTGTTAATCACAAAAGCCTTAAAGAATTTGTTCTGAGCTGTCCAAACAAAGAGAGAGAGGCCTCAGGTAAACTATTGAACCAAGTTTAGGAGTGCCTTGTCAAAGTTAAAGAGAAGGCCCAACACATTATGTCATCGTCCCATCTATGCAATAGCATCAACGACTCATAGTTTTAAACGTGATCATAAGGATCATCCTTGCCGAAATAGGGGGCAACTTGGGTCATCTTGAATTTCTTGGGCAGTGTCTTCTCCAATATATCCGCAGTAAAGGTAAATTTTCTATGCTATGAGCCGATGTTAACTAGAGGCGGGGTTGGCTGGTACCCCATCTGCGGATTTGGGTGAGTAGCGTGTGTAAATGTCAGTGGATCATATTTTCTTTAGAATAAAGAGCTATTTAATTTCACAAGAAGTTGTTCTATTAGTTTCTTGTTATTATTGTAATGACCGCATGAAACTAGATATAAGTCCATATGATGTATACTGTAATTAATCTATAACGATGTGAGATGATGCATCACAGTTTTTGTAACGACCTGTCAAGAAGGCCTATAATTTATTTAAGTATTTAATTAAGAGATTTTGCCAATTAAAAATTTAATGTGGCAATTTAGACATTTTTAGAAGAGATTAGCATTTAAAGGGCATGAAGTTAATTTTAGATGTTCTAATTAATAATTTCCTATTATTAGGAATTATTTAATTAGAATTATTATTAATTAAGTGAGATTATGTATTTAAGGGATTGAGATGATCCATACGTGAGGAGGATTTGGATTGGAAGTCTCCTAGTTGTATAAGGAGAAGGAGATGTGGGCTTTAGGGCTGCCTCTCCATTATATATATAGTTTGATAGCCATAAGTCTCTTCACTTCATGTGAGGAACAGAGGATAGAAGAAGTTCCAATGGAGTCTAACATAGGAGAAGTTTCTTTGCAATCGTTGCAATCCAGTCAAGAAAATTAGGGCAAGCATTCTTCCTGTAATCCCTTCCATTACAGGTTCTTGTGTAACGCCCCGCTCTCACTTACGGGTGTTACTCGTGAACAATTACCCGAATTGTCCACCTGCCTGGCCTTAGGTGAAGGGTGGACCATGTTTCCAGAGGAAACGCCCTAGGTGGGAACTAGGCTCGTCCTTCCCTTCCCTCAACCCTAGGATTCACTAGCAGAATTGGGCTTCAACCACACCGCATTTGATTAAAAGAAAACTCATGCAAATGCCCAACCGCCATTTTCTTATTTATTTTAATTCTTTCTCCATCCGAGAATTTTATTGGGCTCCATAAAAATCACCATTTAAATCAATCCATTGATTGATTACCAATTTAGGAGAAAAAACTCATAATTTTCAATTTTCCAAAATTTCGGCATTATTCTCCAAAATGACCGAAAAATCCCTTTATTTTGAAAATCCCTTCGGGGCCCAAAATCAATTAAGAAATGCCTTAAAATCCCCAAATTTTCAAAATTTTTAAAAAAATTTGGCTGGCGGAGCCTACTTGCGCTCTCGAGGCCAGCGCGGAGCCTCGCTGGGCGCTGGTCGCCCGGGCTAGCCGCGCATGGCATGCGCGGCATGCACGACCAGTGCCCAACGGGGCCCCGGGTGGGCCAGCGGGCCCCGTCGGCCAAATGTTTTTGAAAATTCAAAAAAATTGGGGATTTTGGGGCATTTCTTAATTGATTTTGGGCCCTGAAGGAAATTTCAAAATAAAGGGATTTTTCGATTATTTTGGAGAATAATGCCGAAATTTTGGAAAATTGAAAATTATGAATTTTTCCTCCTAAATTGGTAATCAATCAATGGATTGATTTAAATGGTGATTTTTATGGAGCTCGATAAAATTCTCGGATGGAGGAAGAATTAAAATAAATAAGAAAATGACAGTTGGGCATTTGCATGAGTTTTCTTTTAATCAAATGCGGTGTGGTTGAAGCCAAATTCTGCTAGTGAATCCTGGGGTTGAGGGAAGAGAAGGACGAGCCTAGTTCCCACCTAAGGCGTTTTCTCTGGAAACATGGTCCACCCTTCACCTAAGGCCGGACAGGTGGACAATTCGGGTAATTATTCACGGGTAACACCCGTAAGTGGGAGCGGGGAGTTACATCTTGTGAGTTCGTTTTCAGATTATTCAATAGCTTTGTTAAGATTCAGATTTATTAAGTAAACATATACGTGTATATATATATATGCGTTTACAGTGACTTCATGGCAGTTCATGCATGATTCTTCTAGCAATTTTTATAAATATGAATGTTGAATCATTCCCACAGTTGTTTCATGTCGATTGAGATTGCTTTTCCCAATATTTCTTTTGGAATGGTGTAGTTTTGTTAAGAATCGAATCAAGTTTCAATCTTTGCGAGCGTTTGTTTCTGGGTTTAAGAGTTGCAAATATCCGAATGTGAGCCTTCATATCCGAATGTGATTGATATCTGAATAGGCTAGAGGCTATCCAGATGTGTTAAAAAGATTTATGTGAGTGATATCCTGATGGGTTATGACATATCCGGATGTCTCAGTTGTTCTATGTGAGTGGTATCCAGATAGCTTTTGTTCATATCCAGATAGCGTAGTGATATCAGGATGCTTTGTTGCCGTATCCGGATGTGTCCAGCATGCATTGGAAGTGACATCTAGATGCCTTGAGTAGTATCCGGATAGGTTTTATGTGAGTGATATTCAGATGCTTTGAGTTGTATCCAGATGCATCTAGTTCTTATTGAGAGTAATATTCGGATGACTCCCTCATATTCGGATGAGTTCCAAGTTCCTTGCGTATGATATCTAGATGGTTCTTTGTACATCCGGATATCTCATATTCGGATACCCTTCCTTTCGATCCAGATAGGCCCAGTATATCCGGATGCCTTGTTTTATATCCGGATGTCCCTCTCAAGTTTTGGAATTTCATATCCGAATGACCTGAATCATATCTGGATGTCCTAGTTCATATCTGAATACATCTCAGCATATCCAAATAGCTTCTGATTTGAATGCCAGTGTATCTGGACGAGCCTTCTTCATATCTAGATATCCTTCAAGATATCCGGATGGCTTTACCATAAATCCAATTGAACTTCCAATATAGCTTAATTTAAGTTTTATTCAAATAAAAATATTCAATACCTCTAAATATTGAATTTATATGCAAGAATATAACAACTTAATCATGCCCATACCATAATACCTAATTCATAGAATCTTCGTATTCCAATATATTAAAGATTAGACTACATGTTTAGCATTTATTATGACATGTTCAACATTATTTTGTGAGATTATGTGCATACATCTTAGTATGAGCACGGAGCATGACTTTATATGGAGCACTACATATCGTGTGCGAGCATGTCTATGAGCATTGCATTCAGTATGCGCGCCAGGTGGCTAGTCCACTGGGATCCCACCAGTTTCAACTCAGTTTATAAGTTGCTCGCCTAGTAACTACTAGGGGGCTAGGGGCATATTGCCCACAGTATGTGCTTACAGTTTTTATGTATGCAGGATTCAGATCATTCAGGTATGTATTACAGTTATGTGGGCTTATGAGCCAAAGCTGCATACCTACATTTAGTTTATAGTTTATGTGCATTACATTTTTGTGAATACAAACAGACAATAATTTTACTCAGTATAAGTTCAGTAAGTATTCCAGTATCGATATTCTTCGATTCAACTTCAGTTATTCTTTCAATCTTATAACTTATTGAGCTTTGTAGCTCACCTTGTACTCTTCATGATTCTAGGTCCTAGCAGGTGAGTATCAGATGTGGGGCTTAGCAGCAATGGTCAGTAGTGTGTGTACATGGAGCCGCTTAAGATCAAAGACGACTGGGAGTTTTGTAGTGTCTTATCAGTTTAGGATTATTTTATATCTCAATTGAGGGATTGTCCCTTAGACATAGTTTATGGTTTTCAGTTTGTTTTGACTCAGAGTTTTTATTTCAATTGATTAAGGTGTTTAGTTATGGTATCAGATTTCAGTTTATTAGTAAGTTTTTTTTTTTTTATCTATTTTCCCCATAGCACCTCTCCTCGGGCAGTTCTAGGAGAGGGGGTGTTACACTATTTGTATCAAAGTGATGTTTTGAGGTGTCTCCCGTACACACATAGGATGTTGGGTAGAGTCAGGAGTTGTGTCCATCAGTTAGATAAGCTGGCCCAGTTAATAATATTCTAACCCTATGTGGTGATGTAGGGAGATGAGTAATAGAGGTGGACGACCTTGTACTCGTAGTCAGGCTGCTTCTATTCCTGATGAAGTTCTAGTATCCATGCCTGGTTCACCAAGGGAGTCTGGTACTGACTTACGACAGGAGATAATTGAGATGCGAGCTATGCTCGCAGGCTTGATGAGGATGGTTGATACCCTAGTTGCTAATCCGAGGAGGAAAGGACAAGGATCATAAGAAGCAGGAGGCAGTGGAGGCAATCCACGAGTCGCCCCAACAACCAGTTGTGGAGATAGATACCAGGAGCCAATTATTAAAAGATTTCATGGCTTTCTGACCACCAGCATTCCATGGAGGCAGAGACACAGCAATAACAGAGAATTGGATGCTATCACTAGAGAATCATCTTCGATCTATTGGTTGTACGGACGATCGACGGGTGTGACTTAGCACATTCTTATTCAAAGGCAATGCCGAGAGATGGTGGAAACTATCTGCCAGAGGTTTAGGAATCGAGAAGCCACATGGGTTGAGTTTCAGCAGGTATTTAATGATGTCTATTGTCCAGCATGGGTTAAGGAGCAGAAGGTCTATGAGTTCATTGAGTTGGTGCACGGCACTAAGACAATGGCCCAATATGAGGCAAAGTTTACAAGTTTGTCTTGTTATGCCCCTGAGTTGGTGTCCATTGAAGGAAAGAAGGTTGCCAAGTTTCAGAGAGGATTGTGAGCTGATATTCGCCATGCTTTTGGAGGAGCTCTGAGTGTGGATTATGCCACGGTAGTCTAGTGAACGTATGCTATCGAGCGAGATCACAACGAGTGGAGGGCGACACAAGTAGCCAAGAAGAGAGCAGGTACATCTCAGGGTACATCTAATAACAAGAAGAGGAAGTGGACAGCTGGACCAGGAAACAATACAGAGAATAATCCATAGTGTAATCAGTATGGGAGGAAACACGGAGGACTGTGCCTAGTTAGGAAGAATGTATGTTATAAGTGTGGACAAGAAAGGTATAGGAAGAAAGATTAGCCAAGGAATCAAGTAGCACTCCCCGCACCAGAGGTGACTTGTTTCAGGTGTGGATAAAAAGGACACACAGCTAACAAGTGTGCATAACCACCCCAGAATAGAGGTCAGCAGGCGAATCAGAGGTCACCAGCAATTTGAGGGCCAGGAGCACCTATTACCAACATTACCAGTAGCTCAGTATCCACTAGGCAAGGAGAGACAGGTGTAGGGGAGAGTTTATGCTCTCACCACAGCTAAGGCAGAGTAGGGCGATGGGACTATCCAAGGTATTTTATCCTTATATGGTCATGATATGCGTGCATTATTTGATATTGGTTCTACACATTCTTTACCATATCATTTGATTGTTTCTACACCGAGAGATAAGATAATGGTGGCTAGAGAAATGTTTGAGAATTGTGAGATTGAGGTACATGATAAGAAGCTATTGGGAGATTTGGTAATTCTTGATGTCAAGGATTTTGATTTGATTCTTGGCATGGATTGATTGTCATGACATTATGTAAGAGTTGATTGTCGATGGAAGATTATTGACTTTGAACAACCTCAACAGCTGATTCTTATATATAGAGGAGTCAAGCCTATGACTACGATTCCTATGATCTCAGTGATGAAAGTCGAGAAGATGATATGTGATGGATGTGAAGCTTACCTAGCTTTTGTGACTATTGATGAGGGAAGCAAAAGGAATTTTTTCGAGGTGCCAATAGTACGTGAGTTTCCAGATATTTTCCCTGATGAGCTACCAGGATTACCTCCTCGGAGAAGAGCTAAGTTTACTATTGAGTTATTGCCTGGTACATAGCTTATTTCTAAGGCTCCATACTGAATGACACCCAATGAGTTAAAGGAGTTAAAGGCCTAGTTAGAGGAATTAATAGAAAAGGGTTTTATCCAACCCAGTTCATCCCCGTGGGGCGCACCAGTATTGTTTGTGAGGAAGAAAGATGAATCTTTGAGATTGTGCATTGATTATCGCCAACTGAATCAGGTGCAGTGAAGAATAAGTATCCTTGACCTCAAGTGGATGACTTGTTAAACCAATTGCGAGGAGCTGAGGTATTCTCAAAGATAGATTTAAGATTGGGTTACCATCAAGTGCGAGTTAAAGATGATGATATCTAGAAGACTGCTTCCAGGACTCGCTATGGACACTACGAGTTCGTGGTGATGCCATTTGAGTTGACAAATGCCCTAACTATTTTTATGGATTTAATGAACTGAGTTCTGCGTGAGTACTTAGATCACTTCATTATTGTCTTTATTGACGATATCCTAGTTTACTCACCTAATGTGGAGGAGCATACAGAGTATCTTACTTTGGTACTACTGTAATGCTCCGCTCCCATTTAGGGGTGTTACTCGTGAATAATTACCCAAATCGTCCACCTGGCCGGCCTTTGGTAAAGGGTGGACCATGTTTCAAGACAAAACGCCCTAGGTGGGAACTAAGCTCGTCCTTCCCTTCCCTCAACCCCAGGATTCATAGTAGAATTGGGCTTCAACCACACTGCATTCGGCTAAAAGAAAACTCATGAAGATGCCCAACCACTATTTTGTTATTTATATTTAATTCTTTTTCGTCCAACAATTTTACCGGGCTCCATAAATCACCATTAAAATCAATCCATTGATTAATTACCAATTTTGGAGGAAAAACTCATCATTTTCAATTTTCCAAAATTTTGACATTTTCTCCAAAAATGCCCGAAAAATTCCTTTATTTTGAAAACTCCTCCGGGTCCCAAAATCAATTTAGAAATGCCCCAAAATTCCCAAAATTGTGAATTTTTTAAAAACTTTCGGCTGGTGGGGCCCACGGCGCGCCCCGGGGCCCGCGTGGGTCCCCGCTGGGCACTGGTCGTGCATGCCGCGCGCTCTCGCCTACGTGCGCGGCCACGGCCACCCGCGCCTGCGCGGGGCTGCTGCCCCCCCTTGCTACTACAACTACTGCATCTTCACTTTTTTTTGGGGGGGTTTTTAAATCCCAAATTTTCCAGAATATTACAGACCTCTAAATGCATTTAAAATATCCACTTCTCACATTCCAAAGCCTCTTTTTCTTCCTAATTAAGGCTTAAGCATCACCCTTGATGCTTCCACAACAACTTATTCCAAAAGTGAGATTTAACCTTGGCTTCAACATGCCATAAACCTCAATCTCATTTCAATTTAAAATCAACACTTCAAAAGAAAATACACTCATAACTTTGGCTCTAAAAAGCCATTATCAATCAAATAAGTTTACATTTCTTAAATCAACACCACAACCTAGGCTTCCATAAGCCATAAATTTACAACAAAAAGTATAATACACCATGAGCTTCAACCACAAGCTTGCAACTTTTCCTTTTCTCCTTTGACATAAGAACAACCTACAAGGGGAGGATAAAACCTCATGAGCTCAAAAGCTCAGTAAGGATGCATATGCAAAGTAAATACAAGCATAACAAGTCTATGTAATGGCAAATGCATGCAAGCATGGTTAGGTTATTCCATCCTCACAACCCAACATGGTTTGAGGCATCAACCTACCACTTCTTTCCCACCCCCATGGCCATAGGTCTCATGTACAAGTAAAGCATGCAAAGAGATACATAAAAATTTATGCAAGCTACTTACAATGCAATGCAAGGCCTCCACCACATGGGGTCATCCCTTACCTTAACATTCTTCTCTTTGAAGCTTTAAATCCTCTTCTCAAGAGAGCTCCCCCATCCTCTTCTCCCATCTAGGATGACATTCCAACATGCCACTTACTTTACATACTAACATATTAAAGTAAAGAGAAGGAAGAAATAAACTTACTTTGATTCCTTCATCTTCTTCTCTCTTTTCTTCTCCTTGGAAGACAACTCTTTCCTTCCTCTCATTTCTTTCTCCAAATGGCCAAAGGAAGAGAAGACTTCCTTACTTGCCATTTTATACTAGTTTTTCCATATTTCAAGAATGCATCCTAGCCATTCACTAAAGGCACAATCCATGTGCTTAAGGGAAAACTAAATCTCAACCATCCATTTTAAATAAACAAGCCTTCTTTCTTGAAGAAAACACAAGAAAGCACAATCCATGTGCTTCTTTCTTGATTAATCTCATTCATTGGATTAATTTGCCTTTTCAAGACTTAAGCACAACCATTGGATCACTTGGAATTTTTTTTTTATTTTCAATTAATTTAATGGGACTAATTTCCAACCATCACACTTGAGAGACATAATTAATTTCTTTCCCATTTAATTTAATGGGACTAATTTCCACCATCACATGAGAGACCACTTGAAAGACATATATGCTTTCCTTCTCATTTAAATAAATCCCACAATTTTCAACCATTAATGGGTGACTAATTTCCCATTTCATTTGGATTTATTTAATTCTCCTTAATCATTCTCTTTATTAAATGCTTGAGAGACTAATTAGCATTTCTTTTTGCATTTAATTAATTTCCTTATTTAACTTGGACCACAAAATGCCAAGTGTCACAACAAGACACTAACCTTGGCTTCCAAGTTCTCATCTCATCCATCCATGTGGCATTACCACATTTATTCACCAATTTAGGGAAAAATAATTATTTTCTCCAATAATCTCATATTCTCCATTTTTCCTATTTTTCATAATTAATTTCCTCTATGGAATCACTTCAAAATTCTCAAATACTCTTTGTGAATTTATTAATTCCATATATCTCCACATAAATACCAAATTGGGATTTTTATTCACTTACACACCTAATTCCACATAGGAATTATTTTTAATTTATCAAAATACCCTTTTTATTGGACTTCACTTTCCAAATTACCAAAATGCCCCTCTCATAGGGCACCCATATTCTCAAGGATCTAACACCTCCTCAAGGGCATTTTTGGAAATTTTCTTACTCCCTTTCTCATCCTCTTAACACCGGTTACACCGGGTTTTACAACTACAGAGGCTCAAAGAAGAGTAACTATACGCCAAGTTCAGCAAGTGTGAGTTTTGGCTCATTCAGATTGGATTTTTAGGCCATGTGGTGTCTGGAGATGGTATTTCAATGGATCTAGGCAAGACTAAAGTAGTTATGGATTGGTCAAGACCTACAATAGTGATTGAGATATGTAGTTTTCTAGGTCTTACAGGCTATTAGGCGATTCATTGAGGGATTTTCTCATTTATCTTCCCCTATGACCAAGTTAACAAGCGAAGGAGAGAAGTTTGAATGGAATGACGGGTGTGAACGTGCTTTCCAAGAATTGAAGCAGAAGTTGACTACCATACAAGTTTTAGCCATACCAAGATGTGAGAAATATTCCATTTACAGTGATGCCTCTCATTCAAGATTGGGATGCGTATTGATGCAACAGGGTTTAGTTAATACTTATGCCTCAAGGCAATTGAAGAAACATAAGGTGAATTACCCTACTCCTGATTTGGAGTTGGCAGCGGTAGTATTTGCATTAAAGATATGGCAACACTATCTATATGGTGAGAAAGTTGAGATTTATACATATCACAAGAGTTTGCATTATCTCTTATCCCATAAAGAATTAAATATGAGGCAAAGACATTAGGTTGAGTTATTCAAAGACTTCGACTGTGAGATTTTATACCATCCAGGAAAGGCTAATGTGGTAGTTGATTCCTTGAGTAGGCAAGGAGCTTTTATGGCTATAATGATGGTTCAAGAATGGAAGTTATTGGAGCAATTGAGTTCTTTATCAATTTCAGCCCCAAAAAATAGCTCAGTTGAGAGTTGTGCTTACATGAGAATACAACTTGAGTTATTTGACTGACATAAGACACAGTAATCAAAAGATGAAAAGTTGGCATAGATTTTAGCAGATATAGAGAAATTTTCTCCTTTGGGATATACTCTTCAGAGTGATGCTATACTCTTATTTTAAGGACGTATTTGTATACCTGATGATGGAAATCTTAAGAAAGAGATTTTGTGTAGCGGCCCTCTCCCGGATAATCCTGCTAGCATAGAAAAATCCGAAAGGAGGTCGTCACATAAATGGGTACAGAAATAATAACTCGGAGTTATCACCAATTCTCTTTTTTTTTTTTTTTACTTGCTTGCTGATCATCAAGAGCCAAAATAAAGCATCTCCACATTTTCTCACTAATAATAGGAGCTCAAAATAAATATTACACACCCTTTACCTTATCATCTTGGGCTTACTGCCCATACATTTTTCAAATAAAAGGGCACTAAGGTTTTAACAATAATTTGAACCCTCTATTTCCTGCCCTCAACATTACACCCATAGATCTTGAGTCTGGGACATCCCTGTACAAAACTAAACCCGAGCTCTAGCCTCATTGGACTCGCCCTCATTAATAACTTATCCCTTACCTGGAATGACAAGAATAAACAAGGTGAGCCACAAGGCTCAGCAAGTATATATTACAACAAATAAAGATAATAGAGTCAAGGCATGGATAAACCAAAGTGGAATAGACCCGACTTCCCAAGTACGAGTAGCTTTTCCCATTAGATCCCATCATTATTATCATTCCCATGCCATTGTCATTATGCATTTCATGCATCATTTCATTTCCAAAGCATTATGATCATTCCCATGCCATTGCCATTATGCATTTCATGCATCATTTCATTTCTCAATCATTATGATCATTCTCATGCCATTGTCATTATGCATTTCATGCATCATTTCATTTCTCAATCATTATGATCATTCCCATGCCATTGACATTATGCATTTCATGCATCATTTCCTTTCTCATGAATATATAATTTCCATGCAGCACATCGGCCCTCAAGGCCTTTCATTCACATGCATGCATACATATACATAAAAAAATCATTTAGCCATTCACTTGGCTTGAGCATCGCCTACCGGGTTTATGGCCACCTTACCCGCGTCAGGCGCTCTTTAGGATATCCTTTTCTCACCCCGCAGTACATAGCTGCCGCACAAAATAATAAGTGTGCAAATAATAATACCATGCAATGCTCATGTAGGTTTCAAGTAAACATATCAAACATGCTTCATTATTAGCAGTGTTCTTCTCATAATCATCTTACGCACTTAGCCATTTCAAGATTATATCCTCACATGAGCCAATGATATTTTCATCATATGTTTTGGCATCATTCATTGAGATTCATTTCCATACCATAAATAATAATACCATGCAATGCTCATGCAGGTTTTCAAGTAAACATATCGACATGCTTCATTATTAGAAATGTTCTCATCATGATCATCATGCACACTTAGACATTTCAAGATTATATCCTCACATGAGCTAATGGTATTTTCATCACATGAGCTAATGGTGGTGACATAAGAGTTAGGTTGGGACATCTTAGTAACTCCGAAGGGAATGTGAGCTACACATTCTATCGAAGCATAAGTTCAAATGAAATAAGGCAAGCTTTAAAAAAGATGAAAAATCATAAGGCAGTGGGAACAGATAATATACCAATAGAAGCATGGAAATGCATGGGAGAAGAGGGCATCTCTTGGCTAACACAACTATTTAACGTCATCCTTAAATAAAAAAAGATGCCAGATGAGTGGAGGAAGAGTACTTTGGTTCCTATATACAAGAACAAAGGAGATGTTCAAAACTGTGAAAATTATAGAGGAATTAAGTTAATGAGTCATACCATGAAACTCTGGGAGAGAGTAATAGAGCAGAGGCTCAAAAAGAAAACAAAGGTGTTAGAAAATCAGTTTGGTTTCATGCCTGGTAGGTCAACAATGGAAGCTATATATTTACTGAGGCGTCTAATGGAAAGGTATCGAGATCATCAGAAGGACCTACATATGGTGTTTATAGATCTAGAAAAGGCCTATGATAGGGTCCCTAGAGAAGTATTATGGAGGGTTTTAGAGAAGAAAGGAGTCAAAATAGCCTATATACAAGCCCTTAAGGACATGTATCATGGTGTAGAGACAAGGGTCAGAACATGCGGAGGGGATACTGAACCATTTACAACTACAATAGGACTGCATCAAGGTTCTGCACTAAGTCCATACTTATTTGCCTTAGTAATGGATGAACTCACTAAAGATATTCAGACAGATGTGTCATAGTGTATGCTATTTGCAGACGACATAGTGTTGGTGGATGAAACAAAAGAAGGAGTGAACACTAAGCTTGAGTTGTGGAGAAACAATTTAGAATCTAAGGGATTTAAATTAAGTAGAAAGAAAACAGAATATATGGAATGCAAATTTAGTAAAAATGCAAGAGTGGATGATGTTATAATAAAATTAGAAGACCAAATCTTACAAAGAAAAGACCATTTTCGATATTTGGGATCAGTGATTCAAAAAGATGGAGAAATCCACGAGGATGTCGCACATAGAATTAAGGCAGGTTGGCTAAAATGGAGAAATGCATCGAGGGTGTTATGTGATGGTAAAATCCCATTAAAATTGAAAGAAAAATTTTATAGGACAACTATAAGACCAATCTTGCTGTATGGCTCAGAATGTTGGGCAGTCAAATACCAGCATGAGCAAAAGACGAGTGTAGCGGAGATGAGGAGGTTAAGATGGATGTGCGGACATACAAGAAAGTATAAAATTAGAAATGAAGTTATTCGTAATAAGGTAGGAGTAGTGCCAATCGAGGAAAAGATGAGAGAGACTAGACTAAGATGGTTTGGTCATGTGAGAAGGAGACTAAGAGATGCTCCTATGAGGAGAGTTGATGAAATAGAACAATTAGTCACAAAAAGAGGTAGAGGTAGACCCAAGAAGACTTTAGGAGAGACATTAAAATTTGATATGAAATATATGGATCTAAATGAGGATATGACAAAAGACAGAAATACATGGAAGTCTAGAATTCATGTAGCCGACCCCACATAGTGGGATAAAGGCTGGATATGTTGTTGTTGTTGTTGTAATTTAGCATTATTCATTGGGATTCATTTTCATACCATTTCTCAAGGTTAAACAAGTTGATTACATGAATTCACCATTAAAAACTCATGATTTTCATTTTTTTATTCTCACCATTAATTAACTTCCCCATTTTTGGAACCCCTACATACCCACGAGATGATTTCGAAGCCAACTAAAACATCACAAGAGCTTTGGGGAAGAATTACAAGCATTAGAAAAGAATCGGACCAAAAAGAAAGAATTAATGCATTCTGTTGGTTGACCGAATGAAAGAGTTAGTCAACCGACTAAGGACTTAGTCAACCGATGAAGAAGACTTAGTTGACTAAACAGGGACTTGGTCGACCGAGTAAAAACACATAGTCGACTAATAGAAGCTAAATTACCCACTTGGTCGACCTACTGAAACTACTTGGTCAACTAACAACCCACTTGGTCAACCGACTAAAACACTTGGTCGACCGACTGAAACACTTGGTCGACTAACATAAGCTAAATTCTCCACTTGGTCAATTGACTGAAACACTTGGTCGACTAACAGAAGCTAAATTATCCACTTGGTCGATCGACTAAAACACTTGGTCGACCGATTGAAGCATTTGGTCGACTAACAGAAAGCAAAACATATACTTGGTCGACCGATAGAAATACTTGGTCGACTAACAGAGAACAAAACACATACTTGGTCGACCGATAGAAATACTTGGTCTGTAACACCCCAAATTTCTCGAGCGTGTTATAACTTTGGATTTCGGGAATATAAAAATAATAGCTGTCATACATCACACAATATCCCAAAAACTCTAATTTTCACATTCTCAGCTTAACAAACCCAATAATCAAATAGCTAAGACAGGCGTTAAAATCTTGAATGCGGAAGCTAGATCGAACCTGATATGGTTCACAACCATAATACTTTATTTATCATAAAATTGTTCAAGACGTCTACAAAATATATTACATGGACATCATCAAGTGATAACTGAACATCTTAAAGATATCCAAAATTACATAGGTTCGCATATAAACAGACAGTAATTTAAGCTAATTCTTCAGCTACCTCCTTTCTCTTAGAGCCGCTCGTCGAACCTGGAACGTTTGAATATTCCAGGGACATAGTCTAATTAGAAGATGAATCTTCTAGTGAGAAACTCCAAAAACAGTTTATATCGATGCATGATCAGGTATAAAATATATGAGAAGACAACGAGAACTACTCCGAAGTGCCTCGTGAACACGTTAGCCTCCTCCAACAAGAGCTTTCTCAATGGCGCACGCATAGCGTCTCTCGGGAGGTCCCTAACCATGTCACTTTAGCCCGACTTCATAGCACTCATGCAAGCACCACATCTGTTGTTCCTCAGGCTCACGGTCTTCTCCACGAGAGCTTTCTTGATGGCCCACGCATAGCGCCTCTCAGGGGATATCTGACTTTTGCCCTCGGCCAACAACAAATAGGTACAACAGTATGGCCACACGAATTTTATAAATGCAACAGTTAAAAAGCCAATAGCATATATTTTTCAGAAAAATACATTTCATATATGCAACATGATTTCACGTAAGAGAATAACAAGCGTTTATGTATAAAAAGTTCACAAAACACGTCTCATGCAATAAAAGTCTCTCATAAGAGAATAAAAAATAGGATTTGGAGTATAAGAGTCTCACCTCATTGGTTTATCTCTTGGACGGTATAATTTCACAGCAAACGGCCTAGGTTTCTACAGAAAACATGCATTTTAGTAAACCTAACCTTAAATATTTTTATATAGGGTTGAAGGGTACTAAATTAGGGGCATAACTGGAAAATTTGAAGGAAAATAGGCCCCTCACGTGCCGTCACGCGCCCTCATGTGCAGCTATTTTTCGGCGCGTGTAACTCACGCGCAGGCACCAGTTTTCGGACAGCAACGCGTCATTTTCGTATTTCGGCCATAACTTCATCGTTTTAACTCCAATTCGACCCCCCTTTGAACCTATGCGACCCTCTCTTCCCCCTTTACAGGATTATCAAAAACAAATTGGACTTACCTCGCTTTTTTTCTAACTAATTTTGGCAAATTCTTGTGAAGACCCGCAACTCCGATGAGGCTCGTTCTCCTCGGCTTCTCCTTTGATTCCTTCCTGCCTTCTTGCCGAACTTCCTACTCTCTCTCTAGAGAAAGCTCCTCCTCTTAGAGTGCTTCAACTCTCAAGCTTGCTTGGAATGATTTGAGAACAACCCATGGTGCCTTTTTATAGATTTCCCCAACCAATCGCATTATGCGACTTGTCAAAATCTTAGCCATGGACTCCAAAGACTTAAAGCCATAATTGAGTGGCTTTTGAAATCCAAAACTAGAATGAATTGATCTTTTGAAATCCAAGCTAAAACCCCAAACTTCTTTCAAATAACACTTTAGCCCTTATTTTAAATCCTCAACTTCAATATTTTACCATATAAGCTCTTAATTTTATCCTTATTTCATTTGGATAATTCTCTAATTACAATTACACCCTCAAACATCAAATTTATTGAGATACTTAAAATTCCAAAATTAATAACTCAAAATTACTCAATATATACGATTTTTCGGAAGTGCCTTACCATCATTTGGTCTTTTTAGGCTATAACTTAGCTTAACCGAAAACCATTTCTGATTTGATTTCTTTCGGCGTTATAAATCTCGCCTCGAGACGCTTGTCAAAAATATACCTTTAACCTTAGGTATCTAAGCTCTAGCGTACTCCCTACGACTGATTCGGTCACTTGTTGCCATTTCAAGCATATTTTTTGGTATTTTAAACTCACTTAAAATACGTGGCAACTTCACGAAAATATGGGGTATTATATTCTCCCCCCTTAAAAGAATTTCGTTCACGAAATTTGAAACATACTCAAAATTATTAAAGGTTAAATAATTATTGCATTCTGGAATATAATTTCTGGAAGAAAATATAAAAATTTCCTACTCTATTTCCATTTCCTCGAATAAATGAGGATATTTCTTCCTAATTGTTTCCTCAAGTTCCCACGTTGCCTTGTCATCCGAGTGCTTTCCCCATTGAACCTTCACTAATGAGATCTCTTTATTACGAAACACTTGAGTTCGGCAATTTAAAATTGCTCTAGGTGACTCCGGGTAGGTCAAGTCATTCCTTAGCTCAATTGTCTCCACCTGAACTCCGAGAGTTGGATCTGGCACATGCCTTCGAAGTTGGGAGACGTGGAACACATTATGAATCCCGGACAAGCTAGGATGAAGCTCCAATTGATAGGCCAAAGGTCCGACTCTTTCCACAATCGGATATGGTCCTATATACCTTGGCTTCAACTTTCCTTTATTGCTTCCACGCGTCACCAAATGCTGGGGTGACACCTTGAGATACACTAGATCTCCCACGTCAAACTCTAGATCCCTTCTTCTTTGATCTGCGTAAGATTTTCGTCGGCTTTGCGCCGCTCGAATCTTCTCTTGGATTATTCTAATCTTATCAGTAGTCTGTTGCACAAGTTCGGGCCCTAACATCTGTCGTTCCCCTACTTTGGTCCAACAGATGGGCGACCAACACTTTCTTCCATACAAAGCCTCACAAGGAGCCATCCCGATGCTGCCGTGGTAACTATTGTTGTACGCAAACTCTACCAATGGCAGATGCTCCTCCCAATTTCCTCCAAAATCAAGGGCACAGGATCTCAACATATCTTCAAGCGTTTGAATTGTCCTCTCTGATTGCCCGTCAGTCTGGGGGTGATAAGCTGTACTCAATTTTAGCTGAGTTTCCATGCATTCCTGCAAACTTTCCCAAAATCTTGAGGTGAACCTTGGGTCCCGATCTGAAACTATACTTACCGGCACACCATGGAGTCGTACGATTTCCTTTACGTATTGCTCTGCAAATTTTTGTACTGGTTGATCCATCCTCGTAGGCAGGAAATGCGCTGACTTTGTTAACCTGTCTACCACAACCCAAATGGCATCACAGCCCCTTCGACTCTTTGGAAATCCTGTTACGAAATCCATCGTGATATGTTCCCATTTCCACTCAGGAACTTCCAAAGGTCTCATCAACCTTGCGGTTTTTGGTGCTCAATCTTTACCCTTTGGCATATATCACATTGTGCCACCCTCCTAGCCATACTGGCCTTCATCCCTGGCCACCAATAGATTTCCCAAAGATCTCGATACATCTTTGTGGCTCCCAGGTGTAACACCCCGCTTTTCTCTTACCGAGCGTGTCACTATGTTGGGCCCAAAACATAGATAATTTATTTTTTTCTTTCTTTCTCGGTACATAACTTAAACCTTAAGTACCGAGTCCCGAACAAAACCCCCAACAAATTATTAAAAATGCGGAAGCGATAATCGAAACCTGATATGGTACATAATCAACTCATTTTATTTATAACATAAGAATTCGTACCATAATTAACATCATATCCTTAATATTGAAATACATAAATACATGGAGATTCCATAATATTCTAACAAGGCTAAACATCAATAAAGCATCAGCTAAAAATATCCGAGTCAGCTTGCTGGATCCATCGGCCACGCCATCACGTGCCGTCATATCTCAACTTGCTCCTTGCCCCAACTGCAAGTCTAAAACTGGAACGTGGAATGCTCCAGGGGCATAACCCATTAGAAGATGAAACTTCTAGTGAGGGTCTAAAACCTATAT